>NC_044402.1:94308850-94930517 GCF_006542625.1 Nomascus leucogenys | reverse complement strand
AAGAATACAGAAGAAATCTATATTATTACCAGCCAAAATATCTAATTGACAATTATAAGACAATTGGACCAACAACAGCAGAATCCACAATCTTTTCAAGTACTCCTGGAATATATCCCAAGATAGCCCATATTCTGAGCCATAAGTCAAGCCTCATACAGAATGTGTATTTTTACCACAGTAGAACCAAAGTACAAACCAATAACAGAAAAATAGCAGGATAATCTATAAACACTTGTGTCTTAGTTGTTTAGTGTTGTTACAAAGGAATACCTGAGGCTGAGTAACTTATAAAGAAACAAGATTTATTTGTCTTGTGATTCTGCTGGCTGTCCATGAAATATGGTGCCGGCACCTGCTTTGGGTGAGGGCTTCAGGCTGCTTCCACTCTTGGTGGAGGCAAAGAGGAGCCAGGATGTGTAGAGATCAAATGGCGAAAGTGGAAGCAAGTGAAACGGAGGGAGGTTCCAGGCTCTTTTTCAGAATCAGCTCTCACACAAACTAACAGAGCTACAGCTCTGTCATTACCATGACACCAAGCCATTCATGAGGAGCCTACCCCCATGACCCAAATACCTTCCATTAGGTACCATCTTCAACATTGCAAATCAGATTTCATCAGCAGGTTTGAGGGGACAAACACCCAAGCTATAACAACTTGGAAACTAAAAATAAACTTCTAAGTAATCCATAAGCCAATAAAGAAGTCCTAAGATAATTTTTAAAAATTACATTGAACTAAATGATAATAAAAATACACATAGCAAGATGTCTGAGACCCAACTAAAAATTTTGAGAAGGAAATATATAATTACTAAATGCTCACTCACTAGAAAAGATAAAAAATTCAAATAAATAGTCAGAGCTATCATCTCGTGTCTCTTCCAAAAAAGAAAGGCAAAATAGACACAAAACACCCAGAAGAATGGAAATAAATATAATAGCAAAAATCAGCCAGGTGTGGTGGCATGTGCTTGTAATCCTAGCTACTCCGGAGACTGAGACAGGAGGATCATTTGAGTCCAGGAGTTCAAGGTTGTAGTGCACTATAATTGTGCCTGTGAAAGCCACTCCACTCCACCCTGGGAAACATAGCAAAAACCCATCTTAAAATAATCATATTCTGAATAGTGCCGCAATAAACATACGTGTGCATGTGTCTTTATAGCAGCATGATTTATAGTCCTTTGGGTATATACCCAGTAATGGGATGGCTGGGTCAAATGGTATTTCTAGTTCGAGATCCCTGAGGAATCGCCACACTGACTTCCACAATGGTTGAACTAGTTTACAGTCCCACCAACAGTGTAAAAGTGTTCCTATTTCTCCACATCCTCTCCAGCACCTGTTGTTTCCTGATTTTTTAATGATGGCCATTCTAACTGGTGTGAGATGGTATCTCACTGTGGTTTTGATTTGCATTTCTCTGATGGCCAGTGATGATGAGCATTTCTTCATGTGTTTTCTGGCTGCATAAATGTCTTCTTTTGAGAAGTGTCTGTTCATGTCCTCTGCCCACTTTTTGATGGGGTTGTTTGTTTTTTTCTTGTAAATTTGTTTGAGTTCATTATAGATTCTGGATATTAGCCCTTTGTCAGATGAGTAGGTTGCAAAAATTTTCTCCCATTCTGTAGGTTGCCTGTTAATTCTGATGATAGTTTCTTTTGCTGTGCAGAAGCTCTTTAGTTTAATGAGATCCCATTTGTCGATTTTGGCTTTTGTTGCCATTGCTTTTGGTGTTTTAGACATGAAGTCCTTGCCCACGCCTATGTCCTGAATGGTATTGCCTAGGTTTTCTTGTAGGATTTTAATGGTTTTAGGTCTAACATATAAGTCTTTAATCCATCTTGAATTAATTTTTGTATAAGGTGTAAGGAAGGGATCCAGTTGCAGCTTTCTACATATGGCTAGCCAGTTTTCCCAGCACCATTTATTAAATAGGGAATCCTTTCCCCATTTCTTGTTTTTGTCAGGTTTGTCAAAGATCAGATAGTTGTAGCTATGCGGCATCATTTCTGAGGGCTCTGTTCTGTTCCATTGATCTATGTCTCTGTTGTGGTACCAGTACCATGCTGTTTTGGTTACTGTAGCCTTGTAGTATAGTTTAAAGTCTGGTAGCGTGATGCCTCCAGCTTTGTTCTTTTGGCTTAGGATTGACTTGGCGATGCGGGCTCTTTTTTGGTTCCATATAAACTTTAAAGTAGTTTTTTCCAATTCTGTGAAGAAAGTCATTGGTAGCTTGATGGGGATGGCATTGAATCTGTAAATTACCTTGGGCAGTATGGCCATTTTCACGATATTGATTCTTCCAACCCATGAGCATGGAATGTTCTTCCATTTGTTTGTATCCTCTTTTATTTCAAATGTCCAACAACGATAGACTGGATTAAGAAAATGTGGCACATATACACCATGGAATACTATGCAGCCATAAAAAATGATGAGTTCGTGTCCTTTGTAGGGACATGGATGAAACTGGAAAACATCATTCTCAGTAAACTATCGCAAGGACAAAAAACCAAACACCGCATGTTCTCACTCATAGGTGGGAATTGAACAATGAGAACTCATGGACACAGGAAGGTGAACATCACACTCCGGGGACTGTTGTGGGGTGGGGGGAGGGGGGAGGGACAGCATTAGGAGATACACCTAATGCTAAATGACGAGTTAATGGGTGCAGGAAATCAACATGGCACATGGATACATATGTAACAAACCTGCACATTGTGCACATGTACCCTAAAACCCTAAAGTATAATAAAAAAAAAAAATAAAAAAAAAAAAAAATAATCATATTCATAATCATAATAAAGAATTGCAAATTTATGTATTCTATTACATTTCTTTCAAAAGAGAAATCAATGAAATTGAAAGCAGAAAAAGAGGAGAGAAAAAGGATGAAACAAAGTTCCTTTGATTCCTTAAAGAGATTGATGAAATTTACAAAACTCTATAGCAGGAATGACAAAAAAAAAAAAGTAAGACGAAAACTACTAACATTGAGAATAAGACATAAGCTATCACTAGAGACCTGGGAGGCGTCAAAAAAATATATTAAAAAATATTGTGAACAACTCTATGCTCATAAATTTGACAACTTACATGACTGGAGTAATTCTTTAAATAATCCATCACAATTCATCCAATAAAAATATATAATTTGAATATTTCTTTAAATATTAAGTTAAATGAATTTATAATTTAACAAAGCCCCAAAATCAAAATCTATTTCTATTTTTATTACATATAATTATACTGGATAATTTTGCTAAACACTTAAAGAAGAATTAGCACCAATTCCACACAATCTCTTCTGGAAAACAGAAGAGGCAAGAACTCTTTCCAGTTTATCTTATTAATCTAGTATTACCCTAATATAAAAACCAGAACAAGACAGTATACAATTTCATAAATTATTTTATAGTTACAGGAATCAAGATTGTGTGACATAGGAAGAGAAAGGGACAAGTAGATCAATGGAACAGAATAGCCCAGAAACAGACTAACGTTAATATGCCTAACTAATTTTTGAAAGAGATTCAAAAGCAGTCAGTGGAGGAAATACAGCCTTTGCGAAAAACTGCGCTGGAATAAATGAACATCGAAAGGTACAAAACTACTTGTCTCACACTCTACACAAAAATTGACTCAAAAATGATCACAGAATGGTATGCAAAATGTTAAATTGTAAAACAATTAGAAAAGTATAGGATGAGAGGCCGGGCGCGGTGGCTCATAGAGTTATTTGTTTCTTGTAAATTTGTTTAAGTTTCTTAAAGACGCTGGATATGAGACCATTGTCGAAAGCATAGTTTGCATTTCTTTTTCTCATTCGGTATGTTGTCTGCTTACTCTGTTGATAGTTTCTTTTGCTGTGCAGAAGCTGTTTAGGTTCATTACATTCCATTTGTCTTCCGGCATCTTCGTTATGAAATTTTTGCCTGTGCCTATGTCCTGAATGGTATTGCCTAGGCTTTTTTCTAAGG
The DNA here is from genome assembly GCF_006542625.1 of Nomascus leucogenys. Taxonomy (NCBI): domain Eukaryota; kingdom Metazoa; phylum Chordata; class Mammalia; order Primates; family Hylobatidae; genus Nomascus; species Nomascus leucogenys. Next base: position 94,926,528 of record NC_044402.1, on the reverse strand, counting down.
TATTTATAGCTTCGAGTTTTACATTTAAATCTTTAGTTTATCTTGAATTGACTTTTGTGGATAGTGTAAGGAAGAGGTCCAGTTTCATTCTTCTGCATATGACTAGCCAGTTATCCCAGCACCATTTATTCAATAGGGAATCCTTTCTCCATTGCTTGTTTTTGTCAGGTTTGTTGAAGATCAGATAGTTGTAGGAGTGCAGCCTTATTTCTGGGTTCTCTATTCTGTTCCATTGGTCTATATGTCTTTTCATGTATCAGTACCATGCTGTTTTGATTACTGTAGGATTGTAGAGGAGATACTACAAAATAAAGGGGTTAAGCAGCTCCTAAGCATCAGCAAGATGGAAACTATTACTTTGACTTGCCACACTCTCATTGTTCAGCTGGTAAGACATAGGGTTCAAATAGATATCGGTAATAATTACAGAAATAGCAACATATTGGTGCTCATTTTCTTAGCCCCAATTCCCAGAAGGTGGCTCAATGAGTGTCAGGTGTTGACTGCACATACAGTAGAAATATTTAAAGAAGAGGAAATCAGAAACAGAGAAACTGGTCTCTTACCAGGGTTGCTGGCAAACATGGGAATTTCCCTCTCTGGAGAAAGACATTATGATTCTCTGAGACCCTGAGTTGTAAGCAAATCTCCCCAAGGAGGGACAAGTGGTTTTGCTATCTTTATTGCCCTGGGATGTATCAAGTGCAGAGTATGTCAGAGTACTACCTAGGAATGTAAATTAATTTTCTCCAGGGGGAGTTATTTATCCATTTTTACAGGGATGTCTGCTTATACAAACGTTCCTGAAAAGATAGTCATGGAGCAAATGAGTTGTTAATGCTTAGATGTGTAGAAAGTGAGAGATTCATAGAGAATTGTCTCCCAACAATAAACGACCTCTACTTTTAAAACACAAATGTCAGTTTCATTACAGACAAAGAAAAATCTAAGAGAAAAACAGCACTACCCTCAGAAAACTACCCATTATACCACACAAAAAGGCAGATTCTGCTCATTTCCTGCTTTTGCTATAAATAGTGCAGCAAAAATTACAATACGATGACTTCTGCCTCTTCTCAGAAGCTGGATTCCCAAACAGAAATAGTAATGTCTAAGAAGAAACTGCAATATGAACTGATTGCATAAAATCAAATAAATGGGGAAAGTAACATCATAAAAAAAGCCAATGAACTCAATTATTGTAAACACTGAAACCTGATTAAGTAGAATGGAGTAATCATGATAATTTTTAAAATTAAATATAATGTTTAAATTCAAAATTAGAAAACAGGATATCACATAATTAAGGCAAGAGCATGGCTGACTTCCATTGGTTTATGGATATCAACTAAATTAAGAGCTTGGGAATGTAGATCATTCTTTGAAGCAAAGGAATGAACAAACAGATAATTACACATACAATACAGATGAGCAGAGGATGAAAGCTGTTACACAGTCTTCTTGAATAAATCATTATGATGATTTTTCAACAAACTCATTACAATGATAAGTGAATGTAAGAATCAGATGATATGAAAAAATTAAATAATAAAGATAGATTAAGAAGTTCTAACTTCTATATAATAGGAGTCACATTGTGGAAGAGAATAGAGAGATAATTTTAAAATAACTACTAACAGAAAATTCCCCAGACCTGAGGAAATGACCTGTCAAATGGTGAGCAGGAATGAGTAAAGGTTTCACACCTAGTGCTATATTAATAAAATTTCAGGACATTAATAATAAAGACAACATCTTAAAATATATTTAAAAGCAATAGAAAGGGAGGGATACAATCTTCAAAGAGGTACAAAATTCAAATGATTGCTAGGCACTTCATAGGAAAATGAAGAAACATTTTCAAACCTCTTTTAAAAGCCAGTGTGCTTAGCAATTTCAGTTTTAATATTGTATAAGAAAATTCTAAAATGTCTTCATAACATAGCATATCAATGAAGCGACTACATTATAAGTAGGTATTGAATAACAGCATAGTCTTCAGAGACAGATGACATGGGTTGAAATCCTGGCTCAACAGCTTGCTCTCTAAGCTCTGTTGTGGTAGTTACCAACTTTGTCTCAGTTTTCTCATCTACAAAACTAGGTAACTAATGGCAATTATTTGCTTGGCTTTTGTGAGAGCATAATGAATTCATAAATGAAGATGAATAGAATAAATATTCATGGTTCATAGTCATTGTTTAACAAATGGCAGAGATTTCATTTATTTTAGAAGGCAAAATCTTATGGATAGATCTATTACATATTTGTTTTTCATCTGACTCAATAAACTCAACAATATCGTTGTATTTGAAAGATTAAAAATTCATATAAGTGTTCCTGTTTTAAAAATAGATTCCATGGATGGAGCTGAAAGCCGTTATCCTCAGCAAACTAACACAGGAACAGAAAACTAAACACCACATGTTCTCACTTATAAGTGGGAGCTGAGCGACACAAACACATGGACACATGAAGGGGAACAAAACATATTGGGGCCTGTCAGGAGGAGAGGTGTAGGCAGAGCATCAGGAAGAATAGCTAATGGATGCTGGGCTTAATACGTAGATGATGAGTTGATCTGTGTAGCAAACCACCATAACACAAATTTACTCATGTAACAAACCTGAACATCCTGCGCATGTACCCTGAAACTTAAAATAATAGTTGAAAAAAATTAGATTCAATATTTTTGTTGATGTATCAGGATCAATGAGTTTATTAAAATATCAAGAAATACAAGTCATATCAGGATAAATGTTGGAGTAATAATCTCTCAAAATCCTCTCTTCCATAAAAGCAATGAAGAAAATGGAAAAATTTCAAAAAAAAAAAAACTTTCTCAGAAGTGTGGAAATTAATCAAAAGCTTGCAACAATCAGGGGGAGCACTTATTTAAAAAACAGCAGAATATTTGAATATTTGTAAGAGCAATGAACTTCACTGAACTTTAACTTGCACTTTTACCATCCCCCCTCACTAGCTTTACAGAAGCATGGAAAATCAACGTTCACACAGTAAATTTACCTAGTGAATATCAGCAGTCTAGCAGCCAGCAAAGGGGGCCGAATGGTGTTGGAGCTTCTCCCAAAGCCTTTCAGACCACCCATTATGAATGAACTTTTCCAGCGGCCTTTGGTAAAAACACTCAATGCAGTTGTTCAACATGGCAGATGGCTGAGGCAGCAGTGACAGGTGGGGCACAAACAAGGTGAACAAAGCAGTTAAATGGAAAAGCTAGAGTATAGATATCTATAGAAGACATCAAAAAGCCAACGTATTTCTGGGAACCAAGAAGACTACGCACATGCGTGTACTGTACACATGTCCAGGAAGTATACACATACCTCATTTTACTGTGCCTCACATTGTTGCACTTCACAGATACTGTATTTTTTAAATTAGAGATTTGTGGCAACCCTTTATTGACCAAATCTATGGATACCATTATTTCAACAGCATGCACTTACATTGTGACTCTGTGTTACATTTTGGAAATTATAATATTTCAAAATTTTCATCATTATTATTATATCTGTTGTGGGAATTTGTGTTCAGGGATCTTTGACATTTCTATTTTAATTGTTTAAGGGCACCACTAATCATGCCCATACAAGATGACTAACTTAATTAACAAATGTGTGTTCTGATTCCTCCACCATTCTCTCACCTCCCTCTTCTTAGGTCTGCCTACTCCCTGAGACATAACTATACTGAAATTAGCCCAGTTAATAACCCTACAGTGACCTCTAATTGCTCAAGTGAAAGAAAGAGTCACATGTTCCTCACTTTAAATCAAAAGCCAGAAATGATTAAGCTTAGTGAAGCAGGCATATCAAAAGCTAAGGCAGGTCAAAGGCTAGCCCTCTGAGACCAAAGAGTCAACTTGTGAATATCAAGGAAAAGTTCTCAAAGGAAAGTAAAGGTGCTACTTCAGTGAATACACCAATGATAAAAAAATAAAACAGACTTATTGCTGATATGGAGAAAGCTTTACTAATCTCCGTTGAAGATTAAACCAGCCACAATGTTCACTGAAGCCAAAGCCTAATCCAGAGCAAGGCCCTAACTCTCTCTCCAATGCTATGAAGGCTAAGAAAGGTGAGGAAGCTTCAGGAGAAAAGTTTGAAGCTGTCAGAAGTTGGTTCATAAGGGTTAAGGAAATAAGCTGTCTCTGTAACAGAATTGCAAAGTGAAGACACTAACTGCTGATGTAAAAGCTGCAGCAAGTTATCCAGAAGATCTAGCTAAGGTGATTGGTGAAGCTGGCTACAATAAATAGCAGATGTTTAATGTAGATGAAACAGCCTTCTGTTAGAAGATGGCATCTAAAACTTTCCAGATGGAGAAAGCAATGTGGAGAGACTGACCCTCTTATTAGTTGCTAACATAGCTGGTGACTTTAAGTTGAAGCCAGTGCTCGTTTATCCTTCTGAAAATCCTAGGGCCCTTAAGAATTATGCTAACTTGACTCTGCCTGTGCTCTATGAATGAAACAACAAAGCCTGGATTACAGCACATATTTTTACAGCATGGTTTACTGAATATTTTTGATTTCATTGTTGAGACCTACTGCTCAGAAAAATAGACTTCTTTTAAAATATCATGGCTCATTGGCAATGCTCCTGGTCTCTGAAGAGCAATGATGATATATAAAAAGGTTAATGTATAGAAATATGTTGCATAAAAACATAAACACCTAATATAACATACATTCTGCAGTCCATAGACCAAGGAGTAATTTCAACTTTCAAGTCTTATTATTTAAGAAATACAACTTATAAGGCTGTAGATGCCATAGGTAATGATTCCTCTGATTAATCTGAGTAAATTAAATTGAAAGCCTTCTGGAAAGGAATGATCATTCTAGATTCCATTAAGAACATTCGTAATTCGGCTTGGCATGGTGGCTCATGCCTATAATCACAGCACTTTGGGAGGCTGAGATGGGTGGATCACTCGAGGCCAGAAGTTCAAGACAGGCCTGGCTAACCCGGTGAACCCCATCTCTACTAAAAATACAAAAACTTAACCAGGTATGGTGGTATACACCTGTAGTCCCAGTTGTCAGGAGGCTGAAACACTCCTTACCCTCACTATCTGCCCAAATAATTTCTTTTTAAATTCTATATAACTTCTCCCTCAGGAGTGATAATCCTAACTGCTGTTAGGGAATGTTGGACTATGGCTCTTTCTGGCTACTTCCTGCTGAAAAGGGGAGTCATATGATGTGGAATAGCAACTAGGCATCTTCCTGGTGTAGGTCTAAGGGTCTTCAGAAAAAAGGCATGTCCATGCATGGTTCTGTCTGCAGTACCATTTGGAGGCTGATTGCTGTCAGCCATTCTGATGGGTGTAATACTGGTTTGCCTCCACAAGATTCTGTTGAGATGTGTATATAAAAGAAACATTGAACCAGAATCACTTGAACCCAGGAGGTTCAAAAGAAACATTGAACCAGAATCACTTGAACCCAGGAGGTAGAGTTTGTAGCGAGCTGAGATTGCACCACTGCACTCCAGCCTAGGAAACTGAGTGAAACACTGTCTCAAAAAAAATAGAAAAATAAAATAAAACAATAAAGAGCATTCATAATTCATAGGAGGAGGTTAAAATATCAATATTAAAAGACCCTTGTAAGAAGTTGATTTTAACCTTCATGGATGATTTTGAGTAGTTCAAGACTTCAGGAGAAAAAGTAAATCCAGATGAAGCAGAAATAGCAAGTCAAATATAATTAGAAGTTCAGCTTGAAGATGTGGCTGAATTATTGCAATCTCATGATAAAACCTAAAGGGATGGGGAGTTGCTTCATATAGATGAGCAAAGAAAGTGATTTCTGGAGATAGGAAACTACTTCTGGTGAAGATGCTGTAAACTGCCGAAATGACAACAAAAGATCTACAATATTACATAAACTTAGTTGATAAAGCAGTGGCAATGTTTGAGAGGATTGACTCCAATTTTGAAAGAAATTGTGCTGTGGCAAAATGATGTAAAGCAGCTTTGCATAAAATATTCATAAATTTATGAAAAATTTTCATAAAATATTTCATGAGTCAATCTAAGAGGCAAACTTCATTGTCTTATTTTAAGAAATTGTGCCAGCCACCCCAACCTTTATCAGCCACCACCTTGATCAGTCAGCAGCCATCAACACTAAGGCAACACCCTCCACTAGCAGAAACATTATGACTCACTGAAGGTTTAGATTATCATCAGCATTTTGAAGCAATGTTCTTATTTAAAGTATGTGTTTTTTAGACGTAATGTTATTGAACACTTAATAGACTACAGTATAGTGTAAATATAACTTTTATATGCACCAGGAAACCAAACATTTTGTGTACTTCACTTTATTAAGATACTCTCTTTGTTACAGTGGTCTTGAATTTAACCTGCAACATCTATGAGGCATGTGTGTACCTGAGAAGGCCCTTATCTCTCATCTCTGATTGATTTTTAGACTCTGCACAAACATTAAGTGAAGGCTAAGCAGAGAAGTAAACTGCCTGTCTACATATTGAAAGCATGTCATAATACACACCTAAAACCCATCTCAAATCTGGGAGGCTTATTTATCCAATGCATTTTTGAAAAATCTCTCTTTAATTATTAGATGATCACATTAGCGAAATCAAGTAGAGACTTTAGTGATTACACATGACAAAGCATACAGACATTAAAAAAGTAGTTCAGGGAATTCAACAAACAAACATGTAGCAGCAGCAAAAGAAAAAACAATAATAGTAATGAGAAGAAACCTAGAGAGTGGGGAGAATCTGGTTTCCACAGTTATCGTACTGTTGTAAAATTTTTAATTCTCAAAAAAAATTATGAGACATATAAAGAAAAAAAGAATGTATGGTCAATATGGCAGGAGGGTGGGTGGTGGGGGGAATGTCAATAGAAACTTTCCCTAAAGAAGTATAGACATTAGACTTCCAAGACAAGCATTTTATTTTGTTTTGTTTTTGAGACAGGGTCTTGCTATGTTGCCCAGGCTAATGTTGAACTCCTGGGATCAAGCAATCCTCCTGCTGCAACCTCATGAGTAGGTGTGAACACAGGCACATGTCACCATGGCCATGCTTACAAGAAAATTATTTTAAATCAACAGTTATAAATGCATCAAAGAAATAAAGTATGTCTGAAAAATGAAAGCAAAGTAGAAGTATGATGCCCCACCAAATAGAACATATAAAAATATAGAAGTCATTAAAAATATCCAAATATAAATACTGTAGTTGACACATCTAATAAATAAAATATTTATTAGAGAGGTTCATTAGCAGATTTGGGCTAGGAGAAGAAAGAATCAGTGAACTTGTTGAAATCAGAACAGTTGGAATTACACACTTTGAACAACACAAAAGAAAAAAAGAAAAGTTAAATACTGCCTCAGCAATCTGTAGGGTACCAGCAAGCATAAAAACATGCACATAGGGATTAGACAACTTAGGGAGAGTCTGAATTTTTTATTTGCTTCAGTGCACTTAGACCAGGGTTGTCTAATCTTGGCTTCCCTAAGCCACACTAGAAAAATAAGAATTGTCTTGGGTCACACGTAAAGTACACTAACACTAACAATAGCTGATGAGCTAACAACAACAACAAGAACAACAACAACAAAACTCATAATGTTTTAAGAAAGTTTATGATTTTGTGTTGGGCTGCACTCAAAGCCATCCTGAGGTGCATACAGCCCACATGCCATGGATTGACAAGCTTGACTTAGAAAATTGTTAAAATAAAGCTGGATTTTAGTAAAAATGCTACTGATGTAGGATTTTTCTTCTCCATCATTTTGCAAGCCGGGGACCTCTGGCCCGCGATGCCTTGCCCAGGCCCCAGGCCATGCTGGTGTGCCCCAGCTCATCTGTGTTATAGACTGTACCCACATTCAGTGGTTTCTGAGCTCCTGTACTGCACCCAAGAAGAATGAGGATACATTGGACTTTGAAGGGTGAGGAAGGCAGAGAAGCTCTTTACTGAGTGATGAGACAGCTTTTAGCAGAGAGGGGATGTGGGGACGGTCCCCCTACCAGAAGGCTGAAAAGTCCCCCATGTGGCTGGGTCCAGGTCTTTTATGGACTCAGAATGGGGAGTGCATGCTGATTGGTTTGTGAGTATGCAAAAAAGTTTAAAATGAAGACACCACTCAAAGGTGGGCACAACAGTGTAGAAAACCATTTAGGAAAGGGTAGGTATATATAAAGTTGGTGAAGGGTGAGGATTAAGCAGAGGAAAGCCCACCAAATGAGAAGACATTTTCGCAGTCTGCCAAGGATTTAACTTGTAGCTTGGCTTTCATGTTTAAATTTCTTCGACCTGGAGGTGGGGTTTCACCAGGGACCCACCCCTATCTGCCTAGGCATTTTTCTGCCTCCTGCCACTCTCGCTATCTGCATCAACAAATAATGCCAAAACCACAGTTTAATGACACAAACAGTTTAGTACGTATTAATGAAAATCCAATGTTCCTTGTAGGAAGGATTGCTACAAGAATTGACTCAGAGATACTGGCACCTTCCATTATAACTCAACTATCTTTGTTGAAGACCAACAATGTCTCCATAAAAAAGAATAAAGAGAAATATTGCATATGGGAGATTTTTTTGTGTGACAGTGAAGTGGCATTGTTGTCTGGGGTAAATACCCAGGGTTTGTTGTCTCATGCCGTGATGATTAAGGACATGGACACATGTGGGTGGGTTAAGGACCGAAAAGATTAACAGGCAGAAGAAAGGAGAGAGGTGAGCAGCTCTCTCTCTCTCTGGCAAGAGAGAGCCATCTGAAAGGAAAAAGTTGGCCTGTGGTGGACCATGACGTATTTTATAGCCAGGCTTTAGGAGGTGGTGTCTGATTTACATAAGGCCCACAGATTGGTTTGACGAGGTGTGATGTTTACATAGTATGCAGGTAAGGCTGGTTGCCCCATCCTAATCTTATTATGCAAAGAGGCTTTCCACTTGGCCAGCACCATCTTGTCTGCTCCTTACTGTACGTGTGGCTAGCAAAGAGAAAGGAGGGGAAATCACCATGTTGGGTGTACCTGGAGCTTTTAGTATAGCTGTCGTCATTCATCTATGCAAGCTTCCAGCTTCCTTACCTATGCTTGCAGCTTGACTTTTCAGGCTGCTTTCTGTTAGAAAAGAAATGGTTTGGGACCTGATTTTTATGAAAATAAAAGCCTTATTGAGGACTTCCTTACCCTCACTATCTGCCTAAATAATTTCTTTTTAAATTCTATATAATTTCTCCCTCAGGAGTGATAATCCTAACTGCTGTTAGGAGATGTTGGACTATGACTCTTTCTGGCCACTTCCTGCTGAAAAGGGGAGTCATATATGGAACAGCAGCTATGTGTCCTCCTGGGGTAGATCTAAGGGTCCTCAGAAGAAAGGCATGTCTATGTGTGGTTCTGTCTGCAGTACCATTTGGAGTTTGATTGCTGTCAGCCATTCTGATGGGTTGTAATACTGGTTTGCCTCCACCAGATTCTGTTGAAATGTGTATATAAAAGAAACATTGCTTTTATAATAAGTGACATCGGATTGGGTGGCTAGACTAACTTTAGTGTTAATCTTGGCTAAATTTTTCCTGCAATTATTAATCCTTTCATGACTTTCACAGACCATCTATGACATGCTTAAACTTTCTGACTTGTCCTATACATCACTATTTTTAAACAACCATTTAATTTTTTTAGGACAAGAATTTACCATACAAGATCGTTTCTTACATACGATTTCTTTTCTTTATAACCTTCCTTGCATAGCTGAGAAGCAACATATTATCAAACCCAATAAGAAGTCTTAGCAGACTCAGTGATAGTAAAATTTTCACGCTTCCTTTTTATTGGTAATTATTATCCCTGCTAAAAGAATAATAATTAAGCAAAATACTACAGCAATGGAAACTCTGCCTGATATTTCAGTTAGAAGGGGCTAACATGCATAGCTTTACTGCAAATCATAGAGTATAGCAATTCCTGCAAAAGTGACATAATAGATTATTTTCATCTAAAATTTTACCTGCCAAGATATAGAATTTTCATCTGGAGGTCTATGAAGTTCCTTGGTTTTACTTTCCCAAACAATGAAACCTCCAAGCTATGGGCACCATACTCACTTTCATTACCTCACAGCATTTGCAGGATAATTGCCCAGAACTAGCATATTGATTCAGATTTTTACTTTACCCATCCCAGTTTGTTTCTTCTGAGCTGCAGGAGATCATTACTTTATTCACAGGAATCAGCAAGGTCAGTCTAAAACGCAGGCAAAAAAATTTAAAAACAACAAATGAGGCTAGAATTTAATGCCAAATGTATAATAAGCTTTGGAGCATATTTATTTTTCCAGTCCTCATTTTTGGTAAAAACATGTTATGATAGGACTCTGTTGTTTGTAGAATAAACTTTAGTTTTACACTTGGCCTGATTATTTGCATAAAGTGCAGCAAGAATAATTATTTCTACATAGGCCTTTTGGATTGGCTTTGATGGAAATCTGTTTCACATGGAATTTTATATAAGAATTTTTAAAGCTGAGCCAAGCCATGGGTTTGTATCCTCAAATACCTGTGAGTTGTTTGATCCTTTTCTCTTAAGTTCCCAAAATAAACTTGGAGCTCCTGGACCTGTTAGAAAGTGACATTCTTTACTGAACACAGGTCAGGAACCCTGTATGGGGGCTGTGTAGATAAGGTATGAGGCCAGTCTCCCCCAAGGGGCTTTTATTGGCTCTGCAAGTCAAGCTTTATTCTTTAAAGGGAAACATATTCTTTGAGTCAAGATCTTGGTAAAACAACAAGTTTTTTTTCCGGTTACGTCCTTCTGCAAAAGAAAAATAGATTCTTATTACACTGATGCAAATAACTATATTGCCACATGTTAAGAATACTCACAGTTTCCAAATTCTATAGGAACCTGGCATAGAGAAACAAAGATGCTCCAAATTTCGTTCACAGGAGTATACCCTGCTCCATTATTAAAGACCTAAATAGTTCAAAGTAGTTTCCTTGACTCTGAAAAACAAAACAAGGATCAGCAATATTTCAAGCAAGTCAAGAAGGTTGTTTAGCTTTCTGATTTTAGTCAAAACTCTTGTTTTTCTTGATATTTATGAACACTTTAGCTCTTCATGAGTCTTGTACATTTTTTTCTATTACAAAGTGACAATCATCTAAACTATAAGATCCCCACATTTGAGAACAACTGTTAAAGTTCTAAAGCTTCATTATAAACCATTTTTTGAGAAAGAACAAAGCAAGACAACAATTGTCTGCGAATGACAAAATTTCCAGGGTAGTTACAATTAAAAACATGACTGACAAAGAAGTTTTGTTATCTTCGTGGTTTACAATAACTTCACTAACAACCTTAATTATGATTGATAGCATATACCCAGGCATTAGAATTTTAGAAATACCATACAATTTTGGAACATGTTAGTATTATTTACCAAAATATAACTTAAAGAAGATTGAACATCATTTTGACAACCCCATATGACTAAACATGTCAAATAATCCTGTGGTTGTTTCAAGGGCCATCTGAACCCTCCAGAAAGCCAGGCATTAGGAAAGACAATTTTGAAACTTGAAGTTCGATTTTGAGAAGCTTGTTAAATCACAGTTTAAAATACTTGATGTTATGAAATAGAATTCCAGATTACCATAAATTATTTATTTTGCCAAAACCATGACCCAAAAGTCAAAAACTCTTCATTAGTCTTTACTAGTACATGAAAATTCTGCTCAAAGAGAAATTTTACCCTTGCATTAGTTTATTAATGTTAACCCCAAGTTTTTAATGAAACCTTATAGACAATTCCACTTAATTTTAACCAATTTGACCATGAGGTGAAATCTCTACAAACCTTTTATAACTGTTTTGTTGAAGAGCAGGTTTGCATTTTAAGACAATCTTGTTGTGCTTTTATTTCAAAGCTCTATTCATGAAAAGACCATATAATACTCTTTTGAATTTATTTAATGTTTACACATGGGATTTTTGCCAGATTAATTTTTACAATCTTTATATAACTTGCTTAAACCTTCAGCTTTCTTATCTAATTTAAGACAATAATTTATGACTAGGCACAATTTTACATTTCCATGCCTTCTCATAATCTTTTACTAGAAAATACATTCCATTGATTTTACGCACTTTGCATGTAAGTTTATTTTTAGTAGTTTAAATTACATGTTATGATAGTAATATTTAGCAGTTTTTAACTTTAGTGTGAAACCTGGTACGTTGTTTTGATTATGTACTAGGCACAAAGTCTAACGTTTTTTCAGCATAGCAGTGAATTTTGTAAGTCCTGAGGCCTTACCAAGTTGTGAAACAGGCACTTTACAACCTTGACACCCTAAGCAAACCTAGTATCTTACTTAAATGATATCACCTGTTTACATTTTGATGACCCTTGTATTTTACCAGTAATCCTTAAGACTATTTTTATGTCTTAAAGATTAAAATAATGTGAACTAAAAGGCATTACAGCTTTTATTTTTTCTTTAAAAATATTTTATTTAAGAGCTTATTTTTCTCTCTCTTTTTTTTTAAAGTTAAGGCATTTATTAAAAGTAAAAGAAATGGGTAAATGGTCACAAGTCACCTTTAAAATAATTACAGAAGCATATTTTGTGATATTTATTAATTTCTGGTAGAGCTATTCTAAAAGAAGTTCTCAGTGACTGTTACATACAATTATTATTATCATTATTGAGTACTATTTGCACTTAAAAGTCAAACATATCTTGAATCAGAGGAAGAGCTTATTTTTCTTTATGCCAAGAATTAGAGATCTTTTTTAGACATTACACACAACACACATATATGCACATACAGGCAAAAGATTCAGCACTTGCAAGATTTTTTATTTGTCAGTTTCTTAATTGGATTACTGGCTTCAGGGTGGAGTCCTTGGAGGAACAGGGCCAGGAAAGCATGCATTTTTAGGGCCTAATAAGCAGGCACAGCTGAAGACAAAGACAGATCCCCAAAATTAAGGGTGCCATTTTATACTGGATCTTGGATCCCTCAAAGGAGGAAGATAGTGTAGGAGAAGACAGTGGAGTGCTTCTACCATACATTTGATTTCAGGAAAACCAAAGCCAATCAGACCATTTTATAACCAGCCCATCCCCTGTGGGAGTCTCCTCATCTCTTAATGGGGGGTGAGGATGTTTTCATATCTTTCAGGTGGCCAATAGCATGCTTCTCTGATTCTAATGTGCAAAGGGTTAAGTATCCCTCCATAACTACTATTAGCCATCCTTTGAAGTATATTTCCTACATGGTTATTACACAAAAAGCTCTCTCCCAATGCAAAGTCATTTGATACCCCCAAAACTCAATGCTGTCAGAGAACACAATGCAAAACAGAATGGGGCCTTTGATTTTGAGAGACATGTATCCACTTTTAATTCTTGGGATTTCATGAGGAAAATGGAGATTTTTTTTCTCAAAACGGGGTCTGTGGCACCTCCTGTTTTTTCCCAAGGAGTTCCAGGCTACCAGAAGTTATCTTAGGGACTCTCTTGTGTGCGTTAGGAGTGGCGAGACAAAAAAATGGACAAAAATACTTCAGTCTACTGAAAAGAAAGAAAGATAACCTTTTTCCAGAAAATCAAGATCCAAGAAGAAAAAATAAAGCCTTTTAAAAATACCTATAACTTGGATATACATTTTTAATTAAGCTGAGCACTCTTTAAAAAAATATTTTTATTCCCTTGTTACTTGACTTTAGCCACGTCAAACAGTTAAGATTTTTGGCTTTTGAACTTTACAAAAAATAACCTCACAGGTGAAACCAACAAGCCTTAACTTGGTCATGACTTAGCCACCAGTGTAGGAGGTATTTTTCAAAGGGGTTGTAAGCAGCTTTTGAAAATGCCATTTCAAAACCATGACTGAAACAGTGAAAGACATCCAACCCAACCAACTACATCTTGCTTCCAGTCCCCAAGCTGTCCCTACCCAGCCCTGGGCACAGGCTGAACAAACTCTGAGAGAAGCCTGGTTTACAGTTTATAGTCCAAAACAGAGATGATAATGGCCCCTTCTAAAGATATACATCCCTCTTGCCCAGGGACCAGAACAAGAAACTAGGCACAAGATTAGAAATCATAGCTTAGGAATCACACAACTGGAGGCTACAAGATTTTGACCCTCCCTAAACTGCCCTCAAGATCAGTGCTTAAGATATTTTGTAAATCCTGCCCTTGATGGATCAGCTGACCCCATCCAGATCAATAAACTGGCTTATCTGATTTTTTGGCCCCTACCCATGAACTAGCTTAGCACAAGGAGACAGCCACCATTGTAAAATGGCACAGACTAAAAGACCGTATGGCCACATGGTTACAGGTCATGTTCCCAAAAACATGAAACAAGATGGAGGCCTGTAGTCAAGTTTATCACTGAACATTTTGTTGAGCTGGCTTGAACAGCAGGCTTATGGGGTCCTGGGCCTGCATTCTAACATAAGTTACCTCCCCCCATTTTTTTTTAAAGAACCATAAAGAAAGACAAATTACACCAGATTGGCTATAGCTTAAGACCAATCTCACAAATCATTTTTCATTAATTAAGACTTTACAGAGAATATAAATAATAATTCTTATTATCCTTTTTACCAGTTTGCACAGAGAGAGATGCCAAAAGCTCGACTGGTAAAAAAAAAAACAAAAAACGTTTACTCTTTTGCCAGCATGTGAGGCTTCTGGGTTCCTTTCCCCCAAGCTCAACTCTAAGCCAAGCATTTTAAGTCTTGGGGAAATTAACTTCTCCCAGTTTGGAATAACATTATAAAAGAAGAGATAGAAGCCATTTTAAACTGTGAAAGAAAGACGTAAAAATACCATAGAAAAATCTGGGGTTTGGGTGGTAGAACTGGAGCTGATGATGTAGATGAGGGGCAGGAAGGGCCAGGGCATCAAGAAGTTGCATTTGAGGGTTTCAATTTAGGGTTATCAACAGTTTCTGCCTCTATTTCTATTAGAAATGATGATTTTTCTATTTCTTCACTTTCCTTATTTTCTCTTCCTTTTTGACCTACTATAGGAGACATATTGCTCATCTCTGAAATTCTCTGCTGCCTACAGAGTTGCCTGTTCTTCAGCCGCAGTAAGGATTTGGCTTAGGAATGGCATAACATTCCTTCATGAGAGGTCACACACCTAAGTTAAATTTTGAAAAGCTTCTATATACATATCAGCATTGTCAGAAAATTGGCCTATGTCTCCCTTTATTTGCCTGAGGTCCTGTAATGAGAAGGGAACTTGAGGGTTGCTGAATAAAGGGGATCCTCAGATTGTTCCCCTGGAAGTTGCTTCTCTAACTTTGGGAATCATTCTCTATAGGCCTGCCTGATAAGACTACTAGAAGAGCTGTGTTGATTTTTGCAGTGCTTGAAAAGGTCTAGTAAGAAGGCCAGGCCCTTGTGAAAAAGAGAATGAGCTGCTTTTTCTTCAAAGTCTCAGGGTCAGAGGAGTCCCTGTGCTTCCGGATGCACTCCAGAGGGGTGTAAGCTGAAGATCTGTCTGTTACCTATTAGAAAGAGAAGCAAGAAAAAGGAGTCCCTTTAGTCTCCTTCATTTTGGTATGTCCTAGGGGGGAAAGGAAGACAGTGGGAGTGTTCCCCCTACTGTTTTCTCTCCTTGGTTCCTGGGTCCCAGCACCTTGTTAAGTGTGCTGCCCATGGTTATGGGCATGACTCTTCAAGCTATGGAACCAGAGAAACTATATGATGCTATGAGTCATGCATAACAATACAGCAAGTTCTCCACTTGTGATTCTACTTTGACTTCCTAGACTTGTGTGCTCTATATGCCTCCCTGAAAAATAGATCTTGGGAAAGACTATTTAATAGTTGCCTTTGGGCAAGGCTCCTTTAATAGGGGGAGAGTACTAGATTTAACTCTATATCTTGCTATTATGGCCTGTGCTAAGGTGTTTTCCCTTAGAGAATGTTTCTGGTTAACTTCTGGACTTAAAATCCCCTTACTAATTAAGTACTGTTTTAATTGGAGACAGAATAGGTGCCTTAAAGGAACATAGGGACCTAATGGCAGTTTTCCTGTTGAGGGACAGTATCAGAACTAAAATTTGGTTCTTGAGGACATTTTACTCCTAATTATTGAAGGCAGAGTCTTGCTGTTCACAGAAGGAACATAGAGCCTGATTTCTAATATAGGGGCACAAAAAGGGAGAATTGAGAAGCTACAGTGTCACAGTAAAGGACTGACAATGTGCCTCATGGAGATGATTTTTATTCCATTAGGTGGAGCTATTGACCTTGAAATGCCATGTGATTTCCAGACCAAGGGTAGAGAGTGAACTTGACATGCCATGTGCTCTCCAGACCAAGGGCAGACAGTGATCTGGAAATGCCATGTGCCCTTCAGACCAAGGGCAGAGTAACCTTGACATGCCATATGCTCTCCAGACCAAGGGTGGAGAGTGATGCTCACTGTGGTGGCCAGGCCGTCTGTTCCTAGAAAATTACAACCCCATTCCCCTGAGCTATATCCCTGGTTACTATGGAATTTCCTGATCTTGCCTAATAAGATTACTTCCCTGAAGTATAAAACTCCCACAGCATTCCATACAGAGAAAGGATAGGAGACATGGCAGTTGTGGACAGGAAAGGAGCAAATTATGATAGGAACATTGGAGATCCTGTTGCCCACACCCCATTGGGTGGTCGAAGGGGGGGTCAGTCCTGAAGCCTTTGGATAACACCAAGGGGTAGCCCCAGCCAGAAATCCTCAGTTGCTCCAGGACTGCTTCTAGCCCCACATGATGGCTAGGTCCTCCGTGAAAGGAAACTGGTTCAAATATGGCCAATATGCCCAGCAACCTGTGGGTACTGGGGAATTCTCCCTGTTCTCCCCAGCAAGCCTGTCCCCCAAGTCTTGTAAGGTTGGCAGCCATGCTAATCATTTTTAAATGGCTGACGGGGACCCAGTATTTGGAATTTACTTTGCTTTTATTCCAAAATGGAGGCTGAGAGTCTCAAAATTAAAGGACAGATTTGAGATTCCCTCTCATACTTACCACTCCAACGATTATACCTTCCATTCTGGTTCTGATCCTGAGTGAGCCCACAAATAAAGTGACATTATTATCTGGGGTAAATACCTGGGGTTCATCATCTCGTGCCAAGAAGATTAAGGACACGGACACTTGTGGTGTGTTAAGGACTAGAAAGTTTAATAGGCAGAAGAAAAGAGAGACGTGAGCAGCTCTCTCTCTCTCTTTCAAGAGAGAGCCTTCTGAAAGGGAAGAGCCAGCCTGCAGCAGACTGCAGAAGATTTTATAGGCAGGCATGAGGAGGTGGTGTCTGATTTACACAGGGCCCACAGATTGATTCGACTAGGTGTGACGTTTATATAGCACACAAAGAAGGCTATGTAATCCTTATTTGTGTAAAATCCTTATTTGTATAATCTTATTATACAAATGGGCTTTTCACTTGGCCAGCACCATCTTGTCTGCTCTTTACTGTACACTTCATGGGCAAAGAGAAAGGAGGGAGAAATCACCATGTTGGGTGTACCTGGCTTTTGGTATAGCTGCCAGCATTCATCTATGCAAGCTTCCGGCTTGGTTATGTATGCTTGAAGCTTGACTTTTCAGGCTGCATTCGGTTAGAAAAGAAATGGTTTGGGGGCTGCTTTTTATTAAAATAAAAGCCTTACTAAGCACTCCCTTACCCTCACTATCTGCCTAAATAATTTATCTTTAACTCCTATATAAACAGTTTACAAAATGGCTTACATTACATGTTAAAATTATTTTCAACATGATCCATCAGCTCAACATGTTATTTGGACCTATCTAGATGAGAAAGACTAAGAAATGTCATTTTTAAATGTCTTGTGTGATAAGAAAAAGAAAGAAAAAAAGTAGAAATTAGAAATGAAAATGTAAACTATCTATTTCCATATGATGTTACTCTATAGTGTAAACTAAAAATAAAACTGTAAGTCCCCACTGACTGAACAGACCCCATTTTGCCCAAGGGGACCCCAGAAAAAATTTATAAATGGATTCCCAGCCATGACTAGAAGGGAGGTTGGACACGCATTGTTATATTCCCTCTCTTTTGAAGTTTAGGCACAAATGACGAGCATTAATATTGAAATACAGATCATCAAACTAACAAATTATTTATGACAATAAAATACCAAATTATAAATATGACCAAAGGCCCCGTTAGACAAGAATTAAATCATACACCCCTTCAGGTCACTCTGACACAGTGAATTGGTTAACAGACCTCCTTACCTTAACTTAAAACATTTCTTTCTGCTGATTCCAAATTTTTAGACAAATCATTACACCTTTAACTGATTACACATTGAAGAATCTCAGAATATACCTATAACCTGTAAGCACTCACCTCAAGATATCCCACCTTTCTGAGTCAAAGCAAATTGTACCTTCCATGTATTGATATATGAATTTGCATGTAATTCTTGCCTTCTTAAAATGTATAAAACTGTACTTTAATTCTACTGCCTCGGGTGTACTTTCTCAGGCCCACTTGAGACTTTGTTTCTTCAGGCCTTGGCTACTCATACTGGCTCAGAATAAACCTCTTTGAAGTATTTTAAAGGTCTGTTTTTTTCAGTTAACAATAGAAAAACCTAAAGAAAAAACCAGACCAAAAAAACCTATTAGAGCTGATAAATATGTTCAGCAAGGTGGCAGGATATAAGATGAACATACATAAATGGAATGTATTTTTACAAGCCAGCAATGAATGATCTAAAATTGAAATTAAAAGAATTCCACTTATAGTACTATCAAAAAATAGAATGCATAGGAATAAATTTAACCAAAGACATGCAAGACTTGCACATTGACAACTACAAAACATTCTTGAAAGAAACCAAGGAAATACTAAACAAATGAAAAGATATCACATACATGGAAGGGAAGAAATTTTTCTATAGTTTAATGCCATTTTTATCAAAAGCTCAACTTTCATCTTTTGCAGAAATAGATAAGCTAATCCTAAAATTAATATTGAAATAAATGCAAGGGACTTAGAAAGCCCAAAGCGGTATTGAAAAAGAACAAATTTGGAATGCTCACACTTACGGATTTAAAAATTTACTACACAGCTACAGTAAAAAAGACACTGATAGATATGTAGATCAATAGAATACAATTGAAAATCCAAAAATTAACCCAAACATCTTTAATCAATTGCTTTCTGACAAGAGTGCTAAAGCCATTCAATGGGAAAAGAGTTGTCTTTTTAACAAATGGTGCTGGAACATTTGGATAGCCATATGCAAAAGAATACATTTTTTATTTTCACACCATATACAAAAATGAACTCAAAATTGATCAAAGCACTAGATGTATCAGTTAATACTATAAAACTTAAAGAACAACACAGGGTTTCATATTTATGACTTTAGACATAATGCCAAAAGCACAAGAAAAAAATAGAATTCATCAAAATTAAAAGATTTAACTGCAAACCACATCACCTAGAAAGTGAAAACCGCCCACAGAATGGGAGACAGTATTTTTAGATTATATATCAGATAAGAAATTTGTATCCATTATATATACAATCTTTACAACTCAATATTTTTTTTAAAGTTTAGACAGAAGATCTGAACAGATATTTCTCCAAAAATATACAAATAGCCAATAAATATATGAAAAGATGCTCAGCATCATTAGCCATAAGGAAAATCAAAACCATAATGAGATATAACTAAACACCCACCAGGATGGCAAAAATAAAAAAGACATGATGACAAGGATGTGGAAAATATGGAAACCTCCTTATTGTTGGTGAGAATGAAAAGTGGTGCAGCCACTTTGGAAAACAGTTTGGATATTTCTCAAAATATTAAACATAGAGTTATCATGTGGCCAGCATTTCTACTCTAAGAGATATACTGAAGTGAAATAGTATATACAAGAACTTGTACAAAAGTTGGAGACTATTCATATCTTTATTAACTGATGAAGTGATAAAATGATATATTCATAAAAAGGAATATTATTTGCAATTAAAAGGAATGAAGTTCTGAGATATGTTACAATGGATGAATTTGAAAACGTTAAGTGAAAAAATAAAGGCCACATATTTTATGATCCCATTTATATGAAATGCCCAGAATAGGCAAATTGATAGACAGAGGATGGAGATTAGTTTTTGCCAGTGTCTTATGTCTGTGGGGGAGGTGAATGAGGAATGACTGCTCATGTATATAGGGCTTACATTTAGGGTGATGGAAGTTTTCTGGAATTAGCTATGGTAATGTTTGCACTACTCTGTGATTATACTAAAAATCACTGAATTTTACACTTTAAAAAGAATATTTTATAGTATGTGACTTATATCTCAAAAAATAAATACATGAAAAAGTAGACTATATGAAATATTTTTTTTCATTTTTGTCTTAATTACTTTAATGACTAATAAATTCAGGTATGAGACAGTTGTTATTAAAGAAATATTGGTCTGGGCATAGTGGCTGACACCTGTAATCCCAGCAGTTTGGGAGGCTGATTTGGGAGGTTCACTTGAGCACAGGAGTTCGAGACCAGCCTGGGCAACATAGGGAGCCCTTGTACTCCTAGCTATTTGGGAGGCAGAGGGAGAGAGTTGCTTGAGGTAGGAGGTCGAGGCTGCAGTGGGCTGTGAGTCCATGATTGCACCACTGCACTCTAGCCTGGGCAACAAAGTGAGACCTTGTCTCAAAAAAAAAAAAAAAAAGAACAACAAAAAAAACACAGAAATATTGATCTGGGAATTATAATAGAAATGAATATATTATCTCCATGAGTTGAAGTAACATGGTTATTAGCAGACATTAAAGAGAGGACCTGGTGTGACATTGAGCAAGTTATTTAATCCCCGTGGAGATAATTTTCTAATATGTAAAATGAAGATGGTAACATGACCAATTTCAAGAACAATATAATCAGTTAATATAAAATGCAAAAATAAAATAAAAAATTCCATACCCCAAATTATCAATATATTTCACAATCTGTCAAATATCTAGTTTGTTCTCAATAGTGTTAAGATCAAAATCATAAAAAATATATAAATATATGCACTATATAATGTATGATTATTATATTTTGTATTCTGAAATATTTTATTTTCACAGTAAATTCATTATTTCGTGGCTATTAGCTATTACCCATTAAATATATTTTCCAATGGATATGAAATGACATTAAAGAAGACAGGAGATATTAATAAATTTATGTTTATAGTTTTAATTCCCACAACAAACACAAACAAAAGCTAATATATGTCACATGTTCTCACAATTTTTATTTAACTCAATAATGTACTTTTGATCAAGAGATAGTAACAAAAATTGTTTCTCTATTCTTTTCAATAGAAAGACATAGTATTTTAAAATTTAACTTTCAGGAGTAAAAAATGTTAAGGAATTTGAAAATATCTTGATATATATTTCTTGTTAACTCAATGATATAAAATCTAACTCAATGTTATTGTGAACAGGTACTAGTAAATGCATTTTCTGCCTTTTCATCATTTTAGTCTTAATCATTTTAGCTGTTTTCCATATGACTATTAATAGCATATTTTTGGCAACTTGCTTTTTAAATGTTTTCTTTTTCGGAAATCAATGCATATATCACAAGTTTCAAATTGCTTTAAGTCTTTTTTCGACAGAAAGAACGTTCAATTCATAACAGATTAAAGAGAATGAGAGTTGTTCATATATTTAGGTAGAGAGTGGTGGTCAAGTGTTTTGCATTCTATTTTTTCCTTTTTTGCCTCTGATTTTATTTATGTATTTAATTTTTTATTGACATGTATTTTATATATTTATGGGGTCCATGTGATATTTTTTAAAGTCCATATAATCATTCAACAAGGTTACCTGTTATTTAATGTAACCTGGTATACTTTTTTTTTTTTTTTTTGGAGGATACCTATGTACTTTATTAAGATTCTTCTTTTTTTTTTTTCATTTATTTATTTATTTATTTATTTATTTATTTATTTATTTATTATACTTTAGGTTTTAGGGTACATGTGCACAATGTGCAGGTTTGTTACATATGTATCCATGTGCCATGTTGATTTCCTGCACCCATTAACTCGTCATTTAGCATTAGGTATATCTCCTAATGCTGTCCCTCCCCCCTCCCCCTACCCCACAACAGTCCCCGGAATGTGATGTTCCCCTTCCTGTGTCCATGCGTTCTCATTGTTCAATTACCACCTATGAGTGAGAACATGCAGTGTTTGGTTTTTTGTCCTTGCGATAGTTTACTGAGAATGATGTTTTCCAGTTTCATCCATGTCCCTACAAAGGACACGAACTCATCATTTTTTATGGCTGCATAGTATTCCATGGTGTATATGTGCCACATTTTCTTAATCCAGTCTATTGTTGTTGGACATTTGGGTTGGTTCCAACTCTTTGCTATTGTGAATAGTGCCGCAATAAACATACGTGTGCATGTGTCTTTATAGCAGCATGATTTATAGACCTTTGGGTATATACCCAGTAATGGGATGGCTGGGTCAAATGGTATTTCTAGTTCTAGATCCCTGAGGAATTGCCACACTGACTTCCACAATGGTTGAACTAGTTTACAGTCCCACCAACAGTGTAAAAGTGTTCCTATTTCTCCACATCCTCTCCAGCACCTGTTGTTTCCTGCTTTTTTAATGATGGCCATTCTAACTGGTGTGAGATGGTATCTCACTGTGGTTTTGATTTGCATTTCTCTGAAGGCCAGTGATGATGAGCATTTCTTCATGTGTTTTTTGGCTGCATAAATGTCTTCTTTTGAGAAGTGTCTGTTCATGTCCTTTGCCCACTTTTTGATGGGGTTGTTTGTTTTTTTCTTGTAAATTTGTTTGAGTTCATTGTAGATTCTGGATATTAGCCCTTTGTCAGATGAGTAGGTTGCAAAAATTTTCTCCCATTCTGTAGGTTGCCTGTTCACTCTGATGGTAGTTTCTTTTGCTGTGCAGAAGCTCTTTAGTTTAATTAGATCCCATTTGTCAATTTTGGCTTTTGTTGCCATTGCTTTTGGTGTTTTAGACATGAAGTCCTTGCCCATGCCTATGTCCTGAATGGTATTGCCTAGGTTTTCTTGTAGGATTTTAATGGTTTTAGGTCTAACATTTAAGTCTTTAATCCATCTTGAATTAATTTTTGTATAAGGTGTAAGGAAGGGATCCAGTTTCAGCTTTCTACATATGGCTAGCCAGTTTTCCCAGCACCATTTATTAAATAGGGAATCCTTTCCCCATTTCTTGTTTTTGTCAGGTTTGTCAAAGATCAGATAGTTGTAGATATGCGACATCATTTCTGAGGGCTCTGTTCTGTTCCATTGATCTATATCACTGTTGTGGTACCGGTACCATGCTGTTTGGTTACTGTAGCCTTGTAGTATAGTTTGAAGTCAGGTAGCGTGATGCCTCCAGCTTTGTTCTTTTGGCTTAGGATTGACTTGGCGATGCGGGCTCTTTTTTGGTTCCATATGAACTTTAAAGTAGTTTTTTCCAATTCTGTGAAGAAAGTCATTGGTAGCTTGATGGGGATGGCATTGAATCTATAAATTACTTTGGGCAGTATGGCCATTTTCACGATATTGATTCTTCCAACCCATGAGCATGGAATGTTCTTCCATTTGTTTGTATCCTCTTTTATTTCATTGAGCAGTGGTTTGTAGTTCTCCTTGAAGAGGTCCTTCACATCCCTTGTAAGTTGGATTCCTAGGTATTTTATTCTCTTTGAAGCAATTGTGAATGGGAGTTCACTCATGATTTGGCTCTCTGTTTGTCTGTTATTGGTGTACAAGAATGCTTGTGATTTTTGTACATTGATTTTGTATCCTGAGACTTTGCTGAAGTTGCTAATCAGCTTAAGGAGATTTTGGGCTGAGACAATGGGATTTTCTAGATATAAAATCATGTCATCTGCAAACAGGGACAGTTTGACTTCCTCTTTTCCTAATTGAATACCCTTTATTTCCTTCTTCCTGCCTGATTGCTCTGGCCAGAACTTCCAGCACTATGTTGAATAGGAGCGGTGAGAGAGGGCATCCCTGTCTTGTGCCAGTTTTCAGAGGGAATGCTTCAAGTTTTTGCCCATTCAGTATGATATTGGCTGTGGGTTTGTCGTATATAGCTCTTATTATTTTGAGATACGTCCCATCAATACCTAATTTATTGAGAGTTTTTATCATGAAGGGTTGTTGAATTTTGTCAAAGGCCTTTTCTGCATCTATTGAGATAATCATGTGGTTTTTGTCTTTGGTTCTGTTTATGTGCTGGATTACATTTATGGATGTGCATATGTTGAACCAGCCTTGCATCCCAGGGATAAAGCCCACTTGATCATGGTGTATAAGCTTTTTGATGTGCTGCTGGATTCGGTTTGCCAGTATTTTATTGAGGATTTTTGCATCAATGTTCATCAAGGATATTGGTCTAAAATTCTCTTTTTTGGTTGTGTCTCTGCCTGGCTTTGGTATCAGGACAATGCTGGCTTCATAAAATGTGTTAGGGAGGATTCCCTCTTTTTCTATCGATTGGAATAGTTTCAGAAAGAATGGTACCAGTTCCTCCTTGTACCACTGGTAGAATTCAGCTGTGAATCCATCAGGTCCTGGACTCTTTTTGGTTGGTAAGCTATTGATTATTGCCACAATTTCAGAACCTGTTATTTGTCTATTCAGAGATTCGACTTCTTCCTGATTTAGTCTTGGGAGGGTGTATTTGTCGAGGAATTTATCCATTTCTTCTAGATTTTCTAGTTTATTTGCATAGAGGTGTTTGTAGTATTCTCTGATGGTAGATTGTATTTCTGTGGGATCGGTGGTGATATCCCCTTTTTCATTTTTTATTGCATCAATTTGATTCTTCTCTCTTTTCTTCTTTATTAGTCTTGCTAGCGGTCTATCAATTTTGTTGATCTTCTCAAAAAACCAGCTCCTGGATTCATTAATTTTTTGATGGGTTTTTTGTGTCTCTATTTCCTTCAGTTCTGCTCTGATTTTAGTTATTTCTAGCCTTCTGCTAGCTTTTGAATGTGTTTGCTCTTGCTTTTCTAGTTCTTTTAATTGTGATGTTAGGGTGTCAATTTTGGATCTTTCCTGCTTTCTCTTGTGGGCATTTAGTGCTATAAATTTCCCTCTACACACTGCTTTGAATGTGTCCCAGAGATTCTGGTATGTTGTGTCTTTGTTCTCGTTGGTTTCAAAGAACATCTTTATTTCTGCCTTCATTTCATTATGTACCCAATAGTCATTCAGGAGCAGGTTGTTCGGTTTCCATGTAGTTGAGCGGTTTTGAGTGAGTTTTTTAATCCTGAGTTCTAGTTTGATTGCATTGTGGTCTGAGAGACAGTTTATTATAATTTCTGTTCTTTTACATTTGCTGAGGAGAGCTTTACTTCCAACTATGTGGTCAATTTTGGAATAGGTGTGGTGTGGTGCTGAAAAAAATGTATATTCTGTTGATTTGGGGTGGAGAGTTCTGTAGATGTCTATTAGGTCCACTTTGTTTAGAGCTGAGTTCAATTCCTGGATATCCTTGTTAACTTTCTGTCTCATTAATCTGTCTAATGTTGACAGTGGGGTGTTAAAATCTCCCATTATTATTGTGTGGGAGTTTAAGTCCCTTTGTAGGTCACTGAGGACTTGCTTTATGAATCTGGGTGCTCCTGTGTTGGGTGCATATATATTTAGGATAGTTAGCTCTTCTTGTTGAATTGATCCCTTTACCATTATGTAATGGCCTTCTTTGTCTCTTTTGATCTTTGTTGGTTTAAAGTCTATTTTATCAGAGACTAGGATTGCAACCCCTGCCTTTTTTTGTTTTCCATTTGCTTGATAGATCTTCATCCCTTTATTTTGAGTCTATGTGTGTCTCTGCACGTGAGATGGGTTTCCTGAATACAGCACACTGATGGGTCCTGACTCCTTATCCAGTTTGCCAGTCTGTGTCTTTTAATTGGAGCATTTAGCCCATTTACATTTAACGTTAATATTGTTATGTGTGAATCTGATCCTGTCATTATGATGTTAGTTGGTTATTTTGCTCGTTAGTTGATGCAGTTTCTTCCTAGCCTCGATGGTCTTTACAATTTGGCATGTTTTTGCAGTGGTTGGTACCGGTTGTTCCTTTCCATGTTTAGTGCTTCCTTCAGGAGCTCTTTTAGGGCAGGCCTGGTGGTAACAAAATCACTCAGCATTTGCTTGTCTGTAAAGTATTTTATTTCTCCTTCACTTATGTAGCTTAGTTTGGCTGGATAGGAAATTCTGGGTTGAAAATTCCTTTCTTTAAGAATGTTGAATATCGGCCCCCACTCTCTTCTGGCTTGTAGAGTTTCTGCCGAGAGATCAGCTGTTAGTCTGATGGGCTTCCCTTTGTGGGTAACCGGACCTTTCTCTCTGGCTGCCCTTAACATTTTTTCCTTCATTTCAACTTTGGTGAATCTGACAATTATGTGTCTTGGAGTTGCTCTTCTCAAGGAGTATCTTTGAGGCGTTCTCTGTATTTCCTGAATCTGAATGTTGGCCTGCCTTGCTAGATTGGGGAAGTTCTCCTGGATAATATCTTGCAGAGTGTTTTCCAACTTGGTTCCATTCTCCCCGTCATTTTCAGGTACACCAGTCAGACGTAGGTTTGGTCGTTTCACGTAGTCCCAAATTTCTTGGAGGCTTTGTTCATTTCTTTTTATTCTTTTTTCTCTAGACTTCCCTTCTCACTTCATTTCATTCATTTCATCTTCCATCAGCGATACCCTTTCTTCCAGTTGATCGCATCTGCTACTGAGGCTTCTGTAATCTTCACGTAGTTCTTGAAACTTGGCTTTCAGCTCCATCATCTCCTTTAAGCCCTTCTCTCCATTGGTTATTCTAGTTATCCATTCTTCTAATTTTTTTTCAAAGTTTTTAACTTCTTTGCTATTATTTTGAATTTCCTCCTGTAGCTCAGAGTAGTTTGATCGTCTGAAGCCTTCTTCTCTCAACTCGTCAAAGTCATCCTCCATTCAGCTTTGTTCCGTTGCTGGTGAGGAACGGCATTCCTTTGGAGGAGGAGAGGTGCTCTGCTTTTTAGAGTTTCCAGTTTTTCTGCTCTGTTTTTTCCCCATCTTTGCGGTTTTATCTACTTTTGGTCTTTGATGATGATGGTGATGTACAGATGGGTTTTTGGTGTGGATGTCCTTTCTGTTTGTTAGTTTTCCTTCTACCAGACAGGACCCTCAGCTGCAGGTCTGTTGGAGTTTATGAGAGGTCCACTCCAGACCCTGTTTGGCTGGGTGTCAGCAGTGGTGGCTGCAGAACAGCGGATTTTCGTGAGACCACAAATTCAGCTGTCTGATAGTTCCTCTGGAAGTTTTGTCTCAGAGGAGTACCCGGCCGAGTGAGGTGTCAGTCTGTTCCTACTGGGGGGTGCCTCCCAGTTAGGCTGCTCAGGGGTGAGGGACCCACTTTAGGAGGCAGTCTGTCCGTTCTCAGATCTCCAGCTGCGTGCTGGGAGAACCACTACTCTCTTCAAAGCTGTCAGTCAGACAGGGACATTTAAGTCTGCAGAGTTCCTGCTGACTTTTTTGTCTGTGCCCTGCCCCCAGAGGTGGAGCCTAAAGAGGCAGGCAGGCCTCCTTGAGCTGTGGTGGGCTCCACCCAGTTCGAGCTTCCTGGCTGCTTTGTTTACCTAAGCAAGCCTGGGCAATGGCGGGCGCCCCTCCCCCAGCCTCGCTGCCACCCCACAGCTCGATCTCAGACTGGTGTGGTAGCAATCAGCGAGACTCCGTGGGCACAGGACCCTCCGAGCCAGGTGCGGGACACAATCTCCCAGTGGGCCGTTTTCCAGGCCCGCTGGGAAAGCGCAGTATGAGGGTGGGACTGACCCGATTTTCCAGGTGCCGTCTGTTACCCCTTTCTTTGACCAGGAAAGGGAACTCCCTGACCCCTTGCGCTTCCCGAGTGAGGCAGTGCCTCGCCCTGCCTCGGCTCGCGCACAGTGGGCCTCACCGACCGTCCTGCACCCACTGTTTGGCACTCCCTAGTGAGATGAAACCGGTACCTCAAGCAGAAATGCAGAAATCACCAGTCTTCTGTGTCGCTTGGGCTGGGAGCTGGAGACCAGAGCTGTTCCTATTTGGCCATCTTGGCTCCACCCTCCGTAACCTGGTATTCTATAGCCTTATTTTCACTCATGGCTAGAAAACTTTTCTGTGACTTTGTCTTTTAATTTGATCACATGCATTGTTCTAAGACCTAGATAATGAAGCTTTAATGTAAAAGATAAATAAAGATAAATATTTTAAGTTTATTTCCACAAAAGAAAGAGTAACTTGTCTGACAATGGGATATTCAGTTATTATAAGTAATCTCAAAATACACTTCAACCTGAACTACAAAAAATCAATACATTCTGAAGAGATTAATAGACATATATTAAAGAGTGTATCAATGTACACACTCAATAAAGAGCAAAATATGGTATATGATTTCAATAACATTAAGAAAAAGTTAGCAGTAATACTGTGAATTTTACTAATGATTAAAGTAGAATGTTTCTAATATCTGAAGAGGTGCCCTTAGATTATTTTGCTCAATCAAATAATAATTATAATGCTAATAATAATGGCATGCTAAACATAATGATAATAATTGCATACATTTATGTTTTATGTACCAGGCATTGTTCTAATGTTTTTACATATTTTGATTTATTTACGCATTCATAACATATCATGACATCTCTAGGAAGTAGGATTGTTATACTCACTTACAAAAGGAAAATTAGCTACAAATAGATTAAGAAATTTGCCTAACTTCTCACAGTTGGTAAACAGTAGAGCTAAAATTAAAACCCAATTAATTTGTTTCTAGTTCCTACTCTTAATAATACATTTTTAAATCATATTCTTAACTTTACCACTGGCCTTTCTTTCTTGTTTCTACTAAATTATTCCATGTAAAATGCTTAGCTTTGCTATGAGAAAGACCTATCACAAGCCAATGTAGGTTAAGATTTCAACAGGGAATTACTTTAATATCTTATCTTTATTTGAGGATGCATTATTTCAGCAAAAACTACTTTATTTCTGGTAAGCTCTAATGTTTTAGAACTCTTTTCTTATTCAAAACAGAGATTGTGTGTGTGCATATGCTTACACAGGGTGTGCCAAGATTCAGAAGAAGAATGAAATGCTTAATGATAATATTGGCATTTATGCCAAGTTTTAGATCAGGAATACTAGCTAATTCTTGCACTGGAGGCTGGGATGCCCAGAAGATGTGCATACTGTGACAGTCCCTTGGTGCTAGAATAACAAAAAGGAATATGAGAATGTGAAGGGGTAGCAACCCTGATTATCATGGACTGAATTTTTGAGTTGTCCCAAAATTCATATATTAAAGTCCTAGTGTTAATATGACTATATTTGGAGACAGGGCCTATAAGCAAGTAATTAAGGTTAAATAAGGCCAGAAGGGTGAGGCCCTAATGTAATAGGATTGATGTTCTTCTAAGAGGAAGAGAGATCAGAGCTCTTCCTCTCTGAAGATGCATGCAATGAGGAAAGACCATGCAAGTACAAAGCAGGAACTGTCCACAAGCCAGAAAGAGAGTCCTCCCCAGAAACCAAAACATCTGGAACATACATCTTAGACTTCTGGCCTCCAGAATTGTGAGAAAATACATTTCTATTGTTTAAGCCACCAGATCTGTGGTATTGTGTTATAGAAGTCCTAGCAAACTAGTACAGATTTAGGTATCAAAAGTGGGATGCAATAACAATCTGCCATAACAAATGCCTAGAAGTGTGAAAGCAGTTCTGGAATTGGGTGATGGGTTGAAAGGGTTTTGAGGTGCATGCTAGAAATAGCCTAGTTTTTAAAAAACAGATTGCTGTTAGAAATATAGACCTTAACGGTGATTCTGGTGAGGGCTCAGGAAGAAAGGAGGGGAATTATAAATAAAATCCTTATCATCTTAGAGAATACCTATATCTTTATAAATAGAATGTTGGTATAAATATGAATGTGAAAGCTGATTCTTGTGAAGTCTTACAAAAATGAGGAACAGGTTACTAAAGACTGATAAATAGGTTATCCTTTTTAGAAAGTGGCAAAGAACTTTGCTAAATTGTGTTCTAGTGTTTTATGGAAAGTAGAACTTGTGAGTGATAAAACTGGAGATTTAGCAGAGAAGATTCCTAAGACTAAAGACTGATAAATAGGTTATCCTTTTTAGAAAGTGGCAAAGAACTTTGCTAAATTGTGTTCTAGTGTTTTATGAGAAGTAGAACTTGTGAGTGATAAAACTGGAGATTTAGCAGAGAAGATTCCTAAGCAAAGCATTGAAGGTGTGGCTTGAGTCCTCCTAATCGTTTACAGTAAAATGTGAGAGAAGAAAGATGGATTGATGAAGAAATTAAGGAAAAATGAACCAGAATTTAAGATTTGGAAAATTCACAGCCTATCAATATTGCAAAAAATGAAGAAGCGTGTTTGGAGAGAACACCAAGGGCATGGCTGAACAACCATTTAATAAGTCGGTTAGTATGGATGTGATCTATGGATTTAATCAGCCTTCTCAGGATAAATTAGGATTAAAGGGATGGTACTAGCAGAAATACTGCCAGCTAAGACTAAAGGAAACCGAAAAATAGAATGGAATGAAGGAAGACTACAAGTGTCTTCTCCATTAAGAAAAGGGAAGACTGGCCCTGAAAGCAATTCAGAGATCAAGGCTGCCACTCCCACCACAGGTTAGAGAAAATGGGGATGGGAAGTGTGAGTTTGAAGGGATGGAGTAGGAATAGGGACAAAAGATGCTTCCTTCTAGGTTTCAGCAGGCTAGTCACTCCTCACCATAGAGAACGATGGGGACGTGGGAGCTGGGATGTTCTACCAAGCTGAAAAAGTAAAAGCATCCCACAAAGCCACAAGAGTAATATTGCCATCCCAGTGGACTTGGATAGTAGAGCATTAAACAAATGAGGATTATTCTTGAGCTTAATATCTAATGGAATTTGCCTTGCTAGGTTTCGGGCTTTCTTGTGACAAATTGTCCATTTCTTTTTCGATTTCTCCCTTTGGGAATGGAAATATTTATCTATTCTAGGCATCTCCAACTATTGTAATTTAGAAGCACATAACTTTTCTGGTTTCACAGGTTCACAGCTGAGATGAATTTTCCCTCAATTTAGATTTTGTTTAGATGAGACTTTGGACTTCAAAATTTAGACTTGATGCTGGAATAAGTTATAACTTTAGGGGCTGTTGTGTTGGAGTAAGCATATTTTACATGAGAAAAAGATATAATTTTGGGGGAGATTGTGGGGAAGGCAGACTGCTATGGACTGAATCTTTGTGTCCTCCCCTGAAAATTCATGTGTTGAAGTCTAAAGCTCCCAGTATGACTGTGCTTAAGGATAGGGCCTCTAAGGAGGTAGTTAAGGTTAAATGAGGCCATAAGAGTAGAGTCCTAATCAATAGAATTGGTGTCCTTATAAAAGGAAGGAAAATCAGATCTCTGGCTCTCTCCACAAGCAGACAGGGAGAAAAGTCCACGTGAGGACATAGCAAGAAGGCGGCCATTTACTAGTCAGGAAGGGAGACCTCACCAGAAACCAAACTGGCCTGAATCTTGATCTTGGGCTTGTAGCCTACAGACTGTGACAAAATAAATTTCTGTTGTTTAAGCCATCAGTCTGTGATATTTTTTATGTCGTCCCTAGCTGCAAACCATTCACACTTTGAATTGAGATGCTGAAAGTGTAAAATATATGTGTAAAATGATCTGAAAATTGTATCACTCTTAATTAGACTGAAGTTTAGCTGAAAATCTTAATCCTTACTATTATATTAAAATAGTCTATTATTATTAGTGCTCCTGGCCATTTGTCAGAAATAAAATTAGAATTCCCTAGAGTTAAAATTAATTATATTTTAAATACCGAATTTTTATCCTTTAATAAGAAATAGAATAAGAAGAAACAAGAGAATGTTATGATAACTACCCATCAGGTTCTTCCTGCTCGTTGCACATATAAAATCAACTCACCAAGACCATTGCATAGCAGTAAAGAGTGTGACTGATGTGAGGCTGGCCACACCACGTGGGAGATGGAGTTATTACTCAACCACCCCAAAAATTCGGGGCTTGGGGTTTTTAAGGATAATTTGGTGGGTAGGGCTCCGGAAAGTGAGGATTGCTGATGGAGTTGAAGCTGTCCTCTTGTATTAAGTCAGTTCCTGGATGGGGGTCACAGGACCGGATGAGCCAGCTTATCAATTTGGGTGGTGTCAACTGGTGCATTGGAACACAGGGTCTGCAAAATATCTTAAGAACTGATCTCAGGTTTTCAACAGTGACTCATAAACTATAATTTTTAATCTCGTGGCTAATTTGTTAGTCCTGAAGGCTGTTTATTCCCAGGCAAGAAGGGGTTTTGTTTTGGGAAAGGGCTGTTACTGTCTTTGTTTCAAAGTTATACTATAAACCAAGTTCCTCCCAAAGTTAGTTTGGCCTACACTCAGGAATGAACAAGGACAGTCTGGAGGTTAGAAGGAAGATGAAGTCACTTAGGTCAGATGTCTTTCACTGTCATAATTTCCTCAGTTATAATTTTTGCAAGGGCGGTTTCATTACCAAAAGCAAAAATAATCAATAGAAATTGAAACACATAATTGACTTACCAAACAAGACCCAACACTCAAGATAAAAAATAAAGTGTATTAAGATAAAAAGTTCCATCTACCAGTAAGATACAACAGTTTCAAGTATGTATGCGTCTAATAATATGAACACACACAATAGAGAAGTAAATTAGAAATAATCACACCCATAATCGTAGTAGGGAATTTAAAAATACTCTGCCAGTAACTGACAGAATAAGCATGCACAAATAAATCAATGATGCATTTACAAATGAATTTTATTGGCATTCAATAATGATACAAGTTTTTCAGGTACACACTGAATATTGGCCAAGTGTACTATATCCAGGATTATGAATTGAATAAAATTATAACTCAGTGACAAAAAAATTACTAGAAATTGTCTCTAGATTCTAAAAGTGTAAAAAAATGAAAAGTCCGTGGATCAAAACAAAATTGAGCAAAAGGATAATATAAATATGACATAACAAAATAAACAAGGTTGTAGCAAACCCTATGGTTGGAGCTAAAGTTATAGTATAAAATGAAAATATTAGAAAAGAGCTATAAACTAATGTGCCAAGTGTTAAGAGGCTAGATAATAAAAAGAAAAATAAATGCAAATAAACTAAACAAAAAAATGCATAAATTTTTGAAATATAAGACCAAAACTCAATAGAATCTTACCAATATTAAAATTTGTTCTTGAAAATATTGATAACATTTGTAGAAATATGGCAAGTTTGATGAATAACAAAAAATTAACTGAATACTAATTAAGATCCAATATATTTTTCTGGAAATCAACAAAGCTGATTTAAAAATTTACACAAAAATTAAAATGGTCAAGAAGACACACACACTTCAAGATTTGAATTATGGGTCACACTTTTACAGATTTCAAAGCTTACATTTAAGAATCTATAATTGTGGGAATATAATATTGGTACACAGATAAACAAAAAGGCCAATAAAAAATATCAAGATACTAGAAAGAGACCCATATGCACAAGACCACTTAATTTAGAACAAAGGAGTAACATAGACCAGTAAAGAAAGGTCTATTTGTTAACTATTTCTTGGGTACATCACTAGCGATATAGAAAATATAAATCACATAATTATTATGCAATACACAAAAATCAATTCTTAAAGGTTATGAAAATATTATAGATAAAATAATATGATTTCTAGAATATATTAAAGAAGATTTTTTCCTGATAATAACATAGACAAGATTTTTTAAAATATTAGATTAAAAAACATTAACTATAATAGAAAATTCTTGACTAATTGGGCTTCCCAAAATTTAGGAACTTCTTTTTATCAAAATACCACATTACATGAGAAAAAAAGAGAGCCAGAAGAGATAATTAAATAGACAATTAAATATATAATTTCCTTAATGAATTTCTAAATCAATGATAAAACACACAAGCCAAAAAAAAAAAAATTGGCAAAGAAGATGGAAGGAGCCAGAGAAGTGGACTAACACTTCAGAAAAGATGGTATAAAATTGCATGATAAGCACATGTGAAATTGCTCAACATCATTTGGAATAGGGAAAATGTAAATCAGAACAACAAAGAGAGAAAGGTGGGGTAAACAAGACTGTGGACTAGGAAGCTTTAGGTTCTTCTTCCCTGGTAGACATGAGTGTATCAACAAAACACAGACCAGAATATCTTTGTGAGAATTCTATAAATTACAGCACACAGGCCAATGTAAGACAAAGGTGGGGACTCTAGTCAAAGCAGTAGAAAAATTCACCACATTTTGCAGTTCTCTCCCTGTCTCTCTCTCTACTATGCTTAGACACATGATTGCAAATGAAAAGAAACAAAATCCAATAAAACACAATGAGAGATCACCTCACCAAGTGTTGTGATAATTTGGAGCAATTAGAATTCTCACACAGTGATTGATGTTTGGAGTGTAAATTATTACAATCACAACATAGAGCTTTTTGGTTATGTGAACTAAGCAGCAGTGGATGTCCTTCAGGAACCAGAGGAAAATGACAGAAAAAAAAGGCATTGTAGGAAACAGAAGACAAAAGGCAGAGGATAATTTAATATAAAAATATAGTCAGGAAGTTCAACTTGCTCTGTTAATTATGGTAAACTTGAGAACTAGAAAATACTGCAAATAGTATTAAGAAATCTTCCTAAGATATGAATTATATATTTTCCTTTTGCTTTCTTATTTTCTTGACCAATTGAAATAAGTAGCGTGAGTTGTTTTCTTCCCTTTGGGTTAGTTTATGTCACAGCTTGCTGTCTTGTTTTAAAAATTCTAAGGAAGTTGATGAGAATGGGGGTTTGAGGAGAGAGGAAAATATATATCAACTCTAGAGGGCCATTTGTCCTGTGCTTTGCTTCCTGGCAGCTCACTAATTGTGTGATTTGCCTTTGAGGAAATGGAATACTGAAGTGGTACACTACAGAGTTTCAACCCAAGTCTGTGGTTTCCAATCTTACCAAAAAGTTCGTTGTCTAAACTTGGCACAGAAGCAGACTATGAGTGCTGGTGTTTCAGCTATTAAAAGCATGCAAGAGTGATGACTGGAGAATCTTTATCGTTCAAGGATCCCAGAATCTTGTTCCAATCCTGATGGTTGTGATAGGAAGCTTATAGTGGTAGGTTCTCAAAGTTGAAAGTCAATTTTAATTTTTGATAAAATAGAAATATTGGATGGCTTGCCCAACTGTTTGCAGACTTATACTTACCAACTTAATTTTTACCAGGAAAGGATTTGGGATTTGGAAGAAGACACTCCACCCAGTGGTTTTTAAAGAATCGTCCTTCCATGGGCCAGCCCCTGGGAATTTCTTAGCAATGTATTACTCTATCTAAGGACTTGATAGAAATGCACATTTTGAGCCACACTCAGCCTGGACTTACTCAATCTGAAACCCTAGAGTTTGGGCCCAGAAACATGTTTTAGCAAGCTTTCCAGGTGATTGGGATGCTTCTTGTTAATGTTTGAGTATCACTGATGTATCCTGGCCATTAAACTTAGAAAATTAAAGTGAAGAAGTTAAAGTGACTGATTTTGGGGCACAAAAGGGGTCAAGACAGAATAATATTTTTAAAATAAGCTTTGACTGGTAAAGCCATATTAACTAATGATAGCAGGAATTAAATAAACAATAGCAATATAGTTGCGAAATGAAATGGTTTACAGATCTCTAGGGGGCATTTGAAGCAGCCAAACATTGGAGTCAGAGGGGAAAATTGAAGTAATAAAGAGTTAAAATAAGTAAATTAATAGTAATCTATTGTAAAAAGTAAATAGAAATGTGGGCCAGGTCTTTCTGAACAGTTCGTGGTCACAAAAATGTTCATATAATTGTTTACCTTTAATGAATTAGATTAGAGGATTAGAGGTAATGATATGCTTAGATTCATAAAATGTTATATACTTGAATTTAAATTAAAGACAATATTTGAGGTATACTTAAGACATATATAACAACTATAATCATCTAGTTATTTTATTAAATTTTAATTTATCACTTGATTTGAAAGTATACCAAGATAAAAACAAAACAACCAACTGGAAAACAATTGGCAAAGGATGCAAGCAGTTTTCAAAATATGAAATAAAATTCCTAATATGTATGTGAGAAACTGTTTATCTCATTAAATAATTACGGAACTGTCAATTAAAGTAATCACAACATACTTTCTTTATTGTCAAAAGTTCTTTATTGTCAAAATTAGGAAATAGAAGGATTTTAATTGTCAGCAGGGTCACTATGAAATTCTCTCTTACCACTTCTGGTGAAAGCTTAAATTGTTTTTATTACTATAAAACATATTCATCATAATTGCCAGAGCCTTCAAGTTATTCAAGGTTGAATTATAACAGGTAAAAAGAAATGGAAACAACCAATATGAGCCACTGAAAGATAATATTTAATTATACAACAGTATAGTAAAACAATAATAAGGTTATATTGCCTTTAAAATTGTAAAATATTGATGATACATGATGGGTTTTTTAATTTTAATTTTAATTTTTTTTTTGAGATGGAGTCTTACTCTGTCGCCAGGCTGGCGTACAGTGGCACAATCTCAGCTCACTGTACACTCCAACTCCCTGGTTCAAGCAATTCTCTTGCCTCAGCCTCCCAAGTGGCTGGGACTACAGGCACGCGCCACCATGCTCAGCTAATTTTTTGTATTTTTAGTGGAGATGGGGTTTCACCATGTTGGCTAGGATGGTCTTGATCTCTTGACCTCGTGATCCGCCCACCTGGCCTCCCAAAAGGCTAGGATTACAGGTGTGAGCCACTGCACCCAGATTGTATGATGTTTTCAAAAAAGAAAATTTTATGTATTTTGGAAAGAATTTTGAGTATTGCATTTGTGTTCAAATCTTAATATATTTTTGGACATTGTTAGTGTGGATATTACTTTCTTCTTGTATCATGCAAAGTCAAAATTCCCTAGAATTTCATATATACACATGCAAAAACATACATACATATATGCATTCTAGGAATGATATCTCTCCTGCCTACCACTGTCTAATGGAAATAAAGTAATAGGCTCAACTTTGAACCATTGCCAAAAAGGTGCTTCTGGAGCATTTAACATTTTCTGTGTAATTTCTTTAAACAGTATTATATATCAATATGATGAACAATTCTATATTGAAATGCAATGAAAGTATTAAAGTCATCAAAGTGCAGTGGAGTAATTAAAAGTTGTTGAGAACAAGTCAGTTATAAATACACAATTTTTAATATTATTTCCCTACATTTCTGTTGAAGAAAATATTGGAACTCAAAGGGAAATTTTAATTTTGTTTCTATATTCAATGGATGTGAAATATTTTCATTATATGTTACAGGTAGACTCAAATAATTATGAAGAATGGTTTACTCACAGCCGGTGAAACGAACTCAACTTGTCCTTTGAATTGACATGTTTCAATGAGTTGGATTATTTATCATATATTATAGTCAAACAATCTCTATACAGGTGGATTCCTAGAATATAAACCAATTTTAAATAAGCAATTCACTCAAATTCAAAGTTATCTATCTTAAAAGCAAATTTATTTATAATTTATATTTCACTTTTCTCAGCAACATTCTGAGGATACAGGAATTAGAGATTCTGAAGGACAATTATTATCTTGCAATTATTATTACTGGTTGTGGTGGAACTATTTGTCATTGTAGTTAGTATAAGTGATTATAAAATTCGACCCTAAAGAAGACATGATTTTATCAAAATTTGAAATAAAACATTATGTACTGGAAAAAGAATTAGAGTGAAATTTTTAAAAAATCACAAATCTTGGGAGAGGTATACATTTCTCTGAGAT
Source organism: Nomascus leucogenys (assembly GCF_006542625.1). Classification (NCBI taxonomy): domain Eukaryota; kingdom Metazoa; phylum Chordata; class Mammalia; order Primates; family Hylobatidae; genus Nomascus; species Nomascus leucogenys. The sequence goes on along the minus strand of NC_044402.1, from coordinate 94,888,507 downwards.
TCACAAATAGTTTTTATGCCATTATTCATTTACTAAATTGGCCTGTAAGTACATTCTCAAAGTTCAGATGAATGATCTGCTTGCAGTATTAATCCCCACTGAATATGTTTAGATCAAAGCTTTATGACCTCTATTTATTATGGCAGACAATGCTAACAGAAAATATCCACTTTGAAAATCTTATTATTGTCAAACTCTTTATCTAGACCAGTGACTTGACATTCTCACATGAATGAACATTAAAGCTTTTGCCTTTTTAACCTCATGATCCTAGAGCATAAATCATTTATAACAGATTCAATTCTCTGTGTCTTTTCAGTGTTATTGGAGGCTTATCTTTCATTCTGGTCTATGCATTCAGTTTAATGTATTCCAAGCCTGCTTTCTTTGTCTTCTCCTCTTTCTCCACTCTTTTTTTCTGTCTTTCTTTTTTCTTTTTCTTTTTCTTTTTTCCTTCCTACCTTCTTGCCTTCCTGCCTTCCTACCTTCCCGCCTTCCTTTCTTTCTCTCTTTCTTTTCACAGAGGATTAGGATGTTAACTTCTGTGGTAAAATAAATTATGTGCACCATTTTGGTTCTCAATACTGTCTTTGAATTGAAAAGGATACATACTGAATGATTGTTCATGTTTCTTTTGCATAACATTTGGGAAAAATCAATGCGTCTTTATTTGTTTTTTATGCCATTAAAAAGTCCCTGCATTTAAAGGAATAGATATTCCTATCTTAAGAAAATAGGCACAACTACATAAAAGAAAATAGAAAAAAAGAGAAGAGCCATAGCATTTTTCAAATTGGTGGCTAATTATTCAGTAGAATACTTTGTAATGTTTAATTTGGTCATCGTGTAAGAAACAGATTTTGCAAAAGAAAATGATTACATTTGGATGACTCAAAGATAATCATCAGAGAGTGTATATACTAAGACATTATATTTTATGCCTTTAATATAAAAATGTAATACTAAAATGTCAATAAGGGAAATGTAAGTGTTCTAATGACACACTATTGTACATTATCATATATTACTATATTTCTATATTATATAGCATTAAACTCGATCCTGCTTTATTATAGTATAGTAAAAATGAGCTTATTCTCTGATACTTGACTGATACGTAATTCACATCATTCAAAATAGTAACTATCTCATTTTTGCATTGTAGGTTTATTTGCCTCCCTTTTCTTTCCTTATCAGTTTTTTTCCATACAGTATATTGGTAGACAGAGATGTGTTACTTCTTTATCTTACATTTTCATTTTTCTTCCTATTATCATGTTGTTTCTTGTCCAGAGATGCATTTTTACAGTGTTTCTCCTGCAGTCAGTTTCAATGGATGCACATTCATTTCACAAACTTCAGAGATTTAGAAATTATTTTTCATGAAGTTACTACAGGACATATATTCCCTAGTCCTCTTTTAAGGTGGGGCTATAACTGTAGGAAAGAGTGGTATGATAATTGGAATGCTTTCCGTTTAAACATTTGTCATTTATGATTTTATTCACATCATAATCAGATATGAATAGAACTATATAAAGAACTGTAGTGTTCCATATCACCAGTGTTACCCTTGTTAGTTTTGTGCTGGGTAAGAAGCACTAGACACATCATCAGTGTTACGGATATGATGGCCAGTTTTGCAAAATATAATTTGAATAAGCAGATAATCTCTAAATGCTCACTCAAATCATTTTGATATTGCACATATAAGACAAACAGAATGAACTATTAGCAAAAAGCAATCATCCACAAGACTCTTTCAGTGTATATTAATTCCACCATCCATATTTCCGGGCCAAATATTTACATCAAAGTTTGATCTGATGTTCTTATGCCTACTGGATAGATACATATGATTTTTGTTTTATTAACTTTCAGGCTTAGCATAATTCCATTAATACATTCATATATTCTGTCACCTAACACTTAACAAAAATTTACTAATAAGTAAGTTATTATTCAGACACACTGGCTAGAACCAATATGACCCAATCACTGTCTATGTAATCCTGATGTTTAAAATTTATGGACAATAGAACTATATACAACAAAGGAAGTAAATAAGACTAGTGCTGCTGATGCAATTTCAAGATACAAAGTTTTGACTTAAAGCTGATATATTCATTGAGTGATATTTAATTATTTTTATGTTTTCTTATATTTGTTTTAATTTTCATCTGTGGCTTGTTATTGTTTATAATATTATCAATTGTATATCCTTGCTTGCTCTCTTTCTCTCTCTCATATTGGCCATGAAAAGATTATCATATTTATTCATCTTTTTCAAATGCCAGATTTTGTGGTTCCTTTCTTTGTTTTTATTTAATTATCAGCTCTTAATGCTGTTATTACCTTTCATCTATTTTAGGAGAGAGACAGGTTGGGTTTTTTTTTTCAGCTTTTATAGTGGAAGGTCTAATTTTTTTAGTGTTTCTGACGTCTTAATAAAGGATTTCAGGGCTAAAAATTTATTTCGATTTCCCAGTTGACTATTGTTCTTAAAATTTATCTTCAAGGTTGTTAATTTTTTTCTATTCTCTGATATTAGTGCTTTTTAATGACTTAAATGAGAAGTATACTCCGTGTTATTCCCTCAGTTACTCTGTCAGATTTCATTGTTCTCAGCATGTAAACTTTTGAGAAATTAAAAAGAAATGAGTATTTTAAGGGTTGGAAAAGAGCTCTGTCACAATCTAATTAATGCACATGCACTCTCTTGCTACACACACACATACACACAATTTTTTATTATACAAATGTTACCACTGTGGGTTTATTTGCCCCCCCATTTAATTAAAAATAAATCTTAGAGATTTTTCAATATCAGCATATATATAAATATATATACACATATATATATACATATATATGGCTCTATTTTTTGAAAACTGCATTGTTTTTCATTGTAGGAAGGAGCCATCACTAATGTTCACTCCTCTGCTAATTATTTTGACATTTTTTTACTACCAGAAACAAAGATGTAGACACTGTGCATATGTTTACAAGTACAAATAGAATTCTACACACAGAGTAAATCACTAGCAGTAAAATTATCACATTATACTACAAAACATTTCAAGATCTATAGTATTCTGAGGATTTCAGTCTCCAAACTCTCACAAGTCGTGAGCATTATTAAGCTTTTAAGTGGTTCTGATTTTGAAACTCATTAATTAAAAGTAGAGGTATTTAAATGTTTGATGGTTTTTAAATTATTGTTTCTATACACGATTTCTTTTATCTTTTAAAGTGAATTATTTTTTTCTAGAAAAGCTATGGTAGAAAAATGCCTGTTGGATGTTTTTGTCTAATTACTTACCCATTTTCCCGTTTTTTTCAACTATATTAAATACAAAAGACATCTGGAAAAATTTCTACATTACCTCTTTTTGTTTACCATGTTTTGAGGTTTGTGCTTTGATTTAGCTGCAGACTTTCAAAACACAGAGACAAAAGTAAGTAAACAAAAAACAGAAAATTAGAAATAGTAATTTTAAGGTGCATATCATCATGAAATAAGACATGATTTTGCTATATTTTCTAAATATCACAAGATGAATGTGTTTCAGAGGCAATATGATTTTAATAAGCAATTTCCATGTCTTAAGAATTAAATGGTTTTATTTATGACATTTTCCCTCAGTGTTTTTGAGAAGCTTTAACAAAAAGCAGTCATAAGCAAGCTAGTCAGCAAATTTTCCAAAAAATGAGGTCCATATGTATAATTAAAACTTGAAAAAATAGAGGTTTCAACACTTTTCAAGTAGTCACTTTTGTGTATCCATCTTTAGGTCAAGATTAACTTTCCTGCTCGCTTAAAATACAGGGATTTCTTTATCACAGAGACATTTATGAGTATGAAACGGATCCTCCACCAAATAATTCATTTTTTTCATTAATGTTCTCCTTAAATTATATTAATGAACTTGTGGAATTGTGTGAACAAATAGAAACCATTATCTGTGGCTATATCTCCCAGTACAACTGTGCTTCAGACAGAATATCATTCTATCTGTGAATAAAATTATAGTTGTAATATATGTTGTGGTAGCTCAGTATAGGGTTTGAACTCTAAAGAGGACCATCTATTAATATGCAAAGAAAATCAGACTAGAACAAACCAAAACAAATATTCTAGAATGTACTTCAAGTCAGTGATCTTGCTTTAGTGATAAAGATTATTATTTGAATTATGCACATTAATTTCTGCTTCTAAGAATAATACTAATAGCCTACTGTATTAATCCCCTCTACTGAAAACAACTAAAAAATTTGGGCAAAATACAAAAAGTAACTCCCTGAAATTACAGGAGAGGGAGGAATAGCAAACTGACTTTGTTGAGGCACAGGCCTGGAAAATGGCCCAGGGAGTGATTTTCTGTTTTCCCTTCAGAATGAGTACCACAAGAACAGCACATGTAGAGTAATGATAGCTTGTGCTGAAAACTATAATCCCTAAGGTGTTGAAAGTGCACCCACTGAGAGCTGGAGAGGGGTTCTTTCTGCCCCTCCCCCATGGATCCCTTAATCTTATATGTGCAGATCAGATTTAGCGCAGCTCACTCAAACCAAAAAATCTGAGCTTTCAGCTCAGATCTGCTTCTCCAGCAACAGAGTTAAAGTTCATATTCACCTAACATAATAATTACCGACTAAAACAAAAGAAACAATATTTATCAGAGAAAAACAAAAGACTTCATAATCTGCACAAGCAAGTAATAAGTATTATAACATGTATATAATTAGGATCCCAGAAAAAGACAAAAAATCATAAAGCAGAAAAATTAATTGAAAAAATAATTGTAAATAACTCGTTTGATGAAAGATAAAAATTTGCAAATACAAAGTACAACGCTAAGCAGAATAAACACGAAGAATTTATATAGAGGCACATTTTAGTCAAACTACTAAGAACAAAATAAAATTCTTGAAAACAGGAAGAGAAAAATGAAACATCACATATGGGGGAACACTAGTTCAATTAGTGGCTGACTGACTTCTCACCAGAAACAAAAGAGACCAGAAAGTTTTGAAAGTTGTTAAAGAATATCTGTCAACCCAGAATTCTATATCTAGTGAAAATATGCTTCTAAGTGTTCTCATCACAGAAATAATAATTATGGGAAGTAATAACTGTGGTAACTAACTTGATTTAGCCATTCTATAGTGTATATATATTTCAAACATCATGTGGTAAATGTTGTAAAAATACAAATAATTTTATCAACTGTAAAAAATGAATTTCAAAATATTTAAAAATAATGAAGGTAAAATAAAAAATAATTTTGAATAAAAATGTCAAGAGATCTTTGCCAGAATACCAGCACTACAAAAATATAAATGAATGTCTTCAAGCTTAAGGGAAATGATAGATACAAATTAACATACTTAGAAAAGATTAAAGAGCATTAGGAATCAGAAATATTATAATAAATAATATCTTTTACTTCTTGTTTTCTTAATTTCTGTAGTCATTACATAATCCTTCAAACAAAAGACTAAATGTTGCTTTGCAATGTTTATAATGGATGCAAATCTAATACATATAACACATATAAAAAATGGAGGCATATATATCTTTGCAGTTGCAAGGTTTACATATTTTATGTGAAACATTTCAATATTAACTGAAAGTGGACTGTACAATTTTAAAAATGTATTTTATAACTGAGTATATAACTTAAAAAAGTATACCTAGAAAGCCAGCCAGAAATTTAAACTCATATTTAAAAATATTCATGTAATTAAAAACAGACAGTAAAGGAAGAGAATATGAGCCAAAAATAGACAAAAGTGGAATGCCGATTTAAAAAATTGTAGATTCCAATCCAAATATATTATCAATTAGATAAAATATTAATAGAACATACATTCTCTTTTAAAGGAAGATCATTAGAATGGATTATAAAATTGAAAGTAAATGGAAGAAGAGAAAGTATGATGCATAAACAGAAAGCATAAGAAGCTTGGATGAACAATATTACTTCAGGTAAACTAGATTTCAAGATAAAATACATGCCAGACACAAAGTACTCCATAATTATCCATGTAGCAGTTGATCAAAAAGATGTAAAAATTATAAAAGTATGTTTAATAACAGAGCTTTAAAGTATGTAATGCAAAATTTGGCAAAATTAAAAAATGAATTTTTTTTTTTTTTTGAGACAGAGTCTCACTCTGTTACCCAGGCTGGACTGCAGTGGCATGATCCCTGCTCACTGCAACCTCCGCCTCTCGGTTTCAAGTGATTCTCTTGTCTCAACCTCCTGAGTAGCTGGGATTACAGGCACCCGCCACCATACCCGGCTAATTTTTGTATTTATAGTAGAGACGGAGTTTTGCTATATTGTTCAGGCTGGCCTTGAACTACTTACCTTAAGGGATCTGCCTGCCTTGGCCTCCCAAAATGTTGGGATTACAGGCATGAGCCACCATGCCTGGCCATAAGTTGAAAATTTTTAAAATCTTAAAAATAGTTCATGATTTGAAACCCCTGTCTTAGCTATTGATATAAATATGCCAAAAAAAAAAATCAGGAGTGACATAATCATTCTGTAAACTCAACAAGAGCAGAGTACAATTTTTTTTTCAAGTGAATATGGATTATTCACAAAGATAAAATAAATGTAGGAGCATAAAGAGATTTGGCAATTATTCCAAAATATGTTGGATGCTTCTAATGGAGAGTTTACAGGGAAATGTATAATTTATTGCTTAAATAAAAAAAGAGTAGATAATTAAAATGAGCAATTATTGTTCCCATGTTGACATTAGAAAAATAAGAAAAATTAAAAACAAATCAAGTAGAAGAGATATAATAAAGATAGGAATAGAAATCAATAACAAAAAAGCACACACAACAAAAGGCCCAATAAAACCATGGGCTAGTTCTTTGAAATGACTAATACATTTGATAAAACTCCATAATGTTCAAAAGAGACACAAAATACACACGACCAATCCCAGGGATGAGAGATGTGGCTTTTTATAAGTTCCAATATTCATTAAAGAGTAATAAAATAATAATATAAGCAACTTTATTCTAATATGTGTGGCAACTTAGATGGAATAAAAAAAATTCTTGAAAGATAGACAATACCAAAATTTATTCAACTGGAAGTGCACAGCTTGTCTTCACATCTGAACACTATCAAACATTGAGGCAAACCAAAATTACAATTACACACAAAATTTTTCAGAAAATAAAGAAAAGGACACTTCATAATTCATTTTATGAGTTCAGTAATGCCTGAATACCAAAATCAGACAAGATATTAAAAGAAAGAATGACAGATTGATAACCTTCATGAATGTAGACACACAATTATTTTTTAAAAATTAGGAAACCAAATCAAAAAGCATGCACCCAGTAGAATTTACCCTGAGAATGTAAGGTTTGTCAGAAAATCAGTAATTTTAACTTACCATATTAAAATTACAAAAGAGATAAATCATGTTCACTTTAATAGGTGGACAAAAAATATTTGACAAAATTCAGCACTCATTTGTGGGAAACCACTCTCAGAAAAGTGAGAATAGATTTTCTCCATTTGATTTGGGGTATCTATTAAAAAACTTATAGCTAATATAATATCCACGGGCAAGGCCCAATGCTTTTTACCAATAAAAAGGAAAAAAGGGATATTTACTCTTATCTCTTGTTTTTTAAAATTATACTGGATGTTTTAGCCAGTGCAGTAGGGGAAAAAAATCATACTGTTTAAAAAGTAAGAAGTAAAATCTTCTTTATTAACAGATGACATGATTGCATATGTAAAAACTCTAAGAAATATATAAAAAAGCTACTAGCTAACAAAGAAGGTAATGTTTAGGATTGCAAGATGCAAGGGCAATGCAGAAAAGACAACTGAATTTCTACATATTAACAATAAAAAATCATAAAATAAGAAAATAATATAGAATCCCATCAAAAGTATGTAAGTAATGAATTTACATAAACCATTAGTAATGTTTCTACCTGTCAAGCTGTACAAATATTTTATACCTCTTACATTGTTGTGAATCCACCTGCTTATTACTAATGTATTCATTATGTTCTCATTTTATTTATAAGGGAGCAAAACTGTATAACTAGATACTTTAAGTACTATAGCAATTTCTTTGTAGTGAATAAATGAGAAGAATTGATGGGAAAAATTCAACTAGAATTAGAGGCTAAGGATCTTAATTACAACTCAAATAAATCTTACCTAAAATGAAATATACATTGGTTATTTAACGAAGTCAAGATAAACACTCTTCAAAAATGAAAATGTATATATTTTGAATAAAATGACTACAAAACATGGCATAGGAGAAGGAAAAAAAAAGCATGTATCACCACAATGATCATTCAAAACTCTTCTGAAAATATAAATTCTGTGGTGTAATTTTATATAACTTGAACACAATATGCTATGATTCCTTTGGAACCCGTTATTTTATCACAATTTAAATCATACATTGTTATTCATAAGAAATTTTTTATCAGAGATGACCATGTTAGATTAGTGTTTTTCATATAATACTCTTTATCAAAGAGCATACCTTAACAGCAAAACTAAACATTTGGGTATTTTGTTTTTTGTGTACACTGAAAGCTACAAATTATTGCAAAGGAAATAAAGGAAGACTTAATTAGCTAGTGAATGTACCTTGTTCATACATTTGAAGATTCAACATTGTTAGTCTAACAATTCTCAAAATTTGTCCTGTCAGTACAAAGAAATCACAATTAAAGTTGTAACAAGCATTTTCTGAAGAAATTGCCAATATCAATTAAAAATCCGTACGGATGGCAAAGACAACAATAGCTAAACACTTTTGAAAAAGTACAAAGTTGGAGGATTTACAACACCTAATTTTAAAATTTTACTGTTAGTCTGACAATTCTTAATAAATTGGTCTATAGATCCAATGAAATCCTAATAAAAATGGTAACAAGTCTTTTTTTTGAAGAAATTGACCACATGATTTAAAAACTTAGGTGGAAAGGCAAAGACAACAATAGCTAAATGTATTTAAAAAGGTGCAAAGTTAGAGGACTTACAGTATCTGATTTTAAAAGTTACTGAAAAGCAACAGTAATCAGCTCTGTACGTTTTTTGGCATATAGATAGACATGTAGACTAACGGGGCCCGGCGCGTGGCTCACGCCTGTAATCCCAGCACTTTGGGAAGCTGAGGCGGGCGGATCACGAGGTCAGGAGATGGAGACCACGGTGAAACCCCGTCTCTACTAAAAATACAAAAAAAAAAAAAAATTAGCCGGCGCGGTGGCGGGCGCCTGTAGTCCCGGCTACTCCGGAGGCTGAGGCAGGAGAATGGCGGGAACCCGGGAGGCGGAGCTTGCAGTGAGCCGAGATCACGCCACTGCACTCCAGCCTGGGCAACAGAGCCAGACTCCGTTTCAAAAAAAAAAAAAGATATATAGATTAACGGAATGAAATAGGGAGTCCAAAAATAATTTGATATTTAAGTATAAAAATTAACTCAAAACAGATTATAGATTAAAACCTAACAGATAAAGCGACAAAACTTGTAGAATAAAATATTGTAGAAAATCTTCATGACATTAGGTTGGGCAAAAATATTTGAAACAACACAAGGTATGTATACTGTGAAAGAAAAATAATAAATAGAATTTCCCAAATTAAAACTCTTGCTCTTTGAAAGGTAAAGCTTTGAAAGATAGTGGAGAAATTACCTTATTTTAAAAATCAAAAGAATTCTAAAAGTACTAAAGGACATGAGTTTTAGAGAGTCAAATGAATGCTCAACACAATGGATAAAAATAAACCATGAAAAAGCACATTTTAACAGACACTGTTGTCGCATTGCTCACATTTCTCCAGCACTCATCTTATATTCCAAGACTGCTCACCACAAACAGGTGTGACTCTCTTACCGAGGAATTTTATTACTAGCAATGAAAGCCAAGGAGTAACTTCAACAAAATAAAACACTCTTGATATGTATGAGCCTAGGGCTTCATTAATCTGCATTGTGCCTTTCTGAAATAAAGGATATTTTCACAGAAAAAAAATTAAAGGATATTCTTCATAGAGAAACAGAAGATACTTTGAATAGGTTTTTTTTAAAAAATGTTAAAGTATTTCCAACAATACTTATGATAAAGATGTCCTGAATACCACACTGGGGTTATCTGGTCCATTAATACTCATATACCTATAATAATGATGGATGATTCAGATATCATGGTTCAATGGGACCATCCATTAAAATGACCCAACCACTTTTTTAATTGAAGAGTTTATCAAATAAACTTTGTTTCCTGGAGAATTATATTTTCTATGTGGTTGTTTATAAATATTAAGTAAAAATGTTATGTTTTATTATAGCAGCATCTTAACTGTATTCTTCACATAAGATACAGAATAGATGTGTCTTCCTGTATTCTAATGTAGTAAGAAGTTTTCTCTTTATTTCTTAACCTTAAGAAGTGAGCACACCTTAACAGGCCTTCCGTGTTCACCTTAAACTGTCCTACGCTAACATTAATAGTTTGCATGCTTTAGCTTCTAATTTCCATTATCTTCAGAAAAAAATACAACTTAAAGGTGGAGAAATTATGGGTAGTTTACTTAGGGATAATTCTGTTGGTTCATTGTTTTGGACAGTAACCCATAGATGAAAAATTAAAAGACCTCTATTTTTTGGGGGGGGTGAGGGTGGGGGGAGGGGATGGAGTCTCTCTCTCTCTGTCACCCAGGCTGGAGTGCAGTAGCATGATCTCGGCTTATTGCAACCTCTGCCTCCCAGGTTCAAGCAATTCTCTGCCTCAGCCTTCCAAGTAGCTGGGATTACAGGTGCCCACCACCATGCTCAGCTAATTTTTTTTTGTATTTTTAGTAGAGACAGGGTTTCACCATCTTGCCCAGGCTGGTCTTGAATTCCTGACCTCATGATCCACTTGCCAATTTTTATAGACCACAAGAATAAGTTAATAAAACTTAATGATGCTGATCCAAAACTTCTGCAAAAATATAATTTCAGAACATAATTTACATCACCTGTCACCTATAATGTATAACAATGCAAATACTATGCCTTTTTTCAGCATAAAATGACATAAATAAATAATTCTATGTATTGCAAACTTACTAAATTCATAAACATTAGTATGTATTATTCATGGAGTACAATTTAATATGGTATATGAATATACTAAGCAGTTTTTGTTTTTTTTTTTTTTCATTTTTATATTTTGTTATAGCAAGGTATGTGTTTTTTCAATAGGCATTACTACTACTGCAAAAATCCATGACATGTTAAATTCAAGTTATAAACATTTGTTTTATTTTGTAGTTTTAATTTTATTATATTAAATATATTTTAATTTATTTCAAGAAAAATAATATTAGACCACAAACATTAAGAGTATCAATTAATAATATTCCTTTAGTCGCTAGAGTCTATATGTGTAATTCATTAAATTATACAATTGGTGGAAAAAAGTTCTATCTACAAAAAGTCAGGGATTGTGCTAGGCACTGGCAGTACAAAATTGGAAAAAACATTGTCCCTGCCCTTAAGGACATCAGAAATTGCACAGACAGATATAAAAGTTTTGACTGTAATCCAGCGCAATCAGATTGTCATGTGAAACCAGAGAAGGTGTACTTAACTGTGCTTTGAAGGGGTGTCCATGATGATTTCAAAGCAGGCAGTGCTTGATTTAGTGTATGAAAAAAGACCTTGCAGGCAAATACGAAAATAAACTATGGGATGAAAATCTACCAATTATACGGTGCCATTCTCCTTTAAGTTTCCCCTGGTATATATATTCTCACACTTCACATTGGTATAGGACTACAGGCACAAATTATCATTAGAAAAATTTGCAGATAGGTATACACTGAGTTGTTTCTCCTGTACTAAGTGATGGCACATCAACAGGAAAGTCAATATTCTGTACAAACTTCTTCAATTTATTCTTCAAGTCTGGAGGGATGGCAAATGTACAGGAACAATTATAAAGGAGGCTCCAACTTTGTAACCCAACTGTAAAAATTCCTTATATCATTTTAAGAAGTCATGATTTGAAGGCATAATATAAGGGAGAGACAGAAACATTTGCATTTTTGAAGTGGTTTTGGCAACACTTTGGACATTGAAATGGTATAGGGAGAAGTCAAAAGAGAGGAGGTAAGTTAAAAGTCATCAGAAAATTATCTAATTGTCACATAATGTGGACCGAATTGTCAGTGATTCTGGAGAGACATTTCATAGATACAGCTGGAAACATTTGTTATTGATTGGTGTGACGCACGGCAGAGCAGCAGCATGCAATCCTGAAACAAAAAAGACAAAGGATTGAATCCCAACTGTGATACTTACCAGCTGTAGACCTTGCAGCATCTTCAAGCCCCAGTTTGTTCTTTCTTAAAAATTAGGGTTTTTTTTTTACTTCATTGATTTACTGTAATAATTAATAAATAAAATAGTAAGTGGCATGGAACAGATGTTCAATAAAATGTTGTTGGAACTATAAACGAGCAATAGGGAAGGAAAGAAACAACTATGACTGAGGTTAGAGACCATCAGGGCTTTATTTCAAGTCTTTGTTATTTGCTTATTTCTTTGCCCTACATTGATGACTCATCATACCTCTTTCCCCATGGACTGAATAGACGTGCAAGACAACCAAATGGTCAATTCAGAAATACTACTAGTCTGTACTTTACTTACCTATCTGGTTGCGCTTCACACTGCACGTGCCTTTTCTCTGGGATATGGCTTCATTTTTTAATTACAGTCCCCTGAATCAAACAGCTTTTGGAGTGGACTGCTTGGAATTTGAACTGGTGTGTCAATTGCCTTGGTTTATGCTCCTGACAGACTGGGCAAATGAAATTGATTTCTGAGGTATGGGTAGCAGGTTCTCCATTTTAAACTACAATTTGGCAAAATGAGCTTTTCTCCACACATGACTGAAACACTTGACTTGGAGATTAAGGGTTAGCCATTTCTGAATTTTTTCCCTCCAGGTTGGGCTGAGAAATTAAAATGGAGAGCACTTAATTGGGTCTGCTTTACTAGTTCTGTGTACAATCAAACACAAGGCAAAGAAGGGAGAAGTAGTCCATACTACAGTGGTGGTAGTATTTCTTTGTACATAATCCCATCCTTCTTTATTAATCTTCTGTGGTCATGGGACAGGGAGAAAGCATAAGAGAAAGGTTATATCTACTAATTTAATTAAGGTTGCAAAAGTTTGGAACAGGATATCGAAATTTTACTCTTGTTTTTAAGGTATAGTCTTTAAAAAAGGAGTATTATATAGTAATTACTAATCAAATGTAATTATTATTTCTGATAAAGAAAATTTCTTGTATAAAAAAAGCAGAAAGTTATTTTTAGACTGACAAATAATAGGCTTCATATGATTTCCTAACATATTATGATAACATATACATTACACTATAGCATTCATAATATAGAAGAGCTTTGAGTAACCACAGTGGTTATACATGCTTCCAATGTGTATCTTGACTTCTTTCAAATAAACATCAGGTGTTTATTATGAGTCAGATTTTTAAAAATTTAGTTAAGATTCTCAGCACCTAGTCATAATAAAAAGTTTCCTCAAATGTAACAATGCTTCTCACTTATTCATGATAAAAATTCGGTATACTACTTAGAGTACCCAATCATGTAGTTTTGTTCCTTTATAAATCAAACATGCAAACACAATGAATAAATAAGCAGTCAGTTGGTAGATTCATGGCAATGAATGGGGTGTAGAACATTTGTTCAGTTGGACAGGTACAAACATTTCTCTACTGATGATTTATATAAATGTCCAAGGTATATTCATTTTACTGAGAGAAAAAAATACAGAAACTACACAGTGCAAGGGAAAGTGTGTGTTATTGGAATGTCTAATATTATATATGTTATAACATGAATATTTCAGAGTGACTTTGATAGTCCTACAACTCTAGTTTCTCAAAAAAACAAACAAAAACAAGAAGATAGATTAGTCTCAGTGATTATTTAAATGCAAGTCCAACCCAAGGTTACAATACATTATTTTTATAGTTTTCTCGTGCTAGGGAGTTTAGGTGAAAAAGATATTTATAAGCCTATCAAATTTCTAAAACCACTATATAAAGCTTACAAAGATCTGTGATACAGAGAGAAAACATTGGGACTACCAGATATCCTAGATCAGACTCAGGGAAGAACAAAACTATATTCCTAGTACAAAGACCCCTCAGAGTAAATATCCTAATTTCTTCAATACAAGAAAGCGATGAAGAAGAACACTATTTTCTATCAAATGTGTCACTGCTATAATTTGCATTCCTAATAGAATGTCTTGTTTCTGCAAAACTAGGATTAAAAAGATTCCTATTAAACATAAATAGAAAGAAAATTACATTTTTTGTGTATATTAGCTTGGGATCCCTGGAAAGCAAAGTCTGATACAAAGTCTTAGAAATATAACAGCAGGACACAGGATTAAGGGGGAGGAAAACAATGAAGGAATTGATAATACAAGAAAGTAGTATTAAGTTACACAAACTGAGGGCAATGGATGCTGATTTTCTTAGGGCATTATGAAAAGTATTATAATGCATCTTAGAATTTTCTACCCTAGAGGGCAAAAGGTAGAGGCTTTTTATCCATTGGCTTCAATCCTCAAAGATCAACTGTGGTCCCAAAGACCATAAATCATAAATACTTCTGGTTTGCATATACCTCCTCTCTTTTGGGGTATTCCAGGATTGTCTGTAGCTCTAGTGGTTTGAAGAGGTGGGAATTAAGTATGATGGTTCTTTGCACATACTCCCCTCCTTCATTCTTAATCTTCTGTGGCTATAGGACAGGGAGAAAACATTAAAAAAGGTTGTATCTACTTATTTAATTAAATAATTTTGCAATCTTCATCTTGGTTGACTATGGCCCATTTCTATGGGCTAGATGTAGGCAGAAAATGGCTTATTCCTGTATAAACCCTCTAGGTTTGATTTTCCCTGTGGTATCTGATAACCTCTTTCAGCTGACCCATACCTATTAGCACGCACACAACAACTTTGTACAGCTCCAACACCCATACTGATGCTGTTTGAATAAGATGGAAGTCCTTAATATCATCTGCGCTCTTTCGTCAAATTTTGGACTCTAGAACCCATTATTTGTGTCACTCTGGGCCTTCAGAAGGGCTGGGGACCAATGGTGTCATTCTGTTCTTTCTCTGTTTGGAAGTTCCCAGCCATATTCCTTGTCAAATTTGAACAAGGTTAGCAAAATGGATGCTGTTTTTCGCTACCCAGATCACCCTCAGTAAGGAAGGGCTTAATTTTCCCAGCTGTTGGGGATGTTGCTGGCAAATGGCCCCTAGTTGTCAGCCTTCATGGGGATTTCCTGGTTAGAGACAAGTATACAAGTGTCTAGTCCAAAGTTGTGCCTTCTTCCAGGTGCAGCCTACATCCAATAATTTCACAGTGTGAGGATGTAAAAAACTGGCCCTTCAACTTAGCCCTTCAACCTGGCTATCCAAGCTCCATTGCTCCCCATGTAGTTGACTGAGCTCTTTGTTTTAACTGTATTGCACCACAGCTCAACTTTTCTTTCTGCCCATTCTTAATTTCTTGCCCTCTTTTCCACGTGTTTATTTCAAGAACACTCCCTAATAGGGCAAGGACCTCTCCACTCTCAAGGGGAAAGAATATCCTCTCTCCAGAACACTGAACTCCCGCAAAGACACAGTCCCATTTTGGGATCCGAGTGGAGAAGGCACTAGTGAATTCAGTGCCTGCTCTGTTTCTCTTAAGAAACTTTACGGAGCAGCACTTGTTTCCCATCTGTAGTATCTCCCTAAACATAGAACTGAGGAGTATTTAGCTCCTTTAGTCCTCAGCTTGTAGTTAGCCCCCATTACAGGACAATAGGAAAACTCCTCTGAACATCTGGTTCCATTTGATTTCTTTTATCTTTTTCCTTCTGATGGCACCAGCTGTCTGATGCAAGTTTAAGTTTTATCTCTTTTCCCTATGACAGCAAAAAAAAACAAAAAAATGCTTCACTTGCAAGTAAGAGATTACAGGAATCAATTGAGAGGAGCATAACCAATATATGCATGATTTTTACATATGTACAACATGTGTTACATTTCAGTGTGTTATATATTTAATAATATCAATTAGCACCACAGTTGAATATGTCTTACCCTTCACTAAGCTTAAAAACTAAACTAGTTTCTCATATTTTTTCTTCAAGGAGCAAATATAAATACACTATTTCTTTAATAATCTTTTAGTTTTTCATTATAAGGAATTACTGAGCTTTTGCCTGTATGTTTAATATTACACTGCTTTGTCTTCATTTACCCTTCAGCTACTGAGGTGAAAATTCTGACCTAGAACATACTAATTACTTGGCTTATTAGCTTCACATTATATCAGTAATGGGGTGATAACTAGCATAATTACTATGACTTGAAGAATTATGCCTTGTTTTACTATCATGAACTCTGAGATGTTCTCAATTTTTTACAACTCATCTAAGGTTGTTAAACACAATGTTATCTGTTTAACTTTTTAGAAAATAAGATGTAATAACATTTTCCTTTTGAAAATGCTCTTTTAATATTAGAATATTAATCTATATAGAGCAATAAAGTAACACAACTAGAATTTTTACAGTATCTTTCATCTTTTCAACATTGTTGTGTGGATTAAACTTTTCTCATTTATTAAAATGGTTTTTTAGTATAAATTTGAGTGTTTTTAGGTTGCTATAGAGCCAATTTATTTTAGAAAATAATTTCCAATTCTTGACTTTTAACGGCATAGCTAATACAATGTGAAAGTGAACAACCTGGAACACACCACCAACTGATTTCCAGAATTCATTCACCAGATGGCTGGTTTTATGTCTGTCAGCGAACACATATGCCCTGCATGCTTCCTTACTTAAAGAAGATACAGGGTTGAAGTAACTATTTTTGCTTTGCTAGAAACAACAATCCATTCTTCCCTTTTTTAGATTATAAAATCATAAATTAAGAGGTAGAAATTTTTGAAACCAAGTAATCAACTACCTACTCTGTGTAAGACTGTGATAATGTTTATTGGTTTCTGTAAAGAAAAAGTTGAGAGAAGTCAGAGATTTTATTTTTCTAATTAAGTTTTGTATTTTATTCCATGCCAGGTGTTATGCCTGACTTTCACTAGGATCAGTTATACTTTTTTTTATTAGAACAGAGTTTCATGCAGTTTTATAGTGATTCATGTCAGTGATCATGCGTTAATTTCTTTTATCTGTTTTAATATAACTAATATTTGGTAACAATAAAGCTGAGAACTGCGAAACTTTTAATCAAATCATGGGGAAGATGAGGAGGAATTTTAGTTACAAAAAAGAGGTACATATTTCATATTTAAGAATAAATTAAATTGCTAAGATTAATTAATTGATGAAACATTTATTGAATTCCCAGTCTATGCAAAGTTATTTTTTTAAGTGTTGGAGATACAATAGAAAAAAAAAATACTTGTCTATATCGAGGTTCCATTCTAATTTAGGAGTGGGCAAAAACAATAATAAAGAAATTTAGCATAGATATGTACATGTATAAATATTGCCAAACGTACATATAAATCTGTGAAGAAGAAAGATGGTACTGAGGAAAAAGTTTTTTGAGGAGGAGTTGCTTTTAAATCTAAGATCATTTGGGAAGATCTTATTAAGAAGCAATTTCTGCTCAATACACCACCTCAAAATTTAGTGGCTTAAAACAACAAACATTTATTAGTTACAGAAGTTCGGGCCAGCCACATAATTCTGCAAGTCTGAGCCACACTCAGTAGATCTTGACTAGACACTCATACATCTACACTCACATGGCAGGTTGGTTTGGCTAGATGACCTAAGATAGCCTCCCTCACATATCCAGCAGGTTTCAGGCTATTGACTTGGGTGACAAAAATGACTGGATCGTGTATACATTGTCCCCTCAAGGCTAACCCAAGAATGTTCACTTGGCACATTGGCAGAGTCATGCCAAGTTACTTGGGAGGCTGTGGTAGCAAGATTGCCTGAGCCTAAGAGGTTGAGGCTGTGGTGAACTGTGATTGTGCCACTGAACTTCAGCTTTGGGGATAGAGTGAAACCCTGTTTTTTAAAAAAAAAAAAGTTTCAAAGACATCAGCAAATGCCTGTGAGGTCTCTTGAAACATAGACTTCAACTGATACATAGCCATTTCCATTGTATTCCATTGGTCTAAGCAAGTCACAAGGCTATCTCAGATTTAAGAAAAGGGGAAATAGAGTCTTCCTTTGAATGGAGGACCTGTACAAAACTATTGCTAAGTAGCATTGACACAGTCAGTGAAGAACTCACAACCATTTTTTTTGTAAACTACCACCATGACATTAAAGCAAAAATCCAGAATAATTGAGAATACAACCTGATCCTAAAATTTCTGGCTAACACAATTAAAACATAGAATCAATATGCTACTAATTCCTGAAGGGAATTCAATATATTCCTCAAATCAAATCTGGAAATAATTATTGTGGGAACTACATCTTGGGCAACATATTTAAAATGTCACCCAAGAATTCTGCTATGCAACAGGAATGCAAGATGAGCAGGACAGTGCTTTCATGTAGCAGAAATTTGTATTTAGCTAATCTCCATTTTTAGTCTGGACTTTTTTACTTCATCAGACAGAACTCCTTTGTTTTCCTTCCAAAATTTTGTATAATTTTAATATAATTAGAAAAGAAACAACAAAAATATGCTGTGTCATGCTGGGAGAAATACAATACACATAAGTCCAGGCAACTAATTTGGTGAGGAAGGTCAAGGAAAATATTCAGAAGGAAGTGATGAGCTGGATCCTAAGGATGAGTAGAGGTTGGCCAGACAAGATTATGAGAACAGCAATTGGCTGTGCCCTCGGCACTAAGAAAAAATCTAGTATGATCAGAGATCTTGGGGATACAGAAGATGTGGCAAGAGAGTTAATGGTTCCATACCTAGGTGGTTATGTTTAAACTAATGTCACTGGGGCAGCGATTGTAGGCCTTAAGTTTTAGTAAACATTACTCATGTGGGATTTTAATTTTGGCATGTCATTTTGCCTTATGTTAGCTTTAGCAATTGCTGGCTACAGAGAAATCAGCAAATAACAGGCTTGGGGGAACAGGCAAATGGCTGCCGTGGAAACCTTGTAAATATGGTCACAGGAGCCTCACTGCGTGGGTTATAACAGAAGACCTTAAACCTTATGCTTTTTATTCAAATTTCAGATGAGACAGAAACAGGGAAAAAAGAAAACATAAGGGAAACTTTTCCACCTAGTGAAACCACACCAAGAAATGGAAAGTGTTTTGGGAACAATATTTCCTGTTTTTACCGTGAGGCTCAGATAGTTCTGCAAGCTACATCTTTAAACTGCAAAAACAGCTGAGTTCCACATGAACTATTGAAAAATAAGAATATTCTAACATTAAAACAGCTCAAAATATAAACGAGTTTTGCTAGATTAGCAGTACGATTTCATTCCTGTTAATATTTTATGCTTCATTTGAGTAGACTAATGTAACCTTAACCATGTGGTAAAATGTTGGCTCTGAGTTTGTTGATTTTAGAAGTCATGAATATGAGTTTTATATCAGAGTTTCATTTACAGAAAGGTGGCTAATTTTAAAAGAAGAAATAAAGGCATATATTATTTAAAAATAAAATAACACAATGTAATTTCTAAAATCCTTGCAAATCCAAAGGCAAGGGACATTAAAAAGCTCTATGCCTTGAATACTCTGTCTTTGGGGGATTACATTTACTCAGAAAATCAAAAAGGAGCTAAATCTTCTTTAGGAAAAAAAACTGCTTCAGGATTAAATATAAAAGCTCATTAGCTAGAGAAAGTGAGACTTTTCCTTCTCAGAGAGGCTTAGATCTTAAAAGACAAAGTAGAGAGCTATGAAGGAGAAAATGAGAACTCGAGGGCATGGTAGATGAGTGTAAAAAGAAAATGAAAATGCACCCTAGGCTATGTTCTTAAAGATGGTGATCAAAAAAGGTAGAATTTTAGTTGTTGCTAGATCAGAGTTAGTGTCTGTACCTAATACATAACGGGAAACAAAATATCACAGAGCAGAACATAGTAACTATACTGGAGGGAACCAAGATTCAAATTATTTTAAGATGCACTCACTTAAAGTTGCATAGAGTTCTTTTTTAAACAGCACTTAGGTAACAATCTCTAATTAGGAAAATAGAAGTAAGTGGTTTACAATTGTTGATCATCAACCAATAGATGCTAATTTCAGCCACAAAAGTGATCGTAATTACTCAGGGAGAAGTTTCAGAATGAGACGAAGAGAGCTCACAATGTGATTCTAACATTTCTTCTGGAGTTCTGGAGTTTACCATTTGAGCCACAGGCTTAAATGCTTCATATTGAATCCCTTTGATACTTACAATAACCCAATGAGATGGGTACTATTATTAAGTCTATTTTACAAAGAATGTTGGTCAATTTCACAAGCTAACATTGCTTATAAATGTCAGAACTCAGTCAAATTAAGCCAGTCTGGCAATACAGCACATATTTCTACCCCCATATTCCAGAAAATAACTCTGAACAGAAGTCTGCAGAACACTGATATTTAAGGATTGGAAAGGGAAAGGACATATAGCGAGTTTTGATATATGTTGAAGCCATAGCACCATAACCACTTTATGCAAATGCAAAGGGAAGTATCATATGCTCAAACCACATAGCCCTCTAATAATCTAATTTAACTAAGGATGTCTTGATCTAAACTCTTAGGTTAGTAAAGTATTAGATAAATGATGTTTCCCATGTTATCTTTTCTAGATTATTCTCTATGTGACATTTTTCATGTGAGTTGTGGATAAAGCAGGAAGTTTGCATTATTGGTTGATAATCAACAATTGTTAACTGCTTGCTTCTATTTCCCTAATTAAAGCTCTGCTGAACTTTAGTACAAGCCTGCTCATTAAGGCAGTTCTGAGTTTTAGAAACAAATAAAAAAGGTGGCTACATTGGAATTTTATTGTGAAAACTAAGTCTCATAACTACTTTCTTACTGAAAGGAGAATCTCACCTCTATACGTAGGTGGGGGATACCAGGATGTTTATGACCCCAACCAGAATTTTCCTCAGGAAAATAATTTATATTTGCAAAATTGTCAGGATTAGAATAAGAACCCAAAATTTCATCATATAAAGATTTTAGCCTAATACAAGGGTAAATATTATAGCTTCTAAATTGACCAAAATTTTTTCATTTCTAACTAATATTGTCTTTTGCTGTGTCTGCTGTATAAACTCACAGCACATTTGTATTAGAAGTAACCTGAAGCCTAATGCCAAATAAACATCCTCCCTCACCCCGTTCTCAACCTTGTAAAATGCATTCTAAGCTTTCATGTCTGTCAAAGTCATTGGCAGGTGCTATATAAATATTCAGATACATAGAATCTATGAATATTTATGTGCTAAAGTTGCATTTATTTTTACATACCTTATAAATAAATAGGCAAAGACCTGCAAAAGAGAGCAATTTAGTAGTGTCAGGTGGTCTATAAATAAATTCATCTATGTGTGTGATATGGATTCCAAATTAATTCAAAGCAGAATACTGAACATTTTTCATCATGAAAAATTTCATAATTAAATCATTTTTTAAAATCTGACACTAATAGTTAACTTAGTAAACTGACTATAAACAAATATTTTAAAATTAATCTTCCTATGTACCCATAAAAATTAAAAATTAAAAAACTAAAAGTCAAAATTGATCTTCCTAAATTAAGAGATTATCGTTTGCATCTGTAAAAATAATTAGAAAAAAGCTATATGTTTTGATTTTTGTTTTCTCTTACACACAAAAAAATAGTAAACAATACTTAGGCAGATAACCATATAGCTGAAGGTTAGAATGGAAGGAATTCTATGGAAATAGAACTTGTGTGCAAAGGAGAGTGAATCAACTTTTCTGTTCTCTGTATTCCTTCATCAACTGACAGAATAATACCTTATCAATTCATTTGGGTAGAAGAAGATTCCCAATTCACTAATCAAATCTCTGCCAGGGATTATGAATATTTCTCAAAGTCTAAAATACTTATTTAATAAAATTGAACTTCATTGTTGTCAGGGTCTTGACACTTTTTTTAATATAGTATTTGAAGACTTTGAGTTTATAATTTAAAAGAAAACAAAGATCAATCTGATTTGAATAAACTGGGGTGTTTTATTTTCCTCATTAGATCAAAGTGTCAAATGGGAAACCAGCATAGTCACTATTTAATTCTGACTCAAAGAGGTCTATTTCCAATGAAGACTTTTGTAGGCTACGAGACGATATTTCCTGCCACACTCCATAATTTAATCTTCGTCTGCTTTCAGTCCCACTTGAAATTAAACTACCCATATTGTATGGATGGAGTTTGAAAGGAAGGAATAATAGAAAGTTAGAGGATAAATCTACTTGGCATTGAAACACACACAATTTTCCAAGGAAGTTCCTTCTTATAACCTCCTGGATATCTTTTGTATCTTATAACCACTAGTCTGTAATCTCTACAAGATTTTATTAGATATTTTAGAAAATTTTTCCTCCCTCTCTGTCATGTATTAAATGTTTTTCAAATTATAAAAAATTATATGGGTGCTAGTAATTGTAGTTATATACATGTATTAGAAAGTGATATTCAGGCAGAAACTTATAACAATACAGAGAATAATGTATAATTCTTGATGTTTTAAGATAATGGTCCCTAATTTTAGTAAAAACCACAATAACACTAGATGTCTTTCAGTACCTATGAGCCTCCTAAAATATAATATTTATTTTTCTGGTAAAATGATCCACAGACTTTGATGAATTATTGGAGGTTATACAGACTACAAAACATTAAAGAATGCTAGTAAAGATAATGTTCATCCTACTTAAATACATTTGGAAAACTAATTAAAAGCATATTGGTACAATCTTCATACTCAAACCAGTACATTTTTATTGTCTAGTTATCTGCACATAGTTTGGAGTTGGATAAATAGGAATTTATTTCAGATTAATTCAAGAGATATGACTTTGCCCCACAGTGAGTAAAATGCCTGCTCAAAATATTTAACTTCATGCTTGCACAGCAATTCACGCTAGAAAGTAAGAAAGCGATTTTTAGTCTCATGGTTGCTTAACTTATAACACAGAAAACCATTTTATAAAAGGTGATGAGGTGTCCTGGTTAACTATTTGATGTATTGTGTAGCCTAGCTAGTGCCAACATTCTTCTAAAGGAAACTACAATTCAGAGTCTGAAATAACAAACTTAAATTGAACTTTCTGAAGAGTCAGTCTGTTCATTGGAGACTGTTTATTTCCCATGACTTAAATGGTGTTCTTATGGACAATAAACCACAGTATGTGAATAGCTTTCCTAAAATGTTTGAGAGGGTAACTGAAACCAAAGAAGAGATAAATGCATTAACTTAAGAAAATGTTTAGTTTAGTCCTTGAGAAATATGCAACTTTTAAAAGTGCACATTTTACTTTTAAGAGCTTGAAGTCCTAAAAGCTTTATTTTGGTACATCCTAACAACACTTTATTGCATGTCGTCTTCACTTTCATTTCTAGAAATACAAAAGTCAGGACATGCTCTCAAGGATGCTTATGTCATAAAATCATGTTCTATTCAGTCTGGCTCATAAGGTCAGATCAAAGTTAGTATTTAGTCTTCACTCAAAATGGTATATACGTATAGTAAATGCAAAGTTGTTCAAACTGCCTGTTACATAGTCATTATGGATTATACTCTGAAGTGTATTTTGAATTTTCAAAATATTTTTCAGACATAGGACATTTTGGATTTATCAGGGTGGTTTTATCAAGTATAGATTATTATAGTAATTTTTAACTGTGTTCTTGGGAATTCTTGTAACATATGAAATGCTTAAAATTCTTATGTAGAAATAATGTTCCCTGGTTAACTGAGTTTGATATAAACTGGGATAAGCAAAATTAAATGAATATCATATTTCTGAGCCTTTGGCATTATTATGTATTTGTTTTTATTATTATACTTTAGGTTTTAGGGTACATGTGCACAATGTGCAGGTTTGTTACATATGTATCCATGTGCCATGTTGGTTTGCTGCACCCATTAACTCGTCATTTAGCATTAGGTATATCTCCTAATGCTGTCCCTCCCCACTCCCCCTACCCTACAACAGTCCCCGGAGTGGATGTTCCCCTTCCTGTGTCCATGTGTTCTCATTGTTCAATTCCCACCTATGAGTGAGAACATGCAGTGTTTGGTTTTTCGTCCTTGCGATAGTTTACTGAGAATGATGGTTTCCAGTTTCATCCATGTCCCTACAAAGGACATGAACTCATCATTTTTTATGGCTGTATAGTATTCCATGGTGTATATGTGCCACATTTTCTTAATCCAGTCTATCATTGTTGGACATTTGGGTTGGTTCCAAGTCTTTGCTATTGTGAATAGTGCCGCAACAAACATACGTGTGCATGTGTCTTTATAGCAGCATGATTTATAGTCCTTTGGGTCTATACCCAGTAATGGGATGGCTGGGTCAAATGGTATTTCTAGTTCTAGATCCCTGAGGAATTGCCACACTGACTTCCACAATGGTTGAACTAGTTTACAGTCCCACCAACAGTGTAAAAGTGTTCCTATTTCTCCACATCCTCTCCAGCACCTGTTGTTTCCTGACTTTTTAATGATGGCCATTCTAACTGGTGTGAGATGGTATCTCACTGTGGTTTTGAGTTGCATTTCTCTTATGGCCAGTGATGATGAGCATTTTTTCATGTGTTTTTGGCTGCATAAATGTCTTCTTTTGAGAAGTGTCTGTTCATGTCCTTTGCCCACTTTTTGATGGGGTTGTTTGTTTTTTTCTTGTAAATTTGTTTGAGTTCATTGTAGATTCTGGATATTAGCCCTTTGTCAGATGAGTAGGTTGCAAAAATTTTCTCCCATTCTGTAGGTTGCCTGTTCACTTTGATGGTAGTTTCTTTTGCTGTGCAGAAGCTCTTTAGTTTAATTAGATCCCATTTGTCAATTTTGGCTTTTGTTGCCATTGCTTTTGGTGTTTTAGACATGAAGTCCTTGCCCATGCCTATGTCCTGAATGGTATTGCCTAGGTTTTCTTCTAGGGTTTTTATGGTTTTAGGTCTAACATGTAAGTCTTTAATCCATGTTGAATTAATTTTTGTATAAGGTGTAAGGAAGGGATCCAGTTTCAGCTTTCTACATATGGCTAGCCAGTTTTCCCAGCACCATTTATTAAATGGGGAATCCTATCCCCATTTCTTGTTTTTGTCAGGTTTGTCAGAGATCAGATAGTTGTAGATCTGTGGCATTATTTCTGAGGGCTCTGTTCTGTTCCATTGATCTGTCTCTGTTGTGGTACCAGTACCATGCTGTTTCGGTTACTGTATCCTTGTAGTATAGTTTGAAGTCAGGTAGCGTGATGCCTCCAGCTTTGTTCTTTTGGCTTAGGATTGACTTGGTGATGCAGGCTCTTTTTTGGTTCCATATGAACTTTAAAGTAGTTTTTTCCAATTCTGTGAAGAAAGTCATTGGTAGCTTAATGGGGATGGCATTGAATCTATAAATTACCATTGATGGGACGTATCTCAAAATAATAAGAGCTATCTATGACAAACCCACAGCCAATATCATACTGAATGGGCAAAAACTGGAAACATTCCCTTTGAAAACTGGCACAACACAGGAATGCCCTCTCTCACCACTCCTATTCAACATAGTGTTGGAAGTTCTGGCCAGGGCAATCAGGCAGGAGAAGGAAATAAAGGGTATTCAATTAGGAAAAGAGGAAGTCAAGTTGTCCCTGTTTGCAGATGACATGATTGTGTATCTAGAAAACTGCATCGTCTCAGCCCAAAATCTCCTTAAGCTGATTAGCAAGTTCAGCAAAGTCTCAGGATACAAAATCAATGTACAAAAATCACAAGCATTCTTGTACACTAATAACAGACAAACAGAGAGCCAAATCATGAGTGAATTCCCATTCACAATTGCTTCAGAGAGAATAAAATACCTAGGAATCCAACTTACAAGGGATGTGAAGGACCTCTTCAAGGAGAACTACAAACCACTGCTCAATGAAATAAAAGAGGATACAAACAAATGGAAGAACATTCCATGCTCATGGGTTGGAAGAATCAATATCGTGAAAATGGCCATACTGCCCAAGGTAACATTATTATGTATTGTATACAGCTTTTATTACATATAATTACATATACATAGATATGTTATATATAATTCTACATATACATATAATATACAGTGTTATCTAAATTTTTTACTAAAGAATCTTTTCACAGATCACATATTAGCATTTATTAGAACCAACTGTTCTTCAGACCTTACTTGTGAAATCTCAGATGCATTCAAATTGAAGTTGCAAATCAAGAAATCTAAGTTAAAAAAACAATATTTTCAACTCCCCTTTCTCAGTGTTATTGGACACAGTAATGATGACTTAGAAGCATGGATATAGACACAAAATACTTGATCTAAACCAGTGTCTCCTCATCATTTAACTGCTGAGAGTTAAAGTTATAATAAGAAATCTAATATTTTATTTAATTTAGGGTAAATCTTAAAAGAATACCAATACTGTAATTGCTCAATGAGACAGTAAATGAAAGTGTAATAATTAATAAAATGAGTAGACAACAAGGAATATCTTTTGGTATTAAAATACCAGTGATCAATGTTATGAACTGTTACTGGGCTAAACAACAATATGATTTTTGTAATGTAGAAGCAAAAATTTATCTGAGTGGACAACTGAACCTCCTAGAGTACTACAGAAATCTGTCTGGAAAAAAGGTTGATAAAAAACAAATACATATTGTTTATAAATGTGTACTGTTAATAATTTTAGAAATTGAGCATGATAACTTGTATTTAGATATACAGTGACAATCCCTTTGAGATCCAATTAGTCATCGGTTTGAATCAAAAGCAAATAATAAGTAAATATTTATTTACATATTTGATAGAAAAAGTACACATTAATAGTCAAGAGTTTTTAAACAGTTAACAACTAATTCTGATTATTCAGAAACAATGTTGCTTTTTACCTGTAGATGCTAAAAAGAGATATATAACATTGATGACAGGAAGGAAATTATAAACATGTCATCTTATTGAGGGTTCTACTGGCATTCTGGAAGATAAACCTTAGTTATCAATTACATTACAATAACTTTTTTATATTAAATATTTAAATATCTAGAAAATAAGGTCTGAAAATTTCTTTTTAATTTTAACTTAATCCATGTACTAAGGTATTGTATTAGTCCATTTTCACACTGCTGATAAACACATACTCCAGACTGGGCAATATACAAAAGAAAGAGGTTTAATGGACTTACAGTTCCATGTGGCTGGAGAGTCCTCACAGTCATGATGGAAGGCAAGGCAGAGCAAGTCACATCTTACATGGATGGCAGCAGGCAAACAGAGAGCTTGTGAGGGGAAAGTCCCATTTTTAAAACCCATAGATTTTGTGAGACTTCATCTGGAGAACAGCATGGGAAAAGACTGCCCCCATGATTTAATTACCTCCCACCAGGTCCCTCCTACAACACATGGGAATTCAAGATAAGATTTGGGTGGCAACACAGCCAAATCATATCAGGTGTTATTTATTTTTTTAATATAGATTGGATTGCTACTTCAGATTTGCTATATAGTTAAGATTTAGCACAACAGCCAACAATAAAAGACCTTTAAATTTAAATGTTGACCTGAGAATTTAAGGTGATAGCTTGTCTTTATACACCCAGCATTCTTCAACCAAATTTAGGCAATGAAAATGCATCAACATATTCTTAGGCAACATAAAAGCACCAATTCAAAGGGAGTAAGATGGTTAAAAATGACTTACGACTCCAATTAATGAAAAAAATATGACACTTTTGTAGTTAAATCCATTTCTGCATTCATACTATTTATTTGAAAAATAAGTAAAACTACTTCATGTCAAATATATGTTGTTAGGCTTTCATGAGCTTTAAATTTTATAAAATTAAAAATAACTGGTAAAACAATTGATTATAATCTATAAAAGCATCAACTGCATTTTCAAGTTCCTATATTTACATCTGATAAACTGCATGGATGCATTCTGATATTTTAAAATTTTAACTTTCATAGCATATTAAATATTGAAATGTTGTTGAAAGTTTAAAAGTTCATGTAAGTACAAAATGTATAAATTACATAAGAATAAATTACGAAGCCAGGTAAAGTTGCTCATGCCTGTAATCCCAGCACTTTGGGAAGCTAAAGGGGGTGGATCACTTGAGGCCAGGAGGCCATCTCTACTAAACGCCATCTCTACTAAAATAAAATTTAAAAAAAAATTAGCAGGCATATGCCTGTAATCCCAGCTAATTGGGAGGCTGAGGCAGGAGAATCGCTTGAACCTAGGAGGTGGAGGTTGCATTGAGCCAAGATTGCGCCACTGTACTCCAGCCTGGGTAACAGACCAAGACTCTGTCTCCAAAAAAAAAAGGAGATAAAATTATTTTCAAAATATAGATTGTTTAAATGCATTTCTGGTTTAAAGTTAAGTATTGTATCAAACTGTACTTAAAGTAAATGCTAAGTTACAAATGAACAAATAAATATTGAAGCATTGGTAACCTTAAATATATCGTATAGGCAAATTGAGAGAAGACTATGTGATACAGTCACTGAGGAACATGGAAATAAGAGAAACTCAGTTGCCCTTCAAGTTATCTCATAAATTAAAGCTGTGATAAAATAATGCAAAGTTTTGTTGAGAAAGAAAGCATAACTGAGTTGGAAGAAAACTTGATGTTAACATATACAGATAATGTGCCTATCACAAACATGCATTCATAAGCAATAAAAAATAGAAAAATGAAATTCATAGGGGACATTTCAACAGTGTTTCTTTGACTTGGATATAAATGGTAAAACATAGAAAGTCACCTATATGGTCTTAGAGGAAATTTTTTTTTTTTAAACTTAATTAGGAAGATGTCTCTTTTACATTGCTTTTCTTTGTGGACTGACTTCCTTCTCCTTGCTGCACTAGGCAACACAACCTCTACTTTTTACCCTTATTGCTTACTTTGAACAAGTGTAGTGCTTCAATTTCAGCACACTGCCACTATTCCTACTCCTATTCAAAATTCTAAGAGAGAAAACTATTTTTTAAACTCATCGTTTTGAACCAGAACCCATAGTGGTCATTAGATGGTCTCATCAGCCTGGGGATCAGTTGTCTGGGGTCAAGTGCTCACTGTTGGCCCCAGTAGCTGAGGCCCGTGGTTGGTGAAGAGATATAACTACTTAACAGCAGTAGGAATGGTAAAGGTAGATGTCATTAAGAATTGTTGGGGGCATGGCATACAAAGATCAGCATTCCCAATCCAGTTCCCACTCAAGCCCTGTCCAGGTAAAAGTGTGCCCTAGCCAAGATCAAGCCTGTCTCAGATAGTGACAGGAGACAGACAAATTCCTAGGCAGACAGAAACAGGTCTCCAGTGATACCTAACCTTCAAAACAGAAAATGTTGAAAGCCTGAAAACCAAGCTGATGCTTCCAGATTGAGTTAATTACCGGAGTGAGAACTTCTATCTCTGTCTTCCTTGCTCTCTTGCAATTGGTTCCTTCTGGATGATGCTTTTTAACCAATTGAATGGTGCTTTTTCCAAGAACACCCATGGACCAAACAGCAGGCACTCGGCCATTCTAAGCCCATAAAAACCCAGACTCAGCCTCACACCTGGCTACTCACTCTGAGGCCCCCTCTTGTGGCTGAGAGCTTTGCTTCTGTCACTCAATAAAATTCTTCTCTGCCTTACTCTCTGCTGTCCATGCATCTTATTCCTCTTGGTCACGGGACAAGAACCTGGAACTCACCAAGCTGCAAGTGGCATGAATGAAAGAGCTATGACACTCCTGGGTGGCTCACTGAGCTGTGTGGGCAGTGGAAAGAAAACAGCTGTAATATGCTCCCACTCGCTGGACTACGGAAGAAAGAGAGCTGTGACAAGGTTTCACTTGCCGAGCTATGGGAGTGAAAAGCTGCGACATTTCTTGGGAGCTCAGACCTTGAGACTCTTTGAGCAAGAGTAACACCCCCTGGGGCCCCATGATTGTTGGCATTTCTGAGTTTTTGGGTGTCATCACACATTTCCATCATCTAGATGGTGGCACCCATGTGGAAGCTGCTCACACCTGCCCAGTCAAGCCATGGGCTGAGTGCAGAGCCATGGTGGGTGTGAGATCCAGGCTGGGGCACAAGCCTGCCAGGCTGAGTGGGTGGAGTGAGCCCAGAGGCCTGAGTGAGACCCGGGCAGAAGTGGTCATAGAGATTTCTGGCTGGCAAAGTGGCACTGAAGGAAACCTGTAACATTTTGAAAGGCAAGTATAATCCACATATATTGGAAGTCTGACTCATTATCTTCTTTAATCTCATAGCATCAAGCCCATACATCTAAAATTGATTCTTCCCATTCCAGCTTCATGCTTTCCCTACAGAGAATTGATTCTTCTCATTCTGACTTCATAAGTTCCTACAAACTTCTGATTATAATGTGTGTTTGTAGGTAGCTTATCTCCTTAAAGAAAAGATACTAAAAAGACAGCATGCTGGTCTGGTTCACTGAGCAGTTACATGATTTTATAAATTAAGAAATAGACATGCTTTTTATTAAACTGTTTCTTATAACTTTTTCATTTTTAATCAATGATATCAGTACCTGTCAACTTTGAGAAACTGAAAAAATTCAAGTCTCTGAGCCTGCAAAATTGAGTGCCAGATACTGCAATGGGACAAATTCATGAAGATAAATGCCAATAGGAGAGGCCCCTTGACAGTCATTTAGCAAGCTAACCTTCCCTAGCTGAGCAGCTTTCTTTTTCAGGTCTACTTTTCATTTTTCCTGATTTGTTTTATCAATGTGATCATTCAGAATACACATACCCTCCCCTATACATATGCACACACTTACATGTACAAATACATTCAAAAATACCTACCGTAAGGATTTGTTCTTTAGTTGCAAATACTAACCTTCAGGAAAATATTTATTTTTCTGAAAATTTTGTGGAAATAGATCCATTTTATAGCAAAAAGAAAATACATTTCGCTTCTTTTAAATTACTTATTATCTCTAGCTATGAATAACACAGTCAAACTGATGAATCTCTTCATAATATTTTACTATCACTTGGATGACCTTCCTTCTGAATACTGCACTAATTATTTCCGACAATGTAATAATTGCTGTAATATTGTTGGCAACTTTAAAACCAAAATTGGTTTGTTTCCTTTTTTTGTACCAAGGTGTTAAAAGAAAGAGAATTGACAATTAGAGTTTTCTCTCTCTCTCTCTCTCTCTATATATATGTATATATATCTTTAATTTTACTATTAATATTAAATTATATGAAATTGTCAACATTCAAATTTTATGACCTACAAATGGAAATTGGATACTATTCAAACTATGACTCCCAAAATGCATTACATTTACAACGACGGTGTTGTTGGGTACTCCCACTAGATTGCTTTGTACTTCTTTTATGCAGAAAAAAGAAATAATTTATTGATTCTTGCCACTTTCTTTGAGTGCTGCTTTACATTTCCAGTGGTTAGGTTGGTGCAAAAGTAATCACTGTTTTTTGTCATTACCTTTAATGGATTACTTTTAATGGCAAAAACCGTAATTACTTTTGCACCAACCTAATACATAGACAGTGATTAAGAATGCTGAATCTGGAGGTGATCCAGGGACAAGTCCTGACAATATAGCGTAACATATACTAAGATAATATATTTTATCTTAATGTATGGATAACATATGTTAAGTTGTGAACTTAATATATTACATACATACATTAATATATTATTTATCTAATAAATATATTAATATCTAATTATATAACAAATATATTAATAATACATAATAAATATATTGGATATTGATAATATATACTATATTAATATAATTTTCTAGTATTCTATAAATATATTTAATTTTATATTTAATAATATTAAGACAAATGTCAGCTATTATTAGTTATTCAAATACCATTTTTGTCTTCTAAAATAAACAATAAGAATCCTACTAGTCAGAAAGCTTCTAATATGTTGCAAATCCTTAGCTTCAGGATTATAATCTAACTCATAAGAATATGAGTGCAGATGCTTTTATGTAAAAGTGATAATCAAATGTATAAGTGTGCTAATAATCTAAACGACATGCTCAATCTAATGTAACACATAGTAATTAAGACCTGCTTTGTGTAAATTACTATTCTAAGTAATTGAGACATGAAAATGATACTTTATAGAGAAGAAATATTGTAAAGAATGAATGAGTTTTTCTAGGGAATGTTCAAATGGTAATGAATATTTAGTTTTTACTGTAAGCAAGAATGTGTATAGATTTATAACTGAAGAAGATAGGGAAATGACTTGAGGGCCATGCTCAAGAACCTCAAATAACTGAAATCTCAGCCAACATCTCACTACACAATCGATGCAAAGTAAGAACTGCCCTGCTGAGCCTAGGCAATCCACAGTGTCACGAGAAATAACATATTGTTGTTTTAAACCACTAAGTTTAGAATTGTATTATTACTATATAGTGATGGATAGCAAGAGCACAAACCAAATCTTTTCTTTTTTGCAGTAGCAGCAGCTGCAGCAGCAGCAAAGAAAAGCACTAATCAATAATCATAGTTATACTAATAACAATAGCAATAATGATATATATATATTTTTTCCGTTGAACCTAAATATAGTTTCTGAAAGTTTTACTGAAATAAGGCCAAAAATCTTGTGAAGAATAAACTTTTGTTAAAATATTTACTTCAGCAGATGATCATGAATTCCACTTTGCCAAGAAGCTCTGTTTCAGCTTCCTATTGATTTCAAATCATCTGTGAAGCAGGTTAAGGAATAAACATCTCCTTCGGAAGTTTTCTACCCAATTCACTGTCTCTAATGTGCTGCTATAACCTAGTCCCTTACCGGATGTGGAAACTTGTGCTCGACGGATTTCTGCTCAAGAGTGTCAGCTTCTATGCTGAGCGGTTATTCAGACCAGTCCCATGTCTATGGGAGAGTTCACTCAGCTTGTCTGTTTCTGCCTTTCCCTAGGGACCTCTTGATGATACAATCACGTGATGTCCCTGATGAGTTGATCTTTTCCCCAAAATAGATCAAGAATATCAGGGAAGATAACAATCTAAAAATAGGAAGAATGTTATTTGTAATAAATGGAGCTTTAAGTAGTATTTTAAAAGTATAAATGGAGTCAGTGGACTGCCTGGGGGAATTTTCTAATAAAAAGAGCATTTTTTTAAACTGAGAAAATTTTCTATGTTCTCTAAGGTAATAATAATCCACTTTTTAGTTTTATCTCTCCTCTCTCCCTGTGTTTCATGCATGCTCACACACACACACACACACACACACCACATACGTCTTACTATTTAACTAGTCTGACACATTAATTTAAAAAACATTAAAAGAAAATGTATTGAAATGTTTAGAAGCTAATACAAAATACTTTTTCTTTATTTTTAACGACATATAGGCTCATATTAGTTGACAGTAACTGGCAATTGTTTTGTGGTAT
Organism: Nomascus leucogenys; assembly: GCF_006542625.1. Taxonomy (NCBI): domain Eukaryota; kingdom Metazoa; phylum Chordata; class Mammalia; order Primates; family Hylobatidae; genus Nomascus; species Nomascus leucogenys. Next base: position 94,854,798 of record NC_044402.1, on the reverse strand, counting down.
TTCATTTCTGTATTTAAAAGGAACTAGTAGAACTTTAAACATATTGCAGGGCTTTCCAGAGAAAATAAATTTTCTTATGTTTCTAGTTATACACGTAGCACAGTTAAATAAACTTTGGGAGCATATATTTTTTCATGAATTTCTGAGAATTAGTATTGTTTAAAATAGATCTATGTGTCCTTTCTGGCTTCTATATTTTATCTTGGATTGTTGTAGAATGTTAGGTAGTATTGATTTCCATTGTGAAATTGAATAACATTCTTAGCTTTGCTTCCTTCCTAACCAAATATATAAGGACTCTTGGGTAACCCGTTGAAGAAACCTGACTAATATGCTAAATAGGGTAACGACAATTTCTTTTAGCAAAGACAATGACGTACAAATATAGAACTGTATAATAATTACCTGATTCTAGTCCCCACTTGCTTACAAATGATCATATCTATGTTTTTCTCTCTCCTTTTCTCTCTCTCTCTCTCCCCTGCTGCCCTTGTGCTAAATAGAGTTCAAGTCTTTCTATGCAGTTTGTTTTGTTTTTACACTAATTGTCATAACCAGGTTCCATAGGACACCAATAAACCAATAGTTTCTTGCATTAAAAATGTTAGACATTTAAGGTTAGCTAATTTTCCATAGCAAGCTTTGGCTTTCTCATTCTAGATGAAGAAAAAAAAAACTTCTCAGAGAATGCACATGTTCTTATCCTCTGTTTTACTCTCCTCCTGCCTGCATTAAGAAGGGATTAAGAAAACTCATTCACAATGGGAGGAATAAATAGAATATTGAAAAAAGCAAAAAGATCTTAACTCAGAATAGTTTGGTTTAGATGACCCATTTTAATTTTTTCTTGTACTATCCCTCTGGGACCCTGAGCTGAACCTTTTGCTCTTTATACCATATATATGTAACAATTGATATATATATAGATAAGAATGTAATATATAAAAATAATATGTATGAAAAGTAAAATCTTTTTTGCTCAGAAATATAAATTGTATTACAACTTCCTATTCAGCTCAAGAATAAAAAAGACAATCTTGTTGCCTCTAATAAATATATTGGATCAATATAGAATCATTTTGACTTGGGTTTTAAACATGGTCCCTATTCAGTTCAAAGCCTTCTCTTTGAAATCCATCTCCTTCCTTTTCACCAGGGGCAGTGACAAATGTTGACTATTTTGTATAGTGTGATCATGTACCTATTTTGCCTGCATCCATGGGTGGGTATAAATAACAGGACTTTCTCTCCTAATCCTAACTTCTAGCAAATGTAGCACCACTTGGTGGTTACTTGAGTCCATGGCCAGCCTTCCTTAGAACTTGCCTGGATAAATCACATCTGCTCAATGAAAAATCTTGATCTCTTCACTTTGAGCTTTGCCACTACTCAAGGCTGTCCTCCCTCAACCCCTGAAGCATGAAGTACTTCTGTAGGTTTTGCAAGTGGCAAAACTTCAGTCATAAATCAAGATTAGTCTCTATCTAGAAATTATCTTCAGAAATTATCCCCTACCTCTTTGGCAACCTTCCACACCCCAAAAACCTACGGAGAAGACAGAGAAAGGATGCTATTTTTATTCTTTTTTTTTTAACACTGTTCTTCAAATTCTAATTTCATTTCTCCAAGCTCTTATTGTATACTTTGGTATCTAGTCTCCCCATAGGAAGCTGGGGTGTATAGGGAAAGATAATTTAGAACTATCCCTGGTTTTCACATATTCTTAAATTCTTTTGTCTTCTACTTTCTTAGGTTGTTAGTGAATCTTGAAATTTACTGTCTCATGTCTTCGTTCTTATCTGTTTGCACAAGCCGTGAATGTATGTGTGAGGTGGATGAGGAGACTAAGGAGTCTATGAAGCAGTAGTAGTATGTGTCCTTCTCATTCCATACCTCAAGTTATTGCTGCAAGTAAACATTTTGTATCTTACCTGTTTACAAAAATTTCCCATTATGGTAATAAATATCCTCTGGTGACACACCTGAGAGCAAAATATGTCATAGATGTTTCAATTCTGGACCATCTATAATTACCAGAGCAAGGTGCGCCGTGTTCAGTATTTCTTTAGATGACTATTTATTGTACTATTCCAAAAAAATGGTGGTTTCCATGACAACCTTGTCTGCAGATAGTTTCAAAATAGCCTTTTACAGCTTTAGAATCATGAATATTTTTATCCACTTGGAGAAAAAGGAAGCAAAACAGGTTTCACAATTAATTTAGTCAATATCAAGAACAACTGTTTCTCTTCAAGCTACCTTTCACATACAAAAAATATCATTAACAATAAGCTCTTGGTTTATAGGGGAGAGAGCGAAAGGGAGAGAGATTCTTCTGACTTCTCCCAAAAGATGGCAGCTGTTCTCCGAATTAAAATTTTTATATTTCCTTAAAAAGCACACTGTATCTGAGTGAAATGTTATAACAAAAAAAAATCTGACGTCTCAAGTAACTGTTCCTAGAATATGCTCATATTTGTATGTATGGGAAATTTATACTGTATTTTTTCCTTTTGTTTAATGAGCATTTATTAAGCATCATCTCATAATAAGCACTGTGAGGTTCCTAGAAGTAGACAGATGAATGTGACACTGTTATTGCCCTGTAATAACAGAATATCTGAGAGTGGAGTAGATGATTCATGAAAGGCCAAGATACCATGATGATTGCTGACGAGATAGGGGCATGATGGAAACAGAGAGGAGGTATATCACCCAATATGAGTGTGCAGGGAAGTCTTCTTGAAGGGACTCTAATATAGCTGAGTATTTAGTGATGAGTAAGAAAATTTCATCAAGTAGAAAAAGGGTGGAAAAGATGTTTCAGTTTCAGGGATAGAATGAAATATGATCTGAAAAGATGCGATATGTTTGATAGGAGAAACCATTACTATTACCATAAGATGAAATGTCAATAAATTAGCAGATGAGGCAGAAACATTAAGTAAGGTTTTGGAAAGATAAAGATAAGAAAATATTAATGTGTGATAATTGAATACAAACAAATACCTTTAAAGGTTTTTTTTTTTTTTTTTTTTTTTTTTTTTTTTTGAGACGGAGTCTTGCTCTGTCCCCCAGGCTGGAGTGCAGTGGCGCAATCTCGGCTCACTGCAAGCTCCGCCTCCCGGGTTCACGCCATTCTCCTGCCTCAGCGCCCGCCAACACGCCCGGCTAATTTTTTTTTTGTATTTTCAGTAGAGACGGGGTTTCACCGTGTTAGCCAGGATGGTCTCGATCTCCTGACCTCGTGATCCGCCCACCTCGGCCTCCCAAAGTGCTGGGATTACAGGCTTGAGCCACCGCGCCCGGCCTAAAGGTTTTTTAATTGCTGCTGATAACATAGATCTGGTGAGTTTTAGGAAATGCCAAGTAAAACTATTTTCAGTTTAATGAACACTTTTTATGAGGCTACTTTGAAATTGGCACAGAATAGTGATTACAGTAGTTGCATCCTTTACGTATAACATCATGAAAAAGTAAAGCTCAATCACCTAAGGCACCCATAGAGTTCCAGGGTGAATTCTGAATGTTCTTTTTCTCCACTGATGTATGCCAACTTGTGCAAATGAATGAGATTATGAAGTGTTCCCTTAAATTTGCAACTTCCCTTCCAAAAAGTGGCAAAAGGCAGCCAATTTAAAAAGCCTTAATGTTTATACTGTAAGCTTATATACATGTATGTTCTCTGACATTTTCTCAACAAAAAGGCAAACATAAAAGTAAAAATATACAAAATAAAAAGAACATATAATATAGCTATGACCAGGACCATAAACTGATGGACGATTGCCATCACCACTAAGAATGTCACTGCCTAGATCCATTAGAGTTAAGCAGGAATATTTCGCTAGGGCACTGCGTGGTGACTCAAGTTGCCACTAATTTGCTCCATGAAAACTACAGTGAACAATTTTTATAAAATGAAGACTTGGCTTTTATTGAATGGAGTTGGAAATAGTCCCTGCTACTTTTAAGGTTCATTATCTTCATTTGTAAAATGGAGGAATTAAAGTAGATAATTTACAAATTACACAGAAGAAAATGGGAGATATAATGTTCTTAAAACTCAGTAATTCAGATGCCTTTTCAATGCACTTAATTTCTTCAGGCACTTTCCACTGTGTGTCCTAATTCACTCCTTAGAAAAACATTCTGGCTGTTGTGTTACCTCCATGACAACTGTGCTTGTTACTACTTTACTTAAAGACGTCAAGACCCATCAGTGGTTTCCCTTTTCTTCTGGCTTTTTAATTAGTTTATTAAATCTTCGAACCATCTCTCTAGAGCTGAGAAATTTCTGCTTCTGCAATTTATCCGTTCTTCGTCAATTACTTGCTATAGCCTTTATTAGAGTGTTAGTCTTCTGGGTGCCTCAGAAGTCTAGTAAGGTTCATTAATAGGAACAACAACGTTTTCACTACATTTCACTCTCAGTAACAATATTTGAAATATTTTATTATGAGGTTAGTGCAAAAGTAATCACGATTTTTGTCATTACTTTTAATGATTAGGAAACAATAATGAAAAAATAGAAGAAAAATACTTTAGATCAAGAACTCAAAAGTATCTCTCTGGAAAGTCCCTGTGTTGAATAATGTCACAGATTATTATGAAAATCAAGAGTTTACATACATCTAATATATATCAATAAATATGCAAGATATTTATATGCCTTACATAAGTAATACTCAAAATATACTGGAGATATTAAGTGGAATATAGATTTTTGTTTTCTTTTGTGTTGTTTTGTTTAAATGAACGAAGAGACTGCAATTCAGAGATTGAAAACTTGCCTTGTTGTACATAGCTAAGACAGGTCCCAGCAAAGATTCAAATAAAGATAATTCAGACTCCAGAGCTTAAACTCACAGCTTTTTCTATTTTTTTCTAACTGCATTACCACAGTGAGAAAATTTTGCACAAAAATTTTTGCTGGGTTTCTCTTTTTCCTTATGACATTTTACTTTAATGAATGGCTGTATTTCACCACAAGAATTCAGACAAACAGCATTTTTCATGGAAGTTTCATGCCCTAGGCTCTGAAATGATTTGAGGCTACATTATTCTCCTTCAGGGTTTGGTTCGAGAGTCATTCCCATGATGACGTACTTTGATGTACATTAAATTTATTCTGTTTTTCATGCTATTTTCTGATTTATCTTAACATTGCCACTAGTTCTATTTTAATTAATTGTGTTTGGAAGTATTCTTAGGGACTCTCCAGAAAAGTGCTTTCTCAGAACTCAGTCACATTATTTTCTATGCCAAATTGAATAGGAAATCAAAAGATACGTGTTTGGTCTGTGGGCTGGCACTAATTAGCTGTGTATACCAACCTGAAAAAAAGTCACTTAGCTTCTTAAATTTCCTTACTTCATTTTTAATATGACCGAACATGAAAATTCCTAACTTCCTTTCCAGTCTCGGTATTATGTAAATCTATGAGATTTTCCTTATACTTAGCTTCCTCTATACAGTGTCACATAATCTAGTTCTAAGCCCCTGTCCAGAAGTCTCAGGGATTTTCCCCTGAAGAGCTGTCCCTTTACATTCACAGAGAAGACAGTCTTGGTATGATTTCTACAACCATCAACACACTCCCCTCCCAACCCCAGCACACTTCTCTTAAATTTGTTCTTGGTTTAAAAGGATAAGACACTGCAAGAAATTATTATGACTCATCCTTCCTCAGTAGAGTGGATTAACCTGTAGTTGGCAAATAACTAAGGTTGGACAAATCAGATTTCTTTGACAAATTCATTTGGGATTGGAATTCAAACAAAGCCAGGTAATATAAATATTTTACATTTTCTGGATTGTATTAATTCACTCCCTCCTTCAGTCCCAGTCACGCTTGTCTTTGCGATTTCTTAAACATACTAAATATACTGGCACCTCAGAGCCTTTGCTTTGTAAATAGCTCTGTCAGTGAGGCATTTCCTTCAAATGTACACACAGTTTCCTCATTTTCAGAGAAGGATTCCTTCACCATTTATTTAGGCTATCACTTCTCACTCCATAAAATTCCCTCCTGTATCCATATGTAATTTTTCTGCATAGAACTCAAAAACTTATTCTTCTTGTATCTTCCTCCCTTCTGTATAATGTAAGCTTCATGTAAGGTGATAGCACCATCTCCTGTGGTTTGCCTCTATCTAACTCTCTTCTTAGTAAATAGTAACTCTATTTAAACCTCCTTAATGCCAGAACTCTGACTATGACACGGCACCTTTGAAGACTTTTAGTCAACTAAGTATCTGATAATGCGTCAATATTCACATGAGCCTTCTTAATTGAAATTATTTAATTCTATTTATTAAGTGGAAACTACATAATGGACCAAAACTGGTCCATCAGAGTCATTTTTCCTCAAATTAAAGCTGAGAATGTTAGAGGCTGGGAATTGGGACTGGAGTCTTGGCAAAGAAAAAGCTCTTGAGACAGTGTTTTTCATCTAGATACTGAGTTACCCACCATTACACTTATTCACCTACTCATTAATTAATTTCACAAATATCAATTAAACACTAATAGTTTGCCAGGAGTTGTATTGTATACTCTTGATACCATGATGAAAATAAGACATGATTCTTGCTGTCAAGGAAGTGATGACTTATTAAGGATTATTAAGTTATAAAAAGAAAGCAAATATAAATGATGGCTTTAGTGCATGATAAGAGAATTAGACTGAAGTAAAGGGGAACTTTGAGAGTAGAGCAAGGGGTCAGACACAGTTCTGTAGTCTAAATCAAGATTAAAGTGTGAGAAGGAGTGAGCCACATAATTGGCAAGAGGGAATATGAGGAATGGGTTATTCAGGACAAGAAATACAATGACATAGAAAAGCTGAGAACAGTTCAATCTCTAGTTATGGAATAAAGAGCCATTAAAATTTTATACAAGGAAATGACAATAGATTTGCACTTAGAAAAATAACTCAAGTAGCAAGAGAAGAAACAGTATTAAATGACAGGAAAACTGAACTGACAGAAACAGACAAGTTAGGAGGCTTTTGTGTGCATTCAGGGAAGAAAGAGGTTGACATGTACTAGATATCAGTGGTGTCATTGAATGTTTGTGACAGGCTGAACTTAAAGATATGATGAAGGATAAAGAAAAACAGAGTATCAAGGACAACACCCAGGAATTTTAGTGTGTTCATTCAGGGGAGAATGCTGTTGCTCACCTTACTGACATACAGAAGAAAGATAATCATGTTTGTTTTGTCTGAGGCCTGGGGAGAAAACAGTTTCTTTATTGGGTTTAGACAAACTGTAGCATTATATCTGAATCCTGCCTTTAGAAATCTAGAAAGCAAGCAAAGGGCTGACTGGTTTGGCAGCCAGAAGAAGAGTGCAGAAGCACCTGCACAATATCTTAGAGACTGTAGGGTCAGGAGGTAGTGAGTGTTGCCACAAAAGAAAGTGTAGATCACTTGGGAGAAAGAATCACAGTGGGGTAGTCTTGGGTCATCTAATCGAAAGGCCTGGACTTTGAGGTCAGAGACAGTGGGCACTTGGGGAGCTCCAGGATAGAGAATAAACATTCCACCAAAGAACCTTTCTGATAGAGCATGCATTCTGCTGGTGAGATACAGATAGAGAGCAGGATTACCCCATCGCATCGTTTTCCAGTTGGAAAACAGCCTGGAGTAGGTGTGGGCTTCCAATCTGACGCAGCCTGAGCAAGGGAAAGGGAAAAAAATAACATTAATTTAATTTTTATTTTGAATAACATTTTGTGTGATGTCCAGTTATTGAAATGAGACATTGATTGTTAAATAACAAAACTGGAGGACTGTTTCTTACCTCAGAATTAACAGAGTAGAGCTATTGGAATTTCAGCAAATAAAAGAAATTATTCTAACTGGATGAAGTCAAAAGAAAGAGGGAGAGCGACTTGAATCAAGTTTTGATCTACAATAGGACATTTCCACATATTATTTCTTCTGCCAGGAATGTTCTTTCCTTCATCACTTGCATGGTTGGCTTTTTGAGAATTCAGTATCAATTAAGAACGTGGGCCACTGAAAATGTCTTTTCCAGCTGGGTGCGATGGCTCACACCTGTAATCCCTGCTCTTTCTGAGGCCTAGGCGGGTGGATCACTTGAGGTCAGGGTTTGAGACCAACCTGGCAAACATGGCGGAACCACGTCTCTACTGAGTGTATAGAAGTTAGCCTGGCGTGGTATCACGTGCCTGTAATCCTAGCTACTAGGGAGGCTGAGGCAGGAGAATTGCTTGAACTCAGAGGGCGGAGGTTGCAGTGAGCCGAGATCACGCCACTGCACTCCAGCCTGGGTGACAGAGTGAGACTGAGTCTCAAAAAAAAAAAGGCTTTTTCTAGCTTCTGCCAAAAATATTGATAGATATATATTGATAGATGAAGAAAAAGGAAAAAGATGGCTTGGAAGGGAGAGAGAGAGAGCGACCAATCCACTTAGTGTTTTATTTATTTTCGTATGTGTCACATTTTGTAAGTACATGTTTGTTTGTGTTGTATAACTACTCCACTAGGCGGTAAGCATCATGAAGTCAGGAACTTTGTCCTTTTCACATATATTGTTCACCTTGCACCAAGCTCAGTACACATGGTCACTCATTTCATATTTACAGAATGAAAGAATTAATATTCTGGGACGTGCAATTAATTATTAGAATATTGACTTTCTCGGCCGGGCGCAGTGGCTCACACCTGTAATCCCAGCACTTCGGGAGGCCGAGACTGGCGGATCACGAGGTCAGGAGATCGAGACCATCCTGGCTAACACGGTGAAACCCCGTCTTTACTAAAAATACAAAAAAAATTAGCCGGGCGTGGTGGCGGGCGCCTGTAGTCCCAGCTACTCCGGAGGCTGAGGCAGGAGAATGGCATGAACCCGGGAGGCAGAGCTTGCAGTGAGCCGAGATCGCGCCACTGCACTTCAGCCTGGGCGACAGAGCGAGACTCTGTCTCAAAAAAAAAAAATAATAATAATAATAATACTATTAGATTTCTCAATAATGATACAAAATCATGTTTCAAATATTTTACGTTTGCTATAGATTATAAGATCATGTTTCATAAGGTCATATTTCAAATAATGATTTTACTGTATATATAGTATTCTGCAATTTTTCTCTTGTTATATGTTAAACATTTCTCAGGGGAAATTTTGTTGAGTACTACTATATGTAAAATATACTTTGTGATATGTCAGAAATTACTTCTTAGTCAATGCAATTGTATGATTAAGATAATGAAAGTTTTGGTAGGTCATAAAACTATGGCTTATAGAGATTAAGCAATAAGCTTAACATTACATAGCTAGCAAATAGCTGTGTTGAAATATGAATCCAGTTCTGACTTAAACATCCATGTTCTTTGCCAGTAAGCTACAAGGTTCCATGTTAGCAGTGAGTATCACATCTCTGACTGAAAGGAAAGAGTTTAAGATTTTGAGTTTTTATTTTTTTACACATTTCCTAAATTTTTCTTAATGGTTAAATATTACATTTTATTTCAGGAGGAAATAAGTGTTCGCTAAAAAAAGAAATCAAACCTAAATTTTGTGTGAAATAATAATGATATTGTTAGTTTTTAGATATTTTTAACCTCCTTATGAGGACTGACCTTTTAAAGTCTGATAGTGCTATTAATTAGCTTAGTTGTCCTTCTGTATCATTTGACATAAATTTAAAAAGACCAAATCATTTTAAGAATCCTCGTTCAGTTAGCTTTATTTTATCAATATTTTTTAAATCTCAGAAATATTTATGTGTAGACTATTAGGAAGTTTATTACATGAAGCATATTAATCAAGAATTCAAAAATGTATGCTTTAGTTACATAAATGGATTGTTCATTTTAAATACATAGTTTGTACATTTGAATTTATGAAAATGTTCCTAATATAGAATTAAAAGCCACTGTAGGTGGACATTAATCTATAGTAATTAGATTTGTTTTGTGCAGTGTTATATGTTAGCAATATTGAAATTTGTTTCTGTGTATTTTATTTATTTTACTGTGTTATGAATATATAATATCTCTACCTATTTATGGGGTACATGTGATATTTTATTACATGTGTAAAATATGTAATGATTATGTCAGGGTATTTGAAGTGTCTATCAACTTGAAAATTTATTATTCCTATGTGTTGAAGACATTTTAAGTCCTCTCTTCTAGCTATTCTGAAACATACAACACACTGTTGTTAATTGTACTCATCCTATTGATCTATCAAACACTAAGTCTTATTTTTTCTATCTAACCTTTCCTGGTAACCTGTTCACTCTCTGGTAACCAACAATCTATTCTCTATCTTCATGAGATCCACTTTTTTTAGCTCCCACATATGAGACGGAACATGTGAGATTTTTCTTTTTCTGCCTGGCTTATTTCAATTAACATAGTGACCTCTAGTGTCATAAACATTGCAAATGACATGATTTTATTCTTTTTTAAAGTATTCCAATGTATATACATACCACATTTTCCTTATCCATTCATTCATTTCTGAACACTTAGACTGATCTGTATCTTTGCTGTTATGAATGGGGCTTCAACAAACATGGGAATGTAGGTATCCATTTGATATACTGACTTTTTTCATTTGGATAAATACCTTGTAATGGGATTGCTGGATCATATGGCAGTTCTAGTTTTTGTTTTTTTTAATTTTTTTTAAAATCCATACTACTTTTCATAGTGGTTGTACTAATTTACTTTCTCATTAATAGTGTATAAGAGTTACCTGTTCTCCATATTCTTACTAGTCACTTTTATTTTCTTTTTAGTAATTGCCATTCTAACTGGGACTAAGATGCTATCTTGTGGTTTTGATTTGCATTTCTTTGATGACTGTTGATGTTGATGATGTTTTTTCATGTACTTGTGGGTGATTTGTATGTCTTCTTTTGAAAAAATGTCTATTCATGTCCTTTGCCTGTTTTGTAATGAGATCATTCCTTTTCTTTTTTGCTATTAAGTTGCTTGAGTTCCTTGCATGTTCTGGATGATAGTCCTTTGCTGGATGAATAGTTTGCAAATATTTTCTCCAATTTAACCTGCTGTTTCTTTACTCTCTGATTGTTTCCTTTGCTGCTCAGAGGCTTTTTAGTTTGATATAGTACCATTTATCTATTTTTTGGAGGGTGGCTGTATTTTTAAGGTCTTAGCCATACATTATTTGTCTAGATCAGTGTTCTGAACTGTTTCACCTATTTTTCTTATGGTAGTTTTATAATTTTGGTCCCTCTAAAATTATAATTCATATTGAGTTGATTCTCTTATATGGTGAGAAAGGAGGGTCCATTTTCATTCTTTTTCACATGGATATCTAATTCTGCTAGCACCACTTACAGAAGAAGGTTTTATTTTCTCAAGGTATCTTCTTGATGTCTATGTCAAAAATCAGTTGGCTATAAATATGTAGATTTATTTATAGGTTCTCCTAGATAATGTTCCATGTGCTGAGGAGAATAATGTGCCTTGTGTAGCTGTTATAATAAATGCTCTGTATGTGTCTGTTAGGTACATTTTGTCTAAAGTACTGTTTAAAGCCAATGTTTCATTGTTAATTTTCTCTCTCTTTTTTAAAAATTATACTTAAGTTCTGGGATACATGTGCAGAAGGTGCAAGTTTGTTACAAAGGTATACATGTGCCATGGTGGTTTGCCGCACCCATCAACCCATCATCTACATTAGGTATTTCTCTTAATGTTATCCCTTCTCTCTTGCCCCCCACCCCCCAACAGGTCCCGGTGTGTGATGTTTCCTCCCTATGTCCATATGTTCTCATTGTTCAGCTTCCACATATGAGTGAGAACATGTGGTGTGTGGTTTTCTGTTCCTGTATTAGTTTGCTGAGAATGATGGTTTCCAGCTTCATCCATGTCCCTGCAAAAAAACATGAACTCCTACTTTCTTATGGCAGCATAGTATTCCATGCTGTATCTGTGTCTCATTTTCTTTATCCAATTTAACATTGATGGGCAGTTAAGTTGGTCCCAGGTCTTTGCTACTGTGAATAGTGCTGCAATAAACATATGTGTGCATAGGTCTTTATAATAGAATGATTTATAATCCTTTGGGTATATACTCAGTAATGGGATTGCTGGGTCAAATGGTATTTCTATTTCTAGATCCTTAAGGAATAGCCACACTGTTTTCCACAATGGTTGAACTAATTTACACTCCCCCCAACAGTGTAAAAGTGTTCCTATTTCTCCACATCCTCCCCAGCATCTGTTGTTTCATGATTTGTTAATGATCACCATTCTAACTGGCATGAGATGATATCTCACTGTAGTTTTAATTTGCATTTCTCTATGACCAGTGATGATAAGATTCTTTTTAAAATATATGTTTGTTGGCCAGATAAATGTCTTCTTTTGGGAGGTGTCTGTTCATATCCTTTGCCCACTTTTTGATGGAGTTGTTTGCTTTTTCTTGTAAATTTGTTTAACTTCCTTGTAGATTCTGGATATTAGCCCTTTGTCAGATGGATAGATTGCAAAAATGTTCTCCCATTCTGTAGGTTGCCTGTTCACTCTAATGACAGTTTTTTTTTTTTTTTTTTTTTTTTTTTTTTTTTTTTGCTGTGCAGAAGCGCTTTAGTTTAATTACATCCCATTTGTCAATTTTGGCTTTTGTTGCAATTGGTTTGGGTTTTTTACTAATGAAGTGTTTGCCCATGCCTATGTCCTGAATGGTATTGCTTAGATTTCCTTCTAGGGTTTTTATGGTTTTAGGTCTTACATTTAAATCTTTAATCCATCCTGAGTTAATTTTTGTATATGGTGTAAAAAAGGGGTCCAGTTTCAGTTTTCAGCATATGGCTAGCCAGTTTTCCCAACACCATTTATTAAATAGGGAATCCTTTTTTCATTGTTTGTTTTTGTCAGGTTTGTCAAAGATCAGATGATTGTAGATGTTCAGCATTATTTCTGAGACCTCTATTCTGTTCCATTGGTCTCTATATATCTCTTTTTGTACCAGTACCATGCTGTTTTGGTTACTGTAGCCTTGTAGTATAGTTTGAAGTCAGGTAGCGTGATGCCTCCAGTTTTGTTCTTTTTGCTTAGGATTGTCTGGGCTATATGGGCTTTTTTGGTTCCGTATAAAATTTAAAGTAGTTTTTTTCTAATTCTGTGAAGAAAGTCAATGGTAGTTTGACGGGAATAGCATTGAATCTATGAATTACTTTGGGCAGTATGGCCATTTTCACAGTATTGATTCTTCCTATCCATGAGCATGGAATGTTTTTCCATTTGTTTGTGTCCTCTCTTATTTTCTTGAATAGTGATTTCTAGTTCTCCTTGAACAAGTCCTTCACATCACTTGTAAGTTGTATTCCTAGGTATTTTATTCTCTTTGTAGCAATTGGGAGTTCCCTCATGATTTGGCTCTCTGTTTGTCTATTATTTTTATATAGGAATGTTTGTGATTTTTGTACATTGATTTTGTATCCTGAGACTTTGCTGACATTGCTTATCAGCTTAAGGAATGTTTAGTCTGAGACGATGGGTTTTTTTTAAATATACAATCATGTCATTTGCAAACAGAGATAATTTGATTCTTCTCTTTCTATTTCAATACGCTTTATTTCTTTCTTTTGCTTGGTTGCCCTGGCCAGAACTTCCAATACTATGTTAAATAGAAGTGATGAGATAGGGCATACGTGTTTTGTGCTGGTTTTCAAAGGGAATGCTTCCAGCTTTTGCCTATTCAGTATGATATTGCTTGTGGTTTTATCATAAACAGCTCTTATTATTTTGAGATATGTTCCATCAATACCTGGCTTATTGAGTGTTTTTAGCATGAAAGGGTGTTGAATTTTATCAAAGGTCTTTTCTGCATCTATTGAGATAATCATGTGGTTTTTGTCATTGATTCTGTTTATGTGATGGATTACATTTATTGATTTGCATATGTTGAACCAGTCTTGCATCCCAGGGATGAAGCTGACTTGATCGTAGTGGATAAGCTTTTTAATGTGCTGCTGGGTTTGGCTTGCCAGTATTTTATGGAGGATTTTTGCATCGATGTTCATCAGCGATATTGTCCTGAAATTTTCTTTTTTTGTTGTGTTTCTGCCGTGTTTTGGTATCAGAATGATGCTGGCCCCATAAAATGAGTTAGGGCATTACATAATAGTAAAGGGATAAACGCAACGAGAAGAGCTAACTATCCAAAATACATATGCACCCAATACAGGAGCACGCAGATTCACAAAGCAAGTTCTTAGAGACCTACAAAGAGATGTAGACTCCCACACAATAACAGTGAAAGACTTTAACACCCCACTGTCAATATTAGACAGATCAATGAGACAGAAAATTAACAAGGATATTCAGGACTTGAACTGAGCTCTGGACCAAGCAGAACTAATAGACATCTACAGAACTGTCCACCCCAAATCAACAGAATATACATTCTCCTTGGTACTACATAGCACTTATTCTAAAATCAACCACATTATTGGAAGTAAAACACCCCTCAGCATATTCAAAAGAATGGAAATCATAGCAGTCTCTCAAACCACAGTGCAATCAAATTAGAACTCAGGATTAAGAAACTCACTCAAAACCTCACAACTACATGGAAACTGAATAACATACCCCTGAACGGCTACTGGGTAAACAATGAAATTAGGACAGAAATAAATAAGTTCTTTGAAATCAATGAAAACAAAGACACAATGTGCCACATTCTCTGGGACACAGCTAAAGCGGTATATACAGGGAAAACTATAGCACTAAATGCCCACAGGAGAAAGTGGGAAAGATCTAAAATTGACACCCTAACATAACAAATAAAAGAACTAGAGAAGCAAGAGCAAACAAATTCAAAAGCTAGCAGAAGACAAGAAATAACTAAGATCAGACCAGAGCTGAAGGAGACAAAGAGATGAAAAACTCTTCAAAAATCAATGAATCCAGAAGGTGTTTTTTTTTGAAAAGATTAACGGAATAAATAGACTGCTAGCCAGACTAATAGAGAACAGAGAAGAATCAAATAGACACAATAAAAAATGATAAAGGGGATATCACCACTGATCCCAAAGAAATACAAACTACCATCAAAGAATAATATAAACACCTCTACGCAAATAAACTAGAAAATCTAGGAGAAATGGATGAATTCCTGGACACATACACCCTCCCAAGACTAAACCAGGAAGTCAAATCCCTGAATAGACCAATAACAAGTTCTGAAATTGAGGCAGTAATTAATAGCCTACCAACCCAAAAAAGCTCAGAACCACACGGATTCACAGCCAAATTCTACCAGAGGTACAAAGAGGAGCTGGTAACATTCCTTTGTTATTTTTCTGACTACATGATGTGCCTAATGTTGAGAGTGGGATGTCCAAGTCACCATCACTTATTCTATTAGAGTCTATTTCTCTCTTTATATCTAACAATATTTGCTTTGTATATCTAAGTGTTCTAGTGTGATTGCATATATGCTTAGAATTGTTACACGCTCTTGTTGAATTAATCCCTTTATGTTATAGTGATAAAAATAATTTTATAATTGTCTCTCTTTTATTTTGTATTTAATGTCTGTTTTATTTGATATAAGTATAGTTCCTCTCTGCTCCCTTTTGGTTTCCATTAGTGTAGAATACTTTTTATGTTCCTTTGCTTTCAATCTGTTTGTATCTTTATAGGTGAGATGAGTTTCTTGTAGGTAGCATATAGGTGAATCATGTGTTGTTTTCTCCATTCAGCCAGTCTATAGTTTGTAACTGGAAAGTTTATTTCATTTACATTCAAGTTATTGCTGATATGTGAAAGCTTATCCCTGTCATTTTATTAATTGATTTCTGTTTGTTTTGTGTATTATTTTTCGCCTTCTTTCTCTCTTATTGTTTATCTTTGTGGTTTGGTAGTTTTCTTTAGTTTAACATTTGAGCCCTTTCTCATCACCAATTCAAAAAATTGGGTATTTACCCCATGAGTGGATTTTGTACTTTTCTGTTTTCATGATATTAAATATCATCCTTTTGCTTCCATGTGTAGAATTCCCTTAAGCCTTTCTTGTAGGGCCAGTTTAGTGGTGATGAATGGCCTCAGCTTTTGCTTGTCTGGAAAAGACTTTATATCTTCTTCATTTATGAAGGTTAACTCTGCTGGATGTAGTATATTTGGTTGGTATGATATTTTTTCTTTTAATATATCATCCCATTCTTTCCTGGTTTGGAAGTTTCCTGCTGAGAAATCTGTTGTTAACCTGATAGAGTTCCCTTATAAATGATTAGATATATTTCTCTTGCTGTTTTTAGAATTCTCCCGTTGTCTTTGACTTTTGACAGTTTGACTATAATATGCTGGGGAGCAAACCTCTTTGAATTGCATCTATTTGGGGGTTTCTTAGCCTCCTGTATGTGAATGTATGAACATCTTGCTAGATTGGGAGGATTTTAGCTATTATGTTGTCAAAAAGATTGTGTATGCATTTGGTTTTCTTTTAGACTTCTTGGACCCCTAAATTCAAATATTTGGGTGCTTTATGGTATCCCATATGTCATATAGGTTTTGTTCATTTTCTTATTTTAAATTTTGTTTGACTGGACTATTTCAAAAATAAATGCCAAGACATAGGGCTAGAGTCAAGCTGGGCCTGGCAAGCTTGTCATCAAGGCTCCAGTGGTGCATGGCAGAGCTGACTATGACAGGCAGGGGCAGAATGATCCCTAGGCCCTCAGCAAAATGCTCAGGCAGGGTTTCTGTAGCTGCACTGCAGCTCTGATAGAGGTTTTGTTTTCAGTGGCAGCAGCCACTGCTCAGGGAGCATGCATTTCCACCTCAGTTGGTGGTTATAAGCAGGGTAGCCTTTCTTCAGGGAATTTATAATGCATGGTTGCTCTGCTGTTGGGGGGAAGCAGGGTCAATGCCATTGGTTTATGCTTTGGTTCCAGCAGCAGCAGGAATGTGAGCCTCCTGGGATGTGGAAATGCAGGGTCTATTGGGCTTCAAGGCGGGAAGCAGTATGGTGTGGGCTGGGCTCCCAGAATGGCATGCTTGTGTGGCTGCTTAGGAATTGGGGACTGTGTGGGACCCAGTGTGACCTCTTTCTCTGGAGCAATGTCATTGCACATTCTCCAGGCAGCTCCCTATGTAAGTCTCAGGGCCCACAGGGTTGAGGGGCTTTCTCATGGCTAAGATTGCAGGTGTCTGTAGTGGGAATGCAGACCTTTGTGTATCACTCATTTTCCTTTCCCTATATTGGGGAGTCTCTCTGGGCTCCCAGCTGATTCCAAAAGAGTAGGCTATTTCACTTCCCTCTCCTTTCTTGTTTTAGGCATTTCCTGGCAATTCTCTGTTAAAGTCCATGGTTCTCTCTTAGATGATCTATTTGAAGTGTGATTCCTCAATGTTTTGGTTATTCTTTGTGCAAGAGGTGAGTACCCAGTACCTCTAGTCAGGCATTTCACAGCCCCTCATTTTCAGTGTATTTTAGACTTGTGGAAATGAATTAATATTTTAAAAATAGTGGGAGCTGGCCCAGAGCGGTGGCTGACTCCTGTAATTCCAGCACTTTGGGAGGCGGAGGCGGGTGGATCACAAGGTCAGGAGTTCAAGACCAGCCTGGCCAACATAGTGAAACCCCATCTCTACTAAAAATATAAAAAATTAGCTGGATGGGTGGTGGGCACCTGTATTCCCAGCTACTCGGGAGGCTGAGGCAGGAGAACCACTTGAACCCAGGAGGCAGAGGTTGCAGTGAGCCGAGATTGTGCCATTGCACTCCAGCTGGGTGACTGGGTGACAGTGCAAGACTCCATCTAAAAAAAAAAAAAAAGTGTGAGCTATGTTTTCCATGTTTGTAAAGAGAGTTAGAAACAGAAAGAGCAAAGACTAGAATGTGTCCTCTGGTGTTGAGTTGGAATTGGAGGTATCAACATGACATCTATGATACATGGAAATAAATATGAGAACTATAGACACTGAGGACTACTAGAGTGCAGAGGGAGGAGCTGGGTTAAGAAAACTACCTATCTGGTACCATGCTCACTACCAGAGTGACAGGATCCCTACCACAAACCCTGGCATCAGACAATATGCCCATAAACAAAGCTGCACATGTAATTCCTGTATCTAAAATAACATTAAAAAAACACACAGATGCTAATACTAGTAGGAAAAAGTTTGATGATGAGCAGGAAATATGTAGAGTGTCAAAGTGTCTTCCAAGAAAATACTAAATATTGAAAAAAAAAGTAAGTTTACAATGGTGAAACCTGGAGGATACTTAGATCATCTGAATGATCTAAACCAACATCATTAATATTGCGAGAACCTACATCAGACACCTCTGAGAAGATTCACTGAGAGACACAGTCTCCCTTCAGTAGTATTATTGCCCAAAATACTTGACCTCATTCTAATTGGGAAGAAACAGTAGAATAACTGAAAATTTTTTACAAAGTAATTGGCCTGTTATCTTAAAAAAAAGTCATTTTCAGGAAATACAAAGGCTGAGAGACGGTTTCAGATTTAAGGACACTAGTTATAATAATTTAATAAAAAGTGTGATTTTGGTTTGGATAGAAAGCTGAAAAATTGATGACATTTCCATATGGACTATGGATTACATAATAGTATCATAACATTGTTAAATTTTCTGATTTTGGTAACTATATCATGGTTAGGTAAAAGAATGTCCTTTCTAGGAATATTCATTTAAATTTTTAAAGGGAAAGACATATATTTCTACCTTCTCTTACGAAGTTCAGAAAAAAATATATATATATATACATGCATATATACGTGTGTGTGTGTGTGTTTGTGCATGTGTGTTCATAAAGTACTAAAACAAGTGAGGAAAAATGTAAACAATTCATGACTCTGGGTAAAGGGAAAATAGGATTTCTTGTATTATGCTTGCAAAATTCCCCGTGTTTTGAAATTATATCAAAATTAAAAGTTATAAATTAATTATAGATTTTTAAAAATAAGACTCTATTTTAAAATACTGGCTCAAAATTTGCCCTTGTAAAAGAAAATATTTTAAACACAAAACACAGGCTTATTTTTTAAAGATCTTACAATGATGACAAAGATTTTTCTTCAGATCATAGTTACCATAAAAAGGGTACCTGTTTCTCTCTTCCTTAAAATCTACTCAAAATTGGTGAAAGCTGAAAAAAGAAAAAAAAATACACAATTCAGTATCAGCTTATGTGGTTTACTGTTAATTCAGAATTCTTCACAAATATTTTAAAAGGATCTAGTTCATTGCCAGTAGGAATTATTATTAACATTGGGCTTTAATAAGAAAATAATTTAAAATGTCAATTTAAAATCAATTTATTACAACTCAAGTCATGCTAATATTTAACATTGCTTAAACTTTAGGCTTTAGATATGCTTTTTAAAACAAAGACTACACGTTTTCATCTGATTTTAAGCATGCAATATTTGCAAATGTAATATATGTATTTGTGGAGACAGTTGGTAATTTTAAACTTAGTGAAAAAATGGTTGACTATTTAAAAATAAAATAATGATAAGAAAATTATAGGTATGTAGTGATTACCAGCTCTTCAAAGACAGCCTGTTATTTTAGCATCAATGTGCTAAGAACATTATCTCTGAAGCCAGATTGCCAGAGCAAACTTTGCTCTTGACACTTGCAACTTGTGTGATATCTAGCAATTTAGTTATCCCATCATGGCTTTGGGTTCCTCCTCTGAAAGGTATAGACAATAGTGTTGCCTACTTCCTAGGACTATTGTGATGAATACATACATAAATATATGTGATTATATATCAAGCATAAAAATTGTCTATTCTACCATAAGCTATTAGTAAGTGCTTGATATTCTCAAAATTAAAGGAAACAAATTAACTGTCTTCCAAATTAGTACAAAAACAATGGCATGTTTCACCGAAAATATTGTCTTCAATTCAGAATAACTGAAAAACAAGGTATTTTACTAAAATTATACAAAATATACGAATAACTGTCACCCGAATTTATTTCTACTGCATATTTTTCATTACATTTTACATAACTGCCATCTATGCTTATTTCTAATTAACTTTTCACTGTACTTCATATGTCTTTTTTTTTTTGCACCAAAGGCGTATCCTAGCTTTATTAAAGGGCCCGCGCCGCACAGTCAATACAAAAACACAAAAAGTCCTATCAGTTTAATAACAATAAAAAACCCCAAAAGTGGAAAACTGAGGGGGCAGGCAAAGAGACCCCTGGGCCAAGGGCACGAGGAGTCCTGCTCACGGCACCAGGCTTGGCCGCAGGGTCCCCCGGTATTGCTGTTGCTACGAGGTTGGGGGGCAGCGATTGTCCTGTGGGAGCCACCGTTCGCCTGGGTCGGGGACCCTCACTTCTTCTGGGGTGTGCTCAGCTTCTGCATGTCCCGGATCTTGTCCAGCAGGACAGAGATGAAGGCCTCTGTGGGTTTGTAACAGTCAACCAGCAGCTCCTTGACCCTGGCAGCCCGGGCATCGTCACTCTCCATGTCCAGGAGCTCATCTACGTCAATCTCCACTTCTGGGATCTCCTCTTCCTGGCAGTCGTAGAGGCGCATGAGCTGCTCCAGGATCCACTCTTCTAGGTTGAGGCGCTTCCGTAGCTCCTTGCGGTCATACTTGACGGTGACCTTCCCTTGGCGCCTCACTGGGCCCTCATCGTCCGCGCCGCCCGGGCCCTCTCCTGCGGCCCCGGGGGCCTCTGAAAGTAGACGCGTGGTTCTGGGCCGCCACTGCCCGGCCTGGGGGCCCAGGCCGCCAACGCCACGCCCCCCGCGGTGCCGCTGTCCACCATGGCGGCCACCGGGGCCCCGTGCGCGCATCGTGCCCCTTCCTGCGCCGCCGCCTCTGGGACGCCCGCCCGCTGGCACGAGTTAGCTCGCTGGCTCCGCTCCGTGCGACTCCGCGGCGAGGGCGGCCACTTCATATGTCTTTTGTCTCTCTTGTCTTTCATTCAGTTATTGGTTTCTTCTGTTAAATATTTTCCACTTTCATGTCCTTTATTTACAATTCTTTATTATTTCATTTGTTTTCTCCATTTAACATTTTTTCCCATTTCCTTTCCTTTTTCCTTGTCTTGGCTACCTTCACTTGCCTACCTTGTCACTTGTCACTACCATCACTTGCCTACTTTGTCACTACCTAATGTATTTTCCTTGTCACTTGCCTACCTTCTGCCAGAGTTCTGCCTTCTGTGTTTAGAATGTTCCTCTGAAACGAGAGCCCTTTGGAGGAAGACACTCAGGTACTAATTTCTGAGGCTTCATTTCTTATATTTTGTGCTATAGTCCCAACCATCTTCTCCCAATGAGAGTATGGGAAAAGAGCAGAGGGTTCAAAACCTGAGTTGTCACATGGCTTGTTGCAGACCAGCATCATGGCAGCTGGATGGGGAGAATCTCTGAGAAGATGGCCCTTCCAGATTGCCACTCAACAGCTGCCATACAGGCAACTCTCTTCTCCATCTACATAGCCTGCTGTTTCTTACCAAGGGAATGATTCTTTGTGAGTCACATCTATTCAAACACATCTCACAGAAAATATAGATTTGTGGAAACATATGCCTATTTGCAACTAGTACAAATAGAATATTGACAGTAATGCTGAAAATCCTAAAAACATTTTTCTTTTCAGAATGACTGGTTGAAGATTTTCCTCAAAAATTCAGGAGAAAAATAAATATCATCATACTCCAGGCATGATTTTTAAAAAGCATGAAAATGTTAAAAGGAAAAAAAAATCAAATTTGCAAACCTCTCTGCCTGTATATTCATATCAACTCACCATAAATCATATACTAATTATTTCCAATATTAGTCAAAAGTAAACCAAACTCATGAGTACTACTTTTATTATATATATATTTAAATTAATGTAAGATGAATTGCATGCATTTTAAAATATTAGTACATATGACTTTAGACATCTTGAAAATATTCCATAAAGAAAAAGCTTAGAAGATTTCTAAATGATATATTAACCTATAAATGATCTGTTTATTATTACTCTTTGTTTAATAATGATTAAAATGATATTATTAAAATGCATACATTAAAATTATTATAAGATAATCTCCTAACATCTCTTGGAAATCTATGCAAAACTGCTCTGGCTTCCATTCCATGGTAATCAATTTTTAAATAAAATTATCTCTTTTGTCATTTTTACTTTCTATTTTCTCTTTTTTGAGGTATAATTTTTTTTTAATTATACTTTAAGTTTTAGGGTACAAGTGCACAACGTGCAGGTTAGTTACATATGTATACGTGTACCAGGTTGGTGTGCTGAACCCAGTAACTCGTCATTTAACATTAGGTATATCTCCTAATGCTATCCCTCCCACCCTCCCCCCAACCCACAACAGGCCCCAGTGTGTGATGTTCCCCTTCCTTTGTCCATGTGTTCTCATTGTTCAGTTCCCACCTATGAGTGAGAACATGCGGTGTTTGGTTTTTCGTCCCTGCGATAGTTTGCTGAGAATGATGTTTTCCAGTTTCATCCATGTCCCTACAAAGGACATGAACTCATCATTTTTATGGCTGCATAGTATTCTATGGTGTACATATGCCACATTTTCTTAATCCAGTCTATCATTGTTGGACATTTGGGTTGGTTCCAAGTCTTTGCTGTTGTGAATAGTGCTGCAATAATCATATGTATGCATGTGTCTTTCAATGTGGTGCTTTGATATATGTCTAAACTGTGAAATGACTATCAAATTAAAGTTAATTAACATATCTGTTACCTCACATAGTTACCATTTACTTTGATTTGGTGAGAACATTTAAGATCTACTCTCCTAAAAATTTCAAGTATACAATACAATATTATTAACTATGTTGTACACATAGATCTACAGAACATATCCGTCCTCCATAACTGAAACTTTGTACCCTTTTATAAAATTGGTTTTTAGCTCATTAAGTTTTGGTAAACAGTGACCTTACATGTTAGAAATGCCAAAATTCACTAAAAATTAGGAAAAGTGATGATTCCATCTCTCAAAACTTCCATTTGCTATTTGATATTGCTTTTTGTCTATATACCATTAAACAGAGTTTTTTATAAAATTAATCCTGCTGAAAAGTATATTTTTCCTTATTTTTTTCATAAGGATCTGGACTCAAAAGGAAAACATATCCAATTTTCTTTTTATCCATATCTAGCTTTTCCTTGTTGTTGTTCTTTTTAGTTGGAAAAAAATGAAAGTGGTAAGACAGGCTTTTGTTATGATAGATGTTTTTAAAGTTTGGATTGTAAATAAAATACAATTAAATAATGTTAGTTAAGGACATTGCATTTAAAAGAAGGAAATCTACAAATATTTGTTCATCAAGCAAATTCTACAGATAAGAATTTTAAATTTAAATCTGAAAATACTGTGTGTAATTTAAGTCAGTTATCTCATTTATCCCTCTATATTCAATTCGTTTTCTTCATTTGTACCTAATGTACTGAATATCTGCCTTTTTTCCTTTTGTACTTTTAAAAAATTTTAATTCTTTCATAGAACTAGCTCTCAGAATTTGTGCTTTCAGTAGTAAAAACAAGATATCCATTTTACTTGAAGTTTCTCTATTGCAGAATAATAACCTTCATTCGTAAATCTACATCAGTCTAACTGGGCATTCCTTTTCTGAAATACTGAAGGTATTTTAACTTCAGTTTCAATAGACTTATTCACACAGCTATAATATAATTCTTCCATTTTGGACATAGAAGAGTAACTAGTCTCACAGTACTAGTTACTAGTTACTCGTGGAAGAGTAACTAGAAACTCACAGTAACTAGTCTCCTAAGTTTTTGGTGTGCAGAAGATAGCTATGGGGAATTGTGAAATTCTATTCCAGAGCCCTGTATTAACTCTTTGTGTAAACCTGATGAATTCCACAATTTTTTTATTATTTTAAGAAAATCATATATATTTATAAGCTTTTAGAGATGAGTTTATGAGAAACTTCTAACAACCTGATGTATTTCAAAAGATTTGAAAGGTGTTACAAATATAACAGAAAAAAACATTGATTTACGGTAAAAACTGAAACTATTTGCATAACTGATATTTTGGTACTGTGACTTTTATGAAATTTATTTCTTCTGAAACTTTTTTTTCAAATCTCTTTTCAGCTTTCTAAATTAACCATAATCATGAGAATTGTAATCACTTTTTATTTAACCAGGATATTGGCTGATGGTTTGAGATGAAAATCACAAATATTTACAAATCATATGAGAACAAAACTAGTAGGAATGGTATAAAATATAAACTTTATTAAAAACATAGACAATCTAAGTGAGGAAATGTAGCAAAAACATTATTTGTTTTGCTTTTTAGGTCCTTCCTCATATTTATCTGTTACTCTCCTTTCCAGAAAATGGACCTAAAATATCCTCAGGAGCTTAATGTCACCCAATTTTGTTATAAACCAGATTTGTAATAATAGCAATTTGCCACTAGTCCCATTTTTTTGTTTGAATATATGAAACTATTTAGGAGATGAATCACATTACCCATCCGTTCAAAGGGAAAAAATGTTTTTTCAATCATTTTTCCTCCAGCCACTGGATATTCCTGTGCTATCTGTGAATTGAACCACAGAAACAGTCTTATCAGTGATCTTAATGATGCTTTGGAACTTAAAGAGTATACAAAATAAGTTTGACTGTTATATTTTCTTTATAAAAAAAGAAATTTATTTTATATCTAAAGCAATGAACACTTATTTTATCTAATCATTCAATTTCAAGGCTCTCATTTTATGTTAAATTCACTATATTTTTGTTAGCATATGTTCATTTACCAACATGTAAAATAATCTTGGAGGATTTGGGTCATGCAATCAGTAAGCAGAATTTGGCCTCAGCTGTTGGTTATGACAGTCAACAATAGTCATCATTCAACATACAGATGTTTTTTGCTGATTACATATACTGCAACTTAATTAGTCAAAAAGACACATTGTTTTTAAAAATAATACAACAAAAAACTAACCAGTCCATGCTCAAATTGACTTTTATGGAAAATAAATTGGAAAGTACAAAAAAACTAAATAAGAAAGGAAGAGTTCATCCTCTATTTCCCTATTTCAGCATGGCTTGGGCAATTATAGGAAGATAAAATGACATCTTTATTGCTAGCAAGATACTTAGAACTTTCATTATCTGACATGTTTACTAAGCTGTTTTTAGAAAATATGAGGCCAGGTGCCATGGCTCATGCCTGTAATCCCAGCACGTTGGGAGTCTGAGGCAGAAGGATCACTTGAACCCAGGAGTTTGATGCTAGCCTGTGCAACATAGTGAGACACCATTTCAACAACAACAAAAAAATTAAAAATAGCCAAGTGTGGTGGTGCATGCCTCTGGTCCCCGCTGCCCAGGAGATTGAGGCAGGAGGATTGCCTAAGCCCAGGATTTGGATGCTGCACTGAGCTGTAATGGCACCACTGCACCCCAGCCTGGGCAAAAGAGCAAGGCCCTGTCTCAAAAAAAAAAAAAAAAAAAAAAAGTCAAAAAAATAATTGAAGTTTCTAGACAGGACAATATTGTAGAAGAAAGATATGCATTTATTTGATAAAGGAGATGTGTTCTTCAGTTCCAATAAAGGGATCTTCAGAAAGAAGGAAAAATAATTAAATTATAAGACTATAACTGAAACCATTCTCTCTCAGAAGTTGTAAAGAAGTAATTCCTGTCTGTACCCATAGTAGCAGGGAGCAACCCAGAAATTGAGGTTTCATGTTAGCGGAGTACAAATTCAATTATTATATTATTGTTGTTGTTTTCATCACCATTATTTTAATTTTAAGCAGCTGTGGGGTTGATAGAACTCAGTATTTGAATTTCTGAGTTATCTTTAGGTGAATCCAATTTAACCTGATCAGAATGTATCCACCTGTGATAAAGTGTTTCAACATCTTTCCGCAGTTTATTTCTTTCGTAGACAAATGAATTAATATATTGTATGGAATCAAAATACATCTTATCTCCCAGCATGTAGATTGAAGAGAGGCCAATTTATTGGTTAAAACTGAAGTCCAGGATTTTAGTAAACTGCACATAAGGCTGTGGTGGCTTCCTTGAAGGTTTGACTTTGCCCTTACATTTCTTTGGGACTCCCAACCCCAGAGGCTATCTCTAAAGACTTGAAGATAAGATTGCATGTCTCTGTATTGACTGGGCTCCTGGAGGATCCTCATTGTTTCTGCCCTTGTCTGGCTCTGCTTTAATCCATGCTTGTTCTGTCTCCCATGTGCCCCAATTTACACTGCCATATTATGCAGCCATTCTGCTGCTTTAAACAAAATAAGCCAAAACAGAAAGTTTGATACAGAATTATGCTTTTTGGAATTTTTGAATTATACTTCGATATCCCAAATTTTATAATCAAAAGTTTAAATATACATTCATTGGGAAGTTCATTAGTACTCTTTATGAGAGACTTGGAGATTTGGGGCATTTTTAACTTATAAATGCTAAAATAGCAATTGTTTTAAAACTGTATTATGATCTTGTAAAATCAAAAGAAGAAAAATACTTCACAAACATTACAGAGTTCACCAATTTTGTAAACAACTACACAATTACTTTATGCTTGTGAATTGTTTCAATTTTTAAGGAATATTTACTAATGGCCATGCCTTCATGAAGACTAATTCAAATGATAATATAAATAAATGAAAATACAGAAGAGGTATAGCTCAAGGTAAAATTTATAGCCTCAAAATAAAAAACCTGGAAGTATATTTTTAGATAATTTGAGTTTTAGTAATTTAGAGATTTAGAACTCAAACCACAAAGGTACCTGAGTAAAGATAATTTCAGAACTCTCTATAGACTATTAAAATGGGACTCCTTTAGAAAGTTTAAATCCATCATTTAGTTTCAAGGCTATGCATAATTTTTAAATAGAGTCATGTTTAACTAGAAAATGATTTCTGAGCTCTAGCTATTGGTCCCTGGTCTCATTTAGGAGAGCTGAAATTGGAATCATAGACGAGACAGATTTGATGCTGTAGACGAGGCAGACTCACCTGAGATTTAAACAGTAGTGACCATGCATATCTCTAGGATAACTGTTTCATTCCCCATAGCAACCCAGTAGCTGGGCAACTGCTTTGGAAGATTGTTCAAAGATTAAAGGTACAAGGAAATTACATGTTTAAATGAAGTAATAGTAACAATTTCTACCTCCTAAATATTTCTCCAGCACATTTTCTCTTTCAGTTCCTAAATCCTTTAATTCTACCCCTTATTGTTTCTATCCTCAACTGATTCCCAAGTATGTATGTGTGTGTGTGTGTGTGTGTGTGTCTGTGTGTATCTCCTATATTAAAACCATCCTACTTTATTTTCTTAGTTGCTGTCAATAGAATCTGGATTTATGTCTATCTATTTACATCTATCTAGTAATATAGATAGATATCTATATATATCCATTTTTCTTTCATCCATCTCCTCTTTATCTATTTCTATAGTACAGGGGCCCCCAAACCCTGTACCTGTCCTGGTTAGGAACCAGGCCACACAGCAAGAAGTAAGTGGCTGGCAAGTAAGCAAGCTTCATTTGCATTTACAACTGCTCCCCATCGCTTGCATTGCCACCGGAGCTCTGGCTCCTGTCAGATCGGCGGTGGCATCTCATAGGAGCGCAAACCCTGTTAGGATCTAAGTTGCATATTCCTTATGAGAATCTAATGCCTGATGACCTGTCACCGTCTCCCATCACCCCCAGATGGAACCGTTTAGTTGAAGAAAATCAAGCTCAGGGCTCCCACTGATTCTATATTATGATGAGTTGTATATTTATTTCAGTATCTGTTACAAATAATAATAGATATAAATTTTACAATAAATGTCATATGCTTGAATCATCCTCAAACCATCCCCTGTGCTCCCGCCAGACCATGGAAAAATCGTCTTCCATGAAACCAGTCCCTGGGGACCACTACTACAGTATATCTAGATAGATAGATAGATAGATAGATAGAATATCTATTGCCTATTATGTGCCCAGTATATCATCTATTTTCCCGCACTGTGTAACACTCAGAGCAAAAATGCATATACATTCTTCACTGTTATATAAAACATTCACACACAAGTAACTCATGCTAGATAAATTGATGATTGCTGAATTCTGCCTGGTTGTAGAGATAGAGGAATGGCTATATCCATTGATAACACTCCCAAAGGGTGTGAATCATTTAGCCCATATGTATAAAGTGGATTAGAAATGTGTGTTCATTTTGGCCCAGTAATTACTATTTGAGAGTCTATACAAACAACAGCAACTACTACCACTGCTTCACACAGAAGATGAAGCTTTTGGAAATCTTTCATTTTTCTTTAAACTTATGAACTTAACTCATATGCAACCATACTTTTTTTTTCTCTTTTCTGGTATGGTAACAAAGACATCTCCACTCATTTCTAAGATTAATCATTTAACTGGTATAAAATTGCCTTCTGAAAAATACATAATGAAGTCATTTCGATGTTCCATGGTTTTATTGATTTTTCCATGCTCTCTTCAAACTCTCACTCATTTAAGTTCATCTGTCTTTAAATAAATAAAAAAACAAAAACAGGAATAACAACAAAAAACCCTCTTCCAAGATTCATGACAATCAGTGATTATCTTTTCCTCTATCTTTTAAAATCATTTTCTGGAAAAAGTTCCATAAAATAATTGTCTTTGTTTCCCTCGTCAGCTACTCTCTCCTCATTCTATTTTCTAGAAAATCTATGATTCCCTCAGTCTATTGTACACAAGATCATTAATTTCCTGCTTGTTACCAAACAATACCAGCAATAATAGAAATAGCTAATGCTTATAGCTCGTAGGCCGTATGATATGTATTTTCTGTGCATATTCTTGTTTAATCTCTATAATAATCCTACAGTATGGGTATTACTGTTGATCCTCTACATTGGACAGCTGATAAAACTGTGTGTCAGGGAGTTTAAATATTTTTTTCAAAGTCATAGAACAAGCAAGTGACCAAAATGAGACTTAAACTCAGACTACATCTGACACCATTGCTCATGATGCTTGCAATTCTATGGTACTGTTTCAAAAATCCTTAAATATTTGACAATATCTATATTTTGAGAGGTTTTCAGGTGTTGTGTTTCAATTTAAATGTTATAGGTGTTTTACTGGTAAGAGAGGGCTTAGTAGCCACAAAACTGTTAATTACAATATCAGCTTTTCTGTTTTTATGCTAATTATTTAGTTTTTTATCAGCTGCGTGTTTGAGAAAGTACCTAAATGCAGATGTTATTTACTTAGGAAAAAATTCCTTAAAATAATTGTCTTTATTTCCCTTATCAGCTACTCTCTTGTCAATTTATTTTCTACAAAACCTATGATTCCCTTAATCTATTATGTACAAGATCAGTCTTAGTATACAGTCCATATCAAAATTGATAACATAAATAGTAGAATAACTTCTAAGATAATTTTTGTGTCTTACATTACCTTTTGAATATCATTTGTACTTCACCTATCTGGAAAGTACAACAAAATTAGGCATTTTTCTTTATAAAACTCTAAAAGAGAGTAAGCAAGGAAACTGGTTATTAGAAGCAAAGACAAACATTCGAGGATTAAAATGATAGTAAGCACTAGGAATTACCCATTCTAACTCCATTCCCTCCTGCCCAGCTACATGATAGAAAACTTAAGGCTCTATGCATCTTTTTCCTCTCGACAAATGCCTCATTAGCTTTATTTTAGCTAATGCCTTTTAGCTTTATTTTAGTTAAGGTAAAGCTAAGTGGCCTAGCCAAAAATCTTAAAAGTCATAAATAGTGTATTATCTAATTTGAGAGAGAGACAGAGAGAGAGAGAGTGAGAGCAAGATCAAGGACAAGAGAGAGAGAAAAATAAGTTATCATCTTCTAGGATGTATAGTACATCTCCGTTTATGAGACATTTAAAGCACAACCTCCCCAATCTTGTCTTTGGTCTAGTCCTTCAGAATGGGGAGAAAGTAAAAGATCCAACTTTCATTACCTAAAAATGTAGACAGTCCAAGGATTAATGGTTTAGCTGCTGTGCAGGGTGTCAAATTTAATAAATCCATATATCTTTCTGGCTGGATTGTTGTAGATGCATATTTTTTCTCCCCAACTCATTTTGCTTGCTGATTCAAACTTTTTCTTACTTTGTGGAAAACCACAGTTGTAAGGCAAGGCAGTTTCAGAGACAGGACATTGCTTTCAATATGAAGCCAAAGATTTCCACACTAAGAATTGCATGAAGATGTTAGATTAGCGAAAAATCTGAGGAATATGTGTGTGGCTATATATATATATGTATCCTGAATGAGCAATCTTAATTCTGTCTACTGGTCGCCTAAAGGTCTTCAAAGGTGTCAGAGTCATAGTCAGGATTCTGGTAGAAACCAGATGAGTATTTTAACTTCATTCTGACCAATATTACTTTCTCCAACCATTTTTTAACTTGTTTGTAAATTTCAAAGTTGAAATTGAAGGATATTCTAGGCATATTCTGTAATTCTTCTGAGAGAATTATAAAGCTTTCCCTGTATAAATACAGTTTAATTTTGTTTTTTTCTTTTTAGTAAAAATTGATAAAAATATTTTTTCAATTATCTAAAAATTCTGTTATTTAACTAGCGTTTCTTCATTTTATTCTAAATGCCTTTGCGTCATGTAAAATGTTATTAAGATTTATTAGGTCATGATTTAAACCTTTTTTATTTGATAATATCCTAATAAGTAAAATTTTGGACATTTAGTTGTTTTTAACTTATTTTCATTGGAAGTATCTCATAACATTAATATATTGCTGAGACTAAATTAGAAAATAAAATAAACATAATTTATCTTCAATAGTGAAAGGATTCTTATAACATTTATAAATTATTTTAAATATAGAAACTTGCTAAAAAGTGGAAATTTTAAAAATAGCAGCCTATAAAAATCCAATGACTGGAAATAATTTCTACCAGTTAGTCATGTTGACCAAATTATCTTTGACCCAGTCACTCATTATCAAATTGTTCTTGACCAGACCTCCTGCAGCTATTGAAGTCAGTCTCTGCACCTGTTCTTTGAATTTTAGAAATTTTTGCTTACTCAGAAACTTCTATCATTATCTTCTTTCTCCATGAGGACTGAGGAAACATCCCAATATTGAGAGGGAGGGGTAAACTTAAATGTAATGCACAACATATATGAGTTACACATATATCTAATGCCAACTTAGATGTAATATTCACTGATGGCCAAATCTCCCATGAGGGGATGGACGAAGGGGCTTAAGTTCTGGATAATTTTATTTTTGTTTGCTTTATCATTTCTTAATTGTTTTCATATGCTTTTCTTATGCCAGTGAAGTACTATTTTTTCTGTTTTTTACTTTACTTGATTTTTTCTCTATTTTTATAAAATTAATGCTTACCCTCTTGGGTTCCCACTGTGAAAAATCTGTAAGACATTAGGAATGGATAAAGAAAAAACCTTTGTGAACTAATGTAAATAGATGTTATCTTCCAATTCTGCATCATCAATTTGAATTTACATTTATACATATAAATGCTCATTGCATATTATGCTTTTAAATCTTCTCTGGCATGTGTTATATACACGACTGTTATACAATACTTCTGGCAAATATTCAAATTTCAGGTTTTGTTCTTACTTTTCCCTTCCAATCAATGTACGGTATATGCTAGAGTTTTTCTTTTCCTTGATTTCATGACTCCCTAGCAGTAGCCTGATCCCCCTTTCCCTCTTATGAATTTCTCAAAACATATGCATATGTGTCCAAGTCCAATTTTTCAACTCTCAATCTATCCTTATCCATTTGAAATCTGGCTCCCATCTTTAATACTTACTTAATATGCTAAATAAAAGATAACTAATGATTTTAAATTGCTTACATTTATGGGTGCTTAAAACTCATTTTTCCCCTTTCTAAACATTTTGCAAAGATTTTATTCTCATTAAAATTCTCTACTATCTCTTGGTTTGTTTTTCTCTCTTCGTGAGTTTCTAGTCTCAGGAATTCACTTTGTATTTTTCCGGGTGGATCATTCTTGAGATTTTGCTTTTCTCAGGTACACTCACCTCTATCTTCTTCTCTACTTACTTTAAAAAGTGTTTCTTTATCAGGGATCATCAACATTTGAAGCATGACTCAAAGAATCTCAAAATCATTTGTAAAATATGTTTCATACACATATTTCAAAAGAGATGGTCAAAATATAAAATTTTATGTGTATCTCACAAGGTCAATAATCATTGTCTTAAATGCTCTTCTTGTAGATTAAAACCACCTTTTACAATTTTAAATACCAACTATAAGTTATAAGCTTATAATTTACTTATTTTCCTTTAGGTATATAAAAGTAAAACCTGGATATGCCTTGAATATACACAATTACCTAAACCTGACCAGGCTTAAAACTGAATTCATCACCCCTTAACTAAGACTTTTGGTAACTCCAACATTAAATTGTAAGATCATCAGCTATATCAATGCTCAAATAAAAGATCAAGTTTATCTCTACATTATTTTTCACAATCCCAGCTTTGTATTACCATCTGCTATGCCCGTTGCATATACATATCAAAAAGATCCTTCCGTGCAAAACTTCATGGTGTTTCTGTGCCCCAGAAATGAACAATCCAAAAAGGAAATTAAGAAAACATGTTTTACATTCAAAAACATACAGAAAAATAAATACTTAGAAATAAATTTAATCCTTTGGGTATATACTCAGTAATGGAATTGCTGGGTCAAATGGTATTTCTGGTTCTATATCCTTGAGGAATTGCCACACTGTCTTCCACAATGGTTGAACTAATTTACACTCCCACCAAGAGTGTAAAAGTGTTCCTATTTCTCCACATCCTCTCCAGAATCTGTTGTTTCCTGACTTTTTAATGATTGCCATTCTAACTGGTGTGAGATGATACTCACTGTGGTTTTGATTTACATTTCTCTAATGACCAGTGATGATGAATATTTTTTCATATTTCTGTTGGCGATATAAATGTCTTATTTTGAGAAGTGTCTGTTCATATTCTTTGCCCACTTTTTGATGGGGTTGTTTTTTTCTTGTAAATTTGTTTAAGTTCCTTATAGATTTTGGAAATTACACCTTTGCCAGATGGATAGATTTCAAAATTTTTCTCCCATTCTGTAGGTTGCCTGTTCACTCTGATGATAGTTTCTTTTGCTGTGCAGAAGCTCTTTAGTTTAATTAGATTCCATTTGTCAATTTTGGCTTTTGTTGCCATTGCTTTTGGTGTTTTAGTCATGACGTTTGTGCCCATGCCTGTGTCCTGAATGGCGTTGCCCAGGTTTTCTTCTAGGGTTTTTACGGTTTTAGGTCTTACATTTAAGTCTTTAATCCATCTTGAGTTAATTTTTGTATAAGGTATAAGGAAGGGGTCTAGTTTCAGTTTGCTGCATATGGCTAGCCAGTTTTCCCAACACCATTTACTAAATAGGGAATCCTTTTCCCATTGCTTGTTTTTGTCAGGTTTGTTGAAGATGAGATGGTTGTAGATTTGTGGTGTTCTTTCTGAGGCCTCTCTTCTGTTCCACTGGTCTATATATCTGTTTTGTTACCAGTACCACGGGTTTATACACAAAGAATTATAAATCATTCTACTATAAAGACACATGCACACATGTTTATTGCAGCACTATTTACAATAGCAAAACTTAGAACCAACACAAATGCCCTTCAATGAAGACTGCAGAAAGAAAATGTGGCAAATATACACCATGGAATACTATGCTGCCATAAAAAAGAAGGAGTTCATGTCCTTTGCAGGAACATGGATGAACCTGGAAACCATCATCCTCAGCAAACTAACACAGGAACAGAATACCAAACACTGTATATTCTCACTCATAACTGGGAGTTGAACAATAAGAACACATGGACACAGAGGGGAACATCACACACTGGGGCCTGTCAGGGGTGGGGGAAAAGGGGAGGGAGAGCATTAGGACAAATACCTAATGCATGTGGGGCTTAAAACCCAGATGAGGGGTTGATGGGTGCAGCAAACCACCATGGCACATGTAAACCTATGTAACAAACATGCACATCCTGCACATGTATCCCAGAACTTATAGTGTATTTAAAAATGACAGAAATTTAAATAAGGAGGTGAAAGATACAGAAAACTACAAAGTATTGCTGAAAGAAACTTAAGACCTAAGTAAATGGTAGAACAGTGCATATTTATGAATTTGAAGATCTAATACCAGTAAGATGGCTACACTCCCCAAAGAAATCTATAGAATCAATGGCACAACCATCAAGATGGAAAACTTAGCCATATCCCAAGCCTTCTTATTACTATTTCTCCCCTTTTAAATTTATAATTCTTCAGTAACAAATAATTCCAGATAATACAGTATATTCTTTGATGCCTCTGACCTTTGTGACAATGATTCTTTTTGAATTTTCTTCTCTTACTTTGTTAATATCAGTCACTTCTAGTTACCCGCCAAGAATCTGCTCCTTCCTCAACTCCTGTCTCTCTGAAATGTTTGGGTGTTTCTTTTGTTATTCCTATAATCCTTATGTGAACTGTACTGTTGTATTTTTTACATTATGTTGAAATTACGCTTTTATATGTCTGTTTCCCTGAGACAATAAGATCCTAACTTGTAGGGTTTGTTTTAATCAATGCAATACTTCAAACATCTAGCCCTTAACTCCTCAAATTTATTTGTTGAAATATCTTTATTATCCTGGGCTCACGTTTATTTTTCATGGTTTTATGTCTTATATATTTTTACATCTTATATTGATTATGTATTGACTTTTTACTTCATATTTTGTTTCCAGTGATTAATTGTTTTTAATTTCAATATCCCGGAGTGTACATATTGTTCAAAATCAGAAATCACATTGAGATCACAAACTTAAACTTACCCAGCATTGCAAACCTGCCTAGTTCTTTTCCCAGAGGAGAAAAGGAAACTTTCCTCTTTGACTAAATACAAGATTATGTCTCCTATTAGCATTGTCAGGCTGCAAAGACAGTAGTTCTTGGGCCTTTTTATATTATCTACCAAGTTGTTTTTTTTTTTTTAAATGAGGTAAAACCTGGGAAACAGGACAAAATATCTGCTTCAGGTTTCTTTACAGTCAGTCTTAAGGTACGATTTTTGCATCAATTATAATGATTTTCTCAATTCTGACAGCATACATGATGTATAATAAGAGATTACAATAAAGCGGTCGCTTTCTATTTTTTCAACTAGTTTTAAAACCAAAATGATATCCAAGTTATAAAATAGAAGTTCATTTCATAAGTATAAATGAATCTTTCTATATATATATTTTATAAAATCTATATTGTCAGATAAAGCTATCATCATTAACAATAATATATAAAACAAGAGATGGTTGTTTATCTTTTGACCGAACAAGGAATATATACACATTTTTATACACCTTATAATTGTCAGTATGGATGAATAAAAAACCCGCCATGAGCCTGAAAATGTCAAGACTCTTAGCACTTAAATCTGAAAACTCTACAGAACTGCTAGTGCCTCAGCTTTGACATTAAAAAAAAAAATCAATTTAGGAGAATTTAGAAAATCTTGTGCTTTTTACACTGCTTATAATTACATATTTACCTTATAAGTTTGTCAGATTCCTTAAGGAACTATCAAGTACTTCAGGTTACACACAGGGAAACAATAGTATTAGAGAATAGAGAAGAGAAATAAAAAACAACAACAACGAATCAAAGATATTTTCTAAGCCATCAACTTTTCCTGACAAAAATAATACATTAAGCTGAATAGTTTTGAATCTGAAACTACCAGTTTTGGTGTCATGCTAGAATTCATTCCCTCTGTACCACCCGCCCCCACCTCAGAGCATATGTCAAGGTTTTTAAAAATATAACATATCAACATATATTCAAATATATATGTGTATATATATGTGTGTGTGTGTATATATATATTACTTATAGCATATATTTAGTTGTATGATAACTGAAGTAAAGCCAATTAAGGATTAAGAGAAATGCTTGAATTTAAGATTTTGTTAATCATTCAAAAATAAAGCAGTGTTCTTAGGAGACATGTTCCAGAATGTTTTGAACTATGTATGGGTATAGCATAAGGAATTTGTTGTAGCAGGACTGTGTCAAAGGAAGGGCTTTTTTTTTTTGACTTACCTTCTTTCACGCCACAACATTCTTGTGCTATTTTTTCATTTGTCACTCTCTCTTTTCCCTTGTACAGTACATACTCAGAGCGAGTGTCTTATTTTCAAAGTGGGACATTCTTACTGCTGTACCATATAAATCCTTTCCTCTTTATAGACACAGAACTATCCTGGAGAGGCCATCAGTGACAGATCAGGGGTTCTACACTTCTGTTTAAAGTCCATGCCCTGTCTGTCTTGTAATACCCTTCTCTATACCATAGGCTTACCTCTTCAAAGACCTTTCAAACTAACTCACACATACTCGTTTTTTAATCTGTGGTACTGATATCCTAGAGCTCCTAGAATGCCCCACCTTCTGGATTTGAGTGTTCTCACATTAATGGTTCATTCTTCCTTCGAATTACTGTAACCAGACTTTAGATCTAATAGATTAAATGGATTCAGGCTAAACAATTTTTGCAAAAGTACTTCACAGGTGATGCTGTGACCTTCCTGTTGGAAAAGGCCACGATTCTGGTTGAGGGATAATATGACTGATCACTGAGTAGGATGATGAAGTTTGGCTCCATCCACTGTAAACAACAAGAAATTTATGAAGTGTTACTTTAGTATAACATAAATTGCTGTTATCTTACCAATCTTTCAGCTAATGGTTTTATCGTCAATTATTGTCCAAATCAGTGATTACACAGGGAATTACAATATGGTAATTTTCTAATTCTATTATTCTTTCTAAGTTTAAATGCCATCCTCTTGTTAAAATTATCTTTCTCTGACCAACCAGGACTATATATTTCTTCCTCTAGAACAGTGTCAATGCTTAAGTACTTCTCTTTAACTAAGTGGTTTTGGAAAGTATTTGGTGTTATAGTTACTCACAATTGTGGCACATAAAATTTTATTTACCTGTTTGTTCTTTTGCTTTTGCTATTTTGAATATCATGCTGGACCAATGGACTTTTACATGTGAAATGTGTTTTCATTAATAACAGTCTTTTATGTGCTATTCAACTTAACTCACCTTTTGTCAGTAGACCCAACTTTAAACTGGCTTCCTTGTCCTTTTGATACAGCTCCATTTTTTCCTTGTTTTCTGGTACAACAGAATGTTTCAGACTCATACTGTAACCCCTTACTTCAAATTTGGATCAAATATTCCCCCAAATAGCCGTAGTACTAATCAGATGCAAATGATAATTAAAGGCCGCATTCTGGCAACTAGAGGTACATATTGCCACTAAAGTAGCATTGCTTCTAGAGTTTTTTTAGGAGCTGTGACCTGAAAAGAAAAAAATATATATATACATGTATATATTTGTATATAATATTGATTCTTACACTAAAAATATCCATTCTCCATAATAAATTATTTGCTTTATATTCAATATGAATTCTAAGTACTTCTACATCTTTAGACACAAAGACTACTGACTTTTTAGGGGTTCATATTAAATAATCTTAGTGTCAGTTATTAGCTCTAGTATGCTAATTATCGATTAAGCATCTTTAAAACAAAAGTTTTAACTGTTAAGATTACTGAGAAAGCCAATGTTTGTATGTTAGTTTCTAATGAGACTTCTTAATAAAACTGGACAAAAAATTTGGTTTGCATTAATTCCCTCACTATCCTTTCCTACTCAGTTTTAAAGGTGAATGGTAAGGACAGAAGTTTGTTGTTGTTGTTGTTGTTTTCTTTTCATTTTTGTTTTTGATTTTTTAATATCACTGTAAATCCCCTGGAGTTCAGTATCAGCCAAGGCCAACAGTAAGTATACTTAGCGTGAACTGTGATAGGAGAGAGTTCAAGGTAACCTTTGAACGTTTGGAATGTCAAGAGGCTCTAACTGAAAATCCCAATGGATTCCCACTAACACAGATCTTATCTTCTGTTCCATCATGCCAACACCAAAAAAAAAAAAAAAAAGAAGAAGAAGAAATACCATTTTGAACAGATAAATGCAAAGAGGCAGAAGAAAATTGTTAAATCATTTTTCTTTATGAAAGAAATAGAAATAGCTTAATGAGAAAATGAACTAATTTTACCTATGTTATCTTAAACTTTTGTGTTAGATAGATCTATTTCACAGTTTCCTGTTATTTGGGTAAATTTTTTAGGTTCTTTATACATCTCATGTTTTTTCTTTGTAGAATTAGCATGTTAAAAGTCCCTCACTCATATGGCTGTTAGGATGATTTAAAGAGATGATTTAAGCAAGTTTTTTGGTACAATAATTAGAACAGTTGTGCCAAATACATTTGTGTTTGGAAAGAAGTAGGACAAAAGGAAGATGACAGAGATGGAGGAGACAGTCCTTTCATATTAGGAGGCTGAAAGATCCCAGGAGAGTCAACAATCAAGTGACAAATTATGGATGCACTTGGGATTGGAAAGCAAGTATGAGGGAAGCATTCATTAGAAGACGTAATCAAAGCGAGCCCCAGAACATCTATGCTAAAACCTATGTTAACGACATTCAAACCAGAGGGTACTTGGTGCGTAAGGAAGTGGAATTGTGTAACCTATCAGTCTCTGAGACTTTCATTGTTTTCTACAGTTGTGAGTTATTAATATAGTTCTGTTCCTAACTGCATGGTGAAAGAAATATGGCTTACCTCAGTGAAAAAAAAATTGTCTAATATACAGAGAAAAGAAAGTGAAATAGACTCAGCAGCCTTATCCTGAGGTACATATAAGAATACATATGAAAACTTCATTGGATGAAATTTAATTATTATATATTTGTAATTTCTCTCTTGGATCTATATTTTTTCTTCCTTACTTTAAGTGATAATTATATATTAGATCTCATGTATAATTATACATTAGAACAGCAATTAAAGTTCTGTTTCTGTAACTCATGTTCCCCAAAGGTTATAGCTTTCTAACTTTTGCTTACATATTCGTCACAGAATAGTTCTGTTTCCTGATGAAGAAATTAGTAAATGTCCCTGATGTAATTACCTAATTATAAATTATTTAATATTTAAGAAATATATAGCTGTTTCCATTTTTCCCTTGGAAAATTCTTGTGAAAAATACATAATGTATGTAGAAATAACTTTTCTCTATAATTTCTGTTTCTTGCCCCTATGATCAAAGAAACTTCTAACAGCAGATCTCTAGCATTTTTAAGGTATCAACATCATTTAGTTAGCAATAACTTTACAAAATAATTCATGTATTATTTTCTGTATGAAAATCACTTATTAGTTCTTCATTTCATTACATTATTTCTATACACTTTTTATTACAAAACATGTTTCTAATCATTTTGTATAAAGCTCTGTCTGAAGTTCTTTTAGAACATAATGGTAATTACCATTATTTTAAATATTATGATTATACCTCAGATTGCTTTCATCATTCAGCATTTCTAACAGCATAAAAAATTTCAATAATGTAAACTGACTTCTTTGTCCACTTTGATTAAGATTTTTCTTCATATTTTCTGCTACATGGTTACTATAGTAAATTACCTACTTTTATATATATATATTTAGAGAAAAGTAAAAATTTAATCAAAAGTATTTTGTAATAAAGCATGATAATTTAAAAGTTTTTAAATATATACTTAGGAATATACTTTGGAATTCATGGAACTTATGAATATCTGAATGTAATTTGAATTTGTCAATATGAAATATTTTAGTAAAAATAATTTTAGAAAAGTAGAGAGTATAAAGTTAAGATAAACTATTATGGCTCATTATTTGAAGTCATCTTTTTGCTGTTAATTTTGTACAATTTTGACTTTTATTTTTTTAATAATTTCAATTTTTAGATTCAAGGGGTACATATGCAGGTTTGTTATATGAGTATCTTGTGTAATGCTGAGTTTTGGAATACAAATGATCCTTTCACCCAGGTAGCAAGCATAATACCTGACAGTTTGTTTTTCAACCTTTGGTCCCCACTTTCCTCCCCAATATTCCCCATTGTCTGTTGTGGCTATCTTTATGCCATTGAGTACCCAATGTTAGGCCCCGACTTATAAGTGAGAAACCGATGGTATTTGGTTTTCTGTTCCTATGTTAATTCACTTAAGATAATGGCCTGTAGCTGCATCCATGTTACTGCAAAGTCCATGATTTCAATTTTCATAGTTGCATAGTATTCCATCATATATACTTACAACATTTTCTTTATCCAATACACTGTTGATGAGCACCTAGGTTGATTCCATGTCTTTGTTATTGTGAAAAATGTTGTGATAAACATACGAGTGCATGTGTCTTATTGGTAGAACAATTAATTTTCTTTTGGATATACATCTAGTAATACAATTGCTGGGTCAAATAGTAGCTCTTTTAAGTTCTTTGAGAAATCTCTAAATTGCTTTCCACAGTGGCTGACCTAATTTACTTTCCACCAACAATGTATAAGCATTCTCTTCTCTCTGCAGCTTTACCAGCATCTGTTGTTTTTTGACATTTTAATAATAGCCATTCTGACTTGTGTGAGGTGGTACCTCACTGTAGTTTTGATTTGCATTTCTCTGATGATTAGTGATGCTGAGTGTTTTTACATATGATTGTAGGCCACTTGTATGTCTTCCTTCCAGAGTGCTATTCATATCAAATCACCACTGTCATTTTTCACAAAATTAAAAAAAACTATTCTAAAATTCATATGCAACCAAAGAAGAGCCCAAATTCCCAAAGTAATCCTAAGCAAAAAGAACAAACCTGGAGGCATCACATTAACTGACATCAAACTATACTGTAAGAATACAGTAATCAAAACAGCATGGTTTTGGTACAAAAACAGACGCACAGACCAATGGAACACAATAGAGAACCCAGACATAAAGTCACATACCTACAACTATCTGATCTTGCATGAAGTTGACCAAAATAAGCAGTGGGGAAAGAACTGTCTACTCAATAAATGGTGCTGGGATAGCTGGCTAGCCATAGGCAGAAGAATAAAACTGAACTCCTACCTTTCACTATATATACAAATTAACTCAACTTCTATATATACAAATTATATATATATATATATATATACAAATTAACTCAATTATATATTGAATTATTATTGAAAATAACTCAAATATATTGAATTATATATATACAAATTAACTCAATTTATATATATAGTGAAATTAATTATTTAATATTAAATATTTAAAAGTAAGACCTCAGACATTAAGAATCCTAGAAGAAAACTTAGGAATCACCATTTTGGACTTCAGCCTTAAGAAAGAATTTATGACTAAGTCCTCAAAAGCAATTGCAAGGAAAATAAAAATTGACCAGTGAGACATAGTTAAACTAGAGAGCTCTTGCAAAGCAAAAGAAACTATCAACAGAGTAAACAGACAACTTACAGAATTGAAGAACATATTTGCACACTATGCAACCAGCAAAGGTCTACTATCCAGAATCTATAAAGAATTTAAATAATAAAACAAGCAAAATACCACTAACTCATTTAAAAGTAGACAACTGACATGAGCAGGCAATTTGGACTTTTACTTGAACTATCCACTTACTTGTAGATACAGGTTGAATATCCCTAATCCAAAGATCTGAAATCCAAAATGCTCCAAAATCCAAAGCTTTTTGAGCACCAACATGACATAGTGCTCCAATGAGCGTTTGAATTCAAGTTTTAAGATCATAGATGCTCAACTGGTAAATATATAATGCAAACATTCCAAAATAAAAAAATCAAAATCTGAATCACTTAATGCATTTCAGATAAGGGATACTCAACTTGTAATTGCTGAAATATGTAATTTAATTTTATCATTTTAATAATTGTTTTCTATTGTTTCATCTGTTCTTATACATTTATTTACCTTTTTCATTTATCTTTTGAAATAATCAAATGTTTTATCCTATTTGTCTTGTTTACCAGCCTTTAATTTATATAGTATGTGTATAATTTATACAGAGTGTGCTATCTCTTTCATTCTCAAAATTTTACTGGTACTAGGAGTTGCCAGACTTTCCAGATGAAATTCTGAGACTCAGTTTTTAACATATTTGTGGAGTGAAAATTTACTTTTAAAGGGAGATGAGAACTAGTAATCTATGGTGTAATATGGCA
The DNA here is from genome assembly GCF_006542625.1 of Nomascus leucogenys. Lineage (NCBI taxonomy): Eukaryota > Metazoa > Chordata > Mammalia > Primates > Hylobatidae > Nomascus > Nomascus leucogenys. The sequence continues at coordinate 94,812,557 of NC_044402.1, read as the reverse complement.
TCATAGTTGGTGATGACAAAGATGGTGGCTTATGAGGCTAATTTTGAGAGTTCTTGAAAGTAAAAGGTCAAAATATAGGCCTTCGAGGCACAATCACACTGGTACAAAATCAGAAAGCCTCTATATCAGCTTTGATAAACTCTCTTTTCTATGGTTCAAAGGGAGAAAATTCAGAATCAAGCCTACCTAGAGCCTGATTCTAAAGACTGAGTAGCAGCGCACTAAATAACTCTATATTATGGGTAGATTTATTATATTAAGTTATGAAAAGACCTGGGGAAGGAGTGAAAGCCTGAGACATGGGGTGAGCACATTTGGGCAAACTGAAGCGAGATATATAATTGAACCCATAAATCCTCCTGGAGGCTTTTTGCTGGCAGTATCAGGATCCCTTCCCAATGAAGGGGTCAGTCAGTCTTTCTCTACAAAAAAGCCTTTTAATAACTACCATTTGCTTCACAGTGAGATGCCGTTATCCTTGGGATTCCCCTCTCTGATTCCCACCACCATTCTTCTGGATTCTATAGGAAGAGAGAGATCTTGAAATAGTGGCTCTAGGACAATTCCACTTGGGAACAAGTTAGCTTAGACAGGAACAGGTTGCCAGTTTGTAGTAACAGCAATGTGAAGATCATATGTGTGGATTTCAAAAGTTACAGAACAAGAAAAACTGAAATATTAACTTAGGTAGCCTAAATTTATTAATATGGATGTCATGTTTGGACATGTTGGTTTGATGATAATAAGTGTTAATAGAAGCCTTGACTCACAAATGACATGATGACATACAGTCAATGGGGTTTCAATGCCCAAATTTTTTGAACATGTTGCTGAAGTGATCCAAAGACCAGGGAGTTGGTAATAACGGAATTTATTATTATGTGCAATCTAATCAGATAATTCCCAACTACAATCTTGTGGCACATAACATTTCAGTCAAGGATGGATTACATATATGACAGTGGCCGCAGAAGATTATAATATCCTATTTTTACTGTACCTTTTCTATATTTAGGTACACAAATTATTATCATTCTGTTACAATTGCGTACAACACAATAACATGCTATACAGATTTGTATAGGAGCAAGGGGGTATGCAAAATAGGTTTGTGTAAGTACACGCTAGGATGTTTGCACAACAATGAAATCACCTTACACTGTATTTCTCAGAAAGTGTTCAGTCATTTAGTGATACATCACTACATATTATTCACAAAGCCCATAAAAGATGCATTATGGGCCAGGCACGGTGGCTCATGCTTGTAATCCCAGCACTTGGGAGGCCGAGGCGGGCAGATCACGAGGTCAGGAGATCGAGACCATCCCGGCTAACAGGGTGAAACCCCGTCTCTACTAAAAATACAAAAAATTAGCCGGGCGTGGTGGCGGGCACCTGTGGTCCCAACTGCTCGGGAGGCTGAGGCAGGAGAATGGTGCAAAACCCGGAAGGTGGAGCTTGCAGTGAGCCGAGATCGCGACACTGTACTCCAGCCTGGGCGACAGAGCGAGACTCCGTCTCAAAAAAAAAAAAAAAAAAAAGATGCATTATGAAAAGAGAGAGCACTGATTTCTTCCAAAGCTCTTCAGCAGGCTGGAGAAGATAATGGCATGGGAAAGTTACAATAGAATTTGGTTTTCTGATTTCAATAAGAAAGATGGAATTTCTCTTTCAGCCCCAGAGCAAAATAAAATGTGGATCCCCTTGTTCAAAAAGCAGGAAAACAGTGTCTTTAAAAGTACTAAAATTTAAAGTATTTTCTTACAAAGTATCTCTCTCAACTTGTCATGGGGTTTTTATTTGCCATTTAATTAATTCCATTCTAGGTTTAAAAATAATAAAATAAAATTATCAGCACATAGATTTTAATGTTGATCTTCATATTTTTGAATGCTAAATTTAAATACAAATAGAAGACATTGAACTCATTTGCAGAATCACACAATTTAGAGTTAAATTTTTGAATCTTGTATGTGAATGTGTATTGTGTTATGACCACAGGAGTAGAAATGTTGCATGAAACTAACTTGTTTTTATTTCATTTCCTGATAGGGGCACAATCTACCAACTCTCTCTACCTTTGGCTTACTGATGAGTGGAAAATGTCTGAAAGAAAAAGAAAATATGGTTGCCTTATCTTTCTCCTTCTGTATCAATATTTTCAGTATGAATGGTTGGTTAATACAGGATAGTAACTTGAGTGAGAAAGAATGATAGGATTTCTTGATTATTTTTGTTTTTTATACCTCCACTGTTTTTTTTTTTTACTGCATTTGAAGCAAGTCCTCTTTCAAAGGAGATCATAGTGGGTTGTTAATTAGCCGACTTTTTCCATTGCAGCAATAGCAGACTTACTTGGTACTGACTTTAAATCTCATTAAACCCTCATGCATAATGTTTCTACCAGAGTTCTGTGCTTATTGACATTGTGAAAACTACATGAAGATGGAAGAGTGATGGGCATGCCTATTTGGCATCACTTTTCTTCAATGCATATTCTATTGTTTCATCAGATGTCACACACAAAATACAAGTGCAAAAATAAAATTACTAACATTTCAAGATGGCAATAGCAGAACATTAGTTATAGGATGCTTCTGAGCTTAGGGCCCTGACTTACTACACAGGTCTCATGTCCACAAAGCTGTTCCTTTTCTCCAAGCCTTTTCAAGTGATGTTTGGTTATTTCCTACAGTATCTGTGTACTAATGTGTAGGAAATGCCTTAACGTTTCAGAAGATTTTAGATACTGTATGTACTAAATGAAGCTATTTTATTCTTCTTATATTTTGAATCTGGAGATGTAAAGTTGATGAAATAAGGATTGTGGCCTGGTTCTATCTCACAGAGTTTACTGTGGTAGTATATTATCATTCTGTGGTTATTTTCCCAGCATCCAAATTTATAGTAGTGATAAATATTATTAATTGAGAATCTTCACATCAATTTCTTGTTCTGTGTAGTAGACCTACTTTGGCACAAATAGCCAAGTAAAAACTCTTAAAGCTCTATTCACAATAGCAAAGACATGGAACCAATCCAAATGCCCATCAATGATATACTGGATAAAGAAAATGTGGTACCTGTATACTATGGAATACTATGCAGCCATAAAAAGGAATGAGACCATGTCCTTTACAGAGACATGGATGAAGCTGGAAGCCATCATCCTCAGAAAACTAACACAGCAACAGAAAACCAAATACCACATGTTCTCACTCATAAGTGGGAGTTGAACAATGAGAACACATGGACACAGGGAAGGAAACAACACACACTGGTGCCTGTGGTGCGGACTGTGTGAGGGGAGGGAGAGTATCAGGACAAATAGCTAATGCGTGTGGTGCATACGGGGCTTAAAACCTAGGTGATGGGCTGATAGGTGCAACAAACCACCATGACACACATATACCTATGTAACAAATCTCCATGTTCTGCACAAGTATCCCAAAACTTAAAGAAAAAAACCCCAAACAAACCCTTAGAGCTGTTTTACTGCCCTTTCCCCAAGACAGTAAACCAAAAATAGTATTATATTCCTCAGAGAACTGCAGGAATTAGAGCATAAAATATGTAAAAGATGTAGGGTTGGTGTTTCCTAAAATATTCTTACTTAAACTCATTTGTTTGGCCAGTGTCAAAGCCAGAATAACCCTGGTTTTATGCAAATTTTTTTTCAGGTGAGATACCAATTGCTGCTGCATTTCTACACATAATACTATTGTTAGAGCAGAATGATACCGTACCTAACACCTGGCGTGCATTATTAATCCAACATATACTTTCAGTCAAAACAAACAAAAGCAGAATCAGTTTGTTTTTGCATAGACATGCAATGTCTGCATATATATGCATGGTTTAAGTTTCTCACAGGGTAAGGCAAGTGTGCTTTCTTTCATAGTATGTTCTGGAGAGAATTTATTGTCTTGATATTATGCAGTGAATGAGAAAAAAAAATGACCTTTTTTCACTAAACCTGATTTTGTTATTCTCTAATAAATTCTGAGGTTACCAACAGAAGATATCAAATCTAAGCACACAGCAGAGGCAAACTTCCCCCTGGATGGCGTCTACAAAACATTAGGTGGCAAGTAGATTACATTGGACCTCTTCCAACATGATTAAGATGAAGCAATTTATTCTCCAAAAAAAAAAGGTGCATTTTAAAGATATAACTTTTCTTCTTCCACAGTTATTCTGCTAGCATCATTTGTTGACGTAGAAAGTGACTCATTCCTTTAGTAGCCCACAGTGTCTATTATTCTTGTATTGTGTCCATGTGTGCTCAGTGTTTAGCTCCCACTTAACACTGAGATACATGGGAGCTATCTCAATGTGTTGTTAATTCACTTAAGATTATGGCCACTAGCTACATCCATGCTGCTGCAAAGTTTATGTGTGGGAGGCGGGTGGGGAGGATGAGTTAGAAAACTACCTATCAGGTACCATGCTCACTACCTGGGTGACAAGATCCATACTCCAAACCTCGGAATCATGTAACATTCCCATATAACAAACCTGCACGTATACTCCTTGTTTAGAAAATAAAAATGAAAATAAAAACAAAATTAAAAAAATAAATACCTGAAAAAAGAAAGCGACTCACTTATTAATATGTAATTTATATACCATTTTCTCTCAAGACACTCATATCATAGCAATAGGTATGTGCCTAGAGAATTCAGTAGTCTTTTATTTTTTTATTTTATTTTTTTTTGAGACGGAGTGTTTGCTCTTGTTGTTGCTCTGCAGTGCGATGGAGTGATCTCGCCTCACCACAACCTCTGCCTCCCAGGTTCAAGTGATTCTCCTGCCTCAGCCTCCCAAATAGCTGGGATTACAGGCATGTGCCACCACGCCCGGCTAATTTTGTATTTTTAGTAGAGATGGGGTTTCTCCATGTTGGGCAGGCTGGTAGTCTTATAAAGTACACAATCAATCCCAAGTAGCTGGCATGATAAAACAATAGGATAGCATGATAAAACATGGTGCCAGGTGGGGAAAAAAAACTATTTGAAATTTAATAGTTTATAGACAGGATGCAATATAAGTCTCAAAGAAGTGGCCAGTATATGAGTGTCATCTTCTCCATACCCAAAATCTGTAGGTTCATAAAGTGCTATGGTTATACCAAATATCATATTTAAAGATTTTTAATTCCCTGCTTCTGCTAACTTTTGTGATCTTGGTGCCCAAAGGAGAAATGCTTAACTACTAAATCAAGTAATGGTTACATTAAATTAGAATATGTTATTCCCCTTCCTGGCCATTTTATGTTTCTTGTGCCATTGATCCCTCAAGAAGAAGAGACAGTTACTTTACTGGCCAAGGTAATTGATCCTAACTGTTGCTACACAATAACTACAAGGAATTTTGTATCACGAATTCAGGGTGAGTCACTGGGGCACCACTTAATACTCCATTTTCTAATAGTCCTGGTCAGCAGAAAGCTGTAGTAATCCATTAAAATGAAAAGAACCAATAACTCAGATCACATAAAAATGAAAGTTTGGCACCGGGCGCAGTGGCTCACGCCTGTTATCTCAGCACTTTGGGAGGCCGAGGCGGGCGGATCACGAGGTTAGGAGATCGAGGCCATCCTGGCTAACACGGTGAAACCCCGTCTCTACTAAAAAAAAAAAAAAAAAAATTAGCCAGGTGTGGTAGCAGGTGCCTGTAGTCCCAGCTACTTGGGAGGCTGAGGCAAGAGAATGGCGTGAACCCGGGAGGCGGAGCTTGCAGTGAGACGAGATCGCGCCACTGCACTCCAGCCTGGGTGATAGAGCGAGACTCCGTCTCAAAAAAAAATGAAAGTTTGGGTCATTTTGTCAAGTAAAAACTTACCCTCCTAAGGCTCTGGAAGAAGGCAGGAGAAAATTGGAATTCGTGCTGGAAGAAGAAACTGTGATAACTATCCTCATAACCGTATTTTTAAAAAGGGATTGAATTATGTTTTGGTAATTATTCATGTTTTTCCTTCACATATGAAGTGCACTAAGGGGGGGATAATATTTTGGGATTCAAGTGAAATGATAATTGAATTGAAATCACCCTATGATAAGAGAGCTGTTAGGATTTCCCGTGTTTCCTCTGTTGGTGATATGGTTTGGCTGTGTCCCCACCCAAATTTCATATTGAATTGTACTCCCATAATTCTTACGTGTTGCTGGAGGGACCTGGTGGGAGATAATTTGAATCAAGGGGGTGGTTTCCCCCATACTGTTCTCGTGGTAGTGAATAAGTCTCATGAGATCTGATGGTTTTATCAGGGCTTTCCATTTTTGCATCTCCCTCATTTTATCTTGCTATGTAAGAAGTGCCTTTCACCTACCGCCATGATTCTGAGGCCTCCCCAGCCATGTGGAACTGTAAGTCCAATTAAACCTCTTTTTCTTCCCAGTCTCAGGTATACCTTTATCAGCAGCATGAAAACAGAGTAATATAGTTGGGAACTAAATATTTTATTTATTTATTTTTTAACAGTCAGAACTTACACAACATTTATTAATTAAGTTCATTGTCTTATATGAATGTGGTTTGTGGTGGCCAAAAACAATTAACAACAGTAACATGAAAGCTTATGATCACAGATCACCATAATAGATAGAATAATAATGACAAAACTTGAAATAAGGCAAGAATTACCAAAATGTGACACAGAGACATAAAGTGAGCATATGCTTTTGGAAAAAAATAATGCTGATAGACTTGCTTGATGCGGGGTTGCCACAAACCTTCAATTTGTGAAACACCCATTATCTGTGATGTGCAATATAGCACAGCACAATAAAGTGAGGCATTGCTAGTGTATATAGAGTCTAGCCACTTCTCACCATTCTCACCACAGGCAGCCTGGGCCAGGCTACTGTTACTTCTCCCCTGGATCGTTGCTCTCACCTACCAACTAGTCTCCCAGCTTCTGATCTTGCCCTTTATAGTCTGTTCCCAACAGAGCAGTCAGGATGGTACTTTTGAAATGGAAGACAAGTCATTTCAACTACTCTGATTAAATGCTTATATTTTCTCAGAATAAAAGTCCAAACATTTTCAGTAGCAAAGGTTCTTATTGCTCCTGTCCCACTAACCCCTCTGTAAGCTTTCTTACAGTGGAACACTTATTTCTCTAACACCCCAGGCAATTCAGCCTCAGGGCCTTTGCCCTTGTGATTCACACTGTCTGGAATACTTGTACCCTAAGTACTAACAGGACTCACTTAATCACATTTATTTTTTCCATCTCTGTCACTTAGGTGTCTGCTAAAAGTCATTTTTCAGTGAGTCTTCCCGACAACCATTGCAAAATAACAACCCCCTCCACGTTTCCAAAAATAATATCCTCCCTCTCTTTTCCAGCCTCCTTATTCCTATTTTAAAATTTCAATAGTTTTGGGGGGAACAGGTGGTGTTTTGTTAATAAATAAGTTGTTTAGTGATGATTTATGAGATTGTGGTATACCCATCACCTGAGCAGTGTACACTGGACCCAATGTGTAGTCTTTTACTCCTCACCCACTTCCCACTCTTTCCTCTGAGTCTCCAAAGCCCATCGTATCATTCTTATTATGCCTTTGCATCCTCATAGCTTAGCTCCTGCTTATGAGTGAGAAGATATGATGTTTGATTTTCCATTTCTGAGTTACTTCACTTAGAATAATTGTCTCCAATTCCATCCAGGTTGCTGCAAATGGCATTATTTTGTTCCTTTTTATGGCTGAGTAGTATTCCTATGGTGTGTATATATATATGTGTGTGTGTGTGTATATATCTATATATCTATATATATCTCTCCTATGGTGTATATATATGGTATATATATCGTGTATATATATGGTATATATATCGTGTGTATATATATATATATCTATCTCCTATGGTGTATATATATGAGATATATATATATATCCTATGGTGTGTGTGTGTATATATATATATGTATCTCACAATTTATCCATTTGTGGATGGATGGACATTTGGGCTGGTTCCTTCTTTTTGCAAGTGTGAATTGTGCTGCTGTAAACATGCGTATGCAAGAATCTTTTTTTGTATAATGACTTCTTTTCCTCTGGGTAGATACCCAGTAATGCGATTATGGGATCAAATAGTGGTTCTACTTTTAGTTCTTTAAGGAATCTCCACACTGTTTTCTATAATGGTTGTACTAGTTTACATCCCACCAGCAGTGCAAAAGTGTTCCCTTTTCAACACATCCATGCCAACATTTATTATTTTTTGATTTGTTGATTATGACCATTCTTGGCAGGAGTAAGGTGGTATCACATTGTAGTTTTGATTTGCATTTCCTTGATCATTAGTGATGTTGAGCATTTTTTCATATGTTTGTTGGCCATTTGTATATCTTTTTAGAAAGTTGTCTATTCATGTTCTTAGTCCACTTGTGGATAGGATTGTTTGTTTTTTTTCTTGCTGATTTGTTTGAATTCCTTGTAGATTCAGGATATTAGTCCTTTGTCAGATGTATAGATTGTGAAGATTTTCTCCCACTCTGTGGTTTGTCTGTTTACTTTGCTGATTCTTTCTTTTGCTGTGCAGAAACTTTCTAGTTTAATTAAGTCTCATCTATTTGTCTTTGTTTTTGTTGCATTTGCTGTTGGGTTCTTGGTCATGAAATCTTTGCCTAAATCAATGACTAGAAGGGTTTTTCTGATGCTCTTTTCTTGAATTTTTTTTATTTCAGGTCTTAGGTTTAAGTTTTTCTTCCATCTTAAGTTTATTTTTATGTAAGGTGAGAAATGAGGATCCAGTTTCATTCTCCTACGTGTGGCTTGCCAATTATCCCAACACCATTTGTTGAATAAGGTGTCCTTTCCCCACTTTTTGTTTTATTTGCTTTGTTGAAAATCAGTTGGCTGTAAGTATTTGGCTTTATTTTGGGGTTCTCTATTCTGTTCCATTGGTCTATATGCCTATTTTTATACCAGTACTATGCTGTTTTGATGACTATGGCCTTATAGTATAGTTTGAAGTCAGGTAATGTGATGCCTCCAGATTTGTTCTTTTTGCTTAGTCTTGCTTTTGCTATGTGGGCTCTTTTTCAGTCCTATATGAATTTTAGGATTGTTTTTTCTAGTTCTGTGAAGAATGATGCCAGTATTTTGATAGGAATTACATTGAATTTGTATATTGCTTTTTGCAGTTTGGTTATTTTGGCAATATTGATTCTACTCATCCATGAGCATGGGATATGTTTCCATGTGTGTGTGTCATCCATGATTCCTTTCACCAGTGTTTTGTCGTTTTCCTTGTAGAGGTCTTTTATCTCATTGGTTAGGTATATTCCTAAGTATTTTATTTTATTTTTGCAGCTACTACAAAAGGGGTTGAGTTCTTGATTTGATTCTCAGCTTGGTCACTATTGGTGTATAGCAGTGCTACTGATTTGTGTACATTGATTTTGTATCCTGAAACTTTGCTAAATTCATTTATCAGGACTAGGAGCTTTTTGGCAGATTCTTTGGGGTTTTCTAGGTATACGATCATATCATCAGCAGAGACAGTTTGAATTTCTTTTTACCGATTTGGATGCCCTTTATTTCTTTCTCTTGTTGGATTGCTCTGGCTTGAACCAAGAAATGAAGAGATAAGATCCAAGTAGCTCAATTAGAAACAAACTGGGAGATACTACAACCACTAACACAGAAATACAAAAGATCTTTCAAGGCTACTATGAAAACCTCCATGTGCATAAACTAGAAAACCTGGAGGAGATGGATAAATTCCTGTAAATATACAACTGTCTTAGATTAAACCAGGAAGAAATAGAAACTCTGAACAGACCAATAACAAGCAGTGAAATTGAAATGGTAATAAAAAACATTGCCAACAACAACAAAAAAGTCCAGGACCAGATGGATTCACAGATGAATTGTATCAGACATTCAGGAAAGAATTGTTACCAATCCTACTGATACTATTCCACAGGATAGAGAAAGAAGAAATCCTTCCTAAATCATTCTATGATGCCAGTATCACCCTAATACCAAAATCAGAAAAGGACATGACAAAAAAAGAAAACTACAGACCAATATCCCTGATGACTAGAAATGCAGAATTCTTTAACAAAATACTAGCTAACTGAATCCAACAGCATATCAAAAAGATAATCTACCATGATCAAGTGGGTTTCATACCAGGTATTCTGGGGTGGTTTAACATATGCAAGTCAATAAACATGATACACCACATGAACAGAATTAAAAACACAAATCACCTGATCATCTCAATAGATGCAGAAAAAGCATTTGACAAAATTCAGCATCCCTTTATGATTAAAACCCTCAGTAAAATTAGCATAGAAGGGACATACCTTAATGTAACAAAAACCATCTGTGAAAAACCCACAGACAACGTAATAATGAATGGGGAAAAGTTGAAAGCCTTCCCCTTGAGAACTAGAACAAGACAATGATGCCCACTCTCACATTTCTATTCAACGTAGTACTGGTGACTAAACATTTTATATACAAAAGACAATAATGGATGGTGAGAAACCGAAAATGTAGAGAGTTCTGGATATTTTCATATGGGGAAAAGAAAGAGAGATCAGATTGTTACTGTGTCTGTGTAGAAAGAAGTAGACATAGGAGACTCCATTTTGTTCTGTACTAAGAAAAATTCTTCTTCCTTGAGATGCTGTTAATCTGTAACCCTACCCCCAACCCTGTGCTCCCTGAGACATGTGCTGTCAACTCAGGGTTAAATGGATTAAGGGCTGTGCAAGGTGTGCTTTGTTAAACAAATGCTTGAAGGCAGCATGCTTATTAAGAGTCATCACCACTCCCTAGCCTCAAACCACTCCCTAATCTCAAGTATCCAGGGACACAAACACTGCTGAAGGCCGCGGAGACCTCTGCCTAGGAAAGCCAGGTATTGTCCAAGGTTTCTCCCTATGTGATAGTCTGAAATATGGCCTCGTGGGAAGGGAAGGACCTGACTGTCCCCCAGCCCGACACCCGACACCCGTAAAGGGTCTGTGCTGAGGAGGATTAGTAAAAGAGGAAGGAACGCCTCTTTGCAGCTGAGATAAGAGGAAGGCTTCTGTCTCCTGCTTGTCCCTGGGCAATGGAATGTCTGGGTGTAAAGCCCGATTGTATATTCGGTCTACTGAGGTAGGGGAAAGCCACCTTAGGGCTGGAGGTGGGACTTGCTGGCAGCAATACTGCTCCTTAAGGCATTGAGATGTTTATGTATATGCACATCAAAAGCACAGCACTTTTTTCTTTACCTTGTTTATGACGCAGAGACATTTGTTACCTCCTGACCTTCTCTCCACTATTATCCTATTATCCTGCCATGCCTGATAATGATCAACAAATACTAAGAGAACTCAGAGGCCAGTGCCAGCATGGATCCTCCGTATGCTGAACGCCGGTCCCCTGGGCCCCTTTTTCTTTCTCTGTACTTTGTGAGTCTCTTTCTTTTCCAAGTCTCTCGTTCCACCTAACGAGAAACACGCACAGGCGTGGAGGGGCAACCCACCCCTTCATTTTCGTTTGCCTCTCCAGATATATTTGCCACCCTCCTCTACTATGCTCTTTGACCCTCGTGGACTCTATCAGCTGGGTTACCCTGTTGCCTGACTTATAGTCGAGGTTTGCTAATGCGAATCACTTGTAGGAATTTATTCCACGTTGTCTCTTAGAGACGTTATAATGAGGATCTGCTGTTTCCTTCTAACAAAGGCCTCTTACCCTAGGTAAAACTCTTATCTCTGGATGCCTGGAGTCACTTCCTCCCCTTGTCCTCTCATGCGTAGAGGTGGTGAGTTTTCTGCTTTTGCTGGCACTTGACTACATCTTTTATATAGCCCCTTAATTAAATCATCATCCATCTATTGAGTAGTTTTATCCCAAAATCTTAACTGATATGGAAATTTATCCAATTCAAGGGTGGATACATGGTGCAGAACTATTATTTAGGGCCATTATTTTGCTTACTTAAAGAGCAATAATGTGACAAAAAATTGGGTAACATAATAAAGCTACTTGGAATGTATTTAAATTTCAAAATCACACTTATATTAATAAACAATGATATTTCTAGCAGAATTTCAAAGATAATAATTACAAAATACCTTATTATTTTATGTCACATGTAAAATTATAATTAAGGTTTATTTCCTATGTTTTCTTTTTAAACCTGGCTTAATAGATTAAAAACCATAAAACCACTTTTATAATGTAGATAATATTTTAATAAACTTTATTCTATTTCTGTTCTATAAGTGAAATATTTTTAGACTATTTTTTACTCTGAAGGACATTATCTCTGCTTGTTTTATTTCTTAGACTTCATTTATGACTTTAAAAAATATATAGCAAAATGATCATTTTTAAAAAATGCACGTTAGACATATAAATTATCCAATGATTTACAAAATACCTCTTTTTTGAAATTATTATTTACAATCTGAATTCAACTTTTAAAAAAGTGTTTTGAATGTGAAGAGTAAGCCTGATACCCTTATTGCTTCTTCCTTTTGAGGGATAGAGATAAGAATTAAGCTGTTGCCTTTATATTAATGTATACTGGAAATTCCTGAGTAGGCAGTTCTAGGGTGATCACACATCCTGCTTTAGCTGGAACAGACACAGGTCACACATACTGTTCCAATGTAAGTATTAATAGTGCATTTTCAAAATGATCAGTTTGGATGATAAATTATGCGGTTGCTTAAAGCAATCCTATAGGCAGCAATTTTTACTTGCCTGTCTTTGTTCTTCATTATATATTTTTTCTGGTTATTCTTTAAACTTTTGTATTAAAGAGCTTATGTTTTTATTACCTGTTAGCTTATCAATGCTTTCTTTAAAACCTATTTAACATTTAGAGGAAAATCAAATAAAAGTTCTTTCAATCCCCAATGACTCACTGTTTAACTCTGACTTTCAAGAGAATTAGCCGTTATAATTCTCTGTTCATGAATGCCAGAGGAATTAGTATGGAGCATTAGTTGGGAAAAGCTTAATGGTAAACATACCCTGAAAGGTAATATAGAGAAGAAATAAAAGGTCATTATTTTTCCCAGACCTAAAAATAATGTGTTTAAAAAATCCAATTCATATCCATGTGGTCCATAACAGTATTGGTCTGCAATATTTTAAAGAATAATATTTAATAAATTCATGTGGATAATTTTTAATGTAAAAAAATTCAAATAAAATTTAAAAAAAAAAACAAAAAGACTAGTAAAAAAGGAAATTAAGCAACATGTCCTTACCATATCTTCCTTTACATGCATATTCTCAAGCACTGTCTAGTACCAATCAAAGTCTGAAATATGTTTTTATAGAATTAATGTATCTTTTCATCTTGGAAGGTACATATTCAAATAATCTGCATGTAACATAATATATCACTGTATTCAACACACTGATTATATTCTTTATTTTAAATTATTATTTACTTATCATCAATTTTATATATATAATTATTTATTTTTTAATTTTTTTGAAACAAAGTCTCACTCTGTCACCCAGGCTGGAGTGCAGTGGCATGGCCTCAGTGCACTGCAACCTCTCCTTCCCAGATTCAAGCGATCCTCCCACCTCAGCCTCCCAAGTAGCTGAGTCAACAGGTGTGCACCACCAGGCCTAGCTTATTTTTGTATTTTTAGTAGAGAATGGATTTTACCATGTTAGCCAGGTCTCCTGACTTCAGGTGATTTGTTCGCCTTGACCTCCCAAAATGCTGGGATTATGGGTGTGAGCAACTATGCCCGACCTCACTTATATTTAATAAATGTTAATTGAGTATCTATTATAAGACTAACTCTAATCTACCAGATCATTGAGGAAATAAATAACTATTAAGTTGATAAAGTTAAAGCATATACATTCACCAGGCTAGTGAGTTAAATAAATTCATTTGCTTTTACATTTTATAACCATAGGGTCAAAGAATATATGTACTCCAGTTGATGGCATGAAATGAATATTCCAATTTTTCCTTATATGAGTAAGACAAATAAGGAATGATGAAACTTTCTACTCTCATCAGCTCAATTATTTTTTACAACAGAGGGAAAACCTTATCAAATGCAAAATTCACTGTTTGTGAGCATCTGATCTATCTCTAGTAGTTTCTTACTCCCTACTCTTGTTATTCCTGTTGTTAGGGATGAATCAGTAAAAGATACTAATTTAGTGGTTCTATGCATGTCGTATTCTACTGCATTAAGCATGAGGCATGGTTTGTGGTTAATTCCAATTTTAGTAATGATACAATTAATCAGTACATTCATTAGAGGCCAGTATTTTCTTTTATTAATTTATACATATAGTTTCAACATCTATTAATGATCATTGCATAGATCTATTATTTCATTAGGCTTACAAAAATCACTTTCTAATATCTCTCCTGTAGTTATTGACTAGAATTATTCTGCAAATAACTTTCAACTATGTGATTATACTGGAATACCATTGAGAAAAGAAAGACATGATATACACTTTAGTTTTTCACTTTATCCATTTACTGAAATCTGTCAGTATTGTAACATTGTCAGGAAAAATAGGAAAGGAGATGATTTCAGTGCGTTAGTTTAGTTTTAGCCTGGGGCTCCAGTGCATCAAAAATGGAAAAACAAAATCTACAGTAATCAGAGTACATTGCTGATCCCAATCAGATTTGAAAATGTTTCTTTGCTCCCTCCACAGTTTAAAAATATACAGTTAACAGAATTATTAACTTTTATTGTTGAAGACCTGAGAAGTCGGATTATGATATTTGTCAATAAAAATATATATCACTTAGCAGAAGTGAAACAAATTAAGTAGCTGCAATTAAGATTTTGCTCATCTCCTTTGTCTAGAGTCAAAATGAATCCTTTTCCTTTAAATTTAGACTAATGTTGCCAAATATTTAATTAATATTTTGCTAAGATTAACATTAAAAACAAAAAAACTGGTTTTGATTTTTTTTCCTTGGAGATAGGGTCTCATTCCATCACCCACTACAGCCTGGACCTCCTGGGCTCAAAGTATCCTCCCACCTCAGCCTCCCAATTAGCTGGGAAAAGAGGCACACAGTACCACGCCTAGCTAATTTTTAGTGTTTTAGAGATGTCATCTCAGCATGGTGTTGCTATTTCGCTTTAACAGAAAATAGCAAAGTAGGAGAAAGGTAATCTTATACTTTTACTACCGGATTATAAATTTTAGAGGAGGAGCTTCTCAATTTTGTTCTTTGATGCATTAACAGCATTTGCATGGTGTCAGTAATTGCTCAATAAATACTTGCTATAAATGAATGACTTTATCAAAGTTTCCTTAAAGCGATTTGATAGTGAAGACAACTATTAGGTTTTATCTACACATGAAAAAGACATTTCACCATAATGAACCAAAATCAGAATTGATTGGATGTTTTCCTCCTTAGCCCCACATTTCTACTCCTGTTACTTAATTGTGAAGAAATCTATGAGAGACATAATCTTCTACATTTTAAGGTATGCCCAATACCTGGATATTCAGGAACACAATAATTTAATGAAACTGAATTTCTCTGTCATTGGTTCGTGTTGTACTTAAAAATGTTATATTTAAATCAGTGGTTTTTTTTTTCTTTGAACACAAGAAGCTTGTATAATTTATTCATGTTCAATTTTAAATCACATTTGATATTAGTTTGCTAGCATTTGACATTTGGTAGAAAATCTCTAGGCTTAAAAGTATATATATTGGCCGGGCGCAGTGGCTCATGCCTATAATCCCAGCACTTTGGGAGGCCGAGGTGGGCGGATCACGAGATCAGGAGTTTGAAACCAGCCTGACCAACATAGCGAAACCTCGTCTCTAGTAAAAATACAAAAAATTTGCTGGGCATGGTGACAGGCACCTTTAATCCCAGCTACTTGGGAGAGTGAGGCAGGAGAATCACTTGAACCTGGGAGGGAGAGGTTGCAGTGAGCCGAGATCACGCCACTGCACTCCAGCCCAGGGGACCAATGCGAGAATCCGTCTCAAAAAAAAACGTATATATGTAATATTAATATTAGTTAATTACATTTAGGAATTATAGGTTTATGCTGCATTAAGATGGCATACTAATTATCTTTTATATAGCCCATATTTTATTGTTGCTGTTTTTATTATTGGTAAAGGGTTTTTGTTTGTTTTGTTTTGTATAAGCCAAAGACAAACTCTTATCTCTTGAGGAAGATTCCAATGAACTGAAAAAAAATTTTAAAAAGAAGAAGAAAGAAGAAACCCTTTGGCAAACTTGAGTCTCATATTTACTGAGGGTTTATTGCTACAATTAAACATTTTATAAGCACAAATTTATGGTTTAAAATTTTGGCAAAATATGAAAAAATTATGTTTCTTACTGATTCATTTGGAAATACTTTGCTTAATTTACAAAACGTTCCAAACATTTCCACAGGCAAATTACCAAGAAGGTATTCAGTAGTAGAGATGTTATTAAATTCAGTTCCATATGTTGGCATTGAGAATACCAGATTTATATTTTAAAAGAACATTCTAAGTACTGAAATCAAAATAATTGTATTTTTAAAACGTCACTAAGAGTTTTAATAATAACAATTCCTATTATTGTTCACTTATGTTCCAATTACTGTATAAATGCTCCATATGCAGTTTCTGTCAATCTTCAAAGAAATTATATTAAATAGTAGTTATTTCTTTTTTTTAAATATTTTTTCTTTTTTAAATTTTTTTCTTTTTTTGCACACAAAACAATAAACATTTTCTAAAAATACATACAAACAAAAAGATGCATATCAAACGTATTAGGAGGGTTGCACATGGGAAGACCGGGAATAGAAATGGGGGGTGGGAATGAAAGAAAATAAATGAGAGAGGGACTCTGTATGGATCAATGATAATAACTCAATCCTCTATGTCTTTGACAAAGAAGAAGGAGAAGGAAGAGGAAGAAAAAGAAAGTGGGATAAAGGATCAGAAAGGGAGGAAAATAGAAAAAATTAGAGTATGACTCCAGGGTAGACCTGTTTTGTTGTTGCTGGGTTGGTTGGTTGGTTTGTGTTGTATTTTTCATATGTTTCGCCATGTTGGCCAAGCTGGTCTCAAACTCCTAGCCTCATGTGATCAACCTGCCTCGGCCTCCCAGAGTGCTGGGACTACAGGCGTGAGCCACCACGTCCAGCCCCCAAACTGCATCTGGCCTCCGTGGTAGACCTCCCAGACGGGGTGGCCGGGCAGAGGCGCTCCTCACTTCCCAGACGGGGCGGCCGGGCAGAGGCGCTCCTCACTTCCCAGATGGGGCGGCCGGGCAGAGGCGCACCTCACTTCCCAGATGGGCGCTGGCAGAGGCTCCTCCCAGACGGCGGCCGGGCAGAGGCGCTCCTCAGATCCCAGATGGGGCGGCTGGGCAGAGGCGCACCTCACTTCCCAGATGATGGGCGGCTGGGCAGAGGCGCTCCTCACTTCCCAGACAGGGCGGCCGGGCAGAGACGCCCCTCACTTCCTAGACGGGGTGGCGGCCGGGCAGAGGCGCTCCTCAAACTACTAACAAATAGTAGTTATTTCTATCCCTATTTTATAGATTCATGTCTGAGGTTGAGTGAAATAAAATGATTTTCTCAAAATGCTACGATGGGAAGTGATAGAAAAGGTCTTTTCATTTCTGTAAGGATTTTGGATTTTTCAGCAGTGGTTTTTGTATATTTAAAATACTCTTGAGAAGATCACTTTTATTCAATATTAAGATTTAAATCATTAAAGTTATAACAGAAATGGTTAAGCCTTAAATTCAGCAGGCAGATTTTATTATCCTGTTTATACATTTAGCATTAACATTTAGTATTAATAATCACTTTTTGTTGGCTTTGAGTAATGTTTGATCCCATTTACCAACATAATTAAAAATCTTCAAATATTTTAACTGCATTTAAAAATTTAATATATTTTATTTATTTCATAAGTACTTCAACTGTCTGACTTAACAAACAAAACGTTTCTGAATTAAAATATTAATGTTTAATAAATATATAAATATAGATAAATTAAAATTTTCTTAAAAGCTCTAATAGTACATAAAATTTGTGGAGTTTCAATTTGATAATTGCTTCTTATTACAAACTACAAATATTATGATTTTTTTTCAAACTAGACTCTAGACTTAATTCTAAACTTTCCTGAATTGGAAGGTATTTACTCACAAAGAAAAGGTTTCAAGACTCATTACTTGAGATTGCTGAAGACTAGATATTTTTGGCCTTGCGTGAAACTGGAACCTGCAAACATCAGATAAATTTTTCTTACTATCAATCAAAAAAGCCATTATACCTTCCCAAGTAATTTTGTGAGTACCTTCTTCAGTATGCTTGCAGTTAATACAGATAAGGAATGTTGACTGGGATGCTTACCAGATTCGTGTATGTGGCATTGGTGTTTGCATAAAATCCATTTATAGAGTTGTTGTCAAATAGTCTATAACACAGATGGCAGATTCATATCGTTCAACACCTAAGAATCTGGATTTACATATTATCTGGTCCTTTTCTACTTATAGAGTCTGCCCCTCCTACCAAATTTGATCATTATATTGAAATTTGCCTTTTCTGGTTGAGGTATATATATATATTTTTCTTTATATATATATTTATATTTTTTTATATTTATTTTTTCTTCTTCAATTTTCAAAGGCATTTAAACTTGATAAAATCCTAGAATATTTTAGTACATTTTCTGTACAATGATAAAGACCTGGAACTTTATGGACTCCTGCTTCTTTCATGTTTATTATGCACAACTCTTATTTAAATTTAGATATTTAAAACATAATCAGTTTGAATTTTGGCTGTCTTACATGACTTTGTCAAAGGGTGGCCCAGTTTATAAAGATAATGCTATGGGCATTTTTACATTTTCCATTGATTATTTGACAATTTAAAATTTCCACTGAATCTCAGAATATTGTTTGATGTGAAAACATAACTTCTTGTATTTAAGGCTATGCCTATCTCTAGGCATTATTTTCCAGTTTGTTTCAAGGTCATAGGTATTCTTTTCAAAACTTACAAAGATACATCTTAGTATAGTTCTCCATATTGAACTGATTTAACACCATATATGTGCTTCTCAAATGAATTTTCATACTACAATAATTTTCTAACTGCAAGAACTTTTGTATACCTGAGTATAAAATCTCTTAAGATAAATGATTGAAACTTAGAATAAGAAGGAAGAGCCAGAGGAAGGAAGAACAAAGTTGAAGAAACAGGCATTTAGTAATAGCATCATCTATATGTCATATGCTAAAGTAGATTATTGATAAATTTATTTCATAGCAATGTTTCATGGAATATGTTACATTATGAATAATACAGATAAAGAAATTAAGCTGGATTTGAAATTCAGATTTGTCTTCAAACAAAAGTATTTCTCACTGGAGCCTACCCACTAGAGAACTATTTGGAAATAACCGATAGTTCCCAAATTTTTATATGTAGAGAAGGTGCAACTTAGTTTTGGAGAATAAAGTGATTTTAGTGAGGAACACACCCTGGTGTTACTTGCTTTTCACTTTCTATCACACCAACCCTTTTATAGAGTCAAAAAATTGTTTTTGGTATTAAATTTAAGAAAAGTTCACATACTAGGATTTCATGCCCTGATACTGGGTTGCTGCAAAATTAATTGCAGATTTTGCCATTACATTCAATGGCAAAAGCTGAAATTACTTCTGCATCAACCAAATAAATAATTCAGCGTGTAAAAAAATTGTGGTATATACATGATGGAATACTATTCGGACAAAAAAAATGAAATCCTGTAGTTTGCGACAACATGGATGAACCTGGAGGACTTCATGTTAAGTAAAACAAGACACAGAAAGATAAATATCACACAATCTCACTCATATGTAGAATATAAAAAAAGTTGATATCAGAGAAGCTGAGAGTAGAAAAGTGGTTACTAGGGACTGAGGAGGAGATTGGGCGTTGGGGGCTGGTAAATGTGTAAAAAGTAATTAGATAACGGAACTAAATTCTGTTGTTCTGTGATACGAGAGAGTAAACTATGGTATATTACAAAATAGCTCTAAGAGAGGCATTTAAATGCTCTTAACACAAATGATAAAATGTATGAGGTTTTGGATACTCTAACTACCCTAATTGGATCATTATACAACTTGATCACTGATATTTTGGTGTATCCGAACATCAAATTGTACCCCTTAAATATGTACAACTACAACATGTCAATTCAAAAAATAAATAAATAAATAACATTTTCAAAGAATCTCTCCTTCAGCGAGACATCTTATGAAACAAGAAAGCCTGTTATTTAAAAAAAAAAAGTAGTTTCCTCTATAACCTGGAATAAATTACTTCTAAAATTAATGTACATGTAAACGTATGTATTAAAGCAAATATTCTGTCTTGTATTAATGTCCCATGGAACTGAGGAGGAGTAAACATGACTTTAACAGAGTCCGTTACACTAAATAGACCCTACAATTAGATTATTGAATGAAGGTATATATGGGGAAAAGTTCTTTTGAGTATGATTTTTGATGTTTGTAGTGTTTCCTCTAAAACATGTGGAGTAGGAATATTATCACTTGGTTTTTTTGGAAACAGTAAAGATGGCCTAGCTAAGTATGCCAAAAATTCAGAGGTACAATTAAACAGAATTAAATGCATCAAAAATTAATATATTTTACTTAAATGAATATAATGATGAACTATGGTTTAGTCAGATTGTTATTTAGAATTATGAATAATTTGAATTTTTGAATGTATACTTAATAGAATTATGGTCATTCATGTAATATTCTTAAAAATCGTAAATACAGAGGTTTGGAAACTTAGAAGGGAGTGGAAAGTTTTATAAGATATTTGAGGCTGTAGTAATTCCTGTTCCACATCTGACATTGAGTAAATATTAAGTTATTAGTCATCATCCACTAAAAGTATCTGACATGGAGCACTATGGCATGCTATCTCATAGTATACTGGTAAATTTTTGTTCGTATCACATTAAAAACAAGTCTCCAGAAAGCACTTTTTTAGATGTGCAAGATATTTGTCTTTCACAATTTTGTTTGTGCCTGATTAGAGAAAGAGTCTGCAACTATAACACCCTAGATTATCTTCTTAGGATTAACTTTTTTTTTTAAGAAAAGAAATTTAAGTATTTTATATAGTTATGAAAAAAGACTGCTGTTCTCTGTATTCCAAAGCTGCAACTAATGACAATAGTATTACACATGTACATTGATGACAGTCTGTGGGATTGAGTATCTAAATTCTTTATATCCCTTATAAAATTTTATTACTTATGAATACTGAAAAGTTACTGGAAAATCATTTAGCATTGCTGAGCTGTCACTTGATTATCCTGAACTTAGTAATATTGTAAAACGAGCATAAAATACCAAGATGGAAAAAAAAGAGGTTAAAAAAAGAGCAATAGTAAAAACTACAGTGCAGGATATTGTGTTGAATGGTGTGAGTTTCTGACAGATAATAAACCAGTGATAGATGGGATCTCTAAAATTGCATGTCTATCATGAGCTGAACCCTCAGTCTAATACATGGTCATTGAATTTTACAGTCTCATAAGCTTCCAGGACTTTGCCTGGCACATCAATACAATTGCTTAATGTGCAATAAATTCTACAGCTAGCCATCTGCTTACCCTTTTGACCTTTCAAATTTTATAAAAACCCAGGCCCATAATTTCTCACTTCATGAACCACCAGATTTTTGGAATATGTTATAGTTCAGGGTTGCTTTGTCTTTTTTATGCAACCAAAGAGACTTAATATATTGGATAAAATTTGGCAGCAACGTGCCTTTTCCATTGAAATGGTTATGAGAGCAATCACTAGAGTTAATAAGATTTAGGCTATTTCTACCTATTGTGTAGTTGGATATGCTCATTTAAACAAATGTCTGCTAGTTATGGGGATTCTTAAACTAAACAGTATGCAAACTACAGGAAATAACTTCTAAAATAGTTAAGAAACCAAGAAAATGATTTCAAAATATTTATACATTGGTAATAAATAACTTTGTATTTACATACATAGAATATTCTATCATTTTTGCATTTTTGGTTTAGTTCACAAACGAGTTCCTTAATCATATGGCAGATAATTTCTCATTAGAGACATAACAGTATATTATGCACTTGAACAAAAGTTTAAAGAATATCTTTAGTTTTATGATTATAAACTCTTAGGGCCAGATGGATTAGAAATCAGATAAAAATAAATCATGTAACTTCTCCTGAGCATAGACCAACTCAGCCTTGAGAAGCTGATGGAGAGAAGGCCGACAAGTGTCTAATTAACAGAAATCTAACTGCCGAAAGCTCTTTAACCTTTAGTGATTTCTCCAAGAATTCTTTTTCATCAAGACACTTATGATTGTTATATATTTCTGATAAAAGAATTGGAGGTTTGGAAGCATCAGAATACAGTAAAGCCTTGCTCATTCCAGACACAGCTCCGGCCCAGCTTCCTTCTCTTTTCTCTGTCATCATCTTCTTCAACAACAATTGTGGTACTTCTCTTTTTTATCTTAAACCATGGAGCTCTATAATCTATTCGTCCCTTTGAGGTGTAAATTTTTCTTTAAATAAGGTTATTAGGAATTTTTTCTAAACAAATATTATATTTGGCTTCAAGAAAATAACAGTAAAGTGGTTAGAACTGAGACATAGCTTGGGTTCAAATCCTAGTTTTACCACTTGCTGGTTGTGTGATCAAAGGATACCTTTTTCTATGGTAGCTTGCCCTGTGCAAAATAATGACGATAATCATAGTTTATAAGCACATAGAGAATATATGAATATAATCAAATATTAATATATAAAATATATTATTAAATTAAATTATTAATATATAAATGTGTTAAATATTAAATTATTAAAATTCTGTATATTCTATATATTATATATCATATGCTATATATTATATAATATAGTCTATATATTGTATAGAATATAGAATATATAATTATATAGAATTCTCTATGTACAGAATATAGAATGTATAGATTTTTAATAATCCATATATTAGTCTCATTTAAATTTATATATTGTATATACAGAATATATATAATTAAATGAGGTATAGACTATATATATTCTATGTATGTGCAATCTCATTTAATTCTTTTAACTCCATAAAAGTTGATATTTTTATTAAATTAATGAAATTATTTTATTTTTATTAAGTAGTTTTAATATGAAAATGGTTCTTATTACAAAGCTGGTAATATTTTTTCCTACTGAAAGAATGCCAGATAGATGAAAGGGATAGATTACACTTATTGAATGGCTACTATATGTTTTACAATGTGTATTATACAAATTATTTCACTTAATTTTCACAACTGTTAAAATGTGATATTTTCAAATACTGATGCATTGTTACCAGGGAGTTTTTTATATATATATTATATATATAATATATAAATAATATATATGCATATATAATATATATAATATATGTGCATATATGTATATATGTATGTATATGTGTGCATATATATGTGTATATATGTGTATGTGTATATGAATAGTCAAACAACATCTGTATGTTATTTTATTATTTCTGGCTTTGGAAATAAAATATAGAGCCTGAAGGTGATAATTAAAGAACTGCAAATTGGTCCATGTCAATCATGAAAGGCAAGGAAAAGATAACCATTCAATTCCTCACCCATTGCTTTCTGGTATATCTTTACTTTGGATCAAAAAGTATCCAAAGTATCCATTGGGATTTGCAAATACATAATTGTGACTGAGCTAATTCCAAAACAGAATGATTAGATATGGTATCCTTCCTTCCTTTTTAACTTCCTTTTTCTTTCCCCATTTTACTTCTTCCCTTTTACTTTAATCAACCTTTCTTTTCTCAAAGAAATCCTTCAACAAATTTCTGAAGGATGAGAAATAACACTATTTTCATTTTCTTCAGCAATTCTATTCTGCCACTCATTGTGTTTATTTTAAAAATTTAAAAGGAAATTTGTAAACATGTAGCTAAGCATAAAAGTGAATAACATCGAGGGAACTTCATATATTTTATTAATCTATTATAATGAGACTGTTTCTCATAAAGCTAAAACATGTGACTCCTATTCTGGGTTCATATGTATATTGGTATATTATTTATCCTTTAAATAATGTCTTCCTTAAAAGCTATCTGTCAATTGTGGTTGACTCTGGCCTCTAAAGTATTAAAACAATTTTGTAAAGGCAAAGCACTTCCAAAGATTTAAAATAATTTTTACAGCAAGGGAAGGTAACATTTAATTGAAGAAGTAGAACAAAACAGAGAACAAATCTTTTATATTTAAACAACTGAAGAAATGAATTAAATTATTGCTCATCACCACTCGAAGTAACATTTGCCTTACACACAGACACACAAACACATAAACACACACACGCATAAGCATACATACACACACATATATACACACACACATGGAATACATGTAGACCTAGCACTGCTTTCTTCTTTTGTTAAGATTATGGTTCTGAGAATAAAGAACTTGGTAATAACTGGGCAGTGGACTTTGAGAAATACTGTGGATTATATTACTGCTTTCATCTTTTAGTATTTTTTCCGTGTGATTAGTGAAAACCTTTCACTATTTTATTGTTGTAGAAGACCAAGAGAAATACAAAATTAATTATTCTTGACAGGAATGCAGTGACCAGCAAATGTATCTACTTGCCAGATGTCAAGCTGGAACTCAGAGAATACACCATCTTTTGAGAAGAAGGAGCCCTGTGCTGTGATAGAGTATCCAGAGAAATTCAGACAACCTCAGGTAACATCACTGAAAATAGCCTTACTGCATCCTTATGTAAATGAACATGTTCTACTGCAGATTACTTTAATATTTGACAATTACAGCTAAACCATGGAGAGAAGACACTGCAATGATCTCTAACCAGGCAT
Organism: Nomascus leucogenys; assembly: GCF_006542625.1. Classification (NCBI taxonomy): domain Eukaryota; kingdom Metazoa; phylum Chordata; class Mammalia; order Primates; family Hylobatidae; genus Nomascus; species Nomascus leucogenys. The sequence goes on along the minus strand of NC_044402.1, from coordinate 94,787,627 downwards.
AAAATAATTCACTTTCCTTCAAGCTATGCAAGACAGGAAAGTAAAAGGATATAAATACACATTCTTCTTTTTTTTTGTTGTTGTATCAAGTGAGGAATAAAATATGAGATAAATCTATTTGCAAATAATCCATATCTATAAATGCCACCCCCAACTGCAATAGTGAAACCTAAACATCATCCTTTAATATGTCATTACTTTTCTTTAACATATCATTATATAAGGCAATTACTTTTCTTTAACATGTCATTTTATAAGGGAATTACTTTTCTTTAACATGTCATGATATAAGTAAGCATTACAAGATGTCACCAGACGGCAAAACAGTAAGATTTATAAATGATTATCTTTTAAAAGGCAAACCTCTCCAAACGTTTGAACTCAAAACTACAATTAATTAGAATTTGGTGCATTAATATTTGCTTTGACATTTTATGTCTTTTTAAACTAGGCTTGAAAAATATTTGTTTCTGCCCTTTGTAACACCAGAAATATTTTGGGCAGTTGTTGTCTATTAGTTTTATTAATTCATCCATTTTTCATTCAAGTTTCCGTATTACCTATTTGAGGGCAAGGTATTGTCTGTGCCCAGGGAAGGTATGTTAAATAGAAAAACCTGCTCCTTCTCAGAAGCAACATCTGCAAACCCATCCAGTTAATATTCAAAAGATGCTATTTGTAATAATTGTTGACAGGACAGTGTAGTGCAAATAACATGAGTTTAGAATCAGATACAACCAGATTTAAATTTAGGCTGATGAGGGCAGAATTCAACCTCTCTGCCTCTTTGGAATTGTAAGCGGTGGTTTGGTTAGAGGTTACTCAAAGAAAAGTTCTAGCATATTGTAGACTCTCAGTACGTGGTCAATAAAAGAAAGATCAAAAAGAAAAGATAAATGACACAGTTCAACTATTAAATTCAAACTATATCACTAAAAGTATATTGTCTATTAATGTCAGATCAGGTGCATTAATTATATTTGTTTATAGAAGACACCATTATACTATCGGCACAAGGAAAATTAAGCACTGTTTCAAACAACTTAACTGTAATCATAGTTTTTGTCTTTCTATCATTTTGGACAGCCTTATGAAATATATATTCCTAAATCTATAATAATAATAGTGTAAGAGTTTCTCTCAACTTTAACATTTAAACAAGAATATAATAAAGGGAAGAAAAGCAAATACTATATATGGAACAATATGCTATGTGATTTTAATATGTTATCTCACATCAACACACCCACAAAGTCACTGAATCTTTATTTTTAAATCAAGAAAGTAAATCACCAAGAGTAAATTAATGTGTAAAAATTTACTCTATTTCAGATATTGTCGCCTGACTGCCTTTTCTCCTGTCCTACCACATTCTTCCTTCCTCAATACATTTTTTTTTAACACACCAACGTGTAGTTCTTTAGGACGATCTTTGAAGATGCTTGTCTTCCCCATTGGAATATTATTTCCCCTGAACTTCCTAAGGTTTATAATCTCACTTCTTCTATCATTTAAGTCTGAGCAATGACTTCTCCATGAACAGGCTCTTTCTGTTTCCTGTCTGAAATAATCTTTCTTCCCAACTTCCTCTCTTTCTATATTATGTTAGATTTTTTTCTCCATAGCACTTATCATTACATGAAATTATAACTTTTTTTTTTCTTGTTGCTCTCAGTCTTTCTTAAAATGCAAGTTCAACAAGGGTAAAATCATGTTGGGGTTTTATTGAAAAATCCCCAGTGCGTAAAATAGGATGAAGCATACTGAAGTTCAAAATTCATATTAAATATTTGTTGAATAAATTTTTAAAAAATGGCACACCAATGCTTAAAGTAAACAATAATACCGAGAAATGGGAAGGTTAATGGAAACATAAAATAAAGAAAGTCAAACAATAAAAATATAGGAAATAAGAGACTCAGTGGGAGCTCAGCAGATGTCTATAGACTCCCATACTCTGCTGTTTCTGTGGAATCACAAGATGACTTTTTTCTTCCAATTCAAGATTGATTTTAAATTCCTCTTATAAAGAAGCTGATTGGCTCAATCTTATGTCAGGGAACTATGATTAGATATAACTACTCTGGCCGTGGTAGCAGTAACATAATGTAAGCATCATCACTAAAGGCACACTTTTTTATTTTGTCATCCTTAGAGAAGAGAGAAAACTGTGAGCTCAGCTGACAACAAAAGGGAAGACTACCACAAGCATAAGAAATAAATAGACTATTGAAATGCCTGTACTTATAGTACTTCTTCATTCTTTATTATTATATCTTTATTCTAGAAGATTTGGAGGTCAGCCATTTACTCCTTAGTCACAATTTAGTTAAATCATTTTATTAAATAAAGAATTTGAGGGCAGTGAATACTGTTGAATGAGAGCTAAGCATATATTTTAGTACTTTTTGATGCTTATAAAAGAGAGAGGAGAAAAACAGCTTTAGAAAATAGAGGGTAATAAAAGAAATTAAATATCAAATATTTTCCATAAGATAAAAGAGGTATATGAAGGTTTTATTTCTGTGGGTTTTTTTCACCTTTTTTGAATGTTATTTAAGTGAAATAGTTCACATACTTTTTTTTTTTTAACTTCTATCTTAAGTTCAGGGGTACAAGAGCAGTTTTGTTACATAGGTAAGCTTGGGTCATGGCAGTTTATTGTACAGATTATTTCATCACAACTCCGTGTCCCGAAAAAGGACATTATCTTGTTCTTTTCTATGGCTACATAGTACTCCAGGGTGTATATGTACCTCATTTTCTTTATTCAGTCTATTATTGATGGGCATTTAGGTTGATTCTATGTCTTTGCTATTGCAAATAGTGCTGCAATGAACATATTTGTGCTTGTGTCTTTATAACGGAATGACTTATTTCCCTTTGGGTATATTCCCAGTAATGAGATTGCTGGGTTGAATGGTATTTCTGTCTTTAGGTCTTTGTGGAATCGCCACACTGTCTTCCACAAACATAGTCTTGACATCAATGTTCAAGAGTAGTTTCTCTATATTTTCTCTAGCATGGCTCATTTAACTGACAAGATAAAAAAAAAAACAAACAAAAAAAACTATTTACTTTGAATTTTTGCCATAGCTCAACCAGTTCACTTTTACTGTTTTGTTCAACCTCTACTTTTATTAAATAATTATTTAAAATATAAATAATTATTGAAACATTGATGAAAATTTGAAAAGTCAAGGCACAGTTTTATCAAGTTGAAACAGATAATGGCATGAAATTGAGCTTAGACAGAAATGGATTAGGATATATGTCATATCTTAGGATTTGGGCCTAGAGAATCCCAGTCCCATAACCAAGTATTACTTAACTCTGATTTTTGAAATACTTATGTGTAAAATGAAATGGTTATTCTTTCATAGAATTATTTAAAAATTGTATGAGATAATATATTGAAAACCACATAATATTTATCAAATACTATTTAACTAATTATAAACAAAATAGACTGTTGTATTTATACATAAATAAATATCTGATAGCTACTATAATGAATATGGAAGCTTCTCATGAACTGATATACTGTTAGATGGACAATACAAGAATATTGTACATTTTATGCTCTTATTTGTTTGAAAAGTGGTAAGATATATAATATATATACACACAAGCCCATTATACACACACACTCACATACATTTATATATATAAAACAAGTATACAATTAAAATTATCCCTGGGAAAGATACATGAGAAACTGATAATGCTAGTTACCTCTGGGGAGAACTGAGTGAATTTGCCAAAAGTGAGAAAAATAATTTCCTTTGTGTCCTTTTAGATTATGAGCTAGGGGAATGTATTACCAATACAAAGATGAATGAATGATGTTGAAAACTAAATAAAATGCCTGTTTCCCTTTTCTTCCTGACTGTTTAGAAAGGTCATAAAGGAAATTTAATGTACAAGTTTAAAAGTCTTAGAAGTTAAGATGGATTATTTTACAAATATATGGTGAATAAAGCCAATCACTTTAGATTATAAAAATATTCTTTTATCTCACCTGCTTAGTCCCTGTTATTTTGGTTTAGGATTAAAGCATCACGTTGATTGTTGCTGAAAACTGTATTCAACTGAAAATTGCCTGTTTCACTTTTAGTATACATTAGCCTACCTAAGAAAATAAAAATATGAGTAAAATGTATGTGTACTATATAAAATGTGTTTATCATATACATATTATAAATACATGCTTTGTTCTTCATGTATAATTTTTAACCTATTTTTATTTTATCATTAGCCTAAATATTCATTCAGCATTCAGTGTTTTTCTAACAGTTTAGGAAATGACGAAAAACAAATATTAAGCATGTTCTATCTTATTCTCTAGCAACTGCTCCCTGCTCTGTGCATGCTAAACTTCTTATGCACATAGTAGTCACTTTGCTTTGTAAATGCAGAATTGCCAAATACTCAAGTTAATCTTTGAATGTTACAGAACATATTTCTATTCTTTAGAATATTACTTCCTGTGCCAAATAATTCAAAAACAGTTGTTCAAAATGAAAACACAGGGAAACATTTTATAATAACTTATTTACTCATTTTATTGTATGAAGCACAATAATATGTGTTAGTTATAAAATGATAATGCCTCACATCTGAGTGGTGCATTCTACTTTCACATGTAACATTTGATTTGATTTCTGTATCTTTATATGGAAGATGGATCTCTAACAATGCCAATAGTGATTCATTTTTTCCCCTTTGCTGAACATGGCATAGGATCAAAATAAAATCTGACATGAACAAAACATGTAATTCTGCAGAACATGGAGTTTGAAACAGATTTTCCCCCATTGAAGACCAAATCTGCCACAGACTTCATGGCATATTGCCCAAAGGATAGTGTTAGAAATGCTATGCAGACTTAAAAATTGTGTCTATGTTTTGCTGGCACTTATGTTCAAGTGTAGTTGTCTTATCACATTTAAAAACCCGGCAAAATTCCATTATAACAGATGGACAGAAGCAGGAAGTGCCAAGTCTCAGTGTGGCAGAATCATTTACAAAAGGCTTGAGTAGAAGGCCAAGAGAACAAAAATGTTCTAAAATTCATCTATTCTGCTATTAAAAATAAGGCATCTCAGCTAAGGGTTTTTGCACTGACAATGATGAGGTAATCATACTTTTAACACCATGGCAGCTACAGGCAACAACAATAAAAAAATTTCATTGATTTGAAGAATCCAGGGATAGAATAAGATCTTCAGAATGTAGAATGTTACAAAAGAGACTAGAAAGAAATTGAAAGGGATGCTAAGGAAAGGATAAAACTATGAAAGATGTTGTTAGATATCCTGGCCTTTAGAGGCTTATTCAATCCTGTTATTTAAAATCTATATTATTTATTTCCTTCTGTGCAATTTTATAGATACAGTGTAGAGAAAAATGATATCTACATGGATATCTTAGATGATTTGGCATTCTAAAGATGCAAATGGTGATTTCAATTAGACTTCGGCTTTTATTCAAAAGATTTTCATAATAGATATAGGTCGACCTTGTGGGGAGGGATTTTTTTTAAATGGATAATTAATGCATAAGAAATAAAAGTCACACATTAAGCTGGGTTAATTCAATGGGGTAGTAGTATTTTTGACTAAACGTAAACACAATATGATTAAGAATAATCTAGTCTTTTAGAATCCTAGATGTATTACTTTTCTATTTCTATTATTATAGTTATAAATTACCACAAACAGTGGCTTAAAGCAACAGAAATTCATGATTTTACAGTTCTGTGGGTTAGAAGTTGCACATAGATCTCACTGAGCTAAAATCAAGACATACTCAGAGCTGCATTCTTTCCTGAAGGTTCTAGGGAAGAATCTGTTTTCTTGATTTTTCTATCTTCTAGAGCCTACCTGCATTCGTGGTCTCCTTCCTCCATCTTCAAAGCCAGCAACTTTGCATCTTTCTGATTATTCCCATAGTCACAGTTTTCTCTGATTCTCCTCTTCTGCCTCCCTTTTCCATTTTTAAATCCTCTGCGGTTATGTCGAGCCCTCCTAATGTAGAAACATCTCCTTAATTAAGATCAGCTTATTTGCAGCCTTAATTCCATATTCACCATAAAATTTATCATATTTACATATTTACATGTTCTCTGACTCTCCTCTTCTGCCTCCCTTTTCCATTTTTAAATACTCTGCGATTATATTGAGCCCTCCTAATGTAGAAAAATCTCCTTAATTAAGATCAGCTTATTTGCAACCTTAATTCCATCTTCACCATAAAATTTATCATATTTACATGTTCCAAGGATTAGGGTGTGAACATCTTTTTTGGGGAGTGAGTAGAAGCATTACTGCCCCTATCACAATATGCCCTCTAGACTCCAAAGATTCATGTCCATGTCACATGCAAAATATATTCATCTTCACTAAGGTCTCCAAAAGGTCTTTACTCACTAGAGTATAAACCCAAAGTCCAAACACTAGTCTTTATTAAAGTCCTGAATTTCATTATCTAAATCATCTAAATTGGGTTTGGGTGAGGTTTTGGATAGAATTCATCCTAGAGCAAAATTCTTTTTACTTGTAAATCTGAAAAACTAGACAACAAGCTATCTGCTCCTAAAATACAATGGTGAAAAAGGAATAGGATAGATGTTCCCTATCAGAACTTGAGAAAATGGAAGGAAAAAGGAATTACTAGTTTCAAGAATTATAGAAATCTAGCTGGGCAAACTCCCTTTGGTTTCAAGGCCTGGGGATGATGTGGTGCGGCTCTGCCCTTGGGGATCCATGACTCCACTCTGTGGGCCATTTTTTTCTTTTTCCTGAAAGGTATCCCATGTTTGCAGCTGAATAGTGTTACCAGACTTTCCTGCCTTTACACTTTTGGATTGTAACAACCTTTCCTCATTTTATATTCTTTCAGTCCATTCAGGTTCATAATCACAGCATTTCTGCTGGCATACAATTCTCAAGAATTTTGTGGCTCTCCTGAGTGTCAGGGGAATTTACTGCATTAGACAAGACGGATCTTTCTTAGAGAACCCCATGGCTACTTGTGGCTTCAGCTGAGATGATTTAGAGGATCAATGAATCACATACTTAATCTCTTCAAATTGCCTTTTCTGTGACTACATATTTTGAACTTTTGATCTTTCTGAGGAATTAAGACCCAGTGCTCAGGGATTTTACTGAGAACAAGTCACTTAGGCATTCTGTGCCTAGCATGTACCAAAATTCCAGATTCCCAGAAGGAAAGCAAGTGTTGAGAAGAAACCACATTGTTTGCACAGTTTAGGGACAATTACCACTCTTTATGGAGTGGTGAGAGCCTTCCTGAAATCCAAATTTCCAAATGCCAACCAAAGGCCAATCTTGGAATCGGGCCTGTCAAAAGATAGCAGTCAGGCCAGCTGTGTTCATCTCTTCCTCACAACTTCTAAACTAGGGGCAGTTGCCTGGCCTGAATCTCACAGTCAGGGAATGTCTGTGCCGTGATGAGTCCTTTCCATGATGGGATCCTTTCATCCCATGGGGCTGATTACAGCCCAATATCCTACATAAGATCTTTTGGGTCCCAGTACAGGCAGTTACAGGGCTTTGTCTGGCAGGCTTCATGAGAGTAGGCTGTCCTCTCACACAAGACTTTGTGAACAATCAATACATTCCAGTTTTCTGGAGAGAGTCAAAGTCATGTACTCAACTGTGAGCCCCTTTTCCTCAAGTCAACCATACTCTTGTGCATATCTGCGTTCGAACCCCAGTGCCTCTATTCAGAAGCCTCCTTATCAGTAGGAGCCTTGGCTGGGGAAATTCCTGAACACTGTTGATATTTCATTATTGGAGGCTTTGACTGAGGCACTTTTCTCAACTTAGACTCAGTACTTTTTCTCTCCTGTCTTTGCTTTCTCTTCCCACATCCAAGCCCAGCACTTCAAAAATTGGCCAAGAACGCTTTTTTTTCGGGGCTCTTTGATAATGAGGTGATTCTCCTTGTCTGTTCTGTATCCACTTAACTCACTACAAGTGCTATTTCGTGGGCAAAATGGAATATTAACAAGCTAGTGCCTATATATTGCTCTTATTTTCAACCTAACAGTATGTGAATAAAGGTTTGATTGCTACTTTCATTTGACGTGTGTTCTAATTGACCATCTCAACTATTGATTGCACAATAGGTTGTACCATCACATCACATCCTGAGCATTTATTTCCTAAGAGTAAATCCAATTTTTGTCTTTTGTCATCTGGGAAGGCTAAAAATTTACCAAATCATCAAGTTTTGCTTCCTTTTGGTTTAACAGTTCTTCTGTTTATCTGTTTCCTCCATCATTTTATTATGCACAGTAAGAAGAAACCAGGCTGTACCTTTCACACTTTTCTTGACATCTTTTCAGTTAAAAGTCATTTTTCCTCATAGGCAAGTCCTGCTTTTCACATAACCGTGGTAAATAATTCTACTAAGCTTTCTATCAGTACATAACAATGATCCCTTCTACTCAAATTTCCATGAACACGTTTTGCATTTCCTTCTGAACCTTCACCAGCAGTTCCCTTAATGTCCGTATTTCTACAGTCAGTTAATTATTATTTAAGCATTATCTAAAGCAGTATATGTTTGCTCTGCCATGACACTCATTTTCTTCTATATCTTCCCTAGCAGAGTTTTTAATATCCATGTTACTACTAAAAATTTGCTCAAAGCAGTTTAGGCTTTTACTATCATGCTCCTCAAACTTCTTCCAGCTTCTTTCCACTGCCGAATTCTAATGCCACGTCCATATTTTTTACGTATTTATTATAGTTCCATTCCACTTCCAGATACCAAATCTGTAGTAGTTTCCTCTAGCTGTTATAGCAAATTGCCACAAACTTAGTGGCTTAGGACAACATAAATTTAATATTTCACAGTTCTGTAGGTCAGAAGTCTGATGTGGTTCTCCAGGAACAAATTCAAGGTCTTAGAAAAGCTGTATTCCCTTTTGAAGGATTTTTTGTCTTGTCCATTTTCTATAGTCTACTTGCATTCTGCATTCACTGGATTATGAGCCTCTTTCTCCATCTTCAAAGCCAGAAAATATCTAATTTCTGTGACCATGGTCAAATATTCTTGTTTCTCTTCTTTTGCCTCCCACTTACAGTTTAAGGAAATCTGTGATTTTATTGGGCTTCCCTGGATAATCCAGAATAATCTCACTATTTTATGATTAGTTGATTAGCAACCTTCATTTCATTTGCAACCTTAAATCTCCCCTTTCATTTGAAATAATGATTGTCCCAGAGGAAAGAAATGTCAAAATATAAGACACCTTCAGATTCAATCTTGCATATTATTCTAACTGCATTTGGAGGGGAAATAATCCCTTTTAATCTCTTTCCAGGGCCAAATTTGCTGTAAAACTTAAAGTGCCTATATTATAATACAATTATACTATTTATTTCTGGATTTATCATACATTATTTACAGACATTGAAGCATTTTTTGAAAAGTATTGTGAACATTAACAAATTAATATATTGGTTGTCATTCCTCTGAGATTAGTGAAAAGAGAATCATGTACAGAGGAGTTAAAGGATGTCCAGATCCCAGAGTGACACTGTAGTGAAAAAAGTTCATAGTCAGTTCAAAACTTTGTCTATTATTGGACCTCCATTCCTTGCCTTATTAAAAAGTATAATTAATTATACAACCAAATATTATAATAGGATACACAAAAATCTTTAATAGTTATGAAATGAGTTCAGGAATTGTAAGGAAAGTAATTGGTTTTCTTCAAAACTTACTTTCAAGCATCATAGGACTAAAACATAATAACAGAGACTGAACTTTGTTTGAACTCTGCAGAATAACATTTTTTATCATTGTTAATATGTTTTACTTATATTAACAGGTCTCTATGAGTTCCCTCTTGTGGTTAATCTAAAACATAAAAAAGCCCGTTTTCTTATTTACCTATGATGGCACTGCTTTAGGGAGATAAGGCGCCATAACTGCCAGCGGTGTGAGAGATTTGTATTACAAATTCTTGTCTGGAACAGTTTCTTAAATCTGTTGATGATTAAAATACATATTTTATACCACTGTTATAGGAAGGAGTATATTTTCAGCAATTATTTTTCCTAGTTATTTCAAAACATGTCAGAATAATTGTTAACTAATTTATAACTCAAATGTTTTCTTATGAAATAGTAAAATATTTTCTATGTATATACAAATGTTGAATTGTATAAGGTATTTTTTGTCTCAATATGAAAAAGCTGTTATAAACCCTTTTGTCTTCCATAAATATGTTGGGACTTAGATAGCCTATTTGTTATGCTTTGGACTTGTGCTCTGGTGTGTCCTTATCCTACAGACAGTTTTTCATCTACCTTTGATATTGGACGGTAGTTATTAAGGTGCGTGTACAGTTTATCTACTCTATTACAATTATAGTTATCTTGAAAAAATAAGATGTATGTCTGATTTAACTGTATATATCATCCAACTCTTGGTCCACTGCCCTGAAATATGGTCATTAATTAACATAGAATGAAATTATACATTCTCATAAACATGAAATTTTGTTGAATGCACAGTATACATAGTTAAATAATTATGAATAATGCAAACTTAATTTTTATAAAAAAGGCATTGTCTATATAAAATAATTTGATAAAATACTTTGGTTTATATTTTGTGCACATTTAAATCTGATGATTTGGTATTATATGCAATTATAGAAGTCTGTTATGAACTTCATAATAAGTCAGTAATCTGTTAAATTATCCACACTGGACTAAATACTAGTCTTTCTTATTACAAAAACTGACTATTGGTCATAACACATAAGAGCTGCAAATACTTAGGATATTAACAAAGGCTTTGTTGATTACACATAAGTGCAGATTATTGAGTATTTAAAAAAAATACAGTAAAAGCACTGGATTCTTCTGACAATTATATTATGTTGTGTATAAATAATAGGTAGAAAATTATATATTGAGGAATTTCCACATGTTGAATTAGCTTCACATACTTGGAAGAGGAAAAATTATAATATACACAAATTCACACTCACACACCACATAATTCCTGTAATTGTACAAAGGACTGGAAAAGAATGAATATTTATATACTATACTTATACATAAGAGACTATGCATAAGAGGAAGCCTTCCTCAAAATAAACAAGCAAACAAAGGTAAAACAACTGTTTTTTTTTTTTTTTTTTTCTACCAAAAGTCATATATCTGTAAGATGGCCTTTTGTTAACCAGGACAATTTAAGGAGACTGTAGATAGGCATGGAGACTAAACTTCTTTATACACAAAATAATAATATTTTAGGATTTTGGATTCCAGCAGCTATAGTGAAAAAAAAGAAAAGAGTGCTCTTTAGAATATACTGCCCATGTTCTATATTGTATAACCCCCCTGTATTTTCCTATATATAGTAGCCTTTGTTGGTAATACTTTGGGGAAGTGAAGGAATAGGGATGGCATTCAGCCTATAGAAAAACAACTGGGGGAAAAAGTCTTAAGAATCATAGGAGCATGCTGAACTGTGAGCAATTTTGCTTAAAAAGGAAAGGAACCTGTGACTACAAAAGGCTGAGGACCAAAAGACACTCAGGAAACTGTCTTGTGGGTTTTACTTTATTAATCTTATTTAAAATCTTCTATGAGCCTAAGGAAAATCAATATAATTAACCTATCTTCAAGCTCTTCTCCTTTTTTCTTCCCTTGCTAGCCAATATTTTACTCTGCAATTATTAGCTATTTTTCTTCATTCTCTACCAAAATATGTGTTTATCTTATTATAAAGTATGTGTTGCACTTTGGGAGGCCAAGGCAGGTGGATTGCTTGAGCAAAGGAACTTGAGACCAGCCTGGGCAACATGTCAAAAACCCTCTGTACAAAAAATACAAAACAAAAATTAGCCAAGCATGGTGGTGTGTGCCTATCGTCCCAGCTACACTGGAGGCTGAAGTGGAAGGATCACTTGAGCCTAGGAGGCAGAAGTTGCAGTGATCCGAGATTGTGCCACTGTACTTTAGCCTAGGTGACAATGAGGCCATGTCTCAGATAAATAAGTAAATAAACAAATAGTGTGTGTCAATAATATTGAAATATTTTATTGAATTATAAACATACTGTCACATATAGTAATTTTTCATTTTTATGCTTGTTTCTGTGCATTCTTCTACACTTTTAATGGACATTAATCAAGTTGTGTTGATTTCAAAAATATCTTTGTTTTATTCAATATACAGTTATTTTTAATGATAGTTGAATTAATGTTATCTCCAGACTTATTAGTTTACGTGGTTTGACTGTGTCTCCACCCAAAGCTCATCTTGAATTGTAGGTCCCATAATCCCTGTATGTGGTGGAAGGGACCCAGTGGGAGGTAACTGAATCATAGGGATGGTTTCCCCCATGTTATCCTCGTGATAGTAAGTCCTCACAAGATCTGATGGCTTCCACATTTGCTTGGTCCTCATTCTCTTTCCTGCTGCCATGTGATGAAGGGCATGTTTGCTTCAGCTTCCACCATGGTTGTAAATTTCTTGAGGCCTCCCAGTGATGCTAAACTGTGAGTCAATTCAACCTCATTTTTTAAAAATTACCCAGTCTCAGGTATGTCTTTATTAGCAGGGTGAGAACAGACTAATACATTAGTAATGTAAATATCATAGACAATTTGAAAGACTAAAGTGTGTCTTAGAAAAATCATATACCAGACAAAGTAAGATTAAAGCTTTTCTTTTTTTTTTTTTTTTTTTTTTTTGAGATGGAGTCTCGCTCTGTCACCCAGGCTGGAGTGCAGTGGCGCAATCTCGGCTCACTGCATGCTCCGCCTCCCGGGTTCACGCCATTCTCCTGCCTCAGCCTCTCCGAGTAGCTGCGACTACAGGCGCCCACCACCAAGCCCGGCTAATTTTTTTGTATTTTTAGTAGAGACGGGGTTTCACCGTAGTCTCGATCTCCTGACCTCGTGATCCTCCCGCCTTGGCCTTCCAAAGTACTGGGATTACAAGCGTGAGCCACTGCGCCCGGCCAAAGCTTTTCAATAACAAGTTTGATGGAGATAAAAGATAAAAAGAATTTTTTTTTTCATTTGTAAAAGAAAATATGACTTAATAAAAGCCAAAATAATAATGGAAATATTTTAGCAAAATTCATGGTCACTTTATGATTTATATATATAATCTACTGTAGCAATTAAATAATTTTTGTGGTCACACAGCCATCTCATCTTCATAAGATTCAATAATGTATAAGAACCTTCTCAGGAATTCTCTTTAAGGAATTCAGAGGATTATATGTATTTAAAAACTTATCCTGCACTAAATTAAAGTTTATCCTGCACTAAAAACTTATCCTGCACTAAATTAAAAATTGAAAAACTGAACTATACTTTAAATCAGGAAAATGAAAAAATGCATTTTAGTATCTTTTTATATAGCTCAGAAGACAATAAAATAAATGAAATTCTCAGAGGCTAAAAATCCTTAGAAAGCACAAGTTTATAGACATAAAGAGGTACTGACAGTCATTAGTTGCCATAGGGATACCTGATCATCAATAGTGACCTACAATTTCAGTTTTACCTAGACCAAGATAGAAAATTGTGTTAGAGATTGGTAGATGCCTATCAATTCTGTTTTTCTTCTTGGGACAAACAAATAATACATAAGTCAGCTTGCACTGCAATAAAGTTCATTGAAGAAAAGTTAAAAAATGATGATAAAGACAAAAGGTTTATCTGCTAATTGGATTTTCAGAGGGAGATTTTATTAAAAAAATTGAGATACAGACAGGATGAGAAAAGATATTTCCAGAACTTACATGAAATGTGAATTACAAATTTTGCACAGCCAAATTAATCTTGACAGTGTAAGTTTTTAAAATATGTGCCTACATACATTTTAAAGCACCAGAAAGAATAAAACTGATTACATAAAAGAAACATCAAATAGATTTTTACCCTCTCAATAGCTACCATGAAAGCTCTAAGACTGTGAAATAATACAATCAGAATGTCATAAGAATTATCTAAAACTCTGGAAATGTAGGCCCAATAAAATAGATTTCAAGTGCTAGATGGAATTAAAATATTTTCAGAAACAAAAGACTGAGACTATTTAAAAATTATTTTTGCTAAAAGCGTTATATTTTATACTTAAGGAAAGAGAAACATGAAGAAGAAATTATAAGATGTGAGAAGAAATGATGAACAAAGAAAATAATATAAATGGGCTTGAATCTAAAACAAATTCTATAAGGCAATTAAAATAATGTAGATTTAATAAATTAAGTAAGATAGTAGCATATAGCTTAACAAATTCAGCATACTCATTGAGATGAGAAAAGATAGCTGGATTTAGAGCATACTAAGGTACACTTGACCTTTGAACAACTCACGGGTTAGGGAAGCCCAACTTATACAATGTCAAAAATCCAGGTATAACTTTTGATTCTGCAAAAACTTAACTAGTAATAACCTACTGTTGGCCAGAGCATTACTGATGACATAAACAGCCAATTAACAGACATTTTGTATGTCATATGAATTAAATACTGTATTCTTACAATAAAGTAAGCTAGAGAAAATAAAATGTTATTATTAAATCATAAGGAAAAGAAGTAGATATTTACTATTTATTAATTAGAAATGGTTCATCATAAAGGTTTTCCTCCTTACCACCTTTGCATAGTCTCAGAAGGTGGAGAAGGAAGAGAAGGGGTTGGTCTTATTTTCTCAAGTTGGCAGAGATAGGAGTAAATACATGTATAAGCGGACCAGTGAAGTTTAAACCCATGTTGTTCAGGGTCAGCTGAAATTATAATATTTAAAACAGTTATAAAGATATTTGATTTCAAGAAATTTATTTTGGTATATATGTTAAATCTGGAATGAGAAATGAAAAAACTTTTTCAATTATAGCACAGAAAAATAATCAAGTGAGAAAATAATGTGCTCAGTCAATAAGACTAGAAAATCAAGACTAATAACACAAAATTAAATGTATAAACATATCCCCAAATATTTCAATAATCACAGTGAATATTAAAATATAAATCTCTCCAATGAAAGACACACATTTTCAAACTGACAAAATTCAGTTGTAAGCTACTTATAATCCTCTAAAAAGACAAATATTCAATTTTATTATAAGTAATCCAGACGTTTTACTGTAATACCAATATCAAAAAACCAGTGTACCATTATATAAAAACAACAGAGGAAAAATTTAAACATACATTTATAGTACCATAAAAATTTGTAGTACTTAAAAATAATTTCGTAGAAAAGTATTAAAGCCAAAATAAATAGCTAGACCCCAAAATTCAGTATGTATTAATGAGAAGATTCATATTATAAATGTCCCCTAATTAATCTCTACGTTCAATCGATTACAATCAAAATTTTATAAATTTTATTTTTTCATAAAACTTCTCATTCAAATTTTAAAATGCATATGGAAAATCAAACTTCCAAGAGTAACCAAGGTACTTCTGGTGAAAACATAAATATTAAAAATTATAAGAGATTGAGGGCCTGGGCTGGGTGACTTTACTTTTTTTATTTTATTTTATTTTTTTTATTATACTTTAAGTTTTAGGGTACATGTGCACAACGTGCAGGTTTGTTACGTATGTACATATGTGCCATGTTGGTGTGCTGCACCAATTAACTCATCATTTATCATTAGGTATATCTCCTAATGCTATCCTTACCCCCTCCCCATACCCCACAACAGGCCCCAGTGTGTGATGTTCCCCTTCCTGTGTCCATGTGTTCTCATTGTTCGATTCCCACCTATGAGTGAGAACATGCGGTGTTTGGTTTTTTGTCCTTGCGATGGTTTGCTGAGAATGATGGTTTCCAGCTTCATCCATGTCTCTACAAAGGACATGAACTCATCATTTTTTATGGCTGCATAGTATTCCATGGTGTATATGTGCCACATTTTCTTAATCCAGTCTATCATTGTTGGACATTTGGGTTGGTTCCAAGACTTTGCTATTGTGAATGGTGCCGCAATAAACATACGTGTGCATGTGTGTTTATAGCAGCATGATTTATAGTCCTTTGGGTATATACCCAGTAATGGGATGGCTGGGTCAAATGGTATTTCTAGTTCTAGATCCCTGAGGAATCGCCACACTGATTTCCACAATGGTTGAACTAGTTTACAATCCCACCAACAGTGTAAAAGTGTTCCTATTTCTCCACAGCCTCTCCAGCACCTGCTGTTTCCTGACTTTTTAATGATGGCCATTCTAACTGGTGTGAGATGGTATCTCATTATGGTTTTGATTTGCATTTCTCTGACGGCCAGTGATGAGCATTTTTTCATGTGTCTTTTGGCTGCATAAATGTCTTCTTTTGAGAAATATGTGTTCATATCCTTTGCCCTCTTTTTGATGGGGTTGTTTGTTTTTTTCTTGTAAATTTGTTTGAGTTCATTATAGATTCTGGATATTAGCCCTTTGTCAGATGAGTAGATTGCAAAAATTTTCTCCCACTCTGTAGGTTGCCTGTTCACTCTGATGGTAGTTTCTTTTGCTGTGCAGAAGCTCTTTAGTTTAATTAGATCCCATTTGTCAATTTTGGCTTTTGTTGCCATTGCTTTTGGTGTTTTAGACATGAAGTCCTTGCCCATGCCTATGTCCTGAATGGTAATGCCTAGGTTTTCTTCTAGGGTTTTTATGGTTTTAGGTCTAACATGTAAGTCTTTAATCCATCTTGAATTAATTTTTTTTAAGGTGTAAGGAAGGGATCCAGTTTCAGCTTTCTACATATGGCTAGCCAGTTTTCCCAGCACCATTTATTAAACAGGAAATCCTTTCCCTGTTGCTTGTTTTTGTCACATTTGTCAAAGATCGATAGTTGTAGATAAGTGGAATTATTTCTGAGGGCTCTGTTCTGTTCCATTGGTCTATATCTCTGTTTTGGTACCAGTACCATGCTGTTTTGGTTACTTTAGCCTTGTAGTATAGTCTGAAGTCAGGTAGTGTGATGCCTCCAGCTTTGTTCTTTTGGCTTAGGATTGTCTTGGCAATGCAGGCTCTTTTTTGGTTCCATATGAACTTTAAAGTAGTTTTTTTTTTTCCAATTCTGTGAAGAAAGTCATTGGTAGCTTGATGGGGATGGCATTGAATCTATAAATTACCTTGGATAGTATGGCCATTTTCACAATATTGATTCTTCCTACCCATGAGCATGGAATGTTCTTCCATTTGTTTGTATCCTCTTTTATTTCATTGAGCAGTGGTTTGTAGTTCTCCTTGAAGAGGTCCTTCACATCCCTTGTAAGTTGGATTCCTAGGTACTTTATTCTCTTTGAAGCAATTGTCAATGGGAGTTCAGTCATGATTTTGCTCTCTGTTCATCTGTTATTGGTGTATAAGAATGCTTGTGAGTTTTGCATATTGATTTTGTATCCTGAGACTTTGCTGAAGTTGCCTATCAGGTTAAGGAGGTTTGGGGCTGAAACAATGGGGTTTTCTAGATATACAATCATGTCATCTGCAAACAGGGACAATTTGACTTCCTCTTTTCCTAATTGAATGCCCTTTATTTCCTTCTCTTGCCTGATTGCCCTGGCCAGAACTTCCAACACTATGTTGAATAGGAGTGGTGAGAGAGGGCATCCCTGTCTTGTGCCAGTTTTCAAAGGGAATGCTTCCAGATTTTGCCAATTCAATGTGATACTGGCTGTGGGTTTGTCATAGATAGCTCTTATTTTGAGATACGTCCCATCAATACCTAATTTATTGAGAGTTTTTAGCATGAAGGGTTGTTGAATTATGTCAAAGGCCTTTTCTGCATCTATTGAGATAATCATGTGGTTTTTGTCATTGGTTCTGTTTATATGCTGGATTACGTTTATTGATTTGCATATGTTGAACCAGCCTTGCATCCCAGGGATGAAGCCCACTTGATCATGGTGGATAAGCTTTTTGATGTGCTGCTGGATTCAGTTTGCCAGTATTTTATTGAGGATTTTTGCATCGATGTTCATCAGGGATATTGGTCTAAAATTCTCTTCCAAGCAAATGGAAAACAAAAAAAGGCAGGGGTTGCAATCCTAGTCTCTGATAAAACAGACTTTAAACCAACAAAGATCAAAAGAGACAAAGAAGGCCATTACATAATGGGAAAGGGACCAATTCAACAAGAAGAGCTAACTGTCCTAAATATATATGCACCCAATACAGGAGCACCCAGATTCATAAAGCAAGTCCTTAGAGATCTACAAAGAGATCTAGACTCCCACACAATAATAATGGGAGACTGTAACACCCCACTGTCAACATTAGACAGATCAACGAGACAGAAAGTTAACAAGGATATCCAGGAATTGAACTCAGCTCTGCACCAAGCGGACCTAATAGACATCTACAGAACTCTCCACCCCAAATCAACAGAATATACATTCTTTTCAGCACTACACCACACCTATTCCAAAACTGACCACATAGTTTTAAGTAAAGCACTCCTCAGAAAATGTAAAAGATCAGAAATTATAACAAACTGTGTCTCACACCACAGTGCAATCAAACTAGAACTCAGGATTAAGACACTCACTCAAAACCGCTCAACTACATGGAAACTGAATAACCTGCTCCTGAATGACTACTGGGTACATAACGAAATGAAGGCAGAAATAAAGATGTTCTTTGAAACCAACGAGAACAAAGACACAACATACCAGAATCTCTGGGACACATTCAAAGCAGTGTGTAGAGGGAAATTTATAGCACTAAATGCCCACAAGAGAAAGCAGGAAAGATCTAAAATTGACACCCTAACATCACAATTAAAAGAACTAGGGAAGCAAGGGCAAACGCATTCAAAAGCTAGCAGAAGGCAAGAAATAACTAAGATCAGAGCAGAACTGAAGGAAATAGAGACACAAAACACCCTTCAAAAAATCAATGAATCCAGGAGCTGGTCTTTTGAAAAGATCAACAAAATTGATAGACTGCTAGCAAGTCTAATAAAGAAGAAAAGAGAGAAGAATCAAATAGATGCAATAAAATGATCAAGGGGATATCACCACTGATCCCACAGAAATACAAACTACCATCAGAGAATAGTACAAACACCTCTATGCAAATGAACTAGAAAATCTGGAAGAAATGGATAAATTCTTTGACACATACACCCTCTCAAGACTAAACCAGGAAGAAGTTGAATCTCTGAATGGACCAGTAACAGGCTCTGAAATTGAGGCAATAATTAATAGCTTACCAACCAAAAAAAGTCCAGGACCAGATGTATTCACAGCCGAATTCTACCAGAGGTACAAGGAGTAGCTGGTACCATTCCTTCTGAAACTGTTCCAATCAATAGAAAAAAAGGGAATTCTCCCTAACTCATTTTATGAGGCCAGCATCATCCTGATACCAAAACCTGGCAGAGACACAACAAAAAATGAGAATTTTAGACCAATATCCCTGAGTGACTTTAATATAGGCTTTGCAAGATAGGACATGATGAGGCTCAGTTGGTTAAAATATAATGGCTTTGAATGGTGGGCAAAGCAAGGTGAGGATTTGAAGTGAGTCTTGATGATTAAGCTGTTAGTCTTTATAATTTAACTCTCTAGTTACTTGCCAGTCTTATCTTCCAAGAGCAGGTATTTGCTAGTGCAAGCAGCTAAGTTATTTTTATGTGGCCCTGGTAGGGTTTAGTACATAACAAGTCAGATGTATCATAACAGTATTTTTTAGCATAAAGGCAGAGATATATGTTTCTTTTTTTGTTTTATTTTTGAGACAGAGTCTTGCTCTGTCACCCAGGCTGGAGTGCAGTGGCGCCACCTCGGCTCACTGCAAGCTCCGCCTCCTGGCTTCACACCATTCTCCTGCCTCAGCCTCCTGACTAGCTGGGACTACAGGCGTCCGCCACCACACCCAGCTAATTTTTTTTAATTTTGGTAGAGAGGGGGTTTCACCTTGTTAGCCAGGATGGGCTCAATCTCCTGACCTTGTGATCCACCCACCACACTTTTGAATATTGATTCACAGAAGTACAAGAGATTATTTAAATTTTAATTCTCATTTGCTAATAAAATAACTATATATTAAATAAATGATACAATTATTTGTTACATTGTAATATACATAATAAAATGTATTAGATAATGCATTCTATAACATTATAATACATAATATAATAATTATATTTTAATAGTTAATAATTGTAATATATAGTATAATATACATGTGTACGTATCATATATTTCTATATATGTATGTTTAGATATATTATTTAAATTATAAAAAGTCCTCCAAAGTGATAGGAAATTTGTTCTAATTATCCCATTGTTTTCTGAATCCAATTATGTTTTTAAAGTTGTTTCAAAATAATAGTTGCTCTAACGTTAATAAACATCTTAGCAACATCGAGATTAGTCTTTTATTAGCACAATATATCTATGCTTAGTATGTCCTTAGTACAAATGTCTGTCACTTGAATCACCTGTTCCAAACAGACATGTTTATTGATCGATTGCTGTCTTTGTGTTTTCATCACCAATGTTTACTGACTGATAGAATGGACTGTCAAATGAGCGTGCTTATCTCCTGCCAAATTTTTTTCTTAAACTTTTTTTCCTGAAACCGAACACTAATATAACCAAGGTAATACTTGGGCTAGCGAAAATACCAACTAATTTCTAGACATATACAGAACAAAATTAAAGTTTTATGTACTGTTGGAAAACGTTTTGTTCTTTTTGTTGTTTCTACTAATTAGTAGTTAATCAGGTAAAAAAATTTAAAGTGTGGTCTAATATTTTCGCCACAAGAAAATTATATTGAATAATTGAGCTATTTGTATAGTTTTTGCCAATTTATATGTTACCAACTGATAAAAATATCTGCTAAATATTGCAACAGGGCCGACTTGTAGAAAATGCATTCTTATATTTTAAATGAATCCATTATTATGAAGCATACCTTGTGAGAAGCCTAGAAGTATCATTTTTATACCTATTTCTCAGAAATGTTAAGTAGTATTTTTTTTTTTCAGAGAAGGCAGGAACAATTGAGGAAAGAAGCTGTCATCACTGACTGCAAACTGGTGGAACAGACTATAAGGGCACTTCCAAGTCTCTTGACAGTATAGGATAGCTTTTTAAGGAGACATTATTTTCATAAATAGCGATGGTCATCACATTTGCAGAGAGGGGAATAGTCAGACTATGCCTTGGGGTTGATTCCCGGACAATCTACTAAACTTCTTAAAATCCAAGATAAATGTATTTTACCCAACATTAAGCACCTATATACAAATGAAAGCAGGATAAAATAAAAGGGAGAAAAGCAATACAAAACCATTGCATTGAGGCCTATGTGTAGAAGGGGAGGATGAATCTCATCTCCTTGCTTTGACTGTTTTTTATAAAAAGAATATTGCATGTAATATTGACAATGGTTGGATATGTGATAGGTCTCAGAATTCTTAAGGTTCTGTTTTTCACTAATTATCTTCTGGTACTATGACCCCAGCTCACTTCTTTGTTACTAATTCTTACAATGCCAGCAGTAGAGTAAAAATGGAAGAGGGTCAGAATTGCTCTGAGAGTTTATCTCTTACCTGCATGTGTCACTATGAATTCACCATAATATATCCATGAGGAGGCAACACAGAAAAGCTGCGATTATTTTTTTCCTCCCTTCCCCTCCCATTTTCTTTCCCTCCCTCCCTCCCTCTCTCTGTCTCTCTCTCTTTCTTTCTTTCTTCTTTTTGTCTTCCCTTTTTTCTTCTATTGTTATGAAGTACCTTCTGTGTATCAGATCCTGTGTTTGGCATTGGTGATAAAGTACTGAAACAAAGAGATCTGCTGGTACCAGCCATCACCGGGCTTATACTTTAGTGCAAAAACTACCACACAGTTGTTCCAGAGCACTAGAATTACAAATGTGTAACTAACATAAAATATAATTGCATACAATGGGATCAGGCTATGGTTAATTAACATAGCAAAATAGGCTCATGGAAATTAGAGAGTGAAAGGTGGTCCCAAGGAGGCTATAGGGTCAGAGTTCTCATCTCAGGTGAGTAATCATACCAATTGTCTGGATAGGCTCCATACCTAGACATCCGATTTCAATGTTCTGGGGTGATGCCTTGATATCAAGAGTTTTTAAAAGCACCCTGGTGATTCTTCTTTGCAAACACTGAAAGCCACTAGTGTAGATTTCAGTATGGTTCAGAAGATGCAGGATTTGGAGGTTTTCCTAGAAATTTGAAATTTAACCTCAGGAAAGGAAAAGTCAGAATAAGAAAACAGTAGTCTAGAGTAGCATGATGGCAGAGGACAAAAAGAGAAGTAGAGGTAGTATATAGAAGTAGAGATAAAGTATAGACAATGAGTAAATGGAAGCCAGAGAAAAAAACTTGGGGGAAAGGCACATTACCCTCATGTAGCAATTATTAAGTATTTTGAATTAAAAATAATGTAAAAGCTTATTACATTACCAATTTTGTCCTGACTTAGAATTTTTTTCACTTGGCTTATCTAAATTGACTATTTCTAAAACAGCACATCCAAATAATTTATTGTAAAATTAAAGGGGTACTTCTAGGAAAGCTTTTTGTGATCTACTCTCAAAACAAATTTAAGAAAGAATGATTATTCGTGGCTTCCCAGGGACACTAAAAAAATACAAAAAGAAGAAAAAAATGATGGAAATTTGTTACCTAAGACAGTTAATAAAATGAAATGGGCTATACATTCAAATCAAACAAAAATGTCAATAATTATTTTAATAGACGATAAAATTATTAATTATTTAGTATCATATTCACACAGCATGTTCAAAATATGTTTAAGCATTCATCAAATAACATTGAAATTAATAAAAATTCAAATCATTTTTATTTCCAGGTTATATTATTCTGTTGATTTTACCACTATCAGGTATATATTCACGTGTTTATTAAGTCATCAAATATTTATTGAGGACTTTCTGTATATCAGATACTGCCCTAGCAATAAAACAAACAAAAATAAAAAATAAAAAACTTGCACCCATGGAACTTATACTCTTGTCAGAAATGAATGATAATATACAAAAACAACGAGTAAAATTTATATTTTGTTGGATGGTGACATATGTAACCAAAGAAAAGAAACTAGGAGAAGAAGTTAGGGAGTTGCCCAAGTCGAAGGAGTGCAGTTTGAAGTAGGATGAGCAGGAATGGCCTCCCTGAGAAGGTCAAATTTGATAACAGAGGCTGTCATAACAGACTTTTAATGAGAATGGGATCTATGCTGTTAGCTGGAACAAGATATTTTTTAGCTTTGGATATGGGTTGAAGAGAAATAAGATGACGTTTTTCCTCCTCCAGCAACTAAAAGAATTTTTTTTTTATTAATAGACACTGGAGAAAAGCAAATGTCTGAGAGGAAAAGTCAGATGTTTCATTTGAAAGATGCAAAATTTGAGATATATTAGTGGCTATATCAAGTAGAAAGTCGGATATAGAAGCCTCAATTTCAGAAGGAGGCCTAGATATGGGAGAAACTGAAAGAAAACCGAGGTTTTATATATTATATGCATCAGAGAGACCATGTATATATGTAAATTTGAATTCTAGATAAACATTGAATAATTTTTGTATAGTATGTTTCATGCAACATCTGAGACAACATGGACATGTAATAAAAATTAGTTGTTTTTCTGAAATTCAAATTTAACTAGGTATCCTGTATTTTATCTATCAACTCTACATTATATTCAACATAAAACTATATTCTCTAATAGAAAAGCAAAAAGGCTCTAGGAAGAGCCTGGGCACACCAATGTTTGGTTTGAGGAGATCAGAAGAAAATGCCAATGAAGGATGACAGGCAGCAGCCAATCAGGTAAGATAGAAATACAAACAAATGAAAGGGCAGAAAATCTGGAGCAGCAGCCTTAAATAAGTGAGAGGGATAAAAGGTCTAGTAAAAAAGGAGTGGAACTGGCTTTATCCATGAGCGTGGGCAGCTTATGCAGAGAAACAATGCAGAATGCATGACACAGATGCAGGTAGTTAAGATTGTGTGTGTGTGTGTGTGTGTGCAAGCACACATGGGATAGGGTGAAGCTAGCTTTTTTCTTCTGATTGCTTCCATTTAATCAGTGAAATATACAGTAAGGCCATCAATGAGTTAAGGGATGTTGGAGATTTGAAATTTAAAGAAGTCACAGAAAAAAGTAAGATATGTCTGAATTCGCGTTTTTAAAGCAAAATTGCCCTTTTCATTTAACCACATTTTATAAACACCTTATTTTGATGATAGTTTTAGTAAGTGTTAAACATATGTATGTATATTATATAGGAAAAAACTTTACCTAATATTTTTACTTACTGAAAACATATAATGGAAGTTTTTAAAATAACAAGTACCAAATATTTAGATCTTGTCTTCTTCAATTCTTTACTCAGCCTTCCAGGACAATATAAATTGCCTTTTCTGCGATGTACTTTTAACCTTAAGTGTGCTCAGTAATGTGTGTATATATATACACACATACATACATATATATCATATATATGACATACATATATATCATATATATGACATACATATATATCATATATATGACATACATATCATATATGACATACATATCATATATATGACATACATATCATATATATGACATACATATATGACATACGTATATATGACATACATATCATATATGACATACATATATATCATATATATGACATACTATATATCATACATGTATGACATACATATATATCATACATATATGACATATGATATATATGACAGATTTAAAAGCACTACTGATTTAAAACTAGGTCACAGTCATCAACAGGGACACCATAAACTATGTCTTCCAAACCAGGACATTTTGGAATATAAAGAGACAGTTTCATCAGGTGTGTCACAATAACACGGTTTCTAAACGTTTCAAGATATGACACAGATTGCATATCAAACCTCACTGCTTAACATTTTCACTTTCTACTGTGGTCATGCTATACCATCCTCATCCTCTTTTTCATCTGATACATTCTTATTAGTCGGGTATCAAATTATACGACACCATCGCTGAAAAGTTCTACTTGATTCATGACCAAAAAATTTGAGTTGTGTGTTTCTTTTATGTATTTATATAGGTTCCTGTGCTTTCCCATTTAAAACTGATCACCTTTTTTTAAATGTAGTCTACTGTTTACTTGTCCATGTAAGAATATACAGAGTTGCATGCTTGAGAATTCTAGTAGATCTGTTCCACAGATTCAAGGAAAGGGATAGTAAAAATTGACATTATACTCCACTTTTCTTAAGACTTTGTGAGCAGACAGCCTCTTGCCTCTGGATGGGGTTTTGGGAAAGGAATAGAGAGTGATGAGACCAGGAGAAAAGGAAAAATTAAGAACAGCATGGTAATGAAGGACTTGTGTGAAAACAAGAGGTAAATGTTTTACTAGCTGTGGTGAGTGTGGAATTTGGAAGACATGGTAAAACTAAATGGAAAAATTGATGTAATTTTGCTCTGTAATGATCATTCCTTTCTGCAAATGCATATTCCATGTTTTTAGCAAACTGACAGCACAAATCTAGATTATTTGTCATGTCTTTCGAAGTCCAACTGATACACACACACACAGAAAGAGAGACACATATAATCTCCTAATATGATGTTATTACATCATTCTCAGATAGGATCTTAATGTTATTTTAGCTTTGTTCTAATGTCTAAGGATTTGGCATTATGGCCAAAAAAGTCTAAATTTTGGGACCCAAGATAAAGTAGCTGCTCTTAGAATAACACCATAGTCTCATAGTCTGCTGTAGTCTGTTTTTGTTTGGTTGTTTGGCAGACTGTTGCTTTGTTGCCCAGGCTGGAGAGCAGTGCCACAATCATAGCTTACTGCAGCCTCAAACTCTTGGGCTCAAAGTGATCCTCCCACCTCAGAATCCCAAGTAGCTGGGACTATAGGTGCATGCTACTATGTCCAGCTAATTTTTTAAGTTATTTTATAGAGACAGGGACTCGCTGTATTGCCCAGGCTGGTCTCGAATTCCTGGCCTCAAGGGATCCTCACCTTCCCAAAGTGCTGAGATTACAGGTGTGAGCCACCATGCCTAGCTGCCATACTCTGTGTTTTAAGGCAAAAGCACACATATACCAGGACTGTTTACCTTGTGGAATTATGACATCATATCTGCAAAGCTGAGTTTTCAGTAATGTTATGATAATAAGTCAGTACTGCATAAGTATCCCTGTGGAAGAGGAAATGAACACTGCAATATCTAATTTGATTCCAAGTTTTGAGAAGTTCTGAGGTATCTAGTGAATGCATGCATTCTATTAGCAAACAATGAAATAATTTTGTTTTAATGTTTGCATACTTTTATCAAAGGATACCATGTTTTTAGAAGACAAATCTTGATTAAGTTGTTTGGACCTAGCTTGTTAATACAATGCAGCTGTTTATATATATATATATATATATATATATATATATATATATGTATATAAAATATTATTATATTATTATATATATTATATATAGTAATATATTATTATATTATTATATATTATATATAACATAAATAAATATATATAAATAAATATATAATATATAAATATAAATATATAACACCTCATGTATATATAATATATATTTTTATATATAATATATAATATATATTATATATATTATATAATATATATTATATATAATATATATTATATATAATATATAATATATATAATATATAATATATATTATATCATTATACATTATAATAATATAATAATATATTATATTATATTATAATGTATAATATATATTATATTATAATGTATAATGATATAATATATATTATATATTATATATATTATATTTAACTATATATATTATATATATTATATATTATATTTAACTATATATTATATATATTATATATTATATTTAAATAACTATATAATATATAAATATATATAAATGTATTATATATTACACCTCATTGTATTAAGCTAGGTTATATATAATATATATTACATAATATATATTATTATATATTATATTATATATAATATATGTATATATTTGTCTTATGAGCACTGGGAAAAAAATCTTAGATACTAAAGGAAATATGAATTTATAAAGCTTGGAAACTTCATTCACCTGCTGATGAAGGCTGCAAGAATTTAGTCTGATTTTGCTTTCTTGAACCTTAGCTTCCTTATTACCACTTCCTTTTCTCTACTTCATCCTATTTTATCGTATTTAAGACTATTTATGTTTTATTTTGTTTAGCAAGGTCCTGGACATTTGACAAGACTGGGTCTCCACTTTTGAGGGAACTTTGACATGTCTCATATGCTTTATAATCCAAATCTGTTTCAGTGTGACTTCAGTGAAACTCTAGATTATGTTGTAATAAAATATACCAGATAGATTAAAATCCACTCAATGAAAACAAACAACTTTGCTTTGTACTCTGTGTCTGGACATACTCAGTGTCATTTTCAGGGGTACTTCTGCTTCAAGATTAAAAAAAAATTCCAGTACTTGATGTAAAGAAAATGGAGTAACAGAGAAAGATACTTCCATCTAGAGTATTTATTTAGAAGAGGCTTAAATTACAAATTTAATTTAAAAATCATCTGTAATTAACAAATTACAGCTGATTTTTCTGAGCAGCACTTATTTGAAAAGCATGCACATTTTATCACTATTTTAATAAGTCCACTGAAGTGCAACCTCACTCTTCATTTCTCTATTTTATGATCTAGGTCATTCTACACAGTATGCAGCACAATTTTCTAAATTAATTTACATTGCCAAGAATTTGAAGACATTAGTTTAGGAAGCAAAATGTATCAGATAATTTTTTATTAGAGTATATTGTCTTCTGATATTGTTACTCTTACTTGATATTCTGTGTCATGGACTTTCAATCTGTATATTTTATTGAGGATGGTTCATGCTGTAATTGCCTAACTTTCCAGTAAACCATGATTTCACATGCAAAAATTAAATTTAATATGAATTTATTTATAATTATGAAACCATAAATAACATTGCCACTACTTCTAGAAAACAGGCCTGAATTAAGAAGGTCTTGTAAAGCATTCTTCTCCATAACATTAACCTGTTTTAAAGCAATATGCTGACAGTGTTGCCAGAATAATGAAAGCATCTCCATTTGTGTTCAAGCCATAAAGATTCCTGAGTGTATCTTTGGACTAGCCAAAATGATTCATCCCTGATACTTAAAATACTAAATATAAATTATTTATATGCTAATATAGTATTTTTATAAAATATGTAATTTCTAGGCCGGGCGCGGTGGCTCACGCTTGTAATCCCAGCATTTTGGGAGGCCGAGGCGGGCGGATCACGAGGTCAGGAGATCGAGACCACGGTGAAACCCCGTCTCTACTAAAAATACAAAAAATTGGTCGGGCACGGTGGCAGGCGCCTGTAGTCCCAGCTACTCGGAGAGGCTGAGCCAGGAGAATGGCATGAACCCGGGAGGCGGAGCTTGCAGTGAGCCGAGATCGCGCCACTGCACTCCAGCCTGGGTGACAGAGCGAGACTCCGTCTCAAAAAAAAAAAAAAAAAAAAAAAAATGTAATTTCTTTCATGGCAATTTGTGTTTAAGATAAATGATTTAAAGAGAAATATGTGAAAACACTTCATGCATGTAACTCAGAAAATCAATTCTGTTTAATGGTTCTCTGGTTAAAGTTACAATTTATACTTAATTCTATGGGTGTTGCTAAATTTGGGTGTCTACTCTTTCTTCTTTCTTCCTTCTTTCTTCTTTTTTCTTTTTTCTTTCTTCTTTTTTTATTTTTTATTTTTTATTTTTTGAGATGGAGTCTCTATCTGTTGCCCAGGCTGGAGTGCAGTAGCGTGATCTCGGCTCACCGCAACCTCCGCCTCCTGGGTACAAGCAATTCTCCTGCCTCAGCCTCCCGAGTAGCTGGGATTACAGGCGCCCACCACAATGCCTGGATAATTTTTGATTTTTAGTAGAGGCAGGGTTTTACCATGTTGGGCAGGCTAATCTCAAACTCCAGACCTCAGGTGATCCACCCGCCTCAGCCTCCCAAAGTGCTGGGATTATGGGTGTGAGCCACGGCGCCAAGCCAAGTGTCTACTTCTTAAAAAGACTCTCAGTTGTACAATATGTCCCCATTAATTTTGACTTGAGAGATTTGAAAGAAGCTAACAACAAAGTTTAATAAGCATTTCAAAAAATAATTTCAATTTCAAAGACAGCATGACAAATATATTTAAAAAATGTATTAAAGAGAACATACCTTTGACGTAGAAACCATTTCTCATCACTGTGCATCTGGAGAAAAATTCTCAGCCATAATGTTGGACAATGTCATACCATGAACACGATTAACACTGGGCTCTTATGCCACCAAGCAAGATATTGTACTTCCCCTATTCGTTCATTTATCTGTATGCATAGATTACTTTTTGCACTTTTTCTCTTTTTTTTCAAACTTCCAATATACTGTCTGAATACGCACTTTTTAAACAACATCTGGATTTCTACTTTATTGAGAAAACTGAAGTGATAAAGTTAGTGATGTGATAAAGTTAGATGTACTCTATTATTTAGTTCAATACTGCAGGTAGTAGTGAAAATGGGCATCATTGTCTTGTATGTAAACTCAGGTAGTAGTAATTTAGTCCTTCACCATCAGGTGTGTTATTATTCTTAGAGTTTTCATAGATGCCCTTTACTAGTATGAGGATGATTTCCACCATTCATACTATATGAAGAATTTTAATCATTAATAGGTGTTAAATATTTTTAAGGGCTTTCAAATGCTTTCTCTGCATTTACTGAAACGATAACATGGTCCCTCATCTATCCTGTCAGTACTGTAAATTGCATCGGTTTGTTTTTAAATATTAATTCAGCCATTTAACACTGGAAAAATCCCTTTTGGTCATGACATATACTTTTATGTATTATTGAGTGTATGTATTTGCTATTGCTATGAGGATTGTGTTGTCTATATTCATGAGAGACATTTGTTTAGAGTTCTTATTTTTTGCAGTGTCTTTACTAGATTTTTTAATGAGTATGCTAGCTTTATAATACAAATTAGTCAATTATGTCACTTTGTATCCTAAAATGTTTTGTGTAAATTGAAGCTAGCTTTTTTTTTCATATTTGATAGAATTTGCAAAATCATTTGAAGCAGTTTTTTTTTGGGAGGGGGTATGTTGACAACGAATTAACATTTTTTTATTAGATATAGGCTGTCTTCTATTTCTTCCTGTGTTGATTTTGATAAACTGCATTTTTAGTGAAATTTTCCCATTTTATTTAAGTAGTTGAATTTTTTGCTATTAATTTATCTCATTAAACAATTTACTGCATTGTAATCTAAATACTGGTTGCATTATTCATACTTCATGGAATTCACTCATGTTTTCTTCATGTTCTCATATATTGTCAATTTCTGTGAAACATGTTTAGCTAATATTATATTATCCAATATTGGGTTTTAAATGCTGGCATAACTTTAAGATCTATGATCTTTTTTTAACACTGTTTAGATCTTTTTTATTAATATTTTCTTGCTTTTTTTCCACCTATTTTCTTTTTTTTTAATTATACTTTAGGTTTTAGGGTACATGTGCACAATGTGCAGGTTTGTTACATATGTATCCATGTGCCATGTTGGTTTGCTGCACCCATTAACTTGTCATTTAGCATTAGGTATATCTCCTAATGCTGTCCCTCCCCCCTCCCCCCACCTCACAACAGTCCCCGGAGTATGATGTTCCCCTTCCTGTGTCCATGAGTTCTCATTGTTCGATTCCCACCTATGAGTGAGAACACGCGGTGTTTGGTTTTTTGTCCTTGAGATAGTTTACTGAGAATGATGTTTTCCAGTTTCATCCATGTCCTTACAAAGGACATGAACTCATCATTTTTTATGGCTGCATAGTATTCCATGGTGTATATGTGCCACATTTTCTTAATCCAGTCTATCCTTATTGGACATTTGGGTTGGTTCCAAGTCTTTGCTATTGTGAATAGTGTAGGGACCAGCCCCACAGGGTTGGTAGGTCTCTCCCTGTGTGTGGCGACGAGAGAGTGTAGAAATAAAGACATATGACAAAGAGATAAAAGAAAAGGCAGCTGGGCCCAGGGGACCACTACCACCAATGTGCGGAGACCGGTAGTGGCCCCGAATGTCTGGCTGCGCTGTTATTTATTGTATACAGAGCAAAAGGGGCAAGGTAAAGAATGTGAGTCTTCTCCAATAATAGGTAACGTCACGTGGGTCATGTGTCCACTAAACAGGGGGCCCTTCCCTGCCTGGCAGCCGAGGCAGAGAGAGAGAACAAAGAGAAAGACAGCTTATGCCATTATTTCTACATATCAGAGACTATCAGTACTTTCACTAATTTACTACTGCTATCTATAAGGCAGAGCCAGGTGTACAGGATGGAACATGAAGGCAGACTAGGAGCATGACCACTGAAGCACAGCATCACAGGGAGACAGTTAGGCCTTCAGATAACTGCGGGAAAGCCTGACTGGTGTCAGGCCCTCCACAAGAGGTGGAGGAGCAGAGTCTTCTCTAAACTCCCCCTGGGGAAAAGGAGACTCCCTTTCCCGGTCTGCTAAGTAGCGGGTGTTGTTCCTTGACACCTTTTGCTACCACTAGACCATAGTCCGCCTGGCAACGGGCATCTTCCCAGACGCTGGCGTCACTGCTAGTCCAAGGAGCCCTCTGGTGGCCCTGTCCAGGCATAACAGAAGGCTTGCACTCTTGTCTTCAGGTCACACTTCACTATGTCTCTTCAGCTCCTATCTCTGTATGGCCTGGTTTTTCCTAGGTTATGATTATAGAGTGGGGATTATTATAATATTGGGATAAAGAGTAATTACTACCAACTAATGATTAATATTCATATATAATCATATCTAAGATCCATATCTGGTATGACTATTCCTGTTTTATATTTTATTATACTGGAACAGCTCATGTCCTCGATCTCTTGCCTCGGTGCCTGCGTGGCTTGCCACCCACAGAATAGTGCCGCAATAAACATACCTGTGTATGTGTCTTTATAGCAGCATGATTTATAATCCTTTGGGTATATACCCAGTAATGGGATGGCTGGGTCAAATGGTAATTCTAGTTATACATCCCTGAGAAATCGCCACACTGACTTCCACAATGGTTGAACTAGTTTACAGTCCCACTAACAGTGTAAAAGTGTTCCTATTTCTCCACATCCTCTCCAGCACCTGTTGTTTCCTGACTTTTTAATGATCGCCATTCTAACTGGTGTGAGATGGTGTCTCATTGTGGTTTTGATTTCTCTGAGGGCCAGTGATGATGAGCACTTTTCATGTGTCTTTTGGCTGCATAAATGTCTTCTTTTGAGAAGTGTCTGTTCATATCCTTCACCCACTTTTTGATGGGGTTGTTTTTTTCTTGTAAATTTGTTTGAGTTCATTGTAGATTCTGGATATTAGCCCTTTGTCAGATGAGTAGATTGCAAAATTTTTCTCCCATTCTGTAGGTTGCCTGTTCATTCTGATGGTAGTTTCTTTTGCTGTGCAGAAGCTCTTTAGTTTAATTAGATCCCATTTGTCAATTTTGGCTTTTGTTGCCATTGCTTTTGGTGTTTTAGACATGAAGTCCTTGCCCATGCCTATGTCCTGAATGGTATTGCCCAGGTTTTCTTCTAGGGTTTTTATGGTTTTAGGTCTAACATGTAAGTCTTTAATCCATCTTGAATTAATTTTTGTATAAGGTGTAAGGAAGGGATCCAATGTCAGCTTTCTACATATGGCTAGCCAGTTTTCCCAGCACCATTTATTAAATAGGGAATTGTTTCCCCATTTCTTGTTTTTGTCAGGTTTGTCAGAGATCAGATGGTTGGAGATATGTGGCATTATTTCTGAGGGCTCTGTTCTGTTCCATTGTTCTATATCTCTGTTTTGGTACCAGTACCATGCTGTTTTGGTTACTGTAGCCTTGTAGTATAGTTTGAAGTCAGGTAGCGTGATGCCTCCAGCTTTGTTCTTTTGGCTTAGGATTGACTTGGCAATGTGGGCTCTTTTTTGGTTCCATATGAACTTTGAAGTAGTTTTTTCTAATTCTGTGAATAAAGTCATTGGTAGCTTGATGGGGATGGCATTGAATCTATAAATTACCTTGGGCAGTATGGCCATTTTCATGATATTGATTCTTCCTACCCATGAGCATGGAATGTTCTTCCATTTGTTTGTATTCTCTTTTATTTCATTGAGCAGTGGTTTGTAGTTCTCCTTGAAGAGGTCCTTCACATCCCTTGTAAGTTGGATTCCTAGGTATTTTATTCTCTTTGAAGCAATTGTGAATGGGAATTCACTCATGATTTGGCTCTCTGTTTGTCTGTGATTGGTGTATAAGAATGTTGTGATTTTTGCATATTGATTTTGTATCCTGAGACTTTGCTGAAGTTGCCTATCAGCTTGAGGAGATTTTGGGCTGAGACGATGGGGTTTTCTAGATATACAATCATGTCATCTGCAAACAGGGTTGACTTCCTCTTTTCCTAATTGAATACCCTTTATTTCCTTCTCCTGCATGATTGCCCTGGCCAGAACTTCCAACACTATGTTGAATAGGAGTGGTGAGAGAGGGCATCCCTGTCTTGTGCCATTTTTCAAAGGGAATGCTTCCAGTTTTTGCCCATTCAGTATGATACTGGCTGTTGGTGTCACAGATAGCTCTTATTATTTTGAGATACATCCCATCAATAACTAATTTATTGAGAGTTTTTAGCATGAAGGATTGTTGAATTTTGTCAAAGGCCTTTTCTGCATCTATTGAGATAATCATGTGGTTTTTGTCGTTGGTTCTGTTTATATGCTGGATTACGTTTATTGATTTGTGTATGTTGAACCAGCCTTGCATCCCAGGGATGATCATGGTGGATAAGCTTTTTGATGTGCTGCTGGATTTGGTTTGCCAGTATTTTACTGATAGTGTTATGCTAATGTCTTCTCTACAAGTAGATATCATTCTACTTCTCTTTGCTTCCCATATATATAGGTTTTGGCCACTAAGAGAACATAATGGGAAGCTAGGGTATTGCCCTGACAATAGCAACCACAGAAATTGATTCAGTTTGTATTTTTGCCCAGAACGAATCACTATAACATTACATTAAAACACATTTTGTGTTGTGTTTTAAGAATTTAGAGAATTTTATTTTCACATATTTAGTTATGTTATTTATACCTTGTCAATATGTATATCAATTACAAATTGATTACCACGTTTGTCTCCATTTTTAATCTTTGACATATAATTAAATAAATAAATATGTAAATATATTTGAAATATAAATATATATTTATGTGAAAATAAATATATAAATATGAATGCATATATAAAATAATTATATTTTATTAAAAATTTAATTTTTGTACATTTTGTTAACATTCCCAGAGTCATCAATTAGTTGGATGAAGCTCATTTTCTAGTAAATTTTTGAGAAGGATTTCAAGTGCAGTGCTCTTTGTATTTTTGCAAGTTTGAAGGCTTTCTATAGACTTATTTCTTGAAGGACAGTGATGATAAATATAAAGTCCCTGGCTCTCACATTATTTTATTGAATTCCTTCCTGAATAAAGAAGTCTGAAAAAAAAACTGATTTTTTTTTTTCTAAGTAAACTTGGGACTTTTGCCAGAAAGTCCTAAACACGATTTCTTTCATCTTTATTTTCTGGCACTTTTAATAGAATCCATCTTGCAGTTAGTGTGTCTAGGGCAATATTCACAGATGTTCCACCTTTTTAAATATACAGATTCAAGAATTCTTTGATTTCTAGTGTGTGTTCTTATAGTTTACATACTACTCTGTTGAATTGTCTTATTTTGTTTTTCACAGAATCCAAAGATATACATAAATGTGCATGTGTTTTTGTATGTATGTGTACGTGTCTGTGTTTGTGTGTAAGAGATAGAATGAAGACCATGAGAACAAAATATCAGAAAAAGGAAAGAAAAAAATACAAGAGAAAATATTAGATAAAAGACATTTAAAGTCAAATTTATCATATTTGAAAATGATTGTATAGGATGTCTAGTTCATATTGTTCATTTTGGAGTATTGTGTTTGCTTTGTAGTTGTCTCTGATGGGAGCGGGTGTCTTTTTATTAGCTGTTTTTTTTTATTTTTCCTACCAGTACTTCCACAATTCCAATGGAACATAGCAGGGTTGATTCTAATCTTCTAAGTTTCCTTAGTCGTATGGTTTGTCTGTGTTCCCATCCAAATCTCATCGTGAATTGTAGTTCCCATACTCCCCATGTATCATGGGAGGGACCTGGTGAGAGGTAATGTAATCATGGGGACATTTACCTCCATGCTGCTGTTCTTGTGATAATGAGTAAGTTCCATGAGATCTGATGGTTTTATAAGGGGCTTTTCTTCCTTTGCTCAACTCTCATTGTCTCTCCTGGCACCCTGTGAAGAGGTGCCTTCTGCCATGTTTGTAAGTTTACCGAGGCCTCCTCAGTCATGTGTGTCAATTAAACCTCTTTCCTTTATAAAACACCCAGCCTTGGGTATGTCTTTATTAGCAGCGTGAAAACAACTAATACAACTATAAGTTTCTGGAGTGTATTTGATCATAGTTTTACTTTATATAATTCTTATTAAATGTTACAGGTCAACAACTTCACGGAGCACACTTGGGGAAACATTATTCTAAGCCAATAAGAAGCTGCAGAATTATTATAACTCCTTTTCAAGGGATAGGAAATAACAACATTTTGTCAAGAGAATAATATTAGCACCAGGTTTGAGTAAACATCATTGTGAGTGAGTTTGGCATACGTGGGATCTGAATTGGCTAGCAATATTTTCCTTCTTTCATGAAGAAGCATAGACCCAGAATTAGGGGAAGCTAGTCTCTCTCAGCTAAAGACTACTTTTTTTAGAAGGGCATTCTCTTAAATAAACTGGGCATAGCATTTCCAAAGATGAAATTTATCAGGAATATTATAAGTTCTAAATCTCTCCAGTGAATCAGTTACGAAAGCAACTTCATTAAATAGCTTGATTATAGGGTACAAAGATTTGAAATATTTTATTGCTTTTCTTCTATCAGAATTTTACAGCCAAAATAAAAGGTAGCATTGTGAAATCTGAAAATCTTTCTTCTAGATAAAACAAAAAACTCTTTTTTTAAAATTTTACTTATTTATTTATTTTTTTAGACAGAGTCTTCCTCTGGCAAGGCTGGAGTGCGGTGGTGCAATCTTGGCTCACTGCAACCTTCACCTCCTGGGTTCAAGTGATTCTCCTGCCTTAGGCTCTGGAGTAGTTGGGAATACAGTCACATGCCACCACAACCAACTAATTTTTTTATTTTTTGTAGAAACCAGGTTTTGCCATGTTGGTCAGGCTGGTCTCAAACTCCTAAACTCAAGTGATCCTCCTGCTTCAGCCTCCCAAAGTGCTTGGATTATAGGCATGAGCCACTTCACCCGGCCCAAAAGTCATAATTTTTTAAAGTGTATCGAAGAGATTATCAAAAGAAAATTCAGATTTGGTCAATCAGCCCTTGTTCTCCACTGCTCTACAGATTTCAGAGTCTTAATTTGGACTCCAAAATGCTTTAGTAAGTTTTAATTTGCAACTTATGTGTTAGTGAATTGTTTATAGAAGCAGCACTTACCAAAATTGTCTTACAGATGGGTTATAAATGACTTTCTGCAATGACAGTAAAATATAGCCTAATACATATAAATTTCTTCCCATTTAAATATGAATGAGGTTTGGAAGCAAATTATACTTTCTCAATTGGTTTCATAAAAAGCAATAGTCATATTTATATAACAGGGGAGGCTTAATAATTGTCCACTAAAATCAAATATTTGAGAAATGGAGCAATACAGAGAAAGCCATGTACCATTGCATCACATATCTTGAAAAATTTAAAAACTTCAATTTAAAATCCTGTTTGAGAACTCCTGTTTAAAAACTTATATAGCACAATTAAAAAATATGGTGTAAACATCAGTGAGAATCAATGAA
The DNA here is from genome assembly GCF_006542625.1 of Nomascus leucogenys. NCBI lineage: Eukaryota > Metazoa > Chordata > Mammalia > Primates > Hylobatidae > Nomascus > Nomascus leucogenys. Next base: position 94,750,564 of record NC_044402.1, on the reverse strand, counting down.
TTATATTTGTTTCTTGCTTGGTTTCAATGAGTCCATATAATTAAATGAGTGAAAAGGAAAAGAACTACTATAAATATATAACAACTGCTAGAATATTCTTTTTAGAGACTTTCTCCATTACAACCTTAAGATTATATGTGTATATGTATGAGTGTGTATATATGCAGATTTTAGGGCTGTGGGGAGAAAGAACTGGAGTTTCAATTCTTTCTTTTCTATTCCAGAGGCATGCAATTGGTAAATGCACTGATACTTAACACCACAATTTTCAGTATGTTTAAGAAAGAATGATTATCATTACCTCAAAGTGTTGCAAAGTATCTTCCTGACAGATTTTTGTGTGTGTGTGCAGGAACCAGCTCACAGTGGCTTTCAAAAGCCAAACATAGGCATCTTTTTCCAGCTCCTCTTCAGTGACATTTTACTGATAACTTTAAAGTAGCCATAATAGGGGAGTATTCACAGCACAGAAATCAACAAACAATGTATATCACCACTACCATGCCCAGCAAGCAACTTCAGTAGTACATAACTGAATGGCATATTATATGTACACAATAAATAGCAGTTCTTAAACTATTATTCATCTATTTAAATAGTAGCTATAGCTGAACTTAATTATAAATTATGGGTCTAAATATTTAAGAGACTTTGAATATAAGTAACCCTAATTTAAGGTTTGTGAATCAGTAATATACATCAATAACATTAATGATTATAACAAATGTTTTGAAATCCTGAATTTCTAAATTAATCTTCAGTGGCTCTCTTACTGTATAGACACATTTAGTTAGAATTAGACAATTTTTCTAGAAATTTGTCATTAACATATTTTATCCCATTGCTGCAATCATTCCAAATGATTTACCTTACTTATTTATGTCTTCTTTTGAAAAGTTCAGAAAGCTGTCTGTGATTTCATCTTAAGATGCATATTTTGTTAGGAGTAATCAACTTCCCTCATAGTCTATGATTTTATATTACTCTGAAAATAAAATTCTCTAAATTCTTAAAACACAACACAAAATGTGTTTTAATGTAACATTATAGTGATTCGTTCTGGGCAAAAATACAAACTGAATCAATTTCCGTGGTTGCTATTGTCAGGGCAATACCCTAGCTTCCCATTATGTTCAATCCTATAATGGTGGTAACAAGTTTGTTTTTTTTTAGCTCTGCTTTGTATCATGCTGTGAATTTCAATAGAAATACTGGTTCCAAATTTTCTTAATGGATTTTTTGCCTACAGTATGTGCATTTAGTTATGAGTGGCTAACTCCATGTGCCAGCTTTCAAAAAATGTTCAAATATTGTAAATTGTTATTATTTCAGTAAAGAATTGTTCTTGAAGACAGAATCAAGAATGCAGTGGAAAAAACAGTAGGAAAAATAAATCAAATCAAATATATAGGACTGCACAAAGTAAGGTCTATTCTCATGAAAGGAAAATATACACCTTTCAGTGGTGACTTTTCTATGTTGTTAAAAAGTAAGTTGCTGTTATCCATGTGTGATTTATCATGAAAAGCATTTCTTATGCATTCCCTTTCCTTTGGGCCCTTTTGTTAACTTTTGTTATTTTTCTATATTGTCAACAATGGGAAAATCATTTGCTTTAAATGAAAAGTTTGCAATAGCATTGCTTATTTATTTTTCCAGATATGAAAACTTTTGGATCTGTAGCAAAAGATGTTACTGCAAATAATCTATTTGTAATCTATTTAAATTTATTTGAAAACTATATTGCAAATAGGTTGTTGCAACATAAAAAAAAACCCTTTATACGCCCCCCAAAAATATTTATGAAGCACTTTCGAAAGGATTTTTTATTACCTATTGATGTCCAAGCACTTTTGACCTCCTGATCATAAAGATTTAAAATAGGAGAGAACTTCGGCCTGTGTAAATAGTACTGAAATACATGTCAAGCTGGATTCAGATGTTTGGTCCCTTTCATTTGCTTTGACTTTCTTAATCCAATTAATTATCAAACAAAGGAGTCATTGTATATTTAGGTATTTGATCTTGAAAAAATATATTTTAAAATACCATTTTTAAGCATTGACTAAAGGCAGCACAGCATTACAATTTCTGAGCAAAGGGAAACAAAGTAGGTTCACCTTTGCTTCTTAGAGGCACATTCTATACCATGTCACAGGGAATGGGAACCCCAGCGGGACATAGTTGTCTGGCTAAACCGAGAGACAGAGGTAGGACTGAGTTAACTGGAACTGCAGGGTAGATTACTATAAAGGAAGTGTCACAGTGTTCATAAAGATGCCGTCAACTGGTTTCCAGTGATCCTTAAGTAACTAGACATTCAGCAAAGTAAAAAGTTGATGGCCTTATCAATGAAACTACGAAGAAGAGTGCGTTAGCAGATATCATCATTGTTAACAAAACAGATTCATTTGCAGAAAAGGATTTAAGCAAATTAAGAACAATTAGATTAAACAGCACAGACTTTAGAAACACAAAAAGTAAGAGGTGGTATCTCTAATATATTGGATAGTTATGCATTGGGCAGTCTCTCAAAAATATATTTACAAAAATTGTAAGATGTACTTACAATATAACTCAGATTGATGAAATTACAGTTATATTCACATTTGAAGTGCAAGGAAATGTAATGGGAGAAAGATTAAACGTATTCAAAATTAGTTTTCGTTAAATAATGAAGTATTAGGAAGATGGTTCAACTAAAAGGGCAATAATTTATTAAAGACAATCAGATGATTATTGATCCAAGCTGTCCATGAGATGTAAGATTGAAAGGAGATTGTAGTGATCTAGAAAGATAACACAGAGAAAAAAAATAATTGGTTCTGATTGGTGAGATCATAAATAAGGATATTTTTACACAACTATAGCAATTCTGACATCACATTTCAAAGAAGACCAAGTTTGTCTTTAATACCAAAAGATAATTCTTACCAAAATATAATAATTTCATGATCAAAACAGAAATAAGTTTCCTACTGAGTAGTTCATGCATATAATTATTTATGTTACGAATTGCAATGTCTTAAGTTATTTTAGATAATGAATAAGATTTAGTAAGTTAGGACTGTAAAATATTTGGCATCTTATAGTGAAATAAAATACCCTCTATATGGCCTTTTGTGATTGTGTCGTGTGCGTGTGTGTGTGTGTGTGTGTGGAGAAAGCTGTTTCACAAAAGTCATTTTCAGAATTGATTTTCACATATATAAAATTTACTGTTAATAGTGATGACAAAACATACTTTAACATTTTCCCTTTTCTTAGTACTTCAGCTGATTGAAAACATATAACAATTTTATTATGTTATGAGACAGTTCAAAGTGCTTAAAATATTGATTAAGAAACAGATGGAGAATAAAGAAAATACTCAAAAGCTACTGTTTTGGAAGACCATTTAAGTTTATTAGTCTTCTTTCTTTAGAAAGCAAAAATAACTGATTTCAGCAAAAAAATATAATATTACTGCAGTTCCTACATGTTGTCAAAGGACAATAAGGGACTGTGACAATCATATATCAATAAATCCCACAACTTAGATTAAATTGACAAATTGAGGAAATTTGAATAGTTATATATTTATTAAATAAAGTATATTTATAAATTATAGTTAATAAATTAATAAATTTACTTTCCCACAAAGAAATTTTAGGTCCAGATAGCTCACTGTTGAATTCTTTAATAGAAAAATTAACAAAATCCTTCATAACATATAAAAAATAGAATAGTGAGAACTCATTGTGTGAAGCCAGAATACTATGACTCGGAAAACTGACAACGATATTGAAAAAAAAAAAAATTGTGAACCTAGAAGCAAACATTAAAAAAAACAGTAATTTTTTAAAGATAATAGACCATGAATAAGTAGGATTCATCCAACGAATGCAGTTGATTTACCATTTGAGAATCAAGGAAACTCACCATACAAATAGAACAAAGATAGAAAATTAGGAAATCATCTCAATAGATGCAGAAAAAGCATTTGACAGAATGCAGCATCAATTAGTGATAAATGCTTTCAGCAGACTAGGAATAGGTTGCAGAACCCTCTTCAACATAGAAAGCATATCTGCAAAAAAACATCAAATATCCTATATAATGGTGAATAGCTAAACACTTTATCTTTACCAGCAGGAAGAAAGCAAAAATGTCAGTTCTACTACCTCTATTGAATGTGTTAAATGAGATGATAGCCATTGCAATGAGACAATAAAACAAACTCTTTGGTAAACATAGTTTATGAATCTACAAAAACAAACAAAATACTGGAACAAATAAGTGAATACAGCAGGTTACAGATCGGCATATAAAAATAAATTGTATTTCTATAAGTGGAAAAAAGCAAGTGGAAAATGAAATATTAAAAAATAGCATTTATGATAGCAAAAACATAAAATAAAAAAGATTTTTAACTGTGAGATATCCACAATGAAAAATATAAAACATTGTTGAAAGTAATTAAATAAATGGAGATATATATCACATTTTTTGATAATAAGTCTCAATATTATTAAGATGTCATTTCTTCCAAAAATGATCACTGGATTCAAGGCAACTCCAATCAAAATAGAAATCCCAGGAAGACTATTTTAAGATATTCACAAGTTGATTTAAATTTAAAAGTAAACTTTTAAATTTATTTTTATGTGCATACATGTATATGTGTATGTGCAGGTGTGTGTGCGTGTGTATATGTGTGTGTCAGTGTGTGCGTATGTGTGTTTGTGTGGGACCTGTGCATGTCTGCATGCATATGTGTAAGCACATGTGTGTATGTGTGTAAGTTAAGTAACTTAAGTAAGTATGTGTATGTGAATAAGTTAAGAACTTACTTTAGCTGAGAAAATCGCCTTACTACATTATCTCTAGACCTTCTTTATAAACGGTAAACAGGACCATGTGATCATAATAAAAATATGTAGACCAATGATAAAAATACAAAGCTCACAATTGTACTTACAGACTTATAGTTTATCCATTTTCAAAGAAGATGTCAAGATACTTCAATGGGAGATAGCATAATCTTTTCAAGAAATTGTATAGTAATGACTCAAATCTATATTTTGAAAAATGAACTTCAACCACTATATCATGCCACATGTAAAAACCAAACTGCAAACCAATATTATCAAACCTCCACTACAATTATTAAAATCAGAGACTGAGAAAGCCACATGTTGATGACGTTGCAAAGCAAAATGGAAATTTTGTACATTGATGGTGGAATTGGCATATTTTACAAACATTTTGAAAAACAGTTTTGTAATATTTTATAATGTGTGCGCTTTCATCATATGACCCAGAAAATCATGCATTAGGTATTTACTCCAAAATAATGAAACCATATAGTCACACACGGAGACTTGTATGTGAATATTCATACAAACTTTATTTATAAGAATCAAAACCTAAAATAATTTAATTATTCATCTCTAGATATATAGATACCCCTTACCCCCAACACACACACACACACACACACACACACACAATGGAATACTTCTCAGCAATTAAACAGAATGACCAACTGATAAATTCAGCAAACCTGCCAGGTGAAACAATATGCATCCTTCATGATTCCATTAATATGAACAGTTATACTAACATATGTAATATGGAAAGCAGATCAGTGTTTTCCAATAGATAGAACAAAGAGAGGCAACTGACTTAATGTCCTTCATTTTGTAGAAAGAGTCACATATTCTATGTCACTTTTTCCATTGTTCCATAAACAGTTTACACTAGCCACAACGATGCAAAATTGGATAATTTTATTGTTTGTAAATTATACTTTGCTAGTGATGTAAAATAATTGATCATAAGCCTAAATATAAAAATTTGATTTTTATATCATATATACAATAAAATATTTGATAAATCATCCTGGTCTTGCAAAAAGGAAGTTTCATTAAATATCAGAAATAGAGACAAACACACCATGCACTTTAGGTAAAAAGAAAAAGCAATTGTTAAATTGAATCTCATGAAAAAAATATATTTTTAGTTTTCAAAAACCTCACTTAAGAAAATAAAAATATAAATTGTCAGCTGAAAGAAAATGGTTGATATGCGTGTATCTTTCAAGAAATATTACACTTTAGATAAAAATCTTATTTAAAAATACAGAAATAATGCAACAGACTTTCCACAAAAGATAATATAGTAAAAGCTAAAAAAGTTAAATTGCTCAATAATTTTAGTTATTTAAATAAATGGAAACTAAAGTATAATTGGGTGCCATTATTTGCCCTCTAGAGTGGCTTAAGTAGGAAAGATTGGCAATATCAAATGTTGATGAGAAGATCAAACTCAAAAATAATGCTAGGAGTTTAAAATGTTAAAACCGTTTTGAGAAACCATTAGCAGTTTCTTATTAATTTAAACACGTAACTTGCATATGACCTAGATATTTAACTCCTAGGTATTTACCATGGAGAACTGAAGACCTATGTCTATACACAAAGACTTTTACTTAAATAGTCTGGTAACTTATAACCACCATTCTGAAAGCAACCTACATATTCTTTTTTATTATGGGTGTTTTGTATATAATTATGTTTTTAACAATACACTGTGAGTAGATGTGTTATCTCTTTTATACTATTGTGGTTAAGGAGCCACTCACTGTGCATTGTCCACCATTTCTTTCTTCTTTCACTCCTTCTTGAAAGCTTCAAATTAATTATAGCTGCAAGACAGGAGAAGACTGAATTCCTATATCACCTTATATAGAGCTGCATTGAATTGTGGTGGGGGTAAGAAATGCATTCATTTTAATTAAGTCTTTGAAATATATATATGTGTATATATATATACACACACACACACACACACACACACACACACACACATATATATATATATATATATATATATATATTGTTTTTTGAGACGGAGTCTAGCTGTGTCACCAGGCTGGAGTGCAGTGGTGACATCTCGGCTCACCGCAACCTCCGCCTCCCGGGTTCAAGTGATTTTCCTGCCTCAGCATCCTAAGTAGCTGGGAGTACAGGCATGCGTCACCACACCCAGCTAAGTTTTGTATTTTTAGTAGAGATCGGGTTTCACCATGTTGGCCAGGATGGTCTTTATATCTTGACCTCGTGATCCACCTGCCTCGGCCTCCCAAAGTGCTGGGATTACAGGTGTGAGCCACTGCGCCCGGCCTTGAGAAGGAATTTTTATCTGTTAGAGCATCTAGTGTTACCTTAACTGACATTGATAATTGTTTTCGTTTGTAATTTAGCTGACATTTATAAACACCACAAACCCAGGAAATGTTGCCTAATGCAGAACAAATTTCCCAGATTAATTATTTGCCAAAAGTACACCATGTATACTTTGTTATCAAAAGACATACCTTTTATTCCTAAATTAAGTATTGTTAATTATTGTTCTTAGTCTGCTTTATTTCTCACAAATTCTGAGTTAGTAGAAAGTGCTTATTTTCCCCATTATCCAAGGAATGATTTTCACAATTAGACATCAGGCAACATGTGACAATTATCACTGAATAAAAAGAAATCAAGTAAGCCATATGATTTTTCCAACTTACTTCCTTGGGAGAGTAAAGGTGGGAAAACCCAAGTGGAGCCTGGAAAACTCATAAAGTTAACAGGAGGGATTTGAAAGTTTATAAAGGATAAATTGGCTAGAATTTGTAGAGTATTGGGAGAAGAGATCTTCATAGAGAGATCCAGAAATCTCCAGATGGTCTCTCTTGAGTCTTTATCTGTGTATTCATCAGTACTAGTGTATAAGAAAACTACTTTTTTCTAAAGAAAAAATAATCCCACAAGAGCTTAGGGAACAATTCTTATTGGACAAAAGGCCAAAACATATTATCTGAAATGAAAAGGGAAGTTCCATACTGATAAAAGGGTCAATTTTTTATGATTACATAACAATTCTAAATGTTTATACACCGAATTAAAGAGATTCACAATACATGAACAAAAACTGATAATACTGGAAGGAGAAATCGAGAAATCCACAACTTTAGTCAAAGATTTCAATACTCCTTTCTATCACCAAGCACATTCATTTTTTAAAAGCATTTAATGGCCTAAGGAAATGAATATCACCTGTTAGTAAAAGTACACATGTCAACATAATCTCTATAAGACCTAATAATGGGCCAGGTGAGGTGGTTCATGCATGTAATCCCAGCACTTTGAGAGGCCGAAGAAGGTAGATCACTTGAATCCTGGAGTTTGAAAGCAGCTTGGGCAACACAATGAGACTCCATATATATAAAAAATATAAAAAATTATTTGGGTGTGGTGATGCACACCTGTAGTCCCAGCTACTCAGGAGTCTGATGTGGGAGGGTCACTCGAGCCCAAGAGGTCAAGAATACAGTGAACCTTGATTACACTAGCACACTCCAGCTTCAGCAATGGATCAAGACGCTGTCTCAAAAACAAAATCAAACAAAAAAAACACCAAAAATCTATTAAAGCTATTATAAAATTCATCTATATTTGGATTTTTTCCTTTGAAATTTGGTAAATGTATATTAAAATATAGATGTATAATTGTAATCTATTCTTAGCAAATCCACTAAATGCATTCCAAATTATTAGTCTTCATACTTAACCAATTGAAAAATAAGCACCAAGCCACATGAAGCTAACATAGCCCTTTTATTATTGAAAAAATAATAAAATAAAAGGGCTAAGGTGAGAGTAGATCTTGGTGAGAAAGCCAAGTTAGTCTGCTAACAGAGCTGCCTAGAATAGTATGCCACACTAGGGCAGATGCCTGTCTACCAAAGTACAGACCCATTTATTCCTGGGAGAACAGAGCCAAATGTGCATTTTCTGTGAATAGGCGGAATTTAAGAAGCATATGGACAGAGCCAGACCAAGTGTGCTTGTCCTTCTCTTCCCAAATTTACAAACCAAATAAGCCACAGAACCTTTCCTAAAATGGATTTAAGAAAAGGTGCAGACAGAGGCCAAGAGTGTTGTACTAATAGGCTTCTTCAGTGTGAAAGAAAACAACAGGTCAGAAGTACTGCCTGTTTAAATAGAATTTTCAAAAATGTCTACATTAAAATATCACTCAGTTTAGGTACTTGTTTATTATTAAGATATTTTTAAAATACAATAATATTACAGAATTCAGCTGAATAATAATCAGATTGCTATATTTAAGTTGTGTTTACACTAGAAAATATTCTCAAACATTTTCTGAACATATGTAATTCAAATAACGTGTTAGAAACATCATTTAAGAGATACAGGTGTTAATCACAGATGTTTTGTTTTCCTATAAAATATTCCAAAGAAGGCAGACACATTAAGTCAGAGAAATGTATTTCAAATAAATACCTACTGGGAGTTTTTCTTAACAGTCTTTCTGTAAATAGAACATGCTGGAAAATACTAGCTTTACTATACTAATCAGTAAATTGTCTACCGCATTCTGACAAGATTTTGTCTGGAATGTAATGTGCGTAACACTCCAGAAAGATCCCCCAGACACACAGGAAATATAGCAAATCAAATTCTCTTTTAACTAAATGTGTTGGCAAATGCTGGAGCGTCAATAAGTAACCTCTCTTGAAACCTGAGGTGACTTTTCAGAAAATGAAAGGGAGACAAAGGGAGACCTTTGTCAAGATAAAAGCATCTTAGCATGAACATACTATGAAAAATTGAACTAAAGACAAAACACGGATTTAGAAGATTAACATTGCATCCACAAGAATTGCCTTTTGCATACTATCGGTTATCGGCATTTGGCCTCTCATTAGCTTCTCTGCTTTTCACAATAGAGCGTGGCTGTTCTTTGAAACACTCAGCCCGCCAAAATATCCAATGCTTTATGTTTTCCCTGTGTTTCATCAGGGAAATTTTCAAACATGATATTTAACTATGTCAAGGGTCAAACTAAGCAGACAAAAACTGATGTCTGTTTTGTATAAAATAATTGGAATAGAAAAAGATAGAGATGGAAATGAACCAAGTGTACGAAACCGATAAGACTAAATGGGAAACACAATAAAAATCATGGAGAACAAAGAAGGTAAATGAGCTCTTTTAATATGTGAGTCACAAAAAAGATTGCCTTCGAATTACTTAAGGGTAAAGTTGAGCAGGTTATAGCATGTCAAACCTGATATACAAGAAACTTAATCATGGACTTCATTATTTAAATGGGAAAAATATAGAATCTTACAATTAACTGTTCTTTTTGTCAGAAGATTATAGTGTGTGTATGTATATGTACACATACATTCATCTTAGCACAGCTAAATTCTTTTCTACAGTATCCTTGGATAATTACATTTTATGAATCCTTGATATTACTTGGCAGAACAGAAATTCTTAATATTTCCTGATAATTTTAATAAAACACTAGATTTTTATATTCACTGCCATACTAAAGGTTTTGTCAATGTAATTCCTTTCAAAATATCTCTAAAAAATCTGTTAAAAAGTAAAATATGGTCTCCTTTAAAATATATTAATATATAAACTTTATTTCCCTCAAGAGATCAACTGCAATTAGATAACATAGTCGTATCCAGTGTCACCCTTGACAGCACAGTGTAGGCTGAGCAACAAGTGTTCAGTCATTTATTTAGCCTTTGCAGGTAACTTTAGGCATAATGTTATATTTTGGAGCCAGATAAAAAGTGGCTGATTTAACATTTATTTGATTTGATTGCTTATAATTCAGGCATTATGAGATCTTGGAAAACAGCATTAGTTTAGATGGTAATAAGGGCCACCTACCAAAGCTTTGATTATAGCTTGAAGTAGCCATCTCCGTGCTGTAGCTACGTTCTGGGCAGAGGAAACTCGAATAGATCCACAATGCTTATATTCTCAGACCTCTAGAGACGTACAATAAATATAACTTTTATTGACTTGAACATAAAATCAGTTTTCCAATTTGGCCTTTATGCTTTGCTTAATCATTGGCACAAAATGTTCTATATCAAACATTAATAACATTTAATACTTGTTATAGACTGAATTGTGTCTCCCCCTCCTCAAATTTTTATGTTGAACCCCTAACCCTCATTTTGACTGCATTTCGTGATAGGGCCTTTGAATAAGTGATTAAGGTTAAACGAGTTCAGAAAGTTTAGACCATAATCCAATATGGTCAGTGTCCTTATAAAGGGGAAGAAGTGCCAGGGATGTGAATGCACACAGCAAAGGCCATGTGAGGACATGAAAAGAAGAGGGTGATATCCCTGTATCATTTTTAATTGTGTCTATTTGATTCTTCTCTCTTTTATTCTTTATTAGTCTGGCTAGCAGTCTATTTTGTAAATCTTTTCAAAAAGCCAGCTCCTGTATTCATTGGTTTTTTGAAGGGTTTTCGTATTTTTATCTCCTTCAGTTCTGCTCTGATCTTAGTTATTTTTTGTCTTCTGCTAGCTTTTGAATTTGTTTGCTCTTGCTTCTCTAGTTCTTTTAATTGTGATGTTAGGGTGTCGATTTTAGATCTTTCCTGCTTTCTCCTGTGGAAATTTGTGCTATAAATTTCCCTCTAAGCAATGCCTTAGCTGTTTCCCAGAGATTCTGGTATGTTGTGTCTTTGTTCTCATTGGCTTCAAAGAATTTATTTATTTCTGCCCTAATTTCGTTATTTACCCAGTAGTCATTCAGAAGCAGATTGTTCAGTTTCCATGTGGTTGTGCAGTTTTGAGTGATTTTCTTAATCCTGAGACCTAATTTGATTGCACTATGGCCTGAGACACTGCTGGTTGTAATTTCCATTCTTTTGCATTTTCTGAGGAGTGTTTTACTTCCAATTATGTGGTCAATTATAGAATAAGTGTGATGTGGTGCTGAGAAGAATATATATTCTGTTGATTTGGGGTGGAGAGTTCTGTAGATGTCTATTAGGTCTGCTTGGTCCAGGGCTGAGTTCAAGCCCTGAATGTCCTTGTTAATTTTCTGTCCATTGATTTAATATTGACAGTAGGGTGTTAAAGTCTCCCACTATTATTGTGTGGGAGTCTAAGTCTATTTGTAGGTCTCTAAGAACTTGCTTTATAAATCTGGGTGCTCCAGTATTGGGCAGATATATATTTATGATAGTAGGTTCATCTTGTTGCATTGATCCCTTTACCATCATGTAATGCCCTTCTTTGTCTTTTTTGATCTTTGCTGGTTTAAAGTCTGTTTTATTAGAGACTATGATTGCAACCCATGCTTGCTTTTTTTTTTTTTTTTTTTTTTTTTTTTTGCTTTCCATTTGCTTGGCCAGTATTTCTCCATCCCTTTATTTTGAGCTGATGTGTGTCTTTGCACAGGAGATGGGTCTTCTGAACACAGCACACCGAGGAGAGTGTGTGTTATCCAATTTGCCAGTCTGTGTCTTTTAATTGGGGCATTTAGCCCGTTTATATTTAAGGTTATTATTGTTATGTGTGAATGTGATCCTGTCATTATGATGCTGGTTGGTTATTTTGCATTAGTTGATTCAGTTTCTTCATACTGTCGATGGTCTTTAAAATTTGGTATGTTTTTGCATTGGCTGGTACCAGTTTTTCTTTTCGTATTTAGTGCTTCCTTCAGAATCAGAAAAAAAAACTATTTTAAATTTCATATGGAACCAAAAAAGAGCCCAAATAGGCAAGACCATCCTAAGCACTATGAACAAAGTTGGAGGCATCACGCTACCTGTCTTCAAACAATACTACAAGGCTACAGTAACCAAAACAGCAAGGTACTGGTACCAAAGCAAATATATAGGCCAATGGAAGAGAACAGAGGACTCAGAAATAATACCACACATCTACAACCATCTGATTTTTGACAAACCTGACAAAAACAAGCAATGGGGAAAGGATTCTGTATTTAATAAATGGTGTTGGGAAAACTGGCTAGCCATATGCAGAAAACTGAAACTGGACCCCTTCCTTATACAAAAATTAACTCTAGATGGATTAAAAACTTAAACGTAAGACCTAAAACTATAAAAACCCCAGAAGAAAACCTAGTCAATACCATTCAGGACATAGGCATGAGCAAAGACTTCATGACTAAAACACCAAAAGCAATGGCAAGAAAAACCAAAATTGACACATGGAATCTGATTAAACTACAGAGCTTCTGCACAGTAAAAGAAACTATCATCAGAGTGAACAGGCAGCCTACAGAATGGGAGAAAATTTTTGCCATCTATCCATCTGACAAAGGGCTAATATCCAGAATCTACAAGGAACTTAAACAAATTTACAAGAAAAGAACAAACAACCCCATCAAAAAGTGGGTGAAGGATATAAACAGGCACTTCTCAAAAGAAGACATTTATGTGGCCAACAAACATAAAAAAATGCTTATCATCACTGGTTATTAGATAAATGCAAATCAAAACCACAATGAGATACTATCTTACACCAGTTAGAATGGCTATCATTAAAAAGTCAGGGCTGGATGGATGCGGTGGCTCATGTCTGTAATCACAGCACTTTGGGAGGCCGAGGTGGGTGAATCATGAGGTCAGGTGTTTGAGAACAGCCTGACCAACATGGTGAAACCCCATCTCTACTAAAAAATACAAAAATTAGCCGGACATGGTGGTGTGTGCCTGTAATCCCAGTTACTCAGGAGGTTGAGGCAGGAGAATTGCTTGAACCTGGAGGCGGAGGTTGCAGTGAGCTGAGATTGTGCCACTCTACTCCACTCTAGCCTGGGGGACAGAGTGAGACTCCATCTCAAAAAAAAAAAAAAAAAAAGTCAGGAAACAACAGATGCTGGAGGGGATGCAGAGAAATAGGAATGCTTTTACACTGTTGGTGGGAGTGTAAATAAGTTCAACCATTGTGGAAGTCAGTGTGGTGATTCCTCAAGGATCTAGAACCAGAAATACCATTTGACCCAGCAATCCCATTCCTGGGTATATACCAAAGGATTATAAATCATTCTACTATAAAGATGCATGCACATATATGTTTATTGCAGCACTATTCACAATAGCAAAGACTTGGAACCAACCCAAATGCCCATCAATGATAGACTGGATAAAGAAAATGTGGCACATATACATTGTGGAATACTGTGCAGCCATAAAAAAGGAGGAGTTCATGTCCTTTGAAGGGACATGGATGAAGTGGGAAACCATCATTCAAAGCAAACTACCACGGGAACAGAAAACCAAACACTGCATGTTCTTAGTCATAAGTAGGAGTTGAACAATGAGAACATATGGACACAAGGAAGGGAACATCACAGACTGTGGCCTGTCGGGTTGGGGGCCAAGGGGAGGGATAGCATTAGGAGAAATACGTAGGTAATGGATTGATGGGTGCAGCAAACCATCATGGCACGTGTATATCTATGTAACAAACCTGCACGTTCTGCACATGTATCCCACAACATAAAGTATAATTAAAAAAAAAAATAAGAAGAGTGTGGACTGTAAGGCAAGAAGAGAGTTCTCAGGAGAAACCAAACCTTCTGATACCTTAGTCTTGGACTTATAGCCTCCAAAACAGTGAGAAAATAACTTTCTGTTGTTTAAGCTACACAATATACAACATCTTATTAAGGCAGCTCTAGCAAGCAAGTATAAGCCTACCTATAGGAGCACTTACCTGTATTAGTTTGTTAACCTTCATAACATTATATCAATGGATCTAGTCAAATTAAGCATCCCCCTTCTAAAGAAGAAGAAAACAAGACAGAAAAGTCAAGTAAATCTTTCTAGTTCACACAGCTAGTAAATGATACCACTAGTATTTAAATGTAGATGATTGGATTTCATAACCTTTGAGTTTAACCATTTGACTATGGCTGCTCTTTGGATTTTATTTATGTACGTTTCTATTAATCTAATATCCATCTATTCCTCCATTCATTCATTAATATACCTATTCACCTACCTTTCTACTTGAATATTCAAAATATTTGTTTCTTTTTGGAATTTTTGATATATTGAAATTGCATATTATGTATAAATAGGTAGAGTTCAATAATGCATTTATTTGAGAACTATGACATAAATTTTTATTTTTAAAAATTGATTTTTTTGTTATTAAGTTTGCAAGGTTCTATTTTTGGATATTAGCTCCCTATCAGATATATGGTTCTAAAATATTTTCTCCCAGTCTACAGGCTATCTTTTCATTTTGTGAATTTCTCCTTTGCTGTGCAGAATCTTTTTTAATTTAATGTAGTCCCACTTGTTTATTTTTGCTTTTGTTGCCTAAGCTTTTTCTGTGATATTCAAAAAATTATATCCAAGGCCAACATCAAGGAGGTTTATCCCTAGGTTTTCTTCTAACAGTTTTTTTCTAGCAGTTTTTTTTTTTTTTTTTTTTTACAGTTTTGGGTCTTACTTTTAGGTCTTTAATCCATTTTGAGTTTATTTTTGTGTACGGTAGGGATACGGGTCCAATTTTCTTCTTTTGCACAAGGATATCCAGTTTTCTCAACACCATTTATTTAACAGGCTGTTGCTTCTCTATTGTGTCCTCTTGGTGTCCTTGTTGAAAATTTGTTTACTGTATATGCTTGGGTTTATTTCTGGGTTTTTTATTCTGTTCCTATGGTCTCTGTGTGTGTTTTTATGTCATTTCCATACTGTAGCTTTGTGATATAATTTGAAATCAGGAAGTGTAATGCCTCCCACATTTTTTTTCTCAGGATTGCTTTGGGTGCTCAAGATGTCTTGTGGTTTCATGTAATTGTAGAACTTTTTTTCTATTTCTGTGAAAAATGCCATTAGTATTTTGATAACGATTGTGTTGAATCTGTATATTACTTTGGGTACTATGGACATTTGAACAATATTAATTCTTCCAATCCATGTACACAGGTTATCTTTCCATTTATTTGTATTTTATTCAAATTCTTTAATCAATGTTTTATAGTCAAATACTTCACCTACTTGGTTAAACTTATATCTGAGTATGTAATTTTTTGATGCCATGTAAATAGGATTTTTTTGAATTCTTTTTCAGGTAGGCCATTACTGGTGTAAAAAATCTGATTAATTTTTATGTTCATTACAAATCCTGAAATGTTAGCCCAGAAACAAATAACCCCATTAAAACAAAATAAAACAAAACAAAACAAAAAAACAGGCAAAAGACCTGAATAGATATTTCTTCAAAGAAGCCATAAACATGGCCAATGGGTAAATGAAAAGGTGGTCAACATCACTAATCACTAGGGAATATGCAAATCAAAACCACAATAGGTATCATTTCACATCCCTTAGGAAGCCTATTAGTAAAAAGACAGTAGATAACAAGTGTTGGCAAAAGTGTGGAGGAAAGGAAACTCTCTCATACAAAATTGGTAATGATATAAATTGATGTAGCCGTTATGGAAAACAATATGGAGGTTGCTCAAAAAATGAAAAATTATCTACAACAGACTTAAACAAATCAGTAAGGAAAAACAATCCCATCAAAAAATGGGCTAAGGACATGAATAGACAATTCTCAAAAGAAGACATACAAATGGCCAACAAGCAAAAAAGAAATCAACGTAACTAATGATTAGGGAAAAGCAAATCAAAACTACAATGAGATACCACTTTACTCCTGCAAGAATGGCCACATTCAAAAATCAAAAAAACAGTAGATGTTGACATGAAGCCATTGATCAGGGAACACTTCCACACTGCTGGTGGGAAAGTAAACTAGTACAGCCACTATGGAAAACAGTGTGGCGATTCCTTAAAGAACTAAAAGTAGAACTACCATTTGATACAGCAATCCCACTACTGGGTATCTACCCAGAGGAAAATAAGTCTTTATGCAAAAAAAGATACTTGCACACGCGTGTTTATAGCAGCACAATTCACAATTGCAAAATCATGGAACCAACCCAATTGCCCATCAATCCATCAATCAATGAGTGGGTAAAGAAACTGTGAGATATATATATATATATATATCTCACATACATATATATATCACATATATATATAAAATCATGTACATATATGATGGAATACTACTCAGCCATAAAAAGGAATGAACTAATGGCATTTACAGTGAGCTGGATGAGATTGGAGACTATTATTCTAGGTGAAGTAACTCAGGAGTGGAAAACCAAACAATGTGTGTTCTCATTGATATGTGGGAGCTAAGCTATGCGGATGCAAAGTCGTAAGAATGATACAATCGAATTTGGGGACTTCGGGGTAAGGGTGGGCAGGGGGAGAGGACTAAAAGAATACAAATATGGTGCCATGTATACTGCCTGGGTGAAGGGTGCACCAAAATCTCACAAATCACCACTAAAGAACTTACTCATGTAACCAAATACCACCTGTTCCCCAATAACCTATGAAAAATTTAAAACAAAAAAATTAAAAATAGAACTACCATAGGGCAATCCTCCTTCTGGGCATACACCAAAAGAAATAGGATTAGCATCTCCTAGAGATAACTGCCCTTTCATGTTCATTGAGGCATTATTCAAAATAGCCAAGATATGGAAACTAAGTATCTGTTAATGAATGAATGGATAAAGAAATATGTGGCATATATATATATATATATATATATATACACACACACACATATATATTTGCTTTAATTGTATTACCCATTAGTTAATGGGTAATTTAATTATATCTATTTGTTTTAATTATACATTTATATAATTATATATTTAATATATATTTATATATATTTGCTTCAATTTTTTTACCCATTAATTGATTAATTTGCTTTATTATATTACCTATTTCACTGTATATAAATATGTCAAAACATCATATTGTGTGTGTGTGTGTGTGTGTGTGTGTATATTTATAGTGGAATATTATTCAGCCTTAAAAAAGAAGCTCCTGACATTTCTAACAATATGGATGAACCAGGAGGATATTATAGGAGTGAAGTAAGCCAGACACAGATAGGAAAATACTATATAATCTTACTTATATGGGGAATCAAAAATATAAATTTGGATTCATAGAAGCAGATGGTAGAATGGTGGTTACTAGAGATTGCTAGGGTGAGAGGACAGGGAAGAATCGGGAGATGTTGCCAAAGGGTATAAAGTTGCAGTTGTGTAGGGTGAATAAATTTAGAGATCTAATATACAACATGATGAGTATAGTTGATAATACTGTATTGTGTCCTGGAAATTTGCTAAGAGAGTAGATTATAGCTGCTCTCACCACAAAAATAAGGTAACTATGTGAGATACTAGATGTGTTAATTTGCTTTATTATATTATCTCTTTAACTGTATATAAATGTCAAAACATAATATTGTATATCTTAAATATATATAATGAAATATATAAAGACATCTATAAAAAATAAGATTCATGTATAAAAATAAGTTGAAATGTTTTAACCTTACTTGCTGCTTTCATGTGATGCATAATCACCGTACAATAAGAAATTTATAGCTTTTGAAGCTTATTAATTGAAAACCCTTCCAAATTGGCGTGAAGCAAAGAATAGCAATTTTCTTCTCAGTGATTTGAGGGATGTGAAATGCTAAAAGATACAGGATTTACCTAATGAATGTTTACATAATTATTCTCAGTTACCACCCTTCTAGTTTTTAATTTTTGGTAAGCTATAAAGATTATTTGTGAGGCTTTCTTGCTGGCCAATACTCCAAATATTCCATCACTCTTACACTTCTGTCATCCTGTATTGAAGTTTGATGAAAAATAGTGATCCAGAGAAGTTTGTACTCGTTCAATAACTATTCATTGATTCATTAAAACAGATGTTACCTTGTAATCATTTAAAAATTGTCTCTTGAAAACAACCATTCTAAGATTCAGTCTATTTAGACTTCCAATATTTAGTTAAAATATTAGAATATCGTTGATAAATTGTAAAACAGTTAAGAATATAAATGAAGTATTATATAAAATATTTTAAATCTTTTGATCTGAGTATTGTAAATATAATTAAACGTGAACAAAATATTTGTAAATTTGGATTTAGTTATCTACATTTACAAGTCAGCTCTAAATCAGTCAACATGTAAACCATGCAGGTTCTGCATGGTTTACATCTTGACTGTTTTAGAGTATTTTACACATACTCACACATGTCATTTGTAAAATAATTATAATTGACATATTTAACCTATTTAAACCTAAGTGAACCACAAAAAAATTATTGAAATAGTAATAACTTTATTATTTTCTACTGTAGGACCAAATGTTCACATTTTATTTTGATAGATCCTTTAGGATAATAAGATAATGCTATACATTGAAGTCAGCAAATGTAAGAAGTTATGCCTGAAAAATTTGGGGTATACACAAAGAGAATACAAAAAAAAATTAATGATGTCAATAGATAGATGAGTCTTTTATTGTAGTCTTTATACAATTTAAATATTCTGTGAAGCCTTGCTGTCTAAATATTGTGAGAGGGTAGCTAGAATTCCTTAAAATATAATAGAAATGGGGGGAATAAAATTAAGTCAAAGCTATTATTTTTTTCACATGTGGCCATACAGTAAGCCCATTCAATTTGTAGTTAGTAACTTAGGTTTTGATACTGAAGCCTGAATAGTCAAAGTGATGACCTAAAACCTGATGAATGAGTCCTGCAAAGTGTTTCTTTACCCTAGAATGTCATAGAGTTGGAAACAAAGTTCAATTTCCAAAATTAGGAGCAACTTGAAAATCTAGAAAGCTTGGCACCAGAAGAAATTTAATAAGGCTCAATTACGTGACAGCAACGAGGGAGCATAAATTCAAGAGCTTCTATTATTAAGACAACAAAGCAACAATTAGTAATACCAACAGGAGCCTAGTGTAAGCCCAGGATATATGTTGATCCTCTGGGAACATATATACTTCTATAATCCCATTTTCTCTAGCCCTTGCCAGTTGCTGCATTCTAATATGTTTATAATAAAAACAATGCTGCAAAGGTCACCAGCTAATGTCCTTATGTGCATAATACAATACTTCAATTCACTGAGAAAAATTCTCTTTTTCCTCAGCCTGCATTTTTGCATTACATGTACTTGTCAGGATGTTCATCTTCTTTTTTGCACATACTTCCTCACATTTGTTGTTTGCCTCTGATACAATTTCATAAAGGCATTACTTCCCAACTGACTCTGTTGCTGCTGCTTTTTCTTAGTGTTTTCATTCCTGTACAAGCTCTGCATCTAAGCTGGTACCGAAATTCTTCTTTATCCCCCTCGTGTCTCTCAATTTTTCACCACTAATTTCCCATTTCTTCAAATTTAAGAGTAATACTTTGTTCTCTCTTCACTTTTCATTCTCCAGCATGTAATTGGTTAAATGAGTAACTTCCCTTATTTTTTAATTTGGACATCTCAGACATCCAGAAATTTGCAGAAATAGTACCCCAAATTTCTATATATTCCTTACCCACATTCTTCCCTCCACCCTCTTTCATTCTCTCTCATCCTCATCCCTCTTGCTATGTCTCTCTCTCCTCTCTCTCTCATTTGAATTTCTGATATTAGGCCTTCTTCCTCTAAAATACTCTATTGAGTATAACACAGTTAACATGTGGTATTATTATCTAAAGGCATTTTTCAAGTTTTGGCAATTGTCCCAATAATGCAATTTATAAAAAAAGAAAATTTTGGATCATGCATTGCATTCAGTTTTTATGTCTCTCTGGCCTCTTTACTTTGGGGTATTAACTTTTGCTTTGAGAGAAAAGGTCAAGAACTGTGCGTAAAATGCACCTCAATTTGAGTTATCTGATGTTTCCAGATTCAGACTGTGAATATTTTATCAGGAACACCACAGAAGTGATGTGTTATTTTCAATGCCTCATGTCAGTTAGCATGATATATCAAGATGTCTCACTGCTGTTTATGTTAATGTGTTTTTGTTTTGTTTTGTTTTGTTTTGTTTTTTGACAGTCTGGCTCTGTCGTCCAGGCTGGAGTGCAGTGGCGCGATCTGGGCTCACTGCAAGCTCTGTCTCACGGGTTCAAGTCATTCTCATGCCTCAGCCTCCCGAGTAGCTGGGACTACAGGTGCCCACCACCACGCCTGGCTAATTTTTGTATTTTTAGTAGAGATGAGGTTTCACCATATTGGCCAGGATGGATGGTCCTGACCTCGTGATCTGCCCGCCTCAGACTCCCAAAGTGCTGGGATTACAGACGTGAGCCACCGCGCCCGGCCAACATGATCACTTTTTAAAATTGCTTCTGTCTGGGTTTTCCAATGTCTTGTGAGAAGTTACACTGAGACAATGTAAATACTTTTGAATCTTCAGAATTTCACTTGCTACTTTCAGTATGCACTATCAGTTTTGCTTGCATTAATTTTGATACTGATAGTTGCCAAATGGTTAGTTTTTTCTATATTTATTATTTGGCCCTCTACTATAAGAAAGCGCTTTACACATACACACACATACACACACATGCACACACTCACAGGCACACACAAAATATATTTGAATATATAATGTATATATTATGTGAAATATATTTAAAATATAATTTATTCAAAATGGTAATAATAGGTTAATTAATTCAAGAGGTTATAGTACTTTATTACCCATATTTAATTTGAGGGTGAATTGCACCGTATTTGCTATTGAGCTCCTTCATGTTGGTTTCTATGTCCTTTTTGTGTCTCACTTCCTTTTAGTATTTAATATGTTTTTACATTCGGAAACAACACATTTTCTAGGTTCTACTTGTAATTTTCCTGCCCAGCCTGAAATCAGGCATTTCTCAAAGACTCCTAAGTCCTAGAGAGATCGTATTTAGAAACTCTGATCTGGCTCTAGGTATGTGATTGCTATTTGAATGTCATTGCTTCTGTGAACCCTCAGAAGACACAACCAGGAATTAAGATCTCATGGACTGTTTTGTTTTGTTTTAACTTTTATTTTAGGTTTGGGAGTACATATGAGGATTTGTTTTACATAAGTAAACACATGTCACGAGGATTTGTTGTACATATTATTTCATCACCCAGGTATTAAGCCCGCCACACAACAGTTATATTTTCTGCTCCTCCCCCTCTTCCCACCCTTCACCTTCAAGTAGAACCCAATGTCTGTTGTTTCCTTCTTTGTTTTCGTAAGTTCTTATCATTTAGCTCCCACTTATAAATAAGAACATGTGGTATTTGGTTTTTTCTTCCTGTGTTAGTTTGTTAAGGATAACAGCCTCCAGCTCCATCTATATTCCTGCAAAAGACATTACCTCATTTTTTAATGGCTGCATGGTATTCCATAGTGTATATGTACCACATTCTCTTTGTCTAACCTGTCACTGATGGGCATTACAAATCAATGACATAATTGGACTTTTTAAAACTCTTCAATTATAAATTGGATATTCTTTATGATGTTTCCATTTCTACCACTTTCTCTAGAGAACTTTTACATTTTTATTTCATTTCAATTTTTGTAAGTATTTCTGCTTTTCTTGAAAGTTCTTTTATAAATTATTGTTTCAATCTTTCCTTCCTTGAACACCTCAACTTCATTCCTGATGTACATTAAATAGAGCAGGGCCTGAATACTCAGGTATATTTCCAAAGGCTTAGAACATGAGTTCTTCAAGAATGATGGCTCATACCTGAAATTCCAGCACTTTGAGAGGCCGAGGCGGGCGGATCACGGGGTCAGGAGATCAAGACCATCCTGGCTAACATGGGGAAACCCCATCTCTACTAAAAATACAAAAAATTAGCTGGGCTTGGTGGCGGGTGCCTGTAGTCCCAGCTACTCCGGAGGCTGAGGCAAGAGAATGGTGTGAACCCAGGAGGCGGAGCTTGCAGTGAGCCAAGATCACGCCATTGCACTCCAGCCTGGGCAACAGAGCCAGACTCCTTCTCAAAAAAAAAAAAAAAAAAAAAAGGAATGATGAAGAATGGATTCTATAAACCCAGGTGTTTTCACACACAGTTAAGCATTTACTCAGTCTACTTAAAGAAAAACATTTAAAAACTTAGCCATTCTTACAGATTGAATAAAAGAAATATAAAGTCCCAAACCCCCTGTGAATGTGGCTTTTCTTATTTGGAAATAAGGTCTTTGCAGATGGTCAAGTTAAAATGAGTTCATTATAGCGGATCCTAATCTAATGTAATTGTATCCTTATAAAAATGGTACATTTCAGCATAGAGATGGACACACACACACACCCTACTATGTGAAAGTAAAGGCAGCAATAAAAATGGTATATTTACATATACGTCCGGGAACAGGAAAGAGTGCCAGAAAACCACTAGAAGCTAGGGAACAAGTGTGGAGCAGATTCTCCCACACACAACTTGGCCTCTACCCTGCTGGCTACCTAGATCTCAGACTTCTAGCTTCCAACCTGAAACAATTATTTTCTGTTGTTTTAAGCACTCAGTTGTTGATACTTCATTATATATGCCAAGTAAATTAATGGACCCACATAAGTAGGATGTTATCAAATTTCCACATTATATTCCAAATTTATATAGGTCATAAATATTGTTAATATTTCTCTTTCTACTTAATTTGTTTGAGAGGGTGGGGAAAATGTGATATAATTCATTATGTACTTAATGATTCAGATATATAAAATATCAAATATCAATACCAGGCATTAGAGTCAAAACAAAATGCATGATAAACTAAGATATTTAAAAGTAGGACATCATAGGAAAACAGAATATATTGTGCTTGGGTAAAAATATCCATCTTAGAATTGAGCAATTTTTATTAAGTAAAGAAGAAATGTTTTAATGACATAATGTAAATGCTTATCTAACTAACGAGAAAAACTTGACAAGCAAAGGGTTTAGAGAGAAGTACAAAATTCCATTATTTTGAAGGTAAGTACTTCTAAATTTATTTTGAAATTGAATTTGGTTTAATTAAACAAAAGTAGTCTCTTGGCTCTCTGAGTATACAGGTGAGAATCAATGAAAGTTGTTTATCGTTGGGTTCAACTTATAAAATTTTCATAGTGAGATTGCTTCCATATTTTAAAAATAAACACCAAAATTAGAAATTGCTGTAGAGTACAGAAAAGAAATAAAATGCACTTTAATTCCTTAGAGAATTTTATTCCTATTATAGCATTTTTCTCATTTTAATAAAATATAATACCTTGCATAATTTAAATAAAAAGTTTTATGTTGAAAATAATGAATCTTAAATTCACATACTAAAAACTAACCTTTTAAAATTATTTGATATATCAAAAATCTTAGAGCACCAATACATTTGCTGAAAGACTACCAAATAACAGATTTTGAGAAAGATCTAATAAGTGTATTTGCTGAATTATCTCAACATGAATGTTAGTTATTTCACCCTGGTGAAAATAATGCTTAGGTTCTAATAGTTTTATAAGAAAGTTAATCTAAAGTTATTAAGCCATTTTATGCCATTTTTATAGGAATATTATAGTAATGTATAAAGTGGCATATATAAATTATTTCTTAAACTGTCAAGTGGTATTTGAAAATAAGCCATATTATTATTTTAGTTAAACCAAATGACCTCATTAAAATGCTCTCTAAAATGTAATCTATGAACAAGTTTTTCTGATAGTTTCTGGGAACTAAATAATTTCTGGAGTATCAAATACAAGTGCTTCTCAACTTACAATACGGTTCCATCCCATCATAAATTGAAAATACCGTAAGTCAAAAATGCATTTAATGCTGGCAACACAGCAGACAGTCCTAGACTTACAATGGTTTGACTTATAATTGACTGGCTTCAGGGTTATGCAAAAGCAGTATGCATTTATTAGAAACTGTGCCCCCATTTTTAGTCATAAGAAGCTCAGGGGCTTACAATGAGGGATACATCCCAATAAACCCATTGTCAAGTTAAAAACTGTAAGTTGAAACATGGTAATTTGAGGACCAGCTGTACACCATGTTCTTAGGCCTTGCTATGGTCTGAATGTCCCCTCCAAACATTATGTTGAAATTTAATTGCAATTTTAACAAAATTAAGAGTTGGGACCATTAAGAGGTTGTTAGGCCATAAGCGCTCCACTGTCATAAATCGATGAGTGCCATTATTATGGGGGTGGGTTTCTTTTTGTGGTAGTGAATTAGTTTTAAAAGGGCCAGTTTGGTCCTCAGTCTTTCTATCTCTCTCTCTCACCCTCTCACCTTCTGCCACAAATGTTGCAACAAGAAGGCCCTCAGTAGATACCAGCCACTTGATCTCGGATTTCTCATCCCCTAGAACCACTAGCCAACACATTTCTGTTCATTAAAAATGTCCCAGTCTCAGGTATTCTGTTATAGCAACACAAAACTGACTAAGACAGGAAATTTGTACTGAGAAGTAAGGCTGCTGCTGTAACAAATACCTGAAAATGTGAAAGCGACTTTGGAATTGAATAATAGGTAAAGGCTGGAAGAATCTGGAATAGCAGGCCAGCAAAAGACTAGATTGCCAGAAACAAAACGATGAGGAGATTCTGGTGATGGCTCAGAAGAAGAAAGCTGTAGAGAAAGTCTCAAACTTCTTAGATATTACTTAAGTGGTCATGATTAGAATGTTGGTAGACATATGGACAGGAAGGGTCATTCTGATGAGGTCTCAGATGGAAAAGAGAAATAGCCTATTGGAAACTGGAGTAAAATCCATTTTTTTTTTAATGAAGCGGCAAAGAATTTGGCTAAATTGTGTTCATGTCCTAGGGTTTTATGAAAGACAGAATTTAAAAGCCATGAACTACTATGTCTGGCAAAAGAAAAATGTAAGCAACAAAGTATTCAGGGTGCAGCATGACTTCTTTTAGCTACTTACAGTAAAATGTGAAAGAAATGTTAAAGATAAAATTTATAATTAAAAGAGAAGCAGAATGGAAAGATTTAGAAATTTCTCAGCCTGACCATGTAAAGAATGAAAAAGTATGTTTGGGAGAAAATACTAAGGGTGTAGCCAAGTGACCAGTTGCTAGAGTATAGTATGAATAATATGAAGACATATTGAATTCATCAAGACAATGGAGAATGACCTGAAAGGCATTTCAGAGATCTTCAAGGTAAGCTAAGTCCTTTAGGGTAAGGTGTCTGTCAGGTGCTTGTGGAATCTCAGCCTTCACTGCTACACCACTTCTCTGCTCCCTGCCTTCTGGCACAGTACTCCTCTGCCGCTCCAACCTTGGCTTGAACCAGCCCAGGTGCTGCTCAAGCTGCCACTCTAGCAAGTATAATTTATAAATCTTAGCGACATCCACATGGTGATAATTCTGCAGACTCACAGAATGCAACAGCTAAGGAGGCATGGCTTTCTCTACCTAGATTTAAAGGATGTTGTGGACAGCATTGGGGACCAGCAGAGACTTACTGGAGGGGTGGAGGTGCTACAGAGACTATAATAGGGTAATGTCTAGTGGAGCTATGGAAGCAGGCCTGCCTCCGAGTCCTCACAACTGTGGAGCTACCGGTGTGCAACTCCAGCTTCAGAGAACTCCTACGCAGGACAGCTAAGCTCTGCAAAGGGATGGGGCTGCCTGAAGGCTTGGGGGCCCAACCAAGCCAGAGAATGGAGCTTCTTGAAGACTTGGGGACCCCCACCCCTGCCCCAGCACCTGGAAGGTAGAACATGAAGTCTAGGAAGATTACTCAGGAATTTTAATATTTGCTGTTTTTTTCTCATGATCTGTTGCTTTTTTTTTTTTTTTTTTTGCCTGTTGCTCTCGTTGGAATGAGAATATCTATCCTGTGTCTTTGAAGTTATTAGCTTGTTTAATTTTACAGGCCCATAGCCAAAGGGAGAGTTGCCTCAGGATGTACTGTGCTTTGACTTCATCCACATCTGATTTAGATGATACTCTGGACTTTGAACGTTTGAGTTGATGCTAGAATGAAATAAGACTTTGGAGGCTATTGTGATGGAATTAAAATATATTGTATTTGAGAAGGACATGAGTTTTGGAGGAGCAGGACAAAATAATACAGTTTGCATGTCACCTCCAAAATTTATGTCAAAATTTAATTCCCATTGTAACAGTGTTAAGAGATGGGACTTTTAAGAGGTGATTAAGCATGAGAGCTCCATCTTCATAATGAATTAATGTTGTTATGACAGGAGTGGGTTCACTTTATAATTCAGCCCTTGCTCTCTTTTGTCCTCTATCATCCTCTACCATAAGATAACTTAGCAGGAAGGCCCTCTCGCTTGATGCCAGCATTTGATGTTAAACTGTCCGGCCTCCAGAACTATGAGAAAATGAGTATCTGTTCTTTATAAATTACCTAGTCTCAGGTATTCTGTTATAGCAGCACAAAACAGATAAGACAGGCCTTATGCTTCCATGTTTTTTATTCTCTTACTCTCTTAGTAAACTCCACCTTTTTTTTAGCTACTCGTCAAATATCTCTTATTTAATTGGTTTGCAGCTTAAGTTTTATTTTTTTAAACTTTTCTGATTTCCTCCACTCCTACATCCACAAGCAGAGCAAAGTACTCAATATCCCGAGCTCCCGTTATATTTTGTTTATACCTTATTTGTAATATTTGTGTTGTAAGCATCTGCAAACATGTCTTCTTCCATCATAAAGGTAATTTTAGGATAAGGAATTTTATCCAGATTGTTTTCATATTCTTAAAATGTATCATAGTGCTTGGTGCATGAGAGTCTGTAGAAGGATGTTTACTGATAAAATAATAAAGTCATGTTTTTGTTACATATTAGCCAAAGGTCACAGATTGTTATATGTACGTTACTCATCCCCACCAATAAACTATCAGTGTTATAAGTCTTCATAGATCATTTGTAGGTCTTGGGTTTCCCAGGAGAGTCAGAGTTTATATTTATTGTTCTGGCATTCTGTTTGGCTGAGCTTTTCCCAGATTTATCACTTTTTAATACATAATATTATTAATGGTTATGTTAATATAAGTTAAATAGTTTGAATTAAACTAGAAATACATATTTGTATTTATGCATATTTGCATTTCTAGTTTAAGTCATGGTCTCATTTAGCAGTACATGAGATACAGTGCAGTGAATATTTTCTCAGTTTAACCAGTTGTTGCATCTGAAAGATGAGCAACAAAAATGTGTCTCTCCTTCTATCTTCTAGGAAAAGCAATCAACACTTCAATTTTAGGAACAACGTGCTGATAAAATGAAATGTGCTCCAGCAAAGACCAATTAAAAGAGTTAACTTTTTCTGGCATGTGGGGTTGGGAAGTATTGGACGGTGTTGCTTCTGCTGACCACTTGATTTACTACTCTGGTGCAGTCAGATGTACCATGACCGTTCATGGCCAGTGCTTGGTGCCTAGTTGAGAAAGATCTTTTATATATATCTCCACAATTTCTGAGATTTATTCCAAATAGGCTCTAGACATGCACCTTTTAATGTGCTGTTTGGCTGGGGTCATGCCTTCCTCTGGAAGAATTCAGGGACAAATTTCTATTGAGACCCCATAAACTGACCTTGAATAGTATGTGAAGGAAGAACACATATAAAGTAGAAGCAAAAATATCAACTATACTGAGACTCTGAAGTGTCCTTGATGTTCTATAGATATTTTCCTTTCCTTGTTTAGGTGTGCTCTCAAAATCGTTTTTAGTTTTTTTTACTGAGCTAATTCTACAGGTCAAATTTTCAGAAGACTTCAATTCAAGATCTAATACCACCCTTTTCTTATTAATCACATCTAACTTTTGGCTGTCCTCATTGCCTTCTGGGGTTCCACAGGCATTTTTACTACTGTGGACATTTGGAAAAGGAAAGCATACTTTAATCATGCTCCTTGAAACTTTATAAATACAACACTTTGGCATATTACATCATTTACTATATTGAATGAATATTACTTATTAATAACTTATTAAAATATTAAATAAGGGTAATTAGGTGGCAAAGGAGAAATAAAAATACTAAATTGTTAGTTAATATATTATTTTCACCCAAGGGTGGCTGTTTAATACCTGAAAAAAAATGGAGGATGCTTATTTTTTATATTGTCTTTGCTATTCTTGAGAAAAGCTTGATTGAGAATGGTAAACTCAGGAGGATCCTCTACTGACCCCAAACTCAGTGCCAGACTTCATTTGAAGTTACAGAAAACCAGGGGGTTTACTAAGAAACAATGAGGAAATGCTGCTAGTTTTCTTCTCATAGTTTCCTTTTTTTATCTTTTTTTTTAAATCTATAGAGAAACATTTGTAGTGCTGCTGCTTGTAAAAGTGATGTTTGAATGTATTCTGCAAACTTGCAAAGCTAGTAACTCATAAAATATTCCTAAAGTTGGCAAGTTTCATAAGATGAAAGGTTCACACAGCTCTAACAAGTAACTAAAAAGGAGACTGGCGTGGTAGGCACCGATACAGCAGTTTAAACCTCATGCTGCATACGGAGCTGCAGTTTGAATTCTTATTACGGACCAGGGAAGATAATACACCTACCACGTTTATCCTTCATTGGTGTGTTTAACAGTAACAGACCTTCCTGCAAAATAATTAAAAATATGAACAAAACACAGTTCTATCCTTTCCTCTTTATTTTTTCCTTAAAGGAAGAATTTTTTTTTCTATAAAGAGAATTTTCACATTTATATTTAGCTCTTTTTGCTCTAGCTTGAAAAACAGGTCTCTAGTTTCTGCCAGCACTTGTAACCAAGGAGAATGATTACAACATGCAGGTGTCACTGATTGGTTGGAATTAAAAGCTGCACAGATTGACTTGGAGTCCGAAACCCATCTCTCTATCATCTAATCTCAGTTGTTTCTGTCAAATGACAGTAGAGAACAATCATATCTGTTTTGACTGACAGCATAGCTGACAAGGAAGATCACTGTCATATCATTAGTATTTAGGAAAAGCTATGAATATATAGTCTTGTGTCGCTTAACAATAGGTATATGCAATCTGAGAAATGCTTTGTTAGGCAATTTTGTTGTTGTGCAAACATTATAGAGTGTACTTACACAAACCTAAATGGTACAGCCTATAATACACCTGAGCTCTAAGATACAGTCTGTTGTTCCTAGGCTACAAGCCTATAGGCAGCTGTAACCCAATGGTAATTACTGATGTATATAAACATATCTAAACATAGAAAAGGTGCAGTAAAAATACAGTGTTATAATCTTATGGGGCCACTTTCGTATAAGCAGTCCATCACTGACTGAAAAGCCCTTCTGTGGTACATAAGTATAATATTTTACTTCTGTGGGCATATATATATATTTTAAACTAGTTATAAGCACAATTTAGCAAATTAAATAGATCTACTGTTTTTTTTAAATTTTATTATTATACTTTAGGTTTTAGGGTACATGTGCACAATGTGCAGGTTTGTTACATATGTATCCATGTGCCGTGTTGGTTTGCTGCACCCATTAACTCATCATTTAGCATTAGGTGTATCTCCTAATGCTGTCCCTCCCCCCTACCCCTACCCCACAACAGTCCCCGGAGTGTGATTTTCCCCTTCCTGTGTCCATGAGTTCTCATTGTTCAATTCCCACCTATGAGTGAGAACATGCAGTGTTTGGTTTTTTGTCCTTGAGATAGTTTGCTGAGAATGATGGTTTCCAGTTTCATCCATGTCCCTACAGAGGACATGAACTTATCATTTTACATGGCTGCATAGTATTCCATGGTGTATATGTGCCACATTTTCCTAATCCAGTCTATCGTTGTTGGACATTTGGGTTGGTTCCAAGACTTTGCTATTGTGAATAGTGCTGCAATAAACATACGTGTGCATGTGTCTTTATAGCAGCATGATTTATAGTCCTTTGGGTATATACCCAGTAATGGGATGGCTGGGTCAAATGGTATTTCTAGTTCTAGATCCCTGAGGAATCGCCACACTGACTTCCACAATGGTTGAACTAGTTTACAGTCCCACCAACAGTGTAAAAGTGTTCCTATTTCTTCACATCCTCTCCAGCACCTGTTGTTTCCTGACTTTTTAATGATGGCCATTCTAACTGGCATGAGATGGTATGTCATTGTGGTTTTGATTTGCATTTCTCTGATGGCCAGTGATGATGAACATTCTTTCATGTGTTTTTTGGCTGCATAAATGTCTTCTTTTGAGAAGTGTCTGTTCATGTCCTTCGCCCACTTTTTGATGGGGTTGTTTGTTTTTTTCTTGTAAATTTGTTGGAGTTCATTGTAGATTCTGGATATTAGCCCTTTGTCAGATGAGTAGGTTGCAAAAATTTTCTCCCATTCTGTAGGTTGCCTGTTCACTCTGATGGTAGTTTCTTTTGCTGTGCAGAAGCTCTTTAGTTTAATTAGATCCCATTTGTCAATTTTGGCTTTTGTTGCCATTGCTTTTGGTGTTTTAGACATGAAGTCCTTGCCCACGCCTATGTCCTGAATGGTATTGCCTAGGTTTTCTTCTAGGGTTTTTATAGTTTTAGGTCTAACATGTAAGTCTTTAATCCATCTTGAATTAATTTTTGTATAAGGTGTAAGGCAGGGATCCAGTTTCAGCTTTCTACATATGGCTAGCCAGTTTTCCCAGCACCATTTATTAAATAGGGAATCCTTTCCCCATTGCTTGTTTTTGTCAGGTTTGCCAAAGATCAGATAGTTGTAGATATGCAGCATTATTTCTGAGGGCTCTCTTCTGTTCCATTGATCTATGTCTCTGTTGTTGTACCAGTACCATGCTGTTTTGGTTACTGTAGCCTTGTAGTATAGTTTGAAGTCGGGTAGCATGATTCCTCCAGCTTTGTTCTTTTGGCTTAGGATTGACTTGGCGATGCAGGCTCTTTTTTGGATCCATATGAACTTTAAAGTAGTTTTTTCCAATTCTGTGAAGAAAGTCATTGGTAGCTTGATGGGGATGGCATTGAATCTATAAGTTACCTTGGGCAGTATGGCCATTTTTGTGATATTGATTCTTCCAACCCATGAGGATGGAATATTCTTCCGTTTGTTTGTATCCTCTTTTATTTCATTGAGCAGTGGTTTGTAGTTCTCCTTGAAGAGGTCCTTCACATCACTTGTAAGTTGGATTCCTAGGTATTTTATTCTCTTTGAAGCAATTGTGAATGGGAGTTCACTCATGATTTGGCTCTCTGTTTGTCTGTGATTGGTGTACAAGAATGCTTGTGATTTTTGTACATTCATTTTGTATCCTGAGACTTTGTTGAAGTTGTTCATCAGCTTAAGGAGATTTTGGGCTGAGACAGTGGGGTTTTCTGGATATAAAATCATGTCATCTGCAAACGGGGACAATTTGACTTCCTCTTTTCCTAATTGAATACCCTTTATTTCCTTCTCCTGCCTGATTGCCCTGGCCAGAACTTCCAGCACTATGTTGAATAGGAGTGGTGAGAGAGGGCATCCCTGTCTTGTGCCAGTTTTCAAAGGGAATGCTTCCAGTTTTTGCCCATTCAGTATGAGATTGGCTGTGGGTTTGTCATAGATAGCTCTTATTATTTTGTGATACTTCCCATCAATACCTAATTTATTGAGAGTTTTTAGCATGAAGGGTTGTTGAATTTTGTCAAAGGCCTTTTCTACATCTATTGAGATAATCATGTGGTTTTTGTCTTTGGTTCTGTTTATATGCTGGATTACATTTATTGATTTGCGTATGTTGAACCAGCCTTGCATCCCAGGGATGAAGCCCACTTGATCATGGTGGATAAGCTTTTTGATGTGCTGCTGGATTCGGTTTGCCAGTATTTTATTGAGGATTTTTGCATCAGTGTTCATCAAGGATATTGGTCTGAAATTCTCTTTTTTTGCTTATGTCTCTGCCAGGCTTTGGTATCAGGACAATGCTGGCTTCATAAAATGTGTTAGGGAGGATTCCCTCTTTTTATATTGATTGGAATAGTTTCAGAAGGAATGGTACCAGTTCCTCCTTGTACCTCTGGTAGAATTTGGCTGTGAATCCATCAGGTCCTGGACTCTTTTTGGTTGGTAAGCTATTGATTATTGCCACAATTTCAGAGCCTGTTATTGGTCTATTCAGAGATTCAGCTTCTTCCTTGTTTAGTCTTGGGAGGGTGTATTTGTCGAGGAATTTATCCATTTCTTCTAGATTTTCTAGTTCATTTGCATAGAGGTGTTTGTAGTATTCTCTGATGGTAGATTGTATTTCTGAGGAATCAGTGGTGATATCCCCTTTTTCATTTTTTATTGCATCTGTTTTATTCTTTTCTCTTTTCTTCTTTATTAATCTTGCTAGCGGTCTATCAATTTTGTTAATCTTTTCAAAAAACCAGCTCCTGGATTCATTAATTTTTTGAAGGATTTTTTCTGTCTCTATTTCCTTCAGTTCTGCTCTGATTTTAGTTATTTCTAGCCTTCTGCTAGCTTTTGAATGTGTTTGCTCTTGCTTTTCTAGTTCTTTTAATTGCGATGTTAGGGTGTCAATTTTGGATCTTTCCTGCTTTCTTTTGTGGGCATTTAGTGCTATAAATTTCCCTCTACACACTGCTTTGAATGTGTTCCAGAGATTCTGGTATGTTGTGTCTTTGTTCTTGTTGGTTTCAGAGAACATCTTTATTTCTGCCTTCATTTTGTTATGTACCCAGTAGTCATTCAGGAGCAGGTTGTTCAGTTTCCATGTAGTTGAGCGGTTCTGAGTGAGTTTGTTAATCTTGAGTTCTAGTTTGATTGCACTGTGGTCTGAGAGACAGTTTGTTATAATTTCTGTTCTTTTACATTTGCTGAGGAGAACTTTACTTCCAACTATGTGGTCAATTTTGGAATAGGTGTGGTGTGGTGCTGAAAAGAATGTATATTCTGTTGATTTGGGGTGGAGAGTTCTGTAGATGTCTATTAGGTCCACTTTGTGCAGAGCTGAGTTCAATTCCTGGATATCCTTCTTAACTTTCTGTCTCGTTGATCTGTCTAATGTTGATGGTGGGGTGTTAAAATCTCCCATTATTATTGTGTGGGAGTTTAAGTCCTTTGGTAGGTCACTCAGAACTTGCTTTATGAATCTGGGTGCTCCTGTGTTGGGTGCATATATATTTAGGATAGTTAGCTCTTCTTGTTGAATTGATCCCTTTCCCATTATGTAATGGCCTTCTTTGTCTCTTTTGATCTTTGTTGGTTTAAAGTCTATTTTATCAGAGACTAGGATTGCAACCCCTGCCTTTTTTTGTTTTCCATTTGCTTGATAGATCTTCCTCCATCCCTTTATTTTGAGTCTATGTGTGTCTCCGCACGTGAGATGGGTTTCCTGAATACAGCACACTGATGGGTACTGACTCCTTATCCCGTTTGCCAGTCTGTGTCTTTTAATTGGAGCATTTAGCCCACTTACATTTAAAGTTAATATTGTTATGTGTGAATCTGATCCTGTCATTATGATGTTAGTTGGTTATTTTGCTCGTTAGTTGATGCAGTTTCTTCCTAGCCTCGATGGTCTTTACAATTTGGCATGTTTTTGCAGTGGTTGGTACCGGTTGTTCCTTTCCATGTTTAGTGCTTCCTTCAGGAGCTGTTTTAGGGCAGGCCTGGTGGTGACAAAATCACTCAGCATTTGCTTGTCTGTAAAGTATTTTATTTCTACTTCACTTATGAAGCTTAGTTTGGCTGGATAGGAAATTCTGGGTTGAAAATTCTTTTCTTTAAGAATGTTGAATATTGGCCCCCACTCTCTTCTGGCTTGTAGAGTTTCTGCTGAGAGATCAGCTGTTAGTCTGATGGGCTTCCCTTTGTGGGTAACCGGACCTTTCTCTCTGGCTGCCCTTAACATTTTTTCCTTCATTTCAACTTTGGTGAATCTGACAATTATGTGTCTTGGAGTTGCTCTTCTCGAGGAGTATCTTTGTGGCGTTCTCTGTATTTCCTGAATCTGAATGTTGGCCTGCTTTGCTAGATTGGGGAAGTTCTCCTGCATAATATCTTGCAGAGTGTTTTCCAACTTGGTTCCATTCTCCCTGTCATTTTCAGGTACACCAATCAGGCATAGGTTTGGTCTTTTCACAATGTCCCAAATTTCTTGGAGGCTTTGTTCGTTTCTTTTTATTCTTTTTTCTCTAAACTTCCCTTCTCGGTTCATTTCATTCATTTCATCTTCCATCACTGATACCCTTTCCTCCAGTTGATCACATCAGCTACTGAAGCTTCTGCAATCTTCGCGTAGTTCTTGAAACTTGGCTTTCAGCTCCATCAGCTCCTTTAAGCCCTTCTCTTCATTGGTTATTCTAGTTATCCATTCTTCTAATTTTTTTTTCAAAGTTTTTAACTTCTTTGCTATTGTTTTGAATTTCCCCCCATAGCTTGGAGTAGTTTGATCGTCTGAAGCCTTCTTCTCTCAACTCGTCAAAGTCATTCTCCATCCAGCTTTGTTCTGTTGCTGGTGAGGAACTGTGTTCCTTTGGAGGAGGAGAGGTGCTCTGCTTTTTAGAGTTTCCAGGTTTTCTGCTCTGTTTTTTCCCCATCTTTGTGGTTTTATCTACTTTTGGTCTTTGATGATGGTGATGTACAGATGGGTTTTTGGTGTGGATGTCCTTTCTGTTTGTTAGTTTTCCTTCTACCAGACAGGACCCTCAGCTGCAGGTCTGTTGGAGTGTGCTAGGGGTCCACTCCAGACCCTGTTTGGCTGGGTGTCAGCAGCGGTGGCTGTAGAACAGCGGATTTTCGTGAGACCACAAATTCAGCTGTCTGATAGTTCCTCTGGAAGTTTTGTCTCAGAGGAGTACCTGTCCGAGTGAGGCGTCAGTCTGTCCCTACTGGGGGGTGCCTCCCAGTTAGGCTGCTCAGGGGTCAGGGACTCACTTTAGGAGGCAGTCTTTCCATTCTCAGATCTCCAGCTGCATGCTGGGAGAACCACTACTCTCTTCAAAGCTGTCAGACAGGGACATTAAAGTCTGCAGAGGTTCCTGCTGAATTTTTGTTTGTCTGTGCCCTGCCCACAGAGGTGGAGCCTACAGAGGCAGGCAGGCCTCCTTAAGCTGTGGTGGGCTCCACCCAGTTCAAGCCACCTGGCTGCTTTGTTTACCTAAGCATGCCTTGGCAATGGCGGGCGCCCCTCCCCCAGCCTTGCTGCTGCCTTGCAGTTTGATCTCAGACTGCTGTTCTAGCAATCAGCAAGACTCTGTGGGCATAGGACCCTCCGAGCCAGGTGTCCGACACAGTCTCCTGGTGTGCCGTTTTCAAAGCCCATTGGAAAAGCTCAGTATTAGGGTGGGACTGGCCCTATTTTCCAGGTGCTGTCTGCTACCCCTTTCTTTGACTAGGAAAGGGAACTCCCTGACCCCTTGTGCTTCCCGAGTGAGGCAATGCCTCGCCCTGCTTTGGCTCGTGCACAGTGCGCTGCACCAACTGTCCTGCACCCACTATTTGGCACTCCCTAGTGAGATGAACCCGTTACCTCAAACGGAAATGCAGAAATCACCCATCTTCTGTGTCGCTCAGGCTGGGAGCTGTAGACCGGAGCTGTTCCTATTCAGCCATC
Organism: Nomascus leucogenys; assembly: GCF_006542625.1. NCBI lineage: Eukaryota > Metazoa > Chordata > Mammalia > Primates > Hylobatidae > Nomascus > Nomascus leucogenys. The sequence continues at coordinate 94,714,289 of NC_044402.1, read as the reverse complement.
TTGGCTTCACCCCCCAAGATGAGTTTTATGTAAAAAAGCTGGAATACAAATCAGCCAATAAAGTCTCAAAGTAAAGACATTGTCTTTACATCATACATTGTATATGTTTCATTTTTATTTTTTTTTATTTTCATGCATTTGTGTGCTTTCTTTTGCTTTATTATTATTATACTTTAAGTTTTAGGGTACATGTGTACAACATGCAGGTTTGTTACATGTGTATACATGTGCCATGTTGGTGTGCTGCACCCATTAACTCGTCATTTAGCATTAGGTATATCTCCTAATGCTATCCCTCCCCCCTCCCCCCACCCCACAACAGTCCCCGGTGTGTGATGTTCCCCTTCCTGTGTCCATGTGTTCTCATTGTTCAATTCCCAACTATGAGTGAGAACATGCAGTGTTTGGTTTTTTGTCCTTGAGAAAGTTTGCTGAGAATGATGGTTTCCAGCTTCATCCATGTCCCTACAAAGGACATGAACTCATCATTTTTAATGGCTGCATAGTATTCCGTGGTGTATATGTGCCACATTTGCTTAATCCAGTCTATCATTGTGGGACATTTGGGTTGGTTCCAAGTCTTTGCTATTGTGAATAGTGCTGCAATAAGCATACATGTGCTTTTGTCTTTATAGCAGCATAATTTATAATCCTTTGGGTATATACCCAGTAATGGGATGGCTGGGTCAAATGGTATTTCTAGTTCTAGATCCCTGAGGAATCACCACACCGACTTCCACAATGGTTGAACTAGTTTACTTCTGTATATGTTTTAAATTAAAAAACAACTTTTAATATATGGCTACATTTTTTGCTGCTTTATGGTTTCCTGATTTAACCTGATTTTTCAATTGACTAATCAAATGACTGTCTCAATCAAGTAAGGTAAAGAGGCTTCTTGTATAGAAGTATTATATATTCAGCATAAAATAAAGATAATTTTTAATATAGCATAGTAATGGCATTGAAAATTATATTTTGATCTTAGAATATTTTAAACATGTCTTCAGTTTCTTTAATTTAGAAATGCTGTAACTTAGAAACAAAACACATGGAAAATTGCAGGTGCAAATAGAAAGAGGGCAAAAAAGATTGACCTTATATTTGCCAAATTTTTAGAGGTATATTAAAACCTCTACCTGACATTGCCAATTGCCTTGATTAATACCATCCTCCCCAGAATTTGATGTGAAAAAAAGATTTTACTGTTAAAGACTGATGCTGTTGTTTTGCAGGTCTTTCCATAATAAATAATCAATCAAGCAATGTCCCTATGAGGAATTATCTTAATTTCATACTATTTCTTTTTTACATTTCATACTTTACTGTGCAACATTTTAATATTTGTTAACAGATACAAGTGAGAAAGTAAAAATGGAGGCCCTGACATTCAGGATCTGGACTGGGACTCTCAGCTAAGTCTTTAAGTCTCCTGTTGAACATAAACTATTTCACAGAACCCTAACATAAAATACGACCATTCAATGACCATGTTGGACAATGACTAAAACAAGAACAATCCTTAATTTTATCTGAGCATAAACAAAACAGGAACGTTGTCCAGGTCACAACATACCAGATACAAGTGACTGTTGTTTCTTTAGCAGTTACTTTATCCTCAATTACATTAGCCTCACTCTAGTATATCATCCATATAGATAAGATTTGGTGACATACCTAATCATAAAATTGCTCCCACTTCCTGGTAACAGACAATCCAGGGCAGTCTTGCTTCCTTAATTTCTTCCCCAAATAACCAAATCCCAAATGATACAATAGGTTCTCTTAATACTCTCTTACTGAGATAACTTCACATTTCCCCATTGTGTGAAGTATTTATTGCTGCAAATGTGAATAAACTCAGGGGTGTTCCTGGTGGTCTTTGGTTACAGGATATGGACACAAGAAACAGAAAAAAGATTCTAAGTGTTTAAAGACTTTATTGTGATGGGGAGAGGTATTAGCTAAAGTCCTGGAAGAATATAGTGCAGGAAGATAAAGATAATAGAAATCAAAGATCAAATTTCCTCTCCTCCTAGAATTTTATGCAGCTTCACACTAAAGAGTGTTGTAACTTATTGATTAAATTATCCAATTCAGTAAAAGTATGCTGAATAGAAGCAGGAAAGCTGTTTCTGTATGCTCTGTTTAAATTACAATTAAGTTTCCAGCTGGAGATCCATAAAATATAGTAGAACCCTCACAGGGATGGTATTTGCCTTGTTCTATTTTAGGATTCCATAGCAATATCACCTTATAGTAACAGCTGTTTGTAGCAATGGGATTGGTATGAATTTTTCTTCTACTGCCTGGCAAATTGAAAAGCTATAAAATATTTTCAGTTCATTTCAGGTTCAGGTATCCCTAGGAGCAATTGTCTTCATTCAATCAGAAAGGAAGGTACTAAGATTGCAAAACAGAAATTAAGTAACTGAACGCAAACTGCTGTTGGTTGAAAACTCCAACTGGGACTTTATTGCCAAGCACCAGACATTAGAAGATCAGTGGCTAAATTAGCCAGAGTAAACATCCTGAGGTACAAAACTAGTGCCAGCTCACTGAGCTATCAAAAAGATAAGTGGGTTGACAGAGTGGCTGAAGAAAGACATAAGTAAATATGGATAAATTCAGTACCCGTTCATATAATGATCGACATGATTTGAAAAAGAAACATGTCAGAATCATAAATTCAGTTATAAATATGCAGAATGAAATTTTGAAAGGTTTATGCTCTTGTTAGGAAAACATAGTTATATTAGGATTAATATTACATATTTAATTTGAGTCTCAATATAAGAACCCCCTGAAAGTTGTTAAAATAATGAATAACGCTGATTTAATAATTAGACATTGAAAACTTACATCCTCAGTGGCATTATTTATTAAAGCAAGCACATATTTTCCTTCTCTTTCCCCACTGTACTTTTTAAATATTAATTTCTCAGTTTAAGAAATGTATTGTTATAATATGCATTCTAAAATTATAAAAATTATAATTTTATACTTAATGACTTTTTTTCAAACAGAAAACATATAGCCAGGACTCAGATCAAAAGTCAATGTTACCATCATCCTAGTTCCTGTCTAGTAACTATTTTAATATCTACAATCAAATTACATTCTTTATAGAAATGGTATCCTCTGCCAAAACTGAGATGAATAACTATAATTGTTGTTATTATTATTATTTGTAGTAGTAGTAGTAGTAGTGTAGTATGTAATGTCTTAGCACCCTAACAAGTTTGAATAGAAAGCTCGTAAAATAACTGAAATTTCAAGCATTTGAGTTTTAATCTTTTAAAAACTGTTTTTAGGTAGATTTTTTTCCTCAAAATTATAGGCCGTCATAATAAGTTTGACCTTTATCTATAACAATAGAAAGCTGTTAAAGAAATTTATGCCCTAGAAGGGCATGAGCGCACTTTTGTTTTGGAAAAAATAAGACATTGGGGGATGTAGAGGATGAGTTATTAAGAAGAAAATAGGGTTGCAGTACAGAAAACCAGTTTAGAAGCTAAGGAATTAATCCATTAAATAAATTATAAAATTTAAGGATGTCTCAATAAGTTTGAATGTAATGGAAAGTATTTAGCAATAAAATAATCATATTTAAATGACTAATTTAATATGAAGATTTAATAGAGAAAAGAGTTACAGTCTCAAGTTCTTGTTTGGTGGATGTTCATATTATTAATGGCAAAAATATATAATAGGTCAGAGCTAAAGGCTTATGTATCTGGATAATTCCCAGTCAGGTTGATTTTATACCAAAATAACTTTTATGAAAAAGAGAAAGTAGTAACAATGCTATAGATTATTTAATCTCTTGCCAAAAATACTATTTTTCATTTGATTATTAAACAGGCATATTCAACTTAATATTTCCAACCTGAGATCCTGATTCTCCCTTAAACCATCCCCTCCTTAATGTTCCCACTCAGTTATTGGTCACATAAATTGATGGGGTAAGGATTTACCACAACACTACCAGTTGTTCAGATAAAAAATTTTGATATCATCTTTAACCTGACTCTTTCTCATAACCCATATCTGTTTCATCTTTTTGCTGAAACTTTAATATATACCCAGGATTCCACATTCTCACTCAACCGTTGCTACCATACTGCTTTAGGTCACCATCCAGCTCCTCTGGATTATCAAAATAACCGCATAACTTGCCTTCCTACTTCTGCCCTTAATGCACTTTCATTTTGTTTGCAATATGGTAACAAAGGTGATTCTGTTAAAACATTTCATATTATGTCACTTCTCGTTTGGAACCTTCTATTTTTTTCTTATCACATTTAGAATTGAAGCCAAATTTCTTGCTTAAAGTGAAAAGGACTACAGTACATTCTTCTGTGCTAATTTCTCTTTTATTCTTTCATTATAGTCACACAGGCATGATTATAGCTTCTCAAACAAAGCTGGCATGCCCTCAGCACAGGACCTTTCAACTTGATTTTTTTTCCTGCATGGAAGTTTTTTTTTATTATTATTTTATAGAAAAATAGAAATGTATTTCTCACAGTTCTGGAGGCTAAAAATTCCAGGATCTAGGTGCTGGCAATTGGTGTCTAATGAGGGCTTTCTTGCAGTGTCCTCACACAGTGGAAGGTGGAAGGCAGAACAGCAAAAAGGGAATGAATTCCTTCCAGCAGCTTCCTTTATAAATCTGCCTGGAGTACTGAAAAACAAACAAACAAACAAACAACAAAAACCAGTTAGTTCTCTCAGTTCTTTCAGGTCTTTACAGTTATCTGCTAATCTTTCCTTGCTCACTTGTATAACATTGCACCATTACTTAATTTCACTTCCTCCTTCCTCACTTTATTTTTCCCACCATAGGATTTAATAGTATCTGACCCATTTTGTATACTTTATTTTTATTTTCATACACACACACACACACACACACACACATACACATACACATGCTAATATTAGTAAGCAAGGATTATTGTCTCTTGTCACAACTGCATCTCTAACATCTAAATATATTTAGTGTATATACATTTAAGGTATAGATATTTAAAATTAAGTAAACAATAAAATGTGGCAATTTTGTTAAAAATGTATTGCCTATACTTAGTGAATATTAATCACTATTTAAGCAGATTTGGAACTATCTTTAGAAAATCTTAAGAATATGAAATATTAATATCACTGAACTTTAAGTAATTGCTATAAGGACTTGCAAGCATACACACAGGCAGTGTACAAATGTTAAGTCCCTGGCTTTGATATTGTACTATAGTTATATAAAATGTAATCATTAGAGAAAATTAGGCGAAGAGTATGCAGGATGAATCCATACTTATTTCAAAGTGAAAAGTTTAAAAAGTAATTATGTTAGGCAGCTCTAACTTTTACTTGATAGGTTACCCTTAATTAGTTTGTATTTATCAGAGAAATACTTTGTTTTTCTGGTTTGTTTAATTCTTAGTTAAAAGATAACGAACAATTTTACTGCAGAAGAAATTTCCTAACACATTCTTTCACCATCCTTTGATTTTTATTTAAACTAAAAGCAGCATGACAGTCCCACTGAAAAATTCCTCATGACAAAAAATCTCTTATCAGGAAAATATGTTTGAGACACATACACATTGCAAGCTATTGAAGGGGCTGCTTCTCATAAAACATGCACTTTTTACTTAAGTACTTCAAAGGTACTTTATGTTTGTACACTTTGAACATTTTGATTGCTGAGTCATTTAAATCTTTCAAAATCTAAGTAATTATTTCAAATATTTTTATATTGGCTAAAACCAATTATGTTCTATATTGTAATACAATAACTTAGTTGTTTCTTGGGTATCTAGGACTAAATATTTTTAGATTACTTTTAATTCTTTTACCAGACTTGCCTGTATTTTTTTCTTTTACTTGCTTTTTTTTTTTTTTGCGAGGTTATTTTTCTTTTTTATTTTATTGTTATTATACTTAAAGTTTTAGGGTACATGTGCACAACGTGCAGGTTTGTTACATATGTATACATGTGCCATGTTGGTGTGCTGCACCCATTAACTTTGTCATTTAGCATTAGGTATATCTCCTAATGCTATCCCTCCCTGTTCACATTCTCTCTTCTTTTTCCTCCACTGTTTCCAATGATTGTTAGCCACAGAAGGAACACTTTGTAACTTCCCTGACTAAATAATGTCTCTTACTGCTTTCTCTTTAAGGAGGTGAATGCTTATTTTATCTGCATCAAAATTATATGAACTGGAATGACATTTGTTTGTCATGTATCTCCTGTAAACTGAGACAGTTCCTCAATTTTTCTTTGTCTTTCCTTATTTTGAAATTATTTTTGAGAAGTGAAGGTCAGTTATTTTGTAGACTGTCTCTCAATCTGGATTTATATATTTTTTCATGATTAGATTTACTTTATACATTTTTAGTGAGAATGCTCTGGAAGTGATTTTTTTTTCTTTTGTTCTCAGGAAATGAAATCAAAAGGAATATAAAACTGATTTTTCTCAGTATTAGTGATGCTAGATATCATGTTCTTAAGTTGGTGTCTACTAGGTTTCTCCATTATAAAGTTATGAATTTTAACTTTTGGATTTATAAGAAAAAAAGACATGTAATTTGAAACTGCTAGAAAAGTTTGATGCTCATCAAATGTTTACCAACACTCGTTATTAGCAACCATTGAGTATTTTCTAATTCCACTTGTATATTTCCATATCTATGTATCTATATCTATATGGATATAAACATAGCTATCTTCTTATCATAAGGAAGAGCTCTTTTTCCTTATCTATTTGTTTGTTGTGTAAATCAGTTTGGATTCATGAATTATTATTTTATTCAGTGTGTTAAAAGTAATTACTCTATTTCAATATGCAAATTTTCTATTGATGTGTCTGTCTGTCCATAGTGACGTGTCTATTTATGTCTACTGAAACTTGGGAACAAAAGTCAGAGGTTTTGGTATTTCAGGAAAGTAATGCTGTGTGTATTATATATCCCTTGAAACATGTGAGTGGCCACATATTTTGACAGTGAAATATATGAATATTCAAACTAAATGTGACTATAAAGACTATATATAGCATCCTAGTCAACTCAAATCAGATTTAACCATTAAATGAATAACATTTTGGTTCTCAAGGATACAGGAGTTTAGAATTCTGCATAAGGCATTGTGAACCTCTGCCTGGTTCTCCTTGTATTTTAAATAGTGTATTATTTTATATTTATAAAATGCATGCCATCTTTATATTGTATACTGTTTAGGTTAACTGTAAAATCTAGAGCTTAAATATGATTATGAGGCTGTCTTGGGAGTTAGAGAAATTACATTAATCTTGGATTATATATTAATTAAAAATGCATACAGAGTTAAAAAGCATTCAGGAAAAATTTTTAATAAATTTTAAAGACTAAGTTAATATCTATGGAAACCAAAGAATATTAATTTATATTTATGGATGTTTGCTTCACATGTAAAAGTTTTATTTAGATTTATGTGGTATCTAGTAAGCATGAATACCATCTTGGAGATTTTGTTCTTTATATAAGAATATATAAACTAGTAAAAAATTACATACTAGCTGACTAAAAATAGGCAAGGTGGTTCAGGTAGGAATGAAAGGCAAATCTGATAATTTTATATTAAAAATTTACTCTAAGAAATTATCTTTCTCAAGAAAATTTTATAGCCATAAAATTAATCATAAAGCAAGGTATACTGGGACATATGCTGGGTTACCTGAAATTAATTGCAGGACCCAATAAATAGGTTACTCTCTAGTTAAAAGAAAAAACTTGACAAGTTTCTTTCTCTCCATTGCCCTGCTTTTGAGTGAGGTGACAGGCTACTGGATGAAAACACTGCAATCAGATGAATGGAAAAGTTGTGTTGCCAGGGAAACCTCTTCCAGGAGTTGTGTGGTCCTCATGCAGCTTTCCTTTTTTCCTTAGAGCAGTAGTTCCTTCATGGTACAAGAAAAAGATCAAGACTAACATGTGGTCATAAAACGGGAATGTATTTTATATAAAATATCAGTACCCTACATCAATCTATTACTACTTTATGGTCTCTAATAACATGTAAAATAACTTATTAAAAGGAAAAATGAGATCCTTCATCTTTGTGTATATTATTTAATTTCACTGTTGCCCTCAAGGCTTCCATTAAATGTGTCATATCTTAGATATATAAAGTTTAAATTGGCATAGAGCTATTATGATTTCTACCTTTTCTGTTTTTAGTGGCCTACTGTGTCAATGCATTATCTTTAATAGTTCCTCATACATTAGTTTTAATTTATTCCTGGAAAAAAAGAACACCTACATGGTTTGTCTAAAAGCATTTTTGCCTGGGATTAAAAGGATTGCCATTTTTACATGCTGGTCTGAAATGAAAATGAATAAAAATGAGAGCTATTTTCATTTTCCAAACATGGCCTTTGAAGTTTTCAAAGTGAACCTTGATAGAGAATAAGGCCAGATAAAAATGTTACTACAGCTCTGGCCTCAGGAAGAAAAAAATCAAAACAGAAATTTCCCATGGTGATTCCCTTTCCAGAAAACTGATCATTAAACCATCATGCTGTTTGACATTCTTTACAGAGGTATGCCATTGCTTCAACTGGAGTTTAATTTGAGGAATTACCTTTTCTTATTTTTTCATACTGTAACTTTAAAAGGAATAAAATAAAGACATTCTGCCCATCACAATGAGTGCCCTCTGTACACAGAAAAACACCATTTCCTCTTAAATCCCAAAGGAATAAATCTGGATTTGAAACCTCCAGGGAGCTATATACTTGAATGGCAATGTTTTGGCCCTGATAGATTTGTTTTTACTAAATTGCAATTGAGCATTTACCACCAGTTTACCTTCTGGACATTAAAAAAAATCATGAAGAACTCACTAGCTTTCCTTTTGCGTAGATGTTATTGAGAACATCAGTCAATATATGGAATAGCTTCCTCTTTACAGTATCTCCAAGGAGAAATTCCTCTCAAGCCTCACTATCAGCAAAAGCTATATATCTTTTAAACAACTGGCTCCCATCCCCCCTCACTTCCCTAATATTTTAGACACTGTGTTTCTAAATTTCATCCTGATTGCTTTGACCATTAGGAAGTTGAGAGAAAACATTTTGGTACATCTCTGCACCTACTCAGTACTTTATGGTAGGCATTTCTATGAGCTAATCTTAACCCTTAGCCTTACTTTCTATTTCCTTTTCCATGATTTACCTTCTTCTATTGCTCAAGTTTTTTTTTTTAATGTTGTAGTCATTTTAAACGTAAAATAAATAAAAAAATTAGGTAGGTATATAAAAGGATGTTTTGGCTTTTGTATGTAACCAAAATTCCAAACGCTTTCTTTATAATTAGTGACTGCTTAATATAATACTAATTGGATTCGATATATTTTTCTATTACACAGTGGGGGTGTGTGGTAGTGATGGGGAACTATTTAATTCCTGACTCTAGACTCTTGTTTAGTTTTGTCTACTTCTTAATCTTCTTACTCTTTAATGAGGGTCTTAATCTCAGTAGTTACACATTCTTCTCAAGCAATGCTATTCACTGTTCCTGCAAGTACTTCTAAATTTTTTATTGTATAGTTTAACTTGAGATTTCCAATAATAAACTGCCAAAAATTTAATTACAATATTCAAACTAATTGGATATGGTAATCAGCGGGCCTCTCAGAGGTGTTTTATCTTGATGTCTAGGGGCATAAGCAGTATACTATTGGTGTTAACACAGAACCACTTCTGGGATGTATTTCTATCAAATGTTATTTCAACACTTAGAGAAATCTCCAAATAATAGTTTGATTAGTTTCTGATATAAAATAAGAACAAGTGAAGAAAACTGAGGCATTGAGGAGTGGCTGACATTTATTGAATATTTACTATGTGCTAGCCACTAGGTTTTCATATTTGGCTTTGAAAAAAAGACTTAACCTTGGAAGGGCAACTATATATTGAGATATCTCTCTAATGTGCCTTCCTTCAACAGACATATAAACTATCTGTGAGATAATAGTAAGATAGGTAGCTATAAAGTGGCACTTTTAGAAAAGAACTAAACCAAGAGCATGCAATGCTCTTATTTATTCTTACAACTTTTAAGACTTCTGGAAAGCTCAAAGTTTTGCTTTATGTCCAATTCAAGTATTTTACCTCAGATACCTAAGTTTCCTGTTATTATTCATAACCTCCACCCTTTTATTTTTATTTCTATTTTTTCATTTTTAAAACTTGGATCTGTATTAATCATTGAGTCTAGGAGAGAGATAAAGTAGCAATGTTTGTGGGTAAAGAATAACTCTTAGCAAATAGGAAGAGGATATTCTGTTTGCCTGTTTGCAACTCTAGTTCTTTTTTTTTTTTTTACTTCAAACGTTAAGGCTATGCCTTGACTACTACATTTTTCTCTGTCTTCTATCTTCCAAGACAGTCTGTAATATTTATGAATAAATCTATGGCTGAAAATTGTGCATTCCTCTTCAGAATGGAAGAGGTCTAATAGATTTGAAACTAGCCAGTTTAATAAGAGACAAACTGGTATGCTGAACACTGAAAAGCAGCTTCATACATGAATGAAATCTTTATTGCCAAAAGATAAATAAATAAAATCATTTGATGTTAATATTGTGAAATACTGAATAAAAAACTAAAGAGTAACAATATATTATTTATCTGTTTGATTTCACTTTGGAGAGGGCTTAATGTGACCCTTGAGTATGTACATCAAGAAATTACATAAATGCAAATCCAAGGCTCTGAAATACTCTGTTGGCATTGTTAACCTTTAATTGGTTATGCCATTAAATTAGTTGTAAAGCATTATAGTACATGACTTGTCAGCCACACTGTATATAGTTGGGTCCTCCTCTAAATTTATATAGATTGTTATATATTTCATAGTCAAACTTTTAGCCATTTAATTAAAATGTATATGTAATACTTACAGAATTGATGATCTATATGATCTTTTCTGTGTGTAATTTTAATATTCCCCACTTGGCCTAGCTCAGAAGCATATGTGTGCCAGGAATAAATATTTAGGTGAATAAGATATATGATTAAAAGTCAAGATTGAAAACTAGACTTTTTGAAAATAAGATTACCATTTTTTTTTCTAAAAAGGAAAATTCTTTACAGTATGGATGTTACAGTTGAATTTTTGGGAGGCTATTATATCAGTTATCATCTTAATGCTACTAGAAGATAATCATATACAATAACTTGTGATAAGGATTTTTTTATTATCTCTTTGAGTCATACTTTATAGTATTAGAATCCAAGACATGCTCTTATGTTTTATGAATATAGTAATATTGAGAAGCTATTTCCAAATACAGAATATTTCAAATTATTTAGGAAAACTCTTAAAGGATTAAAATTTCCCAATAATACATCTTATCTGACATATTCTGGAAAATTTCTAGCTCCTGTAGAATTTTACCAAATAGCATTTTATATAAATATATGAAACCCCTACTTTATGCTAAAATTCTCTTGACTTACAACTGGAGAATATACCAGCTACCACATTCCAGTACTGTAATAGAAGAAGGCAGGCTGTCTAGGCAATTTGCGCATCTGGTGCTGTAAAACACGGTGGGCTGACATAGCAATGAAAGTCTGTCTTCTTACTCCCTCTTTTTTACAGTGGGATTAAGTGCATGAGATATTCATATATACTGTGAGGTGCTTTAAGTTGTGAAGCAGATAATATTCTCATAGCTTCATTTTCTTCGATGTGACTCTCATTGCATGAATCACTGTTAGTGAGACTATATATTCACTGAATTTAAACAAAACTATAAAGGTAAAATACTGTCAAATACAGCAAAGAAGAAAGTGGGAGGGAACTGATATTTGGCTGCTTGTCTACTATGTACAAACACATTAATAGGAAATGTATATGCACTTGAAACTTAAGTATTATACCTGATGAATTTGATGTATTTTCTTATTCTAAAAATAAAGAAACTGAGACTCAGAAAGAATAGCTTCCAATAGGCTATATGGCTATAAAATGGCAGATCCAACATTCAAAGAACCAATATTAAAACCCCAAATCTCATTTGTTTCCACTGCACTCAAACTTGTCTGCTGATAATCATCTAGAGCTGTCACTGAAATCAATATCCCAGGTCTTCCCCTTTGAGATTATATTATAGTTGCCCAGGTACTCCCCAGGAATCTGGATTGTAACAAGGACCTCATATAATTCTTACAGTTAGGTATTTTTGAAAACACTGCTCCGCAGCTTACTACTTTCTCTGCAGTTGAAATAATGTCTTTCTTGTATCTAAGAAACACACAATTCTAAGTGACTCTTTGGACCTACAGCTTTGTTATATTTATGCTATTTTTATACTACATGTTCTTCTAAATTATTTTTAATCTTTTAAAAATTCAAAGAAATTACCTGATAATGTGATAGAAGGCCAGGGTTATAATAACAGTACCTAACAAAATGTTTAGGGAGTTTTAATTTTTTAAATGTTTTTCCTAAGGCACAATCCCTACTAGATCCAAGGCACTCCATGCAGATGGGCACATTTTCTTACACCTGGATTGGTCCCAAAAGCACTATCTGTTGGAAGACCTTATTGTTTTAATTGCAAACTTATATTTGGCTTTCTGGAATCCAGGCAGCAATGTTAAATTACATTTTTCAGTAGCTTCGAGGCTCTATCTGTAATTAGTGGCTTCTGTTCTTTATTACACTGATCAGTAATGCAGCTCTATTCATCACCGCAGTCTCAGTTAATTATCCTTGCTAATGATTTTCATGGTGTAAAGAATCTTCAGGACCCATTTGTAAAGATATTTTTGCATTGAAATTATTGGATAGTATGACACCATAGTGAGCTGATAAACTGTTGGAGGGATGTTACCATGGGAGATGGTTACTTTCATTCTATTGTATCTGCTTTGATTGGGGAGAAGTTACAGAAGAGGGGATGCGATGTAATTTTGCATTTATGAGTTTATAATACTACAGGTGTGCAAAGAGGCAGAAAGCAGTTAACCAGAACACAAAGAGAAAATTTTCTTCTGCATGCCTGAGACATTGGTAATACTAAGTTAGTGGCTGATCCATCTAGTATTGAAATTAAGCAAGATTAAATGAAACTGCTACTTCATCATGTATTTACATTTTAAAATATCTTATGTGGAGAAAATAATTTGAATTTATGACAAATTGTGTGACACAGTGATTTGTGTATTCCTTTTGGATTGTTAGCAGGAATTTTAGGATAAGTTGCAGATCTCTGGTAGGTATGACATGTTAATATTAGATTACTTTTCAAAACTTACATTATTGTAAACCTTACATTAAAAATACATAATTTTTAAAAAAGGTCCAAAGTTTTTGGCTTTAGAAACCATATTGAAATTAGTGTTAATTAAAAACGATTTTCATAAGATGATTTATATAAATTTTAAAGAAAATAAAGTCTTCAATTATTTCTGATGTATGCAAATCATATCAGATATATATCAAATGATCTTCCACCTCCTTTAAAAAATACTTTCCTTATAATGAAAAATGATTTTTTGAAAATATAAGAACAAAATATTATAATACATGATTGAATAAGAAATGTCACCAAGAGAATTACATCTATCAAATATAGGTAAAATTGTATTGTTTATTTTGGTGACAAAAATAACTTGTAAACTTTTTTTTAAAGTTTTTGTCTTCATACTTTTATTCTTACTTTTCCTCACTCAAGTTGTTTTCTTTTTATATAATCTAAGCTAATTTTACAATTGCATTCAGCACATAAATGATGGACACTAAAGCCTGTGAAATAAGATGTTAGAACTGATATTTGTTGCCAGATTCCAAACTAAAATAGTCAATTACAATACCTTTTTGTGACCATGAGAAAGGAAATTACATTTAATCATGAACTATTCAAAATTATGTGTATACATAGATTAATAATGTCTATGAGTCAATATAAAATAATTAAAAAATTTTAAAATTAGAAATTAATTTAGTGTCAGGTATTAAAATGTATGGCAGTATCAAAACTAAATATAATAAAAAAAGTTTAAAAAGTTCTTGACTACTAAATCATCTTGACAAATTTTAATGTATTTATTTATTTACTTTTTTTTGATGATTATCATCTGGAAACAGCATACTGAATCACTGGGGGAAAAATACGTAATAGATCATGATTCATTAAGGCCCAAATTTTGATTGATCATTAAATTTCTGACTGCTAGAAATTCCCAAAGCACAGGGACTGGCTTCTCAAAATTGTAAGAGGTATTTTGATCCATGGGAATAAGAAGATATCATTAAACGATTCAATAATACCTCAGCTAAGAGAATTACCCCATCAAATGTATAAGATGTTTTATATTAAAAATCTGTCTCTATATCTTTCTATCTACCTATCATCTACTCTCTCTTTTATCTCTCTATTATCTCTTTCACAGCTGTCATCTATACATTGACATCATCAGACTTTCTGTGGCTTCTGGGTATGAAAAGGAACAAAATTTTGTGTCATACTCTCTGGAAACAAGAGGGTAGAAAAAGACAGGTGTAAGTTCCAGAAGTAAGCTCCCTCCACCCAATTCCACCTTGCTCACAAACAAAACCTTTTGGACAATGAACACTGAGGATTGGTGTCATAAAAAGTATCACTGATATCTCCACAATATCTCAGCCTTACTGACCACTTGTAACATAATGATGTCCTATGTTAGAAAAGGTCATATAGAACAATGTTCATATGGTAATGTCCTGGCCAAGACAACTATACACACATGAACTATCCAGGACATCATGACTTTGGACAGATTACTTAAACTCTGAGATTAATTGTCATCAAATGTAAATTGGGTAGAATAACACACAACTCATAGGGTTTTATAAAGATGAACTGAACACAACCAGATAAACATTGTATGACAAGGAAATGACAAAGGATTGTTAATTCATATCTCCATGTTTTTAATACCTAGTCCACATATTTTTCTTATTTTTTCCTACTACCCCTAATTTTTTTCTTTCATTGAATTCTTTGTAAATTAAGGACATCAGTCATATACTAAATACAATACATTTTTTAATTATATCATTCATCTTTGGCTTTTATTTATTATAAAGTATTAGGGGATTTTAAAATGTGTAAACATATAAAGTAACATATATTGTTTTGGTTTTGGTCCTGCTTCGTAAACGCTCCTGCTTAATCTAATATTATAAGAAGAGAGGTGTTATAGCATCAATATATTTTATAGTCATGAGGCACTACAAGTGGGGGTAGGAAGATTTGTTAAGATAAAATTGCTCTAGGCTTCACCTGAGAAGATTAGGCCTAGGCTAGGCGTAGTGGCTCATGCCTGTAATCCCAGCCTTTTGGGAGGCCGAGGCGGGTGGATCATTTAAGGTCAGGAGTTCGAGACAAGCCTGGCCAACATGGCGAAACCCCGTCTCTACTAAAAATATAAAAATTAGCCAGGCATGGTGGCGCACGCCTGCAGCCCCAGCTACTCAGGAGGCTGAGGCAGGAGAATTGCTTGAACCTGGGAGGTGGAGGCTGCAGTGAGCCAAGATTGTGCCACTGCACTCTAGCCTGGGCAACAGAGCAAGACACCATCTCAAAAAAAAAAAAGATTAGGCCTGATGTGGGGCAATAGTGATGATGATGAAGAAGAGAGCAAAGCCCAGAAAATACATATTCAAGCAAAACTGGTACACCTGTATGCTTATGTTGTAGGCCAGAAAAAAGTGAACAAACTGAATAACTAATCGCTTTTTGACCTCAATAAATATTTAACCTCTCTGGACTTCAGTTTTTTATCTATAATATAAAAATATTAAACTCAATTGTCATTAAAAGCTATGCCATGTCTGAAATTTTATTATTTGAAAAAAAGTCTCTGAAAACTCAAAGGCATGAATGCTATTTCTGTTTAAGAGGAAAAACATATGAACAAATGAGCGGACAAAATAGGCACAAATACAAAATACAAAATAGGCACAAATAAGTAAAATGGAAAAGTACTTAATTGAAAACTCACTTCTCTAGAATACAGATAAAAGTATAATGAAAAGAAAATAAGCCTGAGAAGCCAAATTATATGTTATAATGTATACTGTATATCATCCCAGTGAATAGCAAATAATTCATGGGTAAAATAAAGCATTTCTTGTAAGTAAAAAGCTTTTCATCCCAGCTGTATCTGTGAACAAATCAAAATGAAAAATAGTGTTTGGGTTTTCTAATTGGTGAAAGTATCCTCATCGTATGTTGCTCAGGAACTAGTTTCTCCAGGAAAATGCAGATATTCTGAAAGTTTTAAAATTAGGGCTTCTAAGTAAATAAGACAGCCATCTTTCATTCAGCAAAGAGTGAAGACAGTATGTCAAGGAGATTCAGATTTATTCCCCTCTCTAAATACTCAGATTTATTCATCTATCCATAATCCATTATTCTATACTCTAAAGATTGTTTCTCTTCAATAGTTATATGAGAATGAGATGCTAAATTAACCCAGCTTTTTTATATGCTGTACCTTAGCATTCAAATCATGCATATATGAATGATTTTAGAAGTTTCTTCATAGATATGCATAGAAGAGGAAATGAGATATTTTCTAAAAATAAAATTAGCCTATCAAGGCCTTCATAAAATTAGAAAGACTTCCTTGTGTTTCATACTGTGATTAAGAGTACAGATAAGCTGGAAAAGTGAAAGCTAAAATTTATTCTGGGCTTCTTATGTGCAGGACATTATGCTGAGTATTTTACAAGCGTTTTTCCATTTAACTCTCACATCAACTCAACAAAATATTAAATAAGATTATTAGCACCATTTTACAGATGGGGAAATTATAGGTATTATGGAGCAAATAACTGAACTACAGAGTAACAACTATAAAAATTCAGAGATGAAAGACAACTCTCAATAATGTGATTAGGAATAAAGCAAAACCAAGGAACTTTCCACAGTGGTGATGCTTTTATTCTATTTTATTTTACTTTTTCAAAAATGCTTCCTTTCAGTGCAACTCCATAAACTTATGTTAATCTTGAAGTAAACCTGGTGAAAAACAAGAATAATCTTATGTTAATATCTGACACTCAAATTGCTCCACTTTTGAAACATCCATTTGATTGTGATTGAATATGTATTTTCTTCAGGGAAAAATTTCTAATGTCTACTCATTATTAGTGAAAGTCATTTTTATTGTCACACTTCTCTTGAAAAATATTCTCATGAATATTAGTCTTCATTGTTGATATTTGAAGATTTATTTTTCAAACACCTTATAAGGTTTTATGAAAAAATAGAATAGATAGTTACTAATATACATATTTAATTAAGGCATTTTTATAAAATAATAAAGTCTAAAACAAAATTAGTAAAAATTCACATGTATGTTAACTTTAAACTAAAGTATATCTGCTAAGCCATGAGTAATGGAAGGTTTGACAAAATTAAATATTTTATTTATCCTCAGTATTGACAGTATAATTTATATAAAAAATAGAATATATTTACATTATAGATTACTTTTTATTGGTTTTAATTGCCTCATATAGATATTCTGTTTTTCCTAAATGTTTGTTATAGTATCTCATTTTACAGCACCATAACTTACTAAAATTATGTGGGTGGCAGAAGCTTATGTGTAAGTATAAGCAACAATTATTCTCTGAAAAATTGCAATTCTAAATTGTGTTAATTTATTCTGTATTGTGAAAATGATAGGGTTGGGATTTGTTTGTATCAGTAAGTATATACCAATATATTCTTTTAAAACTTTATGTCAACTTGTGTATTCAGTGCTATAACAGCCAATATCATACTGAATGGGCAAAAACTGGAAGCATTCCCTTTGAAAACTGGCACAAGACAGAGATGCCCTCTCTCACCAATCCTATTCAACATAGTGTTGGACGTTCTGGCCAGGGCAATCAGGCAGGAGAAGGAAATAAAGGGTATTCAATTAGGAAAAGAGGAAGTCAAACTGTTCTTGTTTGCAGATGACATGATTGTATATCTAGAAAATCCCATTGTCTCAGCCCCAAATCTCCTCAAGCTGATAAGCAACTTCAGCAAAGTCTCAGGATACAAAATCAATGTACAAAAATCACAAGCATTCTTGTACACCAATCACAGACAAACAGCCAAATCATGAGTGAATTCCCATTCACAATTGCTTCAAAGAGAATAAAATACCTAGGAATCCAACTTACAAGGGAAGTGAAGGACCTCTTCAAGGAGAACTACAAACCATTGCTCAACAAAATAAACGACGACACAAGCAAATAGAAGAACATTCCATGCTCATGGGTTGGAAGAATCAATATCATGAAAATGGCCATACTGCCCAAGGTAATTTATAGATTTAATGTCATCCCCATCAAGCTACCAATGACTTTCTTCACAGAATTGGAAAACACTACTTTAAAGTTCATATGGAACCAAAAAAGAGCCCGCATCGCCAAGTCAGTCCTAAGCCAAAGGAACAAAGCTGGAGGCATCATGCTATCTGACTTCAAACTATACTACAAGGCTACAGTAACCAAAACAGCATGGTACTGGTACCAAAACAGAGACATAGATCAATGGAACAGAACAGCCCTCAGAAATAACGCCACATATCTACAACTATCTGATCTTTGACAAACCTGACAAAAACAAGCAATGGGGAAAGGATTCCCTATTTAATAAATGGTGCTGGGAAAACGGGCTAGCCATATGTATAAAGCTGAAATTGGATCCCTTCCTTACACCTTATACAAAAATTAATTCAAGATGGATTAAAGACTTACATGTTAGACCTAAAACCATAAAAACCCTAGAAGAAAACCTAGGCAATACCATTCAGGACATAGGCATGGGCAAGCACTTCCTGTCTAAAACATCAAAAGCAATGGCAACAAAAGCCAAAATTGACAAATAGGATCTAATTAAACTAAAGAGCTTCTGCACAGCAAAAGAAACTACCATCAGAGTGAACAGGCAACCTACAAAATGGGAGAAAATTTTTGCAACTTACTCATCTGGCAAAGGGCTAATATCCAGAATCTACAATGAACTCAAACAAATTTACAAGAAAAAAACAAACAACCCCATCACAAAGTGGGTGAAGGACATGAACAGACACTTCTCAAAAGAAGACATTTATGCAGCCAAAGAACACATGAAAAAATGCTCATCATCACTGGCCATCAGAGAAATGCAAATCAAAACCACAATGAGATACCATCTCACACCAGTTAGAATGGCCATCATTAAAAAGTCAGGAAACAACAGGTGCTGGAGAGGATGTGGAGAAATAGGAACACTTTTACACTGTTGGTGGGACTGTAAACTAGTTCAACCATTATGGAAGTCAGTGTGGCAATTCCTCAGGGATCTAGAACTAGAAATACCATTTGACACAGCCATCCCATTACTGGGTATAGACCCAAAGGACTATAAATCATGCTGCTATAAAGACACATGCACACGTATGTTTATTGCAGCACTATTCACAATAGCAAAGACTTGGAACCAACCCAAATGTCCAACAACAATAGACTGGATTAAGAAAATGTGGCACATATACACCATGGAATACTATGCAGCCATAAAAAATGATGAGTTCATGTCCTTTATAGGGACATGGATGAAACTGGAAAACATCATTCTCAGTAAACTATCACAAGGACAAAACAAACACCGCATGTTCTCACTCATAGGTGGGAATTGAACAATGAGAATACATGGACACAGGAAGGGGAACATCGCACTCCGGGGACTGTTGTGGGGTGGGGGGAGTGGGGAGGGACAGCATTATGAGATATACCTAATGCTAAATGACAAGTTAATGGGTGCAGCACACGAACATGGCACATGGATACATATGTAACAAACCTGCACATTGTGCACATGTACCCTAAAACTTAACGTATAATAATAATAGTAAAGACATTAATATTTTAGTTGAAAACAAAATTCTAAGTATTTTGATGACCTTTAATACCATCTCTAACTATTCAAACTACTGCAACAAAAACATACTATTTAAACATCCTCTCAATAATTCCAATAGAAATACAACGTGAATCATATCAGTTTAAATTTCTTATTAGTCACACTTGAAAAGTAAGTAAAATTAACTAATAACATATTTTATTGTAACCCAATGTATCCACCATATTACAATTTTGATATGTACTTCATATAAAATATTTAAGATATTTTTTTTTTAGTAGAGGCAGCACTGTGTCTCGAAATCCAGTGAACATTTCACACTTAGGGTTCACATTAGACTGTTCACATTTGAAGAGCTCAATAGTCACACATGAGTAGTGGCTACCATAATGGACAGTGAAGTTCTAGAAAATAATCTGCAAGACCAAAACACCCTTATTTACTTTTTTTATGGTAATAGCATTTTCAGTACTAATTTTTAAATTTAAAACTCTGATTTATCATTTATTTTTCTTTATCATTAAAGTTCATTGTAGCAGCTTAACATAAAAAAGTAGGCTTAGAGTGACATTAAAATGAATAAGGTGTATATTCTCTTAGGGAAGTGATGTGGTGAGAAAAAGTGGAGATTTTGAAATAGTAGGGTTTGCAGGGCAAGATAGTTCATGCCTGTAATCTCAGCACTTTGGGAGGCCAAAGCAGAAGAACTGCTTGAGCCCAGGAGTTCAAGACCAGCCTGGGCAACATAGGGAGACTTCATCTTTATTTTTGAAATAAATAAAAATAAAGAAAATTTTAAAAATGAAATAGGAGGGTTTTATGTTGTAGCGGGAAGGCAATACAAAAAAGTAATTCTCAATTTATGCTTTCAATATTATTCAGTATTACTTTTTACATTATGGAGGAAGGGACATCATAGGAATATCATCCATGTGTTTTCTGTCCAAGGAGGGTTTAGTCCAGGATATCACTTCTTAACTATTTCATTAAAATATCATTTACTATAAGTCAAATTTATATTTTCTTTTTTATTATTAATCATTACGGCATCACAGAACTTTGAATTACACTGATACTCATATAGCCGGGTTTGGTTTTAGTCAGTATGTCTAATAAATTTCTTCAGACTTTTCACATCAATTTATTCAGATTTTTAGTTTTACTAAGGTCCAAAGTTAACTGAACCAATTTGATAAATTTTTATTTCCCTTTTAATAGACAGAGATAGCATTTATCACTTTGAGTTCCTAGAGACTTTTTTTTCCCAAAATTCTTATGGATTCTCAGACATGGAATGGATTTTAGAGCTAATTGAATCCAACACTTTCATATTACAGAAAATAAAACTGAGATCCAGAAAGGTTAAATGATATGCTACAGGTCACAAAACTAATTAGCGACTCAGTGTGAACTAGTCACTATTTTCTGACTTAAAAACTAATGCAGTATTTTTCTCCTTACGTTCTCTGCAACTCAGTAAACCATGATTTTTTGCTATCTTTTAAATGCCTCATTCCCATATATGTTTTATAGAAAAGAAATTTTCTAATGTATAGATTTATATTTTTCTGGGTTACAATTTTCCCTATTATTTACATCATTTTGATTAAAATGCTAGCTGGTGTAATTTATACTCAAATAAGAACAGAAGTGATGTGTAAGAAAAATCATCTTTAATTAGGAAGTTGAGAATAAGATATTTTAAAATGAAGCATCCTTGTTGAAATAAGTGAACAATACATTTGCTTATGTTCTAATAATATTTTCTCTCTCACTTACTACCATCAACACTATTCTAGAATTACCTCTGGAAGTCATCAAGTCATACATATGTGAATTATTTAATGTAGAGGCATCAGTACTTACTCTTGTGAAGCAATACATATGTCACATATTGAACATGGATGTGCTATTTTCTAGGATATCTATGATAAGGAATTTAACCATTTGTGCTTAGTTTTTGGTTAAGATTATGTCTTTTGAGTCATTCATTCTTATATTTCTTTCCTCATTTAACAAATAATTACTATTTACTATGTGCTAGGGAATACTTGTTTTGTCCTGAAGTTGATATTCTACTTATAGAAATCGAAAAGAAATTAATAAATTTAAAATTGTATGTGCTACAGAAAGAGAAAAAGTCAAAATGCCTATTAAATCACTTGATGAGGGCATACTTCTGTAGAAGATGAGCAGACGCACAAAAGAAGTGACTGAGCATGTCACATGATGTGTAGTAGATGACCAGTCCAGGATCGGGGAACAGAAAGAGAAAAAGTTATATCCTGGAGAGGGAACATGCATTCCATGCTTAAAAATGGACAAAGAGCCCAGTGAAGAAAGAACATATTGAGTGTGCAGGAAACTGGTAGGAAGTTATGTCAGAGTTATTTACATGTTTGAAAGCATACATGTTGTATGATCTTACTGATGTTATAAAATAACTATTCCAGGGCTGTATCAAGATTTAACTAGGAGAGGGCAAGAGAAGAAGCAGGAAGGTCAAATAGTGTGCTCACGATCTAGTCCAGACACAAGATTAAGGTGGCTTGGATAGGGTGGTATTGGTGGTGGAGGTGAGAAGTTAGGTCTGTCTGGTGTATATTATATATTTAAGATGCTAATGATAACTCCAAAGTTATAGGCAGAGACATAGAAAAATTATAACTTTTTATTGAGAATAAAATCCCTATTTTATGTCCTGCCTGGGAAAGAAAACAGTTAATAATTAAACCTGAAGCATTATAACCTTTTAGCATTTAGATTTATAAGTAGAGATGAAATGTAGTTAGGTTTACAAATCTGCAACTCAAGGAGAAATTAGGGATTTAAATTTTAGAATCTTAATAAAATAATTTCAGAGAAATGGATGAAATGATATAGCTTAACAAGAGGATATGTAGAGAGAGAGATTAAAAAAAAGATAAAAAATGAACACTAGCTTACTTCATTATTTAGATGTCAGGAAGATAATAAGCAACCAGCAATAGAGACTAAGAAGAACTGGCCCTTGGGGTACACAGCAAATCAAGACATAATTCTGCCTCAATGACAAAGTGAAAAAAGTGAATGTAATCAATCATGTCAAGTAATGCTTTTAGATTTAGTATGATGATGTCTATTGACTATTCTATTTGGCTACATAGGGATCCATTCTCAAAACATGATTAAATACGTTAAAGAGAGTGTGAAATAGTAAAAACAAGCAGTGAAAATATACAATTTAGAAATGAGGCAGTAGTTAGAGGGAATATCAGATTAAGGGTATATTATTTTTAAGTTGCAAAATATATGGCATGTTTTAATGCTGATAAGAGAGATTCAGGGAAACATTTATTGGGCACACAATATATGGTATATGTTATTTTTTTAGGCACTTAGGATAAAGGAGGTACAAAAAAAGGTCTTTCTCCTCTAGGGCCTTATGTCTTAGTGGGAGATGGCACATAATATATAGATATATACTATATAACATGCTGGTCACTGCCGTACAGATATATATATTTATATATAATATATTTTATGTATATAATATATATTATATATATTATATTCAGAACTTGTTACTGGTCTGTTCAGGGATTCGACTTCTTCCTGATTTAGTCTTGGGAGGGTGTATGTGTCCAGGAATTTATCCATTTCTTCTAGATTTTCCAGTTTATTTGCATACAGGTGTTTATATTATTCTCTGATGGTAGTTTGTATTTCTATAGGATCAGTGGTGATAGCCCCTTTATTATTTTTTATTGTGTCTATTTGATTCTTCTCTCTTTCCTTCTTTATTAGTCTGGCTAATGGTCTATTTTGTTAATCTTTTCAAAAATTAGCTCCTGGGTTCTTTGATTTTTGAAGCGTTTTTCATGTCTCTATCTCCTTTAGCTCTGGTCTGATCTTAGTTATTTCTTGTCTTCTGCTACCTTTTGAATTTGTTTGCTCTTGCCTCTCTAGTTCTTCTAACTGTGATGTTAGGATGCCGATTTTAGATATTTCCCCCTTTCTCCCGTGGGCATTTAGTGCTATAAATTTCCCCCTAAACATTGCTTTACGTCTGTCCCAAAGATTCTGGTATGTTGTGTCTTTGTTCTCATTGGTTTCAAAGAACATCCTTATTTCTGCCTTCATATCGTTATTTACCCAGTAGTCATTCAGGAGCAGGCTGTTCCGTTTCCATGTAGTTGTGTGGTTTTGAATGAGTTTCTTAATCCTGAGTCCTAATTTGATTGCACTGTGGTCTGAGAGATGTTATGATTTCTGTTCTTTTGCCTTTGCTGAGGAGTGTTTTACTTCCAATTGTGTGGTCAATTTTAGAATAAGTGCAATGTGGTGGTGAGAAGAATGTACATTGTGTTGATTTGGGGTGGAGAGTTCTGTAGATGTCTATTAGGTGCACTTGGTCCAGAGCTGAGTTCAAGTCCTGAATATCATTGTTAATTTTCTGTCTCATTGATCTGTCTAATATTGACAGTGGGGTGTTAATGTCGCCCACTATTATTGTGTGGGAGTGTAAGTCTTTTTCTAGGTCTCTAAGAACTTGATTTATGAATCTGGGTGCTCCTGTATTGGGTGCATATATATTTAGGATAGTTAGCTCTCCTTGTGGCGTTGATCCTTTTACCATTATGTAAAATATATAATTATGTAATGCCCTTTTTATCTTTCTTGATCTTCATTGGTTTAAAGTCTGTTTTATCAGAGACTATGATTGCAACCCCTGCTTTTTATTGCTTTCCATTTGCTTGGTCAGTAATCCTCCATCCCTTTATTTTGAGCCTATGTATGTCTTTGCACATGAGATGTGTCTCCTGAATACAGCACACCAATAGGTCTTGTATCCACTTTGCCAGTCTGTGTCTTTTAATTGGGGCATTTAGCCATTTTACATTTAAGGTTAATATTGTTATGTGTGAATGTGATCCTGTCATTATGATGCTAGCTGGTTATTTTGACCATTAGTTGATGCAGTTACTTCATATTGTCAATGGATTTTACAATTTGGTACATTTTTGCTGTGGCTGGTACTGGTTTTTCCTTTGCATATTTAGTGCTTCCTTCAGAATTATAAAAAAATACTTTCAATTTTATATGGAACCAAAAAAGAGCCCATATATCCAAGTCAATCATAAGCATAAAGAACAAAGCTAGAGGCATCACACTACCTGACTTCAAACTATACTACAAGACTACAGTAATCAGAACAGCATGGTACTAGTACCAAAACAAATACATAGACCAATGGAACAGAACAGAGGCCTCAGAAATAATGCCACACATCTACACCCATCTAATCTTTGACAAACCTGACAAAAACAAGCAATGGGGAAAGAGTTCCCTATTTAATAAATGGTGTTGGGAAAACTGGTTAGCCATATGCAGAAAATTGAAACTGGACACCCTCCTTACACCTTATACAAAATTAACTCTAGATGGATGAAAGACTTAAACATAAGACCTAAGTCATAAAAACCCTAGAAGAAAACCTAGGCAATACCATTCAGGCCATAGGCATGGGCAGAAACTTCATGACTAAAACACCAAAAACAATGACAACAAAAGCCAAAATTGACAAATGGAATCTGATGAAGCTACAGAGCTTCTACACAGCAAGAGAAACTATCATCAGAGTGAACAGGAAACCTACAGAATGACAGAAAAGTTTTGCAATCTATCCATCTGACCAAGGGCTAATATACAGAATCTGCAACATGCTTAAACAAATTTACAAGAAAAAAACAAGCCCATCAAAAAGTGGGTGAAGGATATGAACAGGCACTTCTCAAAAGAAGACTTTTATGCAGCCAATAAACATATGAAAAAAAGCTCATCTTCACTGGTCATTAGAGAAATGCAAATCAAAACCACAATGAAATTCCATCTCACACCAGCTAGAATAGTGATCATTAAAAAGTCTGAAAACAGCAGATGCTGGAGAGGATGTGGAGAAATAGGAATGCTTTTACACTGTTGGTGGGACTGTAAATTAATTCAAACATTGTGGAAGACAGTGTGGTGATTCCTCAAGGATCTAGAACTAGAAATACCATTTGACCCAGCAATCCTATTACTGGGTATATACCCAAAGGATTATAAATCATTCTACTATAAAGACACATGCACACGTATGTTTATTGTAGTACTGTTCACAATAGCAAAGACTTGGAACCAACCCAAATGCCCATCGATGATAGACTAGATAAAGAAAATGTGGCACATATACACCATGGAATACTATGCAGCCTAAGAAAGTATGAGTTCATGTCCTTTGCAAGGACATGGATGAAGCTGGAAACCATCATTCTCAGCAACCTAACACAGGAACAGATAACCAAACACCGTGTGTTCTCACTCAAAAGTGGGAGTTGAAAAATGAGAACACATGGACACAAGGAGGGGAATATCACACACTGGGGCCTGTTGGGGTAGGGTTAGAGGTGGGATAGCATTAGGAGAAATACCTAATGTAGATGATGGGTTGATGGGTGCAGCAAACCACCATGGTCTGTGTATACCTATGTAAAAAACCTACATGTTCTGCACATGTTTCCTAGAACTTAAAGTATTAAAAAAAATAAGAAACAATATTATGTCCTTTGTAGGGACATGGATGACACTGGAGGCCATCATCCTTAGCAAACTATGGTAGGAACAGAAAATCAATACTGCATTTTCTCATTTATAAGTGGAAGCTAAATGATGAGAACACATGGACACATAGATGGGAATAACACACACTGTCAGAGGGTGGGGAAGGAAAAAAAGTAGTATCAGGGCACAGATCACAGAAATCCTGTAAGACATGGCTAGAAGTTCAAAGTTAAATCCAAAAAAATGAAAACCCTATTCGCTACTGAGAAGAGAGAGGAGTGACATGATCCAATCTGTATTTAAAAGGATCATTCTGATTGTTGTATCTTGAAGCAACTAGGGATGTACAACAATGGAAGCATGGAGATCAGTTAGAATTGAAAAGTCCAAGTAGAATATCATTGTTTCTTGGAATAGAATACTAGCAGTGAAGGTGGTTAACAATATATTTGACACATTTTAGGGGAAGAGACCCTACATGACTTGCTAAGACATTGTGTGGGGAGTGTGATATTTAGTTAAGTAGAGAAAACTATGAGAAGATTATGTTTTGTTGGTGAAATAAGACTTTGATTTTGGACACATTAAATTACATCGTTATTAAAATTTAGCTAGTTATATTCAGTAGGCAATTAGATGTTACAGGGAAAGAAAGTGCTAGAGTTAAAAATTTGGGTGTCATTAATTTATACATGGAATTAGAATTATTTAATACCCTGTATACTTACTATCCAAGACGCTTGAATTACAGAAAGATAAAGCTAGATAGAAAAGAGATTCAATCATCATAAAAATGTCAGCTCATTTATGTTTTATTATGTAAATTCTCGAAGCACGATGAGACATTGTATTTTAAGGTAATACTGAAATATTATAAGACAACACAGTTTTACTCATTTTTGCTTGTCTTGATCATTAGAATATACAATATTTGACCCAGCCATCCCATTACTGGGTATATACCCAAAGGATTATAAATCATGCTGCTATAAAGACACATGCACACGTTTATTGCGGCACTATTCACAATAGCAAAGACTTGGAACCAACCGAAATGTCCAACAATGATAGACTGGATTAAGAAAATGTGGCACATATACACCATGGAATACTATGCAGCCATAAAAATGATGAGTTCATGTCCTTTGTAGGGACATGGATGAAGCTAGAAACCATCATTCTCAGCAAACTATCTCAAGGACAAAAAACCAAACACCGCATGTTCTCACTCATAGGTGGGAATTGAACAATGAGAACTCATGGACACAGGAAGGGGAACATCACACACCGGAGCCTGTTGTGGGGTGGGGGGAGGGGGGAGGGACAGCATTAGGAGATATACCTAATGTTAAATGACGAGTTAATGGGTGCAGCACACCAACATGGCACATGTATACATATGTAACTAACTTGCACGTTGTGCACATGTACCCTAAAACTTAAAGTATAATTTAAAAAAAAGAAGATACAAAATTAACCAAAATAATCTCTAATGTAAGCATTTCAAATATAATAGTTTCCATTAAAATCTTTTTATTTTAATTTCAATGTACAGGATATGTCAAACAAATATTATACAGCTATTTCATATGATGATGTGATCTTACTAGTAGGAAGCTATGAACAACTTGGTCTTGCCTCATGGGTCATAGCAAAATGAATTAGGTAAATGCTTGATCTTAGAGGAATCAATCTATATTTAGATTGAGCAAATCATACCATTTCACATGAAACATGGAGCTAAGTTTCAGGAATTGTGTGGGGTTGGGAATGGATAGTATTAAATTTTGTTAGAGAACAAGAAATCCCATGACTCTCTTTTGCTGAGGTGTCAGAGCATTCCTTCCAGAAATGTAGGTATTTATTGTTTTCCTTAAGTGTTTTAGATTCTATTAACACATTCCTTTTTGCTTACAGTATAATTAGTATACCTCAAATTCTTGAACAAAATATGAGTTTCAGAATAAATATGTTATATAAAGGTCAATATATCTTCTTTTTTGACAAGTAACTATATAACTACCATTGGAAAAAAGATGGAATTAAATAAAAACAACTTGTGTTTCAGATGTTAATATTTAAACTTTAAATTTAAAAGTAGAAAGTAATACCATAATTAAGTGTGTTAAGTACTCAACCTTTATTAGATAATTATGCCAGCTGATTTCTTTAGAACAGTGATGTCATTTTAGTTACCACTTTAAAAACTAGTCTATATAAAGCAGATCTAGAAGTCAAGGGCTCTTGGCAACAATGTACATTTCATATCTTTTTGCTAAGACTTACAAAAAGAAATGGCACTGCTCACTGGAGAATTACATATATTTGGGTAATCAATAAGCTTTTTCTTACCTACTTTCATGAAAACACTTATGTGACTTTGTTTTTATACCATGGCTATGAGATAAAACTTTAAATTATTATAATTTGGGGACAGGATTTCTCATGAGCTAAATATTCTAGGCCAGGTGTTGCAAACTAATTGTGTGTGTGCTGTCTCAACATGTTAAAACTAAAAGCCAACTTCATGAATAGAAAATTGGCAAACAGTTGAGAGAGGTTAGGATTATCAGAGCCAGAAAAAAACAATGCACACAATATTTTAGAGCCTGGTAAGGTCTGAAGAATAAAACAAAAGATTTTTATATTATAACATTTTATTGTAAATGAGCTAAGATAAATGCAGTGTTTGAAAGTAATAAACAAATGTTTGAAATTTCTTATTAAATACAGTAGTTTTTATTGATAAAAGCAGTTTAAATTATGCAGTTTAATTTCTATAATATATAATAAGTCGAA
The DNA here is from genome assembly GCF_006542625.1 of Nomascus leucogenys. Taxonomy (NCBI): domain Eukaryota; kingdom Metazoa; phylum Chordata; class Mammalia; order Primates; family Hylobatidae; genus Nomascus; species Nomascus leucogenys. The sequence continues at coordinate 94,684,954 of NC_044402.1, read as the reverse complement.
TAACAGTGATTATTTATATGTATAAAAAAGCCTTAAAATATTTGCTGTAGTTACATCTGTACTCTTCATATAATGTTGATTTATCTTTCTGGGAGAATTCCAATTTTATCAAGTTGAAATTAGTATAATTTCTCCTATATCTCCTATATTAAATCACTGTTTTTAATAAATTAGAGTTTATTTATCTAGCCTGAAATTTTAAAAAGTACTTACCCCTGGTACAGCATAAATGACTTCAGCTTCTATATTGTATTTGATGAATAATTTAATCAGTTTTATGTTAATTGAATTTTTTGCCTGCTTAAAAAAGCAAATCTTGACTTTTCATTTAAAATATAATCTATTAGAGAAATCTAATCAGTTTCCTCTTCTACCCTCTTGAGAACATTGCTTTAATTTTTATTAAATTGAGGTACTTCCTTGAGGTATTTTCTCAAAAATTGTACATATTTTCTAAAACGCTGCATTAAAAATATCTTCTGTTTGTCTTTATCTAAATTGATATCTTGATGACAAATAAAATTCTTGGTCTCAGATCTCTTATTTCATAGCTGTTCTAAGTGTTTCTACTTCCTTCTGACATTCAGTTTTATAGGTAAGAAATATGATTTTACAAATGAGGAATGTGATGTCACTCGGGTTCTCATTCCTTTTCAAGCAACTGATTCCTCCGTGGACATGCTAGTAACATTTTTGTTTTCAACTTTGGCAATTTTCTTAGGATATTTGAATATTTTGGTCTTTTTCACTCATTCTTGCTGTAACTCTTACTCCAACTCTAGCTCTTTCTCCCTTACTAGTAAACTAACCCTGCCAGGAGTTTTATATATTGCACATTAGTATTGCTGCAATGTTTCCCATGATTGACCACCATTCTAATTAGGAAGTAATGCAGCTAGCCTGAAATTAAAAAAAAAATACTTCTCACATTATTTTAGATAAGGTTGTTACTTCTAGTATTTTCATTACTAAATATTGTTAGAGTCTGCCCCATTATCTCTTTGATGTCTCCTGTTATTTGTGTATGATGCACTCTGCTCTAGTCTTTGTGCCATTCTTTTTTATACTTACAAGTGAAAGTATTTTGTACTTTTTTGGGATTTTTTAAAATTTTATTTTATTGTGATGAGAACACAGCGTGAGATCTGCAATTTTCGCAAATTAGGTGTACAATAGAGTATTTTTTAAAGTAGGTACAATGTACAGCAGATCTCTGGAGCTTCTTAAACTTGCATAATTGAAACTTTATGCCTGTTGATTAGCAATTTCCCATTTTTCTTTTCCTATACCCAGCCACTGTCCCGATATATGTACTCATCACATTTTTAAATCCATTCATCAGTCATTGGACATTTCAGTTGTTTCCACATCTTGGCTATTGCAAATAGTGCTACAATGAACATAGGAATGCTGATATCTTTTGAGATCCTGGTTTCAGTGTTTTGGATGTGGCGTGGTAGTTCTGTCCATAATTTTTAGATAAATCATCATACTCTTTTTCATAAAGGCTGCACGGTTTGCATTCCCACCAACAGTATGCAAATAAACTCAAAGTGGATTAAAGACTTAAATATAAAAGCTGAAACTATAAAACTACTAACTACTGGAAAAAAAGGGGAAATGCTTCAGGACATTGATCTGGGCAAAGATTTTACCTACGAGTAAGATTCTGAAGGACAGGCAACAAATGCAAAAATAGACAAATGGGATTTTGGTTAAGCCAAAAAGCTTCTGCACGGCAAAGGAAACAATCAACAGAATGAAGAGATAACTGAATAAATATGAGAACATATTTGCAAATGATTCATCCAACAAAGGACTAATGTCCAGAAAATACGAGGAACTTAACTCCACAGCAAAATAAAAAATAATTCAATTAAAATATGGGCAAAGGATCTGAATAGACAGTTTTCAAAAGACATACAAGTGGACAACAATTATATGAAAAAAATGCTCAGCATCTCTCATCATCAGGGAAATGCAAATCAAAATGACAACGAGATATCATCTTACCTTGGTTAGGATGGCTATTATCAAAAAGAAAAAAATGTATATCAAATGCTAGTGAAAATGCTGAGAAAAATGAATTCTTTTACACTATTTTATTATTTTCATGCTATTTTAAATAAGACTTTTTTCTTAATTTTTTAAATATTCATGTGGATAAATGCTACTAATTTTGCATGTTAATTTTTTATTCTGCCACTTTGCTAAATTTCTTTATTAGTTCTATTAGTTTTTTGTTAATCTTAAGGGTTTCCAACTTAGAAGATTATTTCATCTTCAAACAGAGATAAATTTACTTCTATTTGTAATATTCAAATTCTGTTGTTTTTTTTAGTACAACAATGAATAGAAATAGAGATAGTGGCTAGGTGTGGTGGCTCATGCCTGTAATCCCAGCACTTTGGGAGGTTGATGCAGGAGGATTGCTTGAGCCGAGGAGTTTGAGACCAGCCTGGGCAACATAGTGAGACCCTGTCTTTACAAACAATTTTAAAAATTAGCTGGGCGTTGTTGCATGGCCTAAAGTCCCAGCTACTTGGGAGGTTGACATGGAAAGATTGCCTGATTCTGGGAGGTCAAGGCTGCAGTGAGCTGTGATTGTGCCTGAGTGACACACCAGCGTGAGTGACAGGGTGAGACCTTGTCTCAAAAAAAAAAAAATAATAATAATAATATTGTGGAGATCATGGGTATCCTTCTCTTGTTTCTGATCTATCTTAGAGGAAAAACTTTCAGTTTTGGTATTGACTATGATGATAGTTATGAATTTCTCATCAATGAGTTTTATTATGTTGAAGAACACTCATTCTATACCTACTAAGTCAGGAGTTTTATCATGAAAGAGTGTTGAAATTAAAATGCATCTGTTGATAATTTAATGTGATTTCTTTTCTTGAATCTGTGAATGTGGGGTATTACATAAATTGATTTGCATATGTTGAAATATTCTTGCATTCCAGGGATACGTCCCACATGGTCATGGTGTATGATTTTTTTATTTACTGCTATTTTGTTGAAGATTTTTGCATATATTTATCAGAGATGTTGGCCTATAGGTTTCTTTTCTTTATTTCGGTATCTTTATCTTGTTTTGGTATCACAATAACGCTGACTTTATAAAAAGAGTTCAAAAGGACACCATTCTTTTTAACATTATATTACTTCGAGAAGGATTGACAAACCTTTTTCAAATTTGTGGTAAATTTACCAGTAAACTTATCTCGTTCTGGGCTTTTCCTTGAGAGGGTTTTTGTTATTGTATCAGTTTTTTCTCTAGTTATAGGTCTGTTTAGACTTTCTAGTGCTTCATGTTACTGTGTTAGTAGCTTGTAGGTTTCTAGTAATTTATTCATTTCTTCTCAGTTATTCAGTTTATTGGTGAATAATTATTCATAGAAATCTATTATAATCCTTTTTATTTCTATGGCATCAGTTACAGTGATGTCACTGCTTTCATTTCTTAATTGCCACTGCTTTCATTTCTGAAGTATTTCTTTGAATGTACTTTTTTAAATAATTAGTCTAGGCTGGGCGTGGTGGCTCACACCTGTAATCCCAGCAATTTGGGAGGCCGAGATGGGTGGATCACCTGAGATCTGGAGTTCCAGACCAGTTTGGCCAACATGGTGAAACCCCATCTCTACTAAAAATATAAAAATTAGCCGGGCATGGTGGCATATGCCTCTAATCCCAGCTACTCTGGAGGCTGAGACAAGAGAATCACTTGAACCTGGGAGGCGGAGGTTGCAGTGAGCTGAGATTGCACCACTGCACTCCAGCCTGGGTGACAGAGCAAGACTGTCTGTCTCAAAAAAAAAAAAAAAAAAAAACAGAAAGAAAAGAAAAAAGAAAAAAATAGTCTATTGTTTGTCAACTTTGTTTACCTTTTCGAACAACTAAAGCTTATTTCATTGAGATTTTTCTATTGTTTTCCTAAGCTCTATTTCATTAATTTTCACGTAATTTTTATTACATGCTTCTTTCTACTAACTTTCGGATTAATTTGTTGTTCTTTTTCTAGTTTCTTGATGTGTACAGTTAGGTTGTTTATTTGAGATGTTTCCCTTTTTAATTATAATTTTTATTGCAATAAGCTTCACTCTTAGTACTGCTTACCACTGCTTTTGCTGCATCCCATAAGTATTGATGTCTTATATATTCATCTCAAGATGTAAAAGTAAAATGTTTCTAATTTCCCTTTTTTCTCTGTTTTCTAATTTCCCTTTTAATTTCTCCTTTGACCTATTGGTTGACAAAAGTATGTTATTTAAAGTTCACATATTTGTGAATGCCCCTGTTTCCTTCCACAACTAGTTTCCAGTTTCATTACATTGTGGTTGAAAAGATAGGATGAATTCAATCATCTTAAATTTGTTAATGCTCGTCTTGGGACCTAATGTGATCTATCCTGGAGAATTTTCTGTCAGTGCTTGAGAAGAATGTATAGTCAGCTGATGTTGGGTAGAATGTTCTGTATATGTTGATTAAGTTCATTTGGTCTACTGTTCAAGTCCATTATTTGTTGATGTTTCTGTTATGTTGATCTGCTTAATATTAAAAGAAGTGGAGGACTGATATCTCCTGCTTCTATTGTATTGCTATTGTTCTCTTCAGTTCTGTCAATGTTTGATTTATTTAGGTTTGTGTTCTGAGACAGATGATAGATAGATGATAGATAGATAGATAGATAGATGATAGAGCATTGCCCCTCTAGGCTTCTGCGATCACTGCTACTTCTTCTCATTCTATCTTCATCCTTAGTGTTTTAATATATGACACAGTGCTGCTACTCTCCACCAGGTAGTCCATCTGTTATAGGCTTTGTTCCTTAATTTTGAACAGTCATAACTTTCTTGTTTTAATTAAAAATAAGTATACATTCTCTTGTTGAAAAACATCAGGGAAGAAAAAAGCCCAAATGATAATTTTTTAAAAAATACTTCTTTTTTTAGAAATATTTATTAGCATTTCATTATTATCATTATATAAAGACCTTGTTATGTGTTTGTCTATGATATACTTCTATGTATGTATATATCTATGCACACACATATGTGCATTTGTACACATGAGCATACATATGAAGAGAGAGAGAGAAAGAAAAAGAAGTGTTTGTTCAAATTTGCTGACATTGGAGCAGTCATGATCTTTAAAGGAGATGAGATAAGAAAATGAGAGTGCTGCATCTTTATGTTTCTACAATTATATGTAATTTATCTATCTAATCGATCTATAATGCAATTATAGATCCTAAGAAGCCCCACAGCGTGTCCTCTGCAAGTTAGAGGCAAAGCCCAGGAATGTCTGTAATTCCAACCCAAATCCAAAGGCCTGAGAACCAACAGAGCCAATGGTCCAAGTCTCATTCTAAGTCCAAAGGCCCTGGGAACAAGGAGCGTCAATGTCTGAGGCTAGGAAAAAATGGATATCCCAGGTCAAGCGAGAGCAAATTCACTCTTCCTCCACTTTTTTCTTCCATTCAGACCTTCAAGGAATTAGATGATGTTCACCCACATTGGTGAGAGAGATCTTTATTCATTCTGCCAATTCAAATGCTAATCTCTTCTGGAAACACCCTCACAGACACACTGACCTTCATATTAGATCAATAATTCTGGTGGACTTTTTCTTTCTCTTTTACAGAAGATTATTTATACCAGAGTATTCAACCTACTTTAAGGTTACATTTGATATTATGAAATAAAAATAATTAGACATCTTAATTCATAGAAAGATCTTTTTTGATTTATATGGTTTGAGACTGTTCAAAGAGAACCCTTTATGGTTGGTAAAAACAAGTTTCCAAAATTGCAAAGCTAAAGCCTGAACAAATTGTGTCCAAATAGACCACCAAACATTTACCTTATTTGATACATTCCCCTTAAATTCCTGACAATAACAATTAGATACTTTAAAGTTATATAAACTTTTTATGTTTTAAAATTGTATGTACATTTAATTATATAATGTATATAAAATAATATACATATATGTGTATATGTACACATTTTTATACATGTTTACATATGTACACATATGTACGCATACACATACACATATATATTTATATATATACTGATAAATTGAAGTAAGATAGTAATAAGGAAACTCCATTCAAAACATGGTCTGGGAATTTTCTTATACATTATTCTTCACTATTGTTCCTGAATGTGGAAGAAAAATGACTAATGCTTTGTTTACGGAAATGTCATAAACTTAAATGTATTACATTACCACAAGATGGCAAATCAACTGTAATGCTATATCCTAAATTTTCAAATACAAATTGATTGATGAAAAAAGAAGTCCACCTACAATCAATTGTACTAAACCGATAATGTTAATATTTTAACAAATGATATTTTAATAGGCTTATGAAAATTTTTATTAAACAAAACCATGCAGATCATTAATTACTCCATGTTTTCTGCCCCAAAATATTCTGAAGAAAGTAAGAATCTTAGTGTTATTTTCAGTAAAGGAATATTGTTCAGAAAACATTTATGTCATGTTGCTTTGCTTAGAACTTTTGCTCTTTGGCATATAGTTATATGGTTTTTAACCTGGAGCATTAGAACTCTCAATCTGGTCTTATGAAGAATACCAAGTGCTGCCGTGTCTGTTTGAAGTTACTCTGTCAAAAATAAAGCAAATTTGTAGTTGCCAATTATTTGGTATTTTTATCTGAATTAACAAATTAACAAATGTCTCATGATGGGAAAACTAAAAATGCTTCCCTACCTTATAAAGATACTTCCCACTACTTTTTCCCACAACTTTTGTGAGAAAATAATTGTGAAAAATCTCTTGCAAAATAGGACATTTTACAAGATATAATGGTTTTGATACTGTTGTACAAACTTGTTAAATCTGTGTTAAATAACTAAAGGCAGAATTTAACAATGACTTTTCTCTTTACAACCTCAATTTTAAACCCATACATTTTATTGTGTGTGGAAATAATTTTAACAACCATTAGCCACCTGCCCATCATTTTACAACAAGCAAGGCTCACCGAACCTGCAATTAGCCAATTACACAAACTATTATATTGTTTGCAATTGTCAACAGAAAAATGAATTCAAGCAGATTTCTCTATACTGCAGGAGAGCTATGTAAATAGCTTGTTTGCAGTCTGGGATATAGCATGCCTTTTTTTTTTTTTTTAACAGTAATGACTATAAAATAATTATCAGTTTTATCACCCTAGTTTTCCCTTTAGTTGCATACGGTTAGCTTCAGCACTACTCTCTCCTCTTTTGTTTTCTTTCAAAGTGAAATTTTGCTGTTTTTAATCAAACTCCAACTTTGTGGAATAAGGATGTGATTTGTTAAAGTATATCATTTGTTTAGTTGATTAATAAGTACATCATAACAGTTTCTTGACTTGAATTTTAAAATGGATATTTATATTTAAAATACAGATTTTTCTCAATGAATGGATTAGATATGAAATAACACAGTTCTCTTAACCCTATTTGTACCAAAGATGATTCAATCCATTGAAAGCTTAAATATTATCTAACTGACTCATTCCCTTTCTTCCCCTGGCCCCTTCGAATGCACAGACACAAAATGTGTGTGCAGTTTTAACAGGATCACACATTTCAACAGACAGCAGGTTAATAATTTTGTATATACCCCAAATTTTTTAAAAACCTGCTGGAGATTACAACTTTGGTTTTATCCAAACATGTCTTATTTTTCAAAATCAAAATATATATTTTTTAAATGTTTTAAAATTTAAGTTAAATATTTTTAATATCTCAGCTCTACCTTTGTTATGCACAATAAGAAGGCTCAGTTCCTTACTGCCTTGAGCATTTTGCTATCTTTCATAACTTTTAAGAAAATTTTAATAAACGAACAGCTGGCATTATGCAAATTCGTTGATATGAGAATAACTAATATGAACAGTAAGTTGCACATCTGTGACACACATTTCTCAGGGGAAACCTTTGAATGTGTATTAAACTGTTAAAAATCAAAGCAAATGACAATGAAATTAAAAACTCTTGATTTTAATATAATTTTTCTTTATAACTCTGACATCAAATATCAGAAAAAATAAACTTTAAATATTTCTCCAAAGTTTCTGCATAAATTCTTAACACGAAAGTTAAAATGTAGTATGTATTTGTACTCAACATTTTATATCCACAACTCTGTATTTTGATGCTAAAATAAGCCATCAATACAATTATAGCATTCTTTAAAATTTTTTTACATAAATAGCAAAATTTGAAAAAATTTAACTTGCCTTTTTGTATTCATACACCTAATTCCACAAAGCAGTACATGTCTAGATTTTGAGGCAAGATTTAATATGAAATTTTTACTGAAGTCTTATCACCACTTTCTTACCCTATACTTGTGTGGGTTCAACTTGTCTGGAGTTATCATCTTGGCATCACTTGAAGAGTTTTGGCCATCTCTGGGAAGCCACAGCAGATTGATTCCCTGACCTTAAGATAATCTTTTTCCCTGACCAAATTTATGACCATTTGCCACAATCTCTTTTTAATTTTTTCACCAAAGGTGATGTTTCTAATGATAATAGAAAAATGAAATAACTACTTCCTTCCAAATATAACCTGCTCTTTATATTGAAATACAATCTACAGAAAAGCAAACAATAATGGACCCCAAATAACTGTTTTCCCAAAGAAACATCTATTGTACATAAATATTTGAGATGATGTTGAGCTGTGCTAAACCCAGCTTATTTTCCTCTTGAGTCTTTTCTCATCACAAATTCGAAATATACTAAAAGCAGGGAAGTCATTTCACTCTGTACTCTAGTATAATTTTTAACATGTGAACTTTCATAAGGCTTGTTTTCTTTGATTGGCTAGTATCTTAAAATGACTAAAATATTTATTTAAATTTTTGTAAGAAAAGTTATATTTAAATCAAATAAACAGAATGCATTCCTTTACAATATGTCTTTTACAAAGCAAACTTTGGAAATGTAAATTGCATGATTAATATAATTTATTGTATTGATAACTGATAAGTATGTAATTCATAATATTAAGTTTTTGTTTTTGTTCCAATGAGGAAAAAAATTTAATTATATTAGGTGAACACTTTAGGGAGGGAAGAATCAGAAAAATAAAGCAAATTTCTACCAACAAACTAATTTCTCCTCGTAGCAGATTTTCACAACAACATAAAAGGTTAATTATTTAAATTATACATTAGGAATAGACAATAAGGTTAAAATTATATTTGGCACAATTGGCTCTGCTTCACAGCATACAAAAATCCAGTTGACTTTCATCTCACGGAATATAATTAAGAAAAGAAATTGAAGAGGAACAGAGAAAACTAGACTGAATGAATAAAAAATCATTCACTAAAATAAGCCAATTCAAATGCAATTAAAACGTCAAAAAATGTAAAACAAAATACAAAAATTGAGTCTCAGCAACATAAGGAAATTGTGTCAAATCATTTTCTTTTCCTAATCGTAGTGAATTGGTTTTGACACTTGTAATCTGTAATTCTTAGTGGTACTTCTTTGTTAAATTACAAATCACAGCTCTTAGAAATGAAGAATAAACTATTTTAATAAAATAATTTATTTGGACAAAACAGTTAACTTACCAGTTATTAATACATGCTTATTTTTTAGATACATTGTAAATTGTTTGTTTTTGACATGTAATCGCTGACCCTTGACCTTCTGTTTAATATTTATATGATTCCATGTGAGTAAACCTATTTTGTTCCCAGTTTTAATTTATTTCAAGTAATTTTATAATGCATTTAGCCTTGAAAACTTTTATTTTTAAAAAATACTAAAACATTAAACATATAATTAGCCATCAAAGAAGCTGTTTGTAATCAAACTAGGTTATAGCTCTGAACTCCACCCACCAAGCCTAGCTCTCATTTAATGGTGGTTCTGAGGTACATTTAAGGTGTTCATAAAAACTAAATATGGCCTGACAAGGATTTCATACTTCTATGTTTGAATCCTTGTGGATGAACTGCAACCTAACTTAATAGGGAGACAAGATTGAAAGCCTAACTTAGGAGTATGTACCTGTAACAACAGCTGAGTCTTGGCCAATCCCAGCAGCCACATGTCAACCACTCATACACTGCTGAGTGTTCAAACTGTATTCAAATAAGGCAAACACCAACCTGAACCTGAAGGAGGATTTCCCTTACCCCTTCATGGGACTCGCAACAGGGGTCTCACGTCCTTTACTCAGCCTGCCACTCTCAACTCTTTTCAGGAGGAAGTGCGAGAGCAAATGAGGCAAGAACCGGAGTGCTCAAGCGCTGGAATCAGCTGGCATCTTTGGCACCCACAGAAACAAACTCCATTCACTTGGACCCACTGTTTCACCCTTCACGGGAGGGAACACACAGGTGAGTGGGTGCAGGAGCCACAGCAAGTGCTTTTAGGTGCTGGCAGGAGCAAACTCCCTGTTGGCCCTGTGGGAGCATCTAGTGGGGGTGCCTGTGACCCCTGAAGCCCCAGAAGGCATAAAACAGTGCTCTTTAGCTTTGCTGTCCCTAGATTGCTTAAGTGTTAACAGCTCAGTGGGCCCTTTACTTTTATGCTTGAGGCAGCTGCCTTCTGCCCATGAGGGCAAAGGGCCAGTGTGAGAGTCTTTTGTATCTGCACTTGTGGCTCCTGAGCTCTTGTCTGATGTCCAGGAAAAATGAGGTCAAATGAACAAATTGAAGGATAGTAAATGTGTGGCATTTTATTGCTGATAAAAGTAGCTCTCAGCAGGTAGGGGAGCTGAAAAAGGTATGGGATGGGCCGGTACTCTTCCCTTGAAGAATCTTCCCCTTTAGATTATTCTCTGAAGTTACACCATCAAGCTGTCCCTCGGAAGTCAAGCTGTTTCTCTCCAATGTCCAGCCTTAGTCCCCAGCATCCAGCTGCTTCTCCTCTCTGTCAGCTGAGTCTGGGGTCTTTATAGGCACAGGATGTAGGGTGGGGCAGGCCATGGGTAGTTTAGGAAAAGGCAATAGGGATAAAAGTTCTCACTTTGAGCTACAGTTTTAGGTTTTTCAGCTTGAGGATGGGGTTTTGTTGGGTACCTGAATTTTTCTGCCCCCCATCCTTATAATAACCAATTCAGCTATTCCTGTAACTTACTTCTGATTTTTATGTCACTTTACTTTTTTTGTCTATAAATTTGTTCTTACTACAAGGCACCCCTGGAGTCTCTCTCAAACTGTTGTGATTCTGGGGGCTGCTTGATTCACAAACTGTTCAATTAAACTTCTTTAAATTTAATTTGCCTGGAAGTTTTTTTAAAAAAACAGATGTGTTAGAAATGGAGTCTGAAGTACAGCTGCTAACAACTCCCACGAGCAGAGTGAACAAGCAAGGGACCTGCTGGACCCACTGTGTCCTTTGAACTCTCAGAGCAGTTGGGAATTGTGGTAAGTCCTCTCTCAAATTTCAGAGCTCCATGGATTTGTGTTTTGAGCTCTCCAAGTTTATTTGAGCAAATTTCTGTTCCAAATTGGGTTTGGAAGTCATGACAGAAGCTGGACTGAGTCCAGGATCAAATTTGATCTTGTAATTAACTGGCTTGGATCCAGTTAGAGGCCTCTTACATCTGATTGGGTCAGAAAGAAACTGGTAGTAAGTGGTAATATTGCAGGGTTGTAAGATTTGGCTTTTGAAAATTCATAGGGATTCTTGCATTCTACTCCTTTGTTTCATTTTTCTTTCATGCTTAAGTAGGAAGAAAATCATTGGGTGAATTAGTCAAGGGAACCTGAAAGCAAAGCCAATAAATTAGGTAAAAATGGATAATTAATTTCTGAAAAACTGGGTTTCTTCCAGCTTATACATTAGATCCAGGAAGCAGCAAAGACTTACAGAAATGGTGAAATCTTACTAAAGAAAACTTACAGTGGAACGTGCCAAATGAACAACACACTGAAGTGTATTTAAAAATGAGAGCTTGCAAATTAGTCTTACCTAGGGATGCCTGTTAATATGCAGAAGCTTCTAAAATGATTTAGATATGATGGGGCCCATCTAGGGGCAAGTTTGAGCCTTGCTAGTTTGATATTGGGTGCTAAGCAGAGTGGCTAATTAATGTCTTTGTTTGTCACTCATATTTTGCACTGACCAGAATGGAAAATGCTAATTTGGTTACCCCACATAACCCCTTGGGAAGCATTTTGCAAAATTGAGAAGATTTTGCCTTTGGTTTCATGATTTTTCTTTGTGATGCAGCTTGGCTCCTGGAACTAAAGTGTAGCAAGCAGGGTCACTAGGGCTGCTCGGGAAAGGGGAATGCAGGACATGACATGCCAGCAAAAAAGTAAGGATTTCTTACCAGTTAGACTGCTGACCTCACTCTCTCTGTCTGCCAACTGGTTTAATGAATGGTAAAAAATCACTCTTTATCTCCTCTATAAAGTTTTAATCAATGTAAAAAAGAATTCTGAGGCTAATCTTAAGCTGTAGTGAATCTGGTTTACTTTGTACTATGAATTCGTCTTCTGTATCTTTCTGACATAAAGAGGGGTACCTTAGCATAGAATGAGAGCTTAGGACACCTATAAGCCCACTGATCAAGATGGCCCAGCAAACTCTTCAGTTATGTTCTAGGGAGCTTGACCTTTTAACCACGTGGCAGTACTTTCTCTTTGTCTCCACTATCACAATGGCAGCCAGGGTTCAATTCCTGGCTTAGGAAATGAATCTTTTCTGGCTTGATATCTGCATGACTTTTACCATTTGTTAATTCTCTTCATCTTCATGAACTGTCTTGAATTTTCCTTTGATTAAGAACCTGGGAGGTTACTTTTGATAAAGTTTGAAAGCCAGATATATTGGCAGTTTGGCATGGCTAAAGTGAGGTAATAAGAGATTTAAAAGGACTCCACCTTAAAGTTAATAATCCAATGAAAAAACTTAAAAACTGGCAAATGAAAAATCCTACAATTACTGAATCTTCTTCTGTCTGTGTAGTTATATATGTGTTGTGCGTGTGATGTTTATATAAAGAGCTCTAATTAATTGGCTTAAAGAAAAGTGGTTGGATCAAGTATTTTGAAAAACAAGTAAAAACTAATGCCTTTCAGTTTATGTGACTTTAGTAATCTTTGGGAACTAAAGACAGTTTTAAAGATGATTTGTTAAATATCTTCAAAAATGTAAACATTTGGTCTAGATTATGCAGGTCACATATTAGATTTGCTAAACCTTAAGGTTATAAACTGCTTCTTTGACTTTTGAAAATTGTTCAATTTACATATTTTGGAGCACTAGACTCTAGATAAGGCCTGGGAAATGTGGAATTAGCCATCTCCCCTAGCCATACAAATAAGGTTATAAACAAAAGAGATTTTATATAAGAAAAGATCTTTCTTGTGTGGTAAATTCTTGTCCAGAAGTAAAATGGCTATTTTTTTCAAAAGAAAGAGGGATAGTTAGGACAAGTCAGAAAATCCGAGCATGTCTGAGATGGTCTGTGTAAGTCATGAAAGAATTTGTGAAAGAGAATTTATGCAAAAAATGTTGTACAACTTGCCTGCTTTACAGCTAGGTAAGGCATGTGACAAGTGGTGAAGTTAGACACTCCTCTTAACTACTCTGGAAAGGCTGGAAAGAGTCAGACCTTATCTGCACTTCTGTCTGTGTCCTAGGCTTCACACCTAGTACATAATTAAAATTTCCTACTTACCAAGTTTTTCACCAGAAGTAAAAGACGCTAAGAGTTAACATTGTAGCATGTAATTCAGATTACTAAAAAAACAGTTTTACATGCAAGGTGTGTAAGGAAAGTGAAATGTGTTTTTGGTAAAAAATTATAAGAAGGCATGAAAATGTGGATGCTTTTGCCTAGATGACAGGGCTAAAGAATTGTTTTAAATTTGATAAAATAAAGCTAAATATTTTTAAAAGTTGTAGAAGGCTTATGAAAAAATAATCTTGTAAAAAGAAATTCTGTGTGAACATTAGCTAAAGTTAAAGGGGTGTTATTAAGTTTTTCTCTAAATTGAACATTGGAATAAAAACACAGCAGGTTTTTCTTACAGCACCAATCTGCTCTTTCACACAAATTATAAAGGGTTATATGTTTATGAGTATCTCAACTTATGGTAAAACTGATTAAGATTGGATAGATTTGTCTATAAGGTTTTATTAAAAATTGAAGTAGACATTAATAGTAGACTAATGCAAGGGTGACATTTGGCTCTCTCTCGAACAAGATTTCCATGTAATATTAAAGCATAATGATAAATTTTTCTTTGCCTTTTGAATAAATTACTGAAAAAAGAAGGGAAAGACAAGAGACAGATTATTTGGAAAGCTAAGTCTTCCCTCTCTCAATCAGTAAAGGTTTTTTTTTGCCTTTTGAGTCATTATTTTGGCAAAATAAATGATTTATGGTGACCTGGAATTCTATTTCATAGCATCAAATATTTTAGACCTTTAGCATATCTGATAGGCTTCCCAAAGTCAAGTTTCAGCAACAAAATTATCTTTCCTGACCTCTAACTTTGGGGTGCTACAGAGGGCCCCTGAAACACCCAAGAGAGGTAAAGAGGGCTATTTGATATGTTAGGTTGCATGGGAAGCAGTGTCAAAATAAGAGATAATGTTTAACCTTCTTCAGTTTGTATTTTAGCACATGTCATCAATATATTCCAAAATTGTATGGGATTTCTAAAATTCTACTATGTCTGAGTATTTGTTATCTATCATAATTATGATTAAGTTTTTGTAGACCACAGATATAATCAAATTTCCTTGTCTATTGTGTCTTTAACTATTTAAAGTCATTTCCACAGTTAATTGCTTAATGCTGATGCAGTTCCTGAAAACTTCATAAGCACATAAAATCCTAGAATATGGTATCTTTTAAAAGGACACTGAAAAGCACTCTTGAATACATGTTTCCAATAAATATAGAATCATATCATGTGTAAGAATTTCCCATGAATTCTCCAATTCCCCAAGAATTGGACTGGGATATCATGTGTAAGAATTTCCCATGAATTCTCCAATTCCCCAAGAATTGGACTGGGTAAGAATTCCTGAAACTTTAATAAAAAGACTGACTGGTTTATAAAACTGCTAACACAAGTAGAATGACAATTATTTAAATACCAAG
Organism: Nomascus leucogenys; assembly: GCF_006542625.1. Taxonomy (NCBI): domain Eukaryota; kingdom Metazoa; phylum Chordata; class Mammalia; order Primates; family Hylobatidae; genus Nomascus; species Nomascus leucogenys. Next base: position 94,669,835 of record NC_044402.1, on the reverse strand, counting down.
TAAATACTTTGCCAAACTTGCATGCTACATCAGACAATACTGAAATTGTTAGATAGATACACAATTTGAATGAACTCCAAGGTCTAAGTCATATTACCTATGATAACCCATCAGTTATCAGTTATTTGCACCTAAATTGTAAAAATAACTGTTATTCAAGGGGACATAGGTCCAATGTTAAGCATTGACTCATGGAAAATCGGGACAGCTGCCTTGTCTTTCCTGAGCCCTTAAGATTTTTATTATTAAAAGTATCTGCACTCTGTGACTCATCATGGAAAAGATAAAATAATGTAAATTAAATATATTGGTGTAGTAACTTATAAATTGCTAAAATAGTTTATAACCATTGTTTGGTTTGTCAAGCCCATATTCCTAAGAAAATAATCAAAGCTTCAAGTACATTTAGTTACCTGATGAGCCATTTAAACATTTTATAAGGGGGTTTCATTCAATGGTCATTTTCTGTGCATGTTTTCTGATTCTATAAAAGCTCTCCCATGTAAGAGGGCTGATGTTATAACAGTAAATTATTATGCTTCAGTGTATTTTCACCAGGTAAAGCAAATGAGTTTTTTATGGTTCACTGAGGACAGTCAACCCCTTCACAATCTAGAACCTGAAGATTGGATCATCTGAAAACATCAGGGAAAGATGGCTTTGCCATCCCTACTGCAATAAAACTTTGGAACTTGAACTTTGGGTTCATAATCTCACAACTGAGAAGGAGCCCTCCACACTCATGGAACTGTACACCCATTGGAACCCTTAAGGTCCAGTTAAACAGGAAAGTCTCTACCCAGAAGAAGATAGCATCCTTGATGTGAACAGCTTTTCCCAAGATCACGGATCAAGACTTCTCTACTATCATGAGACTCTTACCTTTGAACTTTTTTTCTTGTTTATGCTTCTATGAATAACAGAAATAAGAAAGGAGTCTGTTTAGTGCACTTATGTGGTATACTTTTATCTGTGAAGGATTTTGTAGCCAGCCTTATACATAGATAAAAGATGAAGGCCCAATGCAGGTGAGAAACTTTAATGGTACATACTTTTCTTCATATTCAGTCAGAAACAGAACATTGATATACTATTCTTACCCACATCAAGGGTTAAAGAGAATATTGATTGCCAGGAGGCCTTCATTTTTCTAGAAGGGCATCATTTTTTCCATGGTTTGGAGTAAAAGAGGCAATAACCAGAAATGTATCCCTCATGATAGGCTCTATAGCAGATTCTACTGTAAAGGCTATGGTCACACAACAGACTTTAAATTATCTTATGAAAGTTATGCTAAATAATTGAATTGTGGCCTATGAAGAACTACATTAAATGGAAGATTATAGAGATTCAGCTGTAGGATATTAAGAAAAAGATCACCTAGTTAAGCAAGTAGACTCCCCATCTAACTCATTCTTTACTCTCTTTGATTTTAGGTGGTTTGGTTTATGGGGAGTCTGAATAAGAAGCATACTCCAAACTCTTGGTATTATCCTCCCGAGAGTAATAATAGTTTCCCTGGTACACTGTATTTTCTCAAAGGTTCTAAATGTTTGCATTCAGCCACCTCTAGAATGGCAAACGGTCTGTCTTTAACTGGAACAACAAGAGTTGAAAGAAGTGCACAACCATGAGGACACTGTAACCTATGAATGAGGTGCTGAGACAGGAAACTCAAAATGATGGTAACTGAAAATAATGCTAAGGCCCTAAGTTGTGGTCACACTTTCACCTAAGTTTCACCTAAGTAAGTGAGAGCCTGACCAAAAAGGGGGAATTTTAAAAACAAAATTATGAGAAGCCTTTGTTTTAGACTAAGCTTGTGCACTAGACCCCAACAGACCAAACCAAACTAAAATGAAGTTGGTCATGCTAACTGTTCCTAGAACAGATCCCGTTTTTTTTTTTCTCCTGTAAACAGGATGTTCCAACATAAGGAGGTACCCTCTATTCAAGTCCTTGCTCCTACCTTTACAAAACTCACTGTTCTACTATTTTCCAATGGGCTTAAAGACCAAATAAGTACACTTATGGTGTTGATAGTGACATCAATGACAAGAGTTTTGTTCAATCTCTCAAAATTGAGAAAATGACCAAAAGAGGGGAATTGCTAAAGTGAACTACATATGGCCTGAGAAGGATCTCTTACTTCTATATTTGAGTCCTTGTGGTGAACGCAACCTAACTTAATAGGTAGACAAAATTGAAAACCTAACTTAGGAGTAGCACCTGTAACGATGCTGAGTCTTGGCCAATCCCAGCAGCCACATTTCAACCAGTCATACCCTGCTGAGTGTTTAAACTGTGTTCCAATAAGGTAAATGCCAACCCGTAACCAATCCAGCCATTCCTGTACCTCACTTCCAATTTCTGTACATCATTTTACTTTTTTTGCCTATAAATTTGTTCTGACCATGACACACCCCTAGAGTCTCTGAATCTGCTGTGATTCTGGGGGATGTCTGATTCATGAATCGTTTATTGCTCAATTAAACTCCTTTAATTCAGCTGAAGTAAGTTTTTCTTTTAACAAAAGAAATAACACATGAAAATTGGTGATATAGTCTAAACACACTCATTTCCAATGTGTTTTCTTTATTGTTAACAAGTTGGTATGGCTCATTATCAGAGCCTATGGTACTAAAGAGTAGAAAAGCTTCCTGGAGAAATTGACAGTCTGATTAAAAAGATATCAGGAAGAACTCCTTGCTAAAAAAAAAATAGGGTATCTATTATTTCATTCTTAAAAGTAGAATACTTCTTTGGTTGTGTGATTACTATTTATTGTACAAAATGCAAATTCTCTGAAAGAGTTGGCACTTTTAGGCATAGGGATAATTTTTTTTCTTTGTCTTTTTCATTTTGTTTTTTACTTGCCACTGCCTTTGGACTCAGTCTGTGATCTAGTTCTTTGATACTTGGTGACATGTCAAAAAGATGCCAAGACTTTTTGGGAATTTTCAGCTATAAGAATCATTGTTATGTTCAATTCAAACTGGGCTCCCACTGGTGAGCCTCTTATCAATCATATCCAAGATAGTACACCTTCAGCCTTTTTCTCCAAGACTGCCCTTGTCCCTGCAGGCAGCCTTTTTTGACATGCAGTTTCAACAACTTAAGTTTGATTTCCTTTGGCAATATCCATTTGCCCCAGGGGCAATTCAAGCTTTCTCTCTCTAATAAATAAAAAAAATTCCTTGCCAACCTGCCATTAGAATTTCCTGAAAAACTAATTGGTAATTTATATGACTTTTTTTTCCCACCATCCCTGCTGAAATGTAACCTACCAGAACTGGGAAGGTGATAACAAAATGCATGTGTTTGATCATATTTTTTTGGCATTTCTTCAGCATTATGTATTACCAGTAGTCACCTTATGCTTTTATACCTTAATCCTTATATATCAAAATTTCTTAGAGAACAAATGCGATACGAAAGATTATATTATTAACATTGTATAAGTTGCATATGAGCCAATACTTCTTTCTCTTTCCATATATTCTTTATGATGCCCAAAATCTGTACAAATAGTACAGGACCAGTGGAAATTAGCATCTAAAACCTGGAGTCCTTAAGCCAGAAGAGTAGGTTTCAAAATTAAAACTTTTGATGATTTTATAAATACACCAATATTCTTGAAAACTTTATATATTTTATGAAAACTTGGCATTATATTGGTGATTATCATTAACACATAGCAAGATATCTGCTATACATAGAAATGTAAGATATGTGTTTGAGTAACTTGGTTTGTAAATACCTTTTAAAAATGAATATCTTAAGAAGACTTAACACTATATATTAAAACAAAGAGACACAGTTTTATAATCTATGAATTATTCAGCCACCAGCTTGGTTGGCAGTCTTTCTCAAGTAACAGCATAGCTTCATATTTAGAGAAAGATTAATGACTAAAATCTATTAAAAACTATTGAAGTGTCTTTAAATAATTGTCCATTTGGAGGTACCACCATATTTCCAAAATGATTGAGTTTACAAGTTAGATTTACAATACTTCTTATTTAAAACAACTATGTGATCTTATATTATGAAATAATTATTTTCTGTTTAAAAATATAAGTTAATTTCATTAGGGTAGAAAAACAGAATGAGAAGAAAGTACAAATATGTTTGAATGAATATATAAATGAATATATAGATAGATTCAAAGCTTTCTGAGGAATATAGTTAGACTTTAAAAAATATCAAATGTGCATATTTTCTGGAGTGAGTTGAATCGTAGCAAATGAATCACATAAAGCGGATCACACTCTAATCAAAATAACAATGTATGCAGTTGATGCTAAAGTAATTATGCTTTTTGCCATTAAAAGTAATAGCAAAAACCATTTACTTTTGCACCAAACTAATAGCTGCTAGTACTTTTGTTAGTAATTTTAATTATTTACGTTTTCCTCTTGATTTTTCTTAATGCTGGTCATATCATTTTCTAAAGATATGTACTAGTTCAGTTAATGTTTCTTTAGGGGATAAAAAATAGAAAGTGGGTTTATAGTCAAATATCTGAACAAAATTAGTATTTTTTCGATACTCTTCCAGAAAATTACATGGATTCAAGCAAGATTATATATGAAAGTAGGACATCCATAAATCAGTAAAAAATCATTTTTCTTACCTGCTTTTTTGTCAGTAACTACATTTTTATTTTTCTAGTGTAGATCATTGCAGATGAAATGTCACATCATTGACAAGAGTTTAAAGCTTTAACATTGTACCAGGGAAGAAAAATAGCATTTCAATCCTGGAAATTAAATAAATAGTTCAATAATTTATAGAGTGCTAAAAATTTCTGTTATCAAACATTATGTCATCAAAGTCAGTAAGTAAAAATATAAGTATAGTCCCTCCACTTTACTTAAAATACTCATGAAAATGACCTGTGGTACACCTTTTAAATCTACTCTTTTTAAATATAATATAAAAAAAGTCAACTTATTAACAAACTACAAAAAACATTTTCTCTACAGTTTAAAAATGTTTTATCTAATAAGTGTATCATCTCAAACTTTCCATACTTTGACAACTAGCATAGTCTTTCTTTTATTACATATATCTTGCCCATTCAACTGGAATTTACATTCTTTTATGAAGAGGTTCTTTTATAATGCACATTTTTAAAAAACAATGAATGGAAAATATGTATAAAACAATTGAAACAAAAATAATATTGTAAGTAAATATACATAGTGATCAGTTTTCCCTTGTGTGTCAGGTTTGGAAACACTTTCATCAGTCTGAATAACATTAACATTCTTAATTAATTTTTCTACATATAATTGAATAACACAAGTTAGCAAAATTAAGCTTACTTTTATTAGGAAAATAATAAAAGCATATGACAAATAATCACTGGGTCAATTTCTCTGAGATTACATATAAAGACATCAAATTTGAAAACTCATAACATTGACATCTAGAATTTGCAATATCACAATCAAAACCAAATATTTACTAAACACAATCCATTTAAGAAACCAGGCCCAAATACTCAATAAGCCCACGAACAGTGAAGTCATAAGCACTGCCACAGATACAAGGCTAAAAGTAAAAGGCTAAGAGTGTCAATCAAAAGATAATTTAATCTTTAGCCACTCTTTGCTCTGAATCTTAGCAATGCAAAGCCCACCGCAAAGATAAAACTAGCGTGTAAAATTTCTACCGTTTTGGCTTTTTGTGGGGAACCTAGGTGTGGTGCCAGCCTTCAACTGGATCAATATTTCTTGCCATATATAAAAATTAACTCAAGATGGACTGAAGAATTAAAGGTAAGGCCTAAAACTGTAACAATCCCAGAGAAAAAAAGGAAACAAACTTTTCTGGACGTTGGCCTAGGCAAAAAATTTATGACTAAGTCCTCGATAGCAAATTCAAGAAAACAAAAAATATGCAAATAGGACCTAATTAAACTAAAAAGTTTCTGCACAGCAAAAGAAATAATCAGCAAACTACACAGATAATATTAGGATAACATTTTCTTTCACTGTGTGCATCCAGCAAGGGCTAATATTCAGAATCTACAAGGAACTCAAACAACTAAACAAGAAAAACACTAATAACCTTATTAAAAAGTGAATAAAGGACATAAACATTTCTCCATAGAATACAAATAAATGGCCAACAAACATGAAAAAAATGCTCCACATTACTAATTATCAGAGACATGAAAATTTAAACCACAATAAGATGCCATCTCACACCACTCAGAATGTTCATTATTAAAAACTCAAAGTTGGCAAAAATTCTGAGAAAAAGGAACCCTCATACACTGTTGGTGGGATGGAACTTAATACAACCTCTTTGGAACACAATACATTATTTTTTCATTCTCCATCATAGAACAAATGAGATAAGAATTGGGAGAATGCTAGTGAGTGGATGTGGATGGGGGAAGTCATTTATTGACTTCATTTATAAAACATTCTAGGCAATAAACATAGACATCAAGGTCCATGGCAGCTTTACATGATGAAAAATGAAAGTTACTGCACTTATCAGTTATAATAGTGAGAATAGTGGGATAAATAAAAGGTTCTACCTCAGTTGAAGAGGAGCTCATCAGATGAATACCTATCAGAGTCAATAAGTTGGAATGTATGCGATCTTCTTCAGTTATCCTTTGGGAAAAAGGACTTGATAGACAAGATCAAGGACCACCACACAACCTGTTTTTGGTGAAAATATGGATGGGAGTAAATCCCTCTTAATCAAAGAAGAAAGAAAATAGGCCAAATAAAAATGCTGTGGACAACAAACATTATAAACTTTTCCTGAAAATAAAATCTAACTTTTGTTCTACAGCAGGCAAAAAAAAACAAAAAAAAGTTTGCCAGCTGTAGAACGAAAGTTGGATTTCTTATACACTTACTCAAACAATACTAAATGCCATAAGACAGGTGAATACCATTCACGTTATTTTTGAAAAGATTACAGAGGGGTCAAGAATGTACACTCAGCCATAATGTATTTTTTAAGGAAAGTCAGAGAAATACATACATACTTTAGGGACTCAAATAATTCAGTTCACCTACTTGAAATAAATACATAAATACATACACTAGTAAAGTGAGCAAGTAAAAAATGCAAGAACTGAAAGGCTGTAATGTAAAAGTTCAAGAAATGAGCATTATAATCACAGACATAAATGTGAGTTAAAATTATTTTTAGAATTGGAGAAACAAAAATGATGATACATGATAAACAACCGTTCTTTGAAGAAATAATATGCAGTGAAAATCACATTTTAAAAATCTGTCTTTAAATCACAAGATTATATTATTGATGAACTGAATCAACATGGAAAATTAAGTGGCAGAAAGAAAAATGGTATAATTTTTTGAAGTCCACATGAGCATCTATCACTGTCATAAAAACAACAAACAAGACAGTGAGGAAATGAGAAAACAATGGTTAAATTGATTAATAAAATGTTTGTTCTATATTGTCTATGTAGGAAGATAATTTCTTATACTTAATATGATATATGTTTTCTAAGTTAATTTCAGAGAGTAAGTTCCTCTTGTTTACCAACACCCATTGTTTGACTCTTTAGTGCCAATTTGCTATTAAATGTTTGTACATTGAATATAAATTTTGCTAATCCTCCTCTTTGGAAAGTTGTGCCACAGGGTACTTATAATACCAATTGTCTCCAATCATTAAGTATACATGTATGTATGAAGATAAGCCCCAAATTTCAAATTCCCAAAGTAGATTAAATCACTTATTAAAAATTGGCTTTGGAGTTAATTTGTAATGCGATGGCTATCAAATTGATAAGCAGTCTCTTTTAGGAATAAATTGACATATTGCCCGTTTCCCAAATCTTCTTCTTCTGTTTAAAATTCCCTGGGTGAAATAATGCATGTCCACAATTATCCAGATCAGTTTGAATTTCGAATATTCTTTTTCTAGTGATTTATTCTTTTGTATTAAAAACAAAATATTCTTCCAGATACTAATACTTTAAATCTAGGCTATGAGTCATTTACATCTTAATGTTATGTTGCTGAAAAAACTCAATGCTCTCCCAATTGATGGCTGAGATTGTTATTAATACTTTGGAAGAATGGGCATTTTCACTAAATAGGACTTGGGAAAAACACTATGAAATGCATAGAGTGAATTTGGAAGTGAAAGCACTATTGGTGCCAATAAACAGCCAAATAATAGTAAGAACACAATGAAACTGTGAAACTGTGTTTTTGTTTTGTTTTTTGTCAGACTGGAAGCATCTCAGCATTATGAATTGGTGTATTTCTAGCAAAGAGCACAGTTGTGGCACACTGTACTTAACAGGTACCAAGGACATATTTTGTTTCCATAGCTGCAAATTATTGAAACATAATTCTTTGAAGAGAAAAGAAGCATAGAGAAATGATCTATGAAATGGTCAAAGAAATTCCCTTTATACCTCTTTATTGTGTCATTTTTGTAAGTTGAGATACATTTAACATAAACCTTGGAGGGTGATTACTTATAGAAGTATAGACAGACTTTGCATTTCCTCTAGAGCTTCACTTTGGCACTCACCACTAAAATTTATTTCATGTTAAAAGTGTATTCAGAAGATTTTTAAATAGTTGTATTTAGCAATCACAATGTTATGTAACATTTATTTGAGTAAATCTTTATGACAGATTTATTAAGAGTGTGACTATAGGCAAGCACAATTTCAGCGACAGACATAGTCACGCTGTATGAGAAATTAGTTTAAAAAGAACTACCTGTGCAGTATTTTCTTCAGGTTTTTATTCCTGAATATCTCTTTTCAATATCTTCTTGATGTTTTTACTTTATACATCATTGATCTAATGTTGCTCATGAAGCAAGCTATCACATTTTTAGTTTGGATGAGTTTATGAGATGCAAACTTGTTGAAAGCAAAGCTGAAGACTTGTACTGACACTTCATTTTTCTACCAACAAATAATTTTACTTAAATTATTTTTATAAAAAAGAAGTCTGAGGCACAGTTATTATAGGCAGGATAATAATAACTTGAAAGTGCCATACATGTCTCAAATTTTGTTTATATATATGACATATAGTTATATGCATTTTATTTATATTAATTATTGAATATATATAAATATATAAACTCTTTGAAGGTCATTTAGTCCAGATTTCTCAAAATGCACATAGAAGAGCCTAAGTAGATGCGTGTGGTTATGGTTCTGTTTCAATCTCTATTTTTAGAAACAAATAAATTATATAATCTAAATAATTAATTAGAGTAAATTGGTGGTTATTGATTAGTTTACTTATCCCGTTGGTATATTAATCACTAACAGCTTTGGTGGTGTTAATGATAATGTGGTTTTTAAGTATCTTTATTTATAGTCGTGTTATGTATTAAAGACATTTTTTAAAACAGGAAGCTTAAACAAAACTAAACTGAATAATAAAATTGATTAGACTTCTGCATTCTGTTAGGATCTAATAAGTCATTACTATAGCAACACTGCCACTAAAAAAGCTTAAAAGCAAACAAACTATATGGCTTCTGGGTATGCAGGAGTTTATGGCATAGAACTTGGCATACTGACTTAAAAATCTAGAACTTTGAACAGTGTATACACAACTGTTTTTAGGCATTGAAACAATAAGCAGTGTGAAACTGTGGTCCCTGAGAGAAGGAAAACAAATTAGATAATTCTAGTAATCCTTCTGGTTTTTGGTCAGGAGAAAAATGTTGGACCATGAAAAATGGGTGGGAACACAATGGAGATTGTTCTGGGTTAGGAAGACAGAGGAAAAGGCTGCTTAAATTTATGAGGCAGAGTACTGAAAACAAGTAATTTACACAAAAACAAACGACAATAAAAAAGAATTCTTCAGATATCTACACACATGCTCTCTTGACTCTTTTCTAAATGTTAATATGTACATGTGTTAGGTGAAATTATATGAATGAGTAAAGACCAACTGCCAGGAAACTACAGATTAAAGAATTATTGGAACACACACAGAGCCTAGAGATGCTCAAATTCCATTTAACCAGAGAGATCTTGATAACCAGTGAGTGATCATTTGAGCGTCCAGGAAGGTCAATCTTAGAATTAAGTATAAATTAGCATTGGTATATATTAGACCCAACATAATAAAAAATAAAGCAAGCCTCACATAATCAATTTATCTGGAAGTAACTTAATTTTTTGCCAAAACAAATTTCAAATTCGTGAAAGGCAGACAACAAAATCTACATGCTCTATCAACATAATATGCAATGTTTGTATGCAATAAAACAAACTAGACATGAAAAACAAGCCACAAGAGAGTTGACAAATATCTTTAAAGGACAGAAATGAGAAAATAACCTAGGATTATATACTTATCACAAATATCTTTGAAAAACTAAACTTTAATTAAAATATTTAAGAAAAACCAAAGATGAGAAAATAATTGCCAGCAGATATTTTCAATAACAAATGGCATAGGAAGTTCTTCAAATTAAAGATAAATGATACCAGAAGCAAACTATGATTTCATAAAGTAATGGAGAGTGCCATAATTAATAAATATGTTGGCAGAGATTAAAACTGTTTCTTCACTTTAAATGCTTTCAAAAAACAATGGACTGTTTTTTATATATGTATATATATATACACATACACAGATATATATATACACACACACAGATATATATATACACATATGTATATAACGGATATATATGTAGTATTTGGGGCTAACGCATATGTAAAATAAAATACATTACAAAAAAGTATCAAAAATATAAAAGAAAATGTGAATTTCTGTTTTTTATACAAAAAGTGGTTTCATATTTTAAAGTAGATGTGATAAGTTAAAAATGTTTATTGTGCTGGATGCAGTGGCTCACTCCTGTAATCCCAGCACTTTGGGAGGCTGAGGCAGGTGGATCACGAGGTCAGGGGATCAAGACCATCCTGGCTAACACGGTGAAACCTCGTTTCCATTAAAAATACAAAAAATTAGCCAGGCTTGGTGGCAGGCGCCTGTAGTCCCAGCTACCTGGGAGGCTGAGGCAGGAGAATGTCATGAACCAGGGAGGTGGAGCTTGCAGTGAGCCAAGATCACACCACTGCACTCCAGCCTGGGCAACAGAGCGAGACTCCGTCTCAAAAATAAATAAAATTATATATATATATATCAGACTTCAGAACAGCAAGACAGAAACTTGCATACTCACAAATTAGAGTTTTAGCTAATTTAAAAATGGAGATTAAGTGGAATTTCTAAAAATAACCAATAAACAGAAAACAAAGAGATAAAAGAAACACCAAATGAGTAAAATAGAAAACAAATGTGATGTTAGAATTATCCCAACTAAACTAAAAATTATGTAAAATATAAATGGCCAAAACATGCTAATTAAAAGGTAGATATTGTATGATAAAATGTAAGAAAAAATACCTAACTAAATTGTGTCTAAAGGAAATACATATTTCCCGTGAAGACAGATGTAGCAGAGATATATGATGAAAAAAAGATACATCATCCAAACAGTAATGTTAAGAAAGCTAATGTAGAGGTACTTACTTCAGACCTTCAAAATAAATGAAACAACAACAAAAAGAAAGACAAATCTGAAAAGCACAAATAGACAGATTTAAAATAATATTTGGAGATTTTAACTTTCTTAGCTCAAAAATTTCTAGAATAGGTAGATGAAAATGAGGAAGACTAGAGAAAACTTAAATAAAACCTTCAACCTACTTAGCTAGTTGACAACCAATATCCTCATTTTGTATTGATAAGTTTGCCATCACTAAGTTCCTCTGGCATCATGGTGTCAAAGTCAATATCCCCCCAGTCTGCTATTTCTTTTATTTCTGTAGAATTTCAGTTTCACTTTCAACATTGCATTTTTGTTTATTTGTTGTACTTTTACATCTACTGGTCAATTCCACCTTTGATTTTTCATTTTTCAAAATCTCACATAAGTGTATCACTGAAAGATAAAGAGGCAATATCACTCCATGATTTCACTGGCGTGCATTAAATGAATAACATGAAGTGAACAATCAGCAGCAGACTGAAAAAAGTGACATGACTGGTCACTGATTATAATGCACATCTGTTGCTTATGTTGTGATTTGATGACATAGAGGTGAAATTTGAACCATATTTTGGAGACACTGCTGTCATATAACTAAACCCACAGTAACAGATATCCAGACCTATCATAAGCTTGAAAATCAAGCAAATTTCTGTAAATATTTAGCAAACTATATCTTAAGTACAAAAAGAACAGAAAAGAAATGGTAAAGTTTACTAAGTAGTTTTATTTTTGAAATAATTTTGAAGATGATATTTTTAAATCTATCTTATATATGTTTAAATAAGTAAATATGCTGATATTATTAGAAAAAGGAAATCAGTATGAGCAAAAATAAATATATAACAAATTACAAAATCCAATAAATTAGGAAAATCTTTGTTGCAAATGTAAGTATATAAAACAATATGATTCATAATTTCAAAATAGAATCCCTATCTATCTCCACTGAAAAGACCTAGAAGCAATGCCATATCCAGCACCAAAATCTTAGTTACTAAATACAGTTTTCCAATAAAAGAAGCCAGGGATCTTCGAAAAAAAAAAGTTAGCCATAGATCTAAGGCAGTGAAAATACAAGGTAAGCCCATAATGTCATTGGCCAGAAAGCAAGGGAATGCTCAAAGACCAAATGATGCATGTTGAAAGGACAGAAGGAAAGCTGGAAGGAAAGCTAACTAAATTCAGGCAAACTGGATTACTGTCAAATTCTGTGGATAAACAGTGTTTTCAGAAAGTTCCAAAATATAACTCCCTTGTTTATTTGCAATTTTCAAAAACAAAACCAAACTTTATCTAGCAGAAATGAAAACTTTAATCAAGTGAGACAGAGAGAGTTTTTACACAGATACTGATGACTGAGCCTTCTCAGGGTAAATGCCATTAAAGAGTAAAGCCTGGCAGCTTTACAGGCTTCATTATCTGCCCTACATGCTGTTAGAAAGCTGAGTGTTGGGAAAAAAGCTGAGGCAGGGCTTTCATGCCTGACGTAATGTAAAAGAGTCTTGGAACATGTCCAGGGTCTAAAACCCCTCGTGGCCTTTGGAACATCAAGCTCTGTGCCAAAGGGTGGAAGGCTGCCCTGCCACACCACAATCTAAGCCCAGGGCATAAAACCCCTTGTGGCTTGGATGGAATCCAGGGCTCAGGGCATAAAACCCCTCATGGCCTCTGGAATGTGTCTAGACTTGATAGCTCCTTGCTTCTGGCACTCCCAGTCTTGTGGATTGATTGTGTCTTAAACCAGAAGAACATGTGTCCCATTATCTCAAGTAGCAGAACATGTTCCATATGCTTCAAAGAAAATGCTAAACTGTCACAGCTGTAGATCATGCACTTGATGCACCGCTTTCTTTCAACCCCCACATCCTTACCACCTGCTTCTTTGATCACCAAAAAATAGTGTGGGCTTCCAGAGCTCTGGGCCTTTGCAGCCTCCATACTAGCGTTGGCCCCCTGGTCCCACTTTATGCCTTAGTTTGTCTTATCTCATTCCTTTAACTCTGCCAGACTTCATAGCCCCCAAGGTCTGGTGTTGGGTCTCATCACCCCAACACATGCTTTGTAAATTTTTCAACCAGTATTTTATTTTCAATCTTTATTTTACATTCAGGAGGTACATATGCAGTTTTGTTACATGGGTATATTGCATGATGCTAAGTTTTGGAGTACAGATGATCCAGTTACCCAGGTAGCAAGCATAATACCCAATAGGTAGTTTTTCAGCTCATTCCCTTCTCCCTCCCTCTCCCATCTAGTAATCCCCCCACTGTCTATTGTTCCCATCTTTATGTCCATGTGTGCTCAATGTTTGGTTCCCACCAATAAGTGACAACATGCAGTATTTGGTTTTCTGTTTCTGCAGTAATTTGCTGAGGATAATGGCCTCCAGCTGCATCCATGTTGCTGAAAATAACATAATTTTGTTCTTTTTTATGGATATGTAGTATTCCAAGGTGTACATGTACCACATTTTTATCCAATCCACAGTTGACGGGTAGCTAGGTTGATTCCATGGCTTCCTATTGTGAATAACACTGCAATGAATGTACACGTGCATATGTCTTGTTGGTAGAATGATTCATTTCTCTCTTTGTGTATATACCTAGTAATGGAATTGTTTGGTGGAATGGTAGCTCTGTACTAAGTTATTTGAGAGATCAGCAAACTGCTGTCCATGATGGCTGAACTAATTTACATTCCCACCAACAGTGTATAAGGCTTTCCTTTTCTCCACAACCTCACCAACATCTGTTATTTTTTAACATTTTAACAGCAGCCATCTGAGTGATATGATATCTCACTGTCATTTTGATTTGCATTTCTCTGATAATTAATGATAATGTTTTCTCTCCATTCCTGACGTGACATGCTCCTTCACATCTCAGTGATATTGACCTTTGTGTTACATTTTCTGGGACATCTCTTCTCTCTTGCTTCCTCTCCTAAATTCACCTTCTCACTCAGGTCACATAGCCCCAAGCTAGTTAATTTATTTTAATCTTTTAAGACAACAAAATTAAACTTCCTCAAATAACTTTTCTTATAGGTCAGGTCAGGGCATTTTGTCATATGATCTACTCATATACTTCTTCTTTCCGATTATTATCACAATTTTGATTACATATATTAATGTCCCCTCAAAGTGTTCAACATTCATTTTTGCACTAGCGTATAAGCTCTAAAAGGGAAGACAGCATGTATATTTTGTTTATTACTCTGTCCTCACATAATGGAACAGTCACATATACATAGAAGGTACTCAAAAATATTTTAATGGATTAATATAGGGACAAATATAGGTAAAAATTTAATTTAAAAAATAATTTTGCCTTCCCATGTTTCACCTTATATAATTAATAAATATGCAAGTTGTCTTCAATTTTAAACCAAAAAATTTCCTAACATTTAACTAACAGCTCTCCTTCTCTTTTGTAGAGTCACTGAGAATAATACTGAGAAGTTCAGTATAGAGAAGAGATCAATTGTAAATCCCCAAATGAGGCAAGCATCCAATACAGGATTATTCCAACTGGTAAAATTCTGATGTGTTTATCTTCTTAATACCTTTAAACATACAGTGTGAAAGTTTGTTGATTGTATTGATCATAGAGCATCCTGTGGAGTTTTGTGTTACTCCCTTCCAAATAATAGGCTCACCTTGAAAATGTAAAGGTCAAAACAAGGTAAAGGTTACAACTTCTTGACTGACAAGCATTTATTTCTTTCATGAGATTAAGATTCTTCTAAGTCATTGTCACTGATTTTCTTCTTCAAAAGCTATATATCTTTCCCAAAAAAACTATGGCAATTAAATGAAAATAAAGAATAGAAATAAATCAAATCAAACCATAAGAGAATTGTCAAGGTAATTGCCTTCTTTTGATAGAATATCGTATCCTATCTTATATTTGTTCTAAGGATTTTTCCCACCAGATGTTCATATTTTCTAACATCTGAAATGCAATTATTAAACTGGCTTCTGCAAAGTGACATACAATTATATAAGAAAATCTTTTAAACATTGATTATGTCAGTTTCCTCTCAAAGAATTTCTAGAATGTGACTGTGATTGTGACATACTTTTAGATATCATTTGGAAGATTTAGAGTTGCTAATAAATGAGTATAAAGTTGCAGTTTTACAACATGTACAAGCTCTAGAGACCTAATGTACAACATTAGACTTGTAGTTAAGAAGAAGTAATGTACACTTAAAAATCTGTTAAAAGTGTAGATCTCATGTTAAGTGTTCTTAACACAATTTGTCGAGGAATTTATCCATTTCTTCTAGATTTTCTAGTTTATTTGTGCAGAGGTGTTTGTAGTATTCTCTGATGGTAGATTGTATTCCAAGACTAAACCAGGAAGAAGTTGAATCTCTGAATAGACCAATAACAGGCTCTGAAATTGTGGCAATGATCAATAGCTTACCAACCAAAAAGAGTCCAGGACCTGATGGATTCACAGCCGAATTCTACCAGAGGTACAAGGAGGAACTGGTACCATTCCTTCTGAAATTATTCCAATTGATAGAAAAAGAGGGAATCCTCCCTAACACATTTTATTAGGCCAGCATTGTCCTGATAACAAAGCCCGGCAGAGACACAACCAAAAAAGAGAATTTCAGACCAATATCCTTGATGAACATTGATGCAAAAACCCTCAATAAAATACTGGCAAACCGAATCTAGCAGCACAACAAAAAGCTTATCCACCATGATCAGGTGGGCTTCATCCCTGGGATTCAAGACTGGTTCAACATATGCAAATCAATAAATGTAATCCAGCATATAAACAGAACCAAAGACAAAAACCACATGATTATCTCAATAGATGCAGAAAAGGCCTTTGACAAAACTCAACACCCCTTCATGCTAAAAACTCTCAATAAATTAGGTATTGATGGGACGCATCTCAAAATCATAAGAGCTATCTATGACAAACCCACAGCCAATATCATACTGAATGGGCAAAAACTGGAAGCATTCCCTCTGAAAACTGGCACAAGACAGGGATGCCCTCTCTCACCGCTCCTATTCAACATAGTGCTGGAAGTTCTGGCCAGGGCAATCAGGCAGGAGAAGGAAATAAAGGGTATTCAATTAGGAAAAGGGGAAGTGCAAATTGTCTCTGTTTGCAGATGATATGATTGTATATCTAGAAAACCCTATTATCTCAGCCCCAAATCTCCTTAAGCTGATAAGCAACTTCAGCAAAGTCTCAGGATACAAAATCAATGTACAAAAATCACAAGCATTCTTGTGCACCAATCACAGACAAACAGAGAGCCAAATCATGAGTGAACTCCCATTCACAATTGCTTCAAAGAGAATAAAATACCCAGGAATCCAACTTACAAGGGATGTGAAGGACCTCTTCAAGGAGAACTACAAACCACTGCTCAATGAAATAAAAGAAGATACAAACAAATGGAAGAACATTCCATGCTCATGGGTTGGAAGAATCAATATCGTGAAAATGGCCATACTGCCCAAGGTAATTTATAGATTCAATGCCATCCCCATCGAGCTACCAATGACTTTCTTCACAGAATTGGAAAAAACTACTTTAAAGTTCATATGGAACCAAAAAAGAGCCTGCATCACCAAGTCAATCCTAAGCCAAAAGAACAAAGCTGGAGGCATCACGCTACCTGACTTCAAACTATACTACAAGGCTACAGTAACCAAAACAGCATGGTACTGGTACCACAACAGAGACATAGATCAATGGATCAGAACAGAACCCTCAGAAATAATGCTGCATATCTACAACTATCTGATCTTTGACAAACCTGACAAAAACAAGAAATGGGGAAAGGATTCCCTAGTTAATAAATGGTGCTGGGAAAACTGGCTAGCCATATGGACAAAGCTGAAACTGGATCCCTTCCTTACACCTTATACAAAAATTAATTCAAGATGGATTAAAGACTTAAATGTTAGACCTAAAACCATAAAAACCCTAGAAGAAAACCTAGGCAATACCATTCAGGACATGGGCATGGGTAAGGACTTCATGTCTAAAACATCAAAAACAATGGCAACAAAAGCCAAAATTGACAAATGGGATCTAATTAAACTAAAGAGCTTCTGCACAGCAAAAGAAACTATCATCAGAATGAACAGGCAACCTACAGAATGGGAGAAAATTTTTGCAACCTACTTATCTGACAAAGGGCTAATATCCAGAATCTACAATGAACTCAAACAAATTTACAAGAAAAAAACAAACAACCCCATCAAAAAGTGGGCAAAGGACATCAACTGACACTTCTCAAAAGAAGACATTTATGCAGCCAAAAAACACATGAAAAAATGCTCATCATCACTGGCCATCACAGAGATGCAAATCAAAACCACAATGAGATACCATCTCACACCAGTTAGAATGGCGATTGTTAAAAAGTCAGGAAACAACAGGTGCTGGAGAGGATGTGGAGAAATAGGAACACTTTTACACCGTTGGTGGGATTGTAAACTAGTTCAACCATTGTGGAAGTCAGTGTGGCGATTCCTCAGGGATCTAGAACTAGAAATACCATTTGACCCAGCCATCCCATTACTGGGTATATACCCAAAGGACTATAAATCATGCTGTTATAAAGACACATGCACACGTATGTTTACTGCGGCACTATTCACAATAGCAAAGACTTGGAACCAATCCAAATGTCCAACAACAATAGACTGGATTAAGAAAATGTGGCACATATACACCATGGAATACTATGCAGCCATAAAAAATGATGAGTTCATGTCCTTTGTAGGGACATGGATGAAACTGGAAACTATCGTTCTCAGTAAACTATCGCAAGGACAAAAAACCAAACACCGCATATTCTCACTCATAGGTGGGAATTGAACAATGAGAACACATGGACACAGGAAGGGGAACATCACACTCTGGGGACTGTTGTGGGCTGGGGGGAGGGGGGAGGGACAGCATTAGGAGATATACCTAATGCTAAATGATGAGTTAATGGGTGCAGCAAACCAACATGGCACATGTATACATATGTAACAAACCTGCATATTGTGCACATGTACCCTAAATTTTAAAGTATAATAATAATAATAATAATAAAAAAAAAATGTTCTTAACACAGTTAAATAAAAATAATAGTGAAAGAACTTGCATTGGATTTACTCAGGGAAACCTAACAAAATATCTCTTTTATTCATATATTGAAGTTGAAATTAAAAATAAATATATAAATAAATAAAACAAAATAAAGAATAAATACCAGACATGGAAACCAATTTTAATCATAGATCCACGTAGGGGTACAACACTATTTATTATTTGTTTTAGTTTCTGTTTTTGTTTTCTAAGATTTGTCATAAAGATCTACACATTCTAATTACCAATCTAAATAGAATGATATATTCATATGACAGGTTTCTGTGTTCAGAGCAGGCAAGAATGTGGCTAACTTCCAAAATGAATTATACATCTATATTATCTTGATGACTGTCATTATGTGGAACATATGCCTATATGATTACAAAGTTGGAAATGTGGTTTAAAAGTACCTATAATAATATGCAGCTTATTGTATTACAAAGAGGCTGATTTAAGTGGTTACTTAAAAGATACATAAACATTTTAAAAATAAATACTTTTAAAAGTATCTAATTTAGAAATTCACTGTATTTACTGAAGTAGAATCTGACATTAAAATAAATTAAATTGTACATTAGCCAACGTAATTGTCTTTCAGACAAAGGTGGCTAAGGGTTTAAAGATTAAAACAATCAAACATTTTAAAATTTTTTCTATACCCTTGTGTATGCAATTTGGCAGAATAGTCCTTTTATTTTCTCTCCAAACTGGAAAATGTTGAGATTTGCCTTTAGAGACTTATTTAAAGTTAAAATATTTGTGCTGACTAAATTATACAAAGAATGATCTGTCATTCTTTAATGTTGCAACAATGTCAACAAATTTTTTTACTATAAATTTAAGGCTATGTTATGTGAAACTGTATTAAAATTAACCCAGTAACTTTATATGAGTCATCCTCATTTCGGCATAATGTTACCAGGCCTAATTTGACCCTGCTTGTATTCATTCATTCATTTATTCATTCATTCTTCCTGCACAGCAAATTTCTTTCAGAACTCCTCAAAACAGCCTATATAGGTGTCTAATCTAAATTCAAAGTTTGAATTTAATTAAATTTGAACAAAAATTTACATTAAGAAATAGTGGCAAATGTTATGCTAATCTTCATTTACAAATTTCTCCATTAAATTGTATGGATTATGGGTTGTCTTCTGGTTTCCTAGGTTCCTTCCTGCATCTATGGTTGTCTTCAGGTGGGCTAAGCATTTCTGTTGTTCTTGGTTAGGTATGATATTATTTCTGGAACTGGAGCTAGTAGAAACTGAGCTGAATAGGTTCGATTCCATATTGTCTCGCAGGCTCCAGAAAGTATATGTGTATAGATAAGCTGTTTTCCATTAAGAAACAGGAAAATTTCAGATTCCCAGATGATCAGTTGAACCCATGCATTTAGCCCTATTATTTGCTAATAGCTCATTAAAAAATACACACACACACATACATTGTTCTTTTTATATATACACATTGTTGATGGATAGATAGGTAGATAAATGGATGGAGAGAGAGATAGACAGATAGGTAAAACAAATTCTACTGCCCTGCCATAAGCCATATGGTGGTAAATAACTATAATCAGATAGACCTATGTTAGGATACCAGCTCTACCAACTAAGAGCCATGCCATCTGGAACAAGATGACTAATTTCTGTAGCCCAAGTTTCCCAAACTATAAATACAGTATTAAAGTACCTTCCTCGTTGGGCTGTTGAGACTTTACATAGGATATAGAAGCAAAAATAAGATAAAATACAACATGGTACCTGATGCATACTAATGAAACTCTGTATAGGCATGGGCAAAGACTTCATGTCTAAAACACCAAAAGCAATGGCAACAAAAGCCAAAATTGACAAATGGGATCTAATTAAACTAAAGAGCTTCTGCACAGCAAAAGAAACTACCATCAGAGTGAACAGGCAACCTACAGAATGGGAGAAAATTTTTGCAATCTATCCACCTGACAAAGGGCTAATATCCAGAATCTACTTAAGAATCCACAAAGAACTTAAATTTACAAGAAAAAAACAACCCCATCAAAAAGTGGGCAAAGTATATGACCAGACATTTATGAAAAGAAGACATTTATGCAGCCAACAAACATGAAAAAATGCTCATCATCACCAGTCATTGAAGAAATGCAAGCCAAAACCACAATGAGATACCATCTCTTGCCAGTTAGAATGGCGATCATTAAAAAGTCAGGAAACAACAGATGCTGGAGAGGATGTGGAGAAAGACGAACACTTTTACACTGTTGGTGGGGGTGTAAACTAGTTCAACCATTGTGGAAGACTGTGTGGTGATTCCTCAAGGATCTAGAAGTAGAAATAACATTTGACCCAGCAATCCTATTACTGGGCATATACCCAAAGGATTATAAATCATTCTACTATAAAGACACATGCACACGTATGTTTATTGCAGCACAATAGCAAAGATTTGGAACCAATCCAAATGTCCATCAGTAATAGACTGGATAAAGAAAATGTGGCACATATACACAATGGAATACTATGCAGCCATAAAAAAGGATGAGTTCATGTCCCTTGTAGGGACATGGATGAAGCTAGAAACCATCATTCTCAGCAAACTATCATGAGAACAGAAAACCAAACACTGCATGTTCTCACTCGTAAGTGGGAGTTGAACAATGAGAACCATGAACATAGGGAGGGGAACATCACACGCCAGGGCCTGTCAGGGGGTGGGAGACAAGGGGAGGGATAACATTAGGAGAAATACCTAATGTAGATGACGGGTTGATGGGTGCAGCAAACCACCATGGCACGTGTATACCTATGTAACAAACCTCCATGCTCTGCACATGTACCCCAGAACTTAAAGTATATCAAAAAAGAAGTGTAGTATAGTAGATGATGATAAATACAACATTGGAAAATATGAGGAAAGAAGAGCTATAATTCAAAAGAGACACAAGAAGGGAAACTTTGAGAATGAACTGGGTAATTTTCAAGCTAAAACCCAGGGCAACTTCTAATCTTAGAGCAGCAGAATATGGCACAAAGATGTGCCATGAAGCAATCTTATTTATCACATAATGTTCACTTAGTAAATTGGAAAAATTTCGTTTTTCAGCTCTGAATATAGTAAAAATTCATATACCTAAAGAAGAGATTCCAAGCGGAGATGAAGCAAAGGCCTCCCTTTATTTTTTAGTTTTAAATTATACTTTAAGTTTTAGGGTACATGTGCACAACGTGTAGGTTAGTTACGTATGTATACATGTGCCATGTTGGTGTGCTGCACTCATTAATTTGTCGTTTATCATTAGGTATATGTCCTAATGCTATCCCACCCCCGTCCCCCCACCCCACAACAGACCCCGGTGTGTGATGTTCCCCTTCCTGTGTCCATGTGTTCTCATTGTTCAATTCCCACCTATGAGTGAGAACATGCGGTGTTTAGTTTTTTGTCCTTGTGATAGTTTGCTGAGAATGATGGTTTCCAGCTTCATCCATGTCCCTACAAAGGACATTAACTCATCATTTTTTATGGCTGCATAGCATTCCATGGTGCGTATGTGCCACATTTTCTTAATCCAGTCTATCATTGTTGGACATTTGGGTTGATTCCAAGTCTTTGCTATTGTGAATAGTGCTGCAATAAACATATGTGTGCACGTGTCTTTATAGCAGCATGATTTAAAATCCTTTGGGTATATACCCAGTAATGGGATTGCTGGGTCAAAGGGTATATCTAGTTCTAGATCCCCCACACCTTATACAAAAATTAATTCAAGATGGATTAAAGACTTAAATATTAGACCTGAAACCATAAAATCTCTAGAAGAAAACCTAGGCAATACCATTCAGGACATAGGCATGGGCAAGGACTTCATGTCTAAAACACCAAAAGCAATGGCAACAAAAGCCAAAATTGACAAATGGGACCTAATTAAACTAAAGAGCTTCTGCACAGCAAAAGAAACTACCATCAGAGTGAAGAGGCAACCTACAGAGTGGGAGAAAATTTTTGCAATATACTCATCTGACAAAGGGCTAATATCCAGAATCTACAATGAACTCAAACAAATTTACAAGAAAAAAACAAACAACCCCATCAAAAAGTGGGCAAAGGATATGAACAGACACTTCTCAAAAGAAGACATTTATGCAGCCAAAAGACACATGAAAAAATGCTCATCATCACTGGCCATGAGAGAAATGCAAATCAACACCACAATGAGATACCATCTCACACCAGTTAGAACAGCGATCATTGAAAAGTCAGGGACCAAAAGGCCTCCCTTTAAAACTCAGTTGACTTAAAACATTGAATACAATTTAAAATATCCTAATTAGAATTATCAAGATGTAAAAGAAAAGAATTAATGAGAAACTGAGTTCAAGAAACCAGAACATGGTATAGAGGTAGAGAAAAAAGAATCTCAGAACCATTTATGTAAAATTAAAACATCTACACACAGACACACACACACATACACACAGAATTGCATATTGTCTCATATTTAGAGGCACTAAATTCCAGATGGAATATTAAAAAGACATTAGGTAATTATAATTTTGCTCTTTGAACGTTTATAGTAAGAAGACCCAAAATAAATAAGTTTAAATGAAAATTATACTGCATAGAAGACATTTCTAGAAATTTTTATGTGAACTAGAACTTGGATATTAAAAGAATGAGCTGGATAATCATTAATCCATTAGAAAAAATTCCTATGCTGAAATATATCTTATTCAAGATTGAAATGTAGTACTAAAGCTGAAATATACATATAGATACACAGAAGACAATTCCTCATAACATTTACATATTAAGGGATAACATTAAAATCAGATAGCTCCAAAGTAAAATTTGATAATCAACCAATACGAGATTCAGAATAGGTTAAGATTTTTTTTTAATCAGCAAATCAAATGTTAGAGAACAATAAAACAATTCACAAGGTTTTGAGAGAAAAATGAATGGATGTTCTTGAACTGTTGTATAAATTATATCAAAATATATCAAATTTTGAACATGGAAAGGTTTGGAAAGAAAGGTTTAGAAATAAAATTTATCAGTTACTCTGCTGTGTAACAAGATATGCTGCCATATTTACTGGCTTAAAACAATAGACAGTTTGTTGCTCATGAATCTATGTGGATCTGCTGGGTTGTCTTCTGGTATTTCCTAGGTTCCTTCCTGCATCTATGGTTGTCTTCAGGTGGGCTAAGCATTTCTGCTGTTCTTGGTAAGGTATGATATTATTTCTGGAAATGGAGCTAGTAGAAACTGAGCTGAATAGGTTCGGTTCCACATTGTCTCACAGGCTCCAGAAAGTTAAACCAGCCTTGTTCATAAGGCAAATGCAGAGTTGCAAGTGACAGAATGGAAGCAGACAATGTCCCTTAAGGCTTATTTTTAGAACTGGCATAACTCACATGTAAAGCAATATATTACCGAACAGGTCACAAGGACAGCCCAGATGCAGTAGTTAGGCAAAAAACGACACTCTTGTAAAGTGGAGAGATGAAAGAAAGGGGTAAAGAATTGTAGCTATTTTAGTATCTACCAAATTATATTGAAATAAAAATTTAAAATACTGCAGAAATTGAAAAAAAAATCTTGATAGAACAAATAAGAATTTGAATGGACCAACTCATTAGGTATATTGGATTTTGATGATTTGTTTATGTGTCACTATGGCTAGGCTGTGGTATCCAGGTGTTGGTCAAATGTTATTCTAGATGCTTCTAAGAAAGTATTTTTTAGATGAGATTAATATTTAAATCAGTAGAAGTTGAGTAAAGCAGATTACCCTTCATATGGTGGGTAGGCCTTATCCAAACAATTGAAAGGCTTAATAGAAAAAGACTGATCTCCCTAGAAGAAGACAGAATTATGGCAGCAGGCTTTTTTGGACTTGAATTGAAACTCTGCCCTGGGTATCCACCCTGCTGGCTTATCCTAAAGATTTTGATCTTGCTAAGTCTCCATAATTGCATGAGCCAATTTCTATAATTTCTCTCTAATGTATGACAGATTTATTTTAAGAAAGTCCAATAATCAGTTTAAAATTCATATATATATATATATAATATTTGTATATATTATATAGATATGGGAGAGAGAGAGAAAGGGAGTGAGAGAGAGAGGTATATCCTGTTATATCTGTTTTCTGGAAAACTAATATCCAGATTTTAAAAATATTTACTTTATATATTCTGGTTATTAATCCCTTGTCAGGTGGGTAATTTGCAAATATTTTCTCCCATTCTGTGTTAAAAAAATATTTACAATTTGGTGTTGACACATTATGCAATTTTATTATTCTCATTTAAAATTAGAAATGAATTTTATTTTATGTGATGTAGTTTTATAATTATTCTTTTTTCTATGAATTCTTAAGATCATGCTTTATCCATATATGTCAACATAAGCAATACCACATATCTACTCTGATTATTATTTGTGAATTCATAACATAAACACTATTTGATAATTTTGTGTTTTTCATTTTGTGTTACATATTTTTTCTTTCATTTTTGGTTTACATCTAATAATTTTACATATTTATGACATCCATGTGATGTTTTGATATATTCAAATACAATGTGTAATAATCAAATCAGAATGATTAGCATATTTATCACCTTAAATAGTTATCATTTATTTGTATTGGTAAGATTGAAAGTCCTCTCTTCTAGCTATTGAAAATAGACAATAAATTATTGTTAATTATATTAATACTACAGTACTACAGAACACTAGAATTTATTCCTCCTATCTAGCTATAATTTTGTTTTCATTAAGCAAACCCTTTCTAACCTCTCCTCTCCGTAACCTTCTTAGCGTCTAAGAAGAGAATTATATTCTCTACTTCTATGAGTTCAACGCTTTCAGCTCCCACATATGAGTGAGAATCTGTGGTATTTATTTTTCTGTGCCTGACTTATTTCACTTAACATAATGCCCTCCTGGGTCACTCATGTTGCCATGAATGGCAGGATTTTATTGTTTTATGAATAGATAATATTCCATTGTATATAATACTATTGTGGTATGTATCACATTTTTCTTTATACATTAATCTGTTGATGAACTTTAGGCAACGCTTCATGGCTTTTATCATTTTAGGTGAAAAGTGAACTGCTAATCTTATGGTGATTACCTTGTAAATAAATGATTGCTTTAATTTCTTTCAACGTGTTCTCTATATCTAGCTGGCAACATTTCACTAGGATGTGTAGGGGTGTTGATCTGCATTTTTTCCTACTTATGTTAACTGAACTTCTTGTACATGTAGATTAATTTTTTAAATCATATTTGGAACGTTTAGCCCATTTGTCCTTCAAATATTTTTCTACTCTCCATCTCGGTCTTTTGCTCTCTCTCCTTATTTTTCCCCCCTTCCTTTCTTCTTGTACTCCAATATGTGTATCTTGCTGCCCTTAATGATATTACACATTTCTTTGAGGGTCTATTCATTTTTCTTCATTCTTTTTTCTCTGTTTTCTTCAGATTATATAATGTCTACCAATCTTGCCTCAAATTTATTGATTTATTTTTGTGCTTGTTAGAATATACTTTTAAGGTCTTCTAGTGAATTCTTTTCAGTTATTGTACTTTTTAACCTAGAATTTCAATTAGGCCTTGTTTATTATTTCTATATCTTTATTAGTATTATTTATTTCATGATAAGTTTTTGCACATATATGGACATAAATGAATGTATAATTGCTTAACTGTGTTGTGAAAGAATTCACAGAAAGTGATGTACAATGGAATGTACATTTTCTTTATTCATTTTTGGATACTTCGGTTGATTCCATATCTTTGCTATTGTGAATACTGTTTCAATAAATATGGGAGTGGTATCCCTTTGATATACTGATTTATTTTTCTTTGGATAAATACCCAGTAGCAGGATTGCTGGATCTCATGGTAGTTATATTTTAGATTTTGGAAAATTCTATAATTTTCCAAAATTCCATAGTGGCTGTACTCATTTACTTTCCTTTTAATAGTGTATAAAAGTTCTCCGTCCCCAAATCCTCAGGAACAACTGCTGATTTTTGCCTTTAAAAAAAGCCATTTTTTTCTGGGTACATAATAGGTGTATATATTTATGGGATATAAAGGATATTTTGATATAGGCATACAATGTGTCATAATTGTACCAGGGTAAATGGGGTATCCATCACCTCTAGAATTTATCCTTTGTATTACAAACAATCCAATATACTTTTAGTTATTTAAAAATATACAATAAGTTATTATTGACTATAGTCACCCTTTTATGCTATCAAATACTAGATCTTAGTCATTCTATTTTTTTGTTACCATTAACCATCCACACTTCCCTCCCACCCCCCACCTACCCTTCACAGCCTCTAATAACGATTATTCTACTCTCTATCTTCATGAGTTTGATCATCTTAATTTTTAACTCCACAAATAAGTGAGAACATGTGTTTTATCTTTCTGTGCCTGACATTTTTAAGTTAACATGATGACCTCCAGTTCCACCCATGTTGTTGCAAATGACAGGATCTCATTGTTTTATGACTGAATAGGACTCCATTGCATATATGTACATCTTCTTTATCTTTTCATCTGTTGATGTGCACTTGGGTTGCTTCCAATCTTTAATATTGTACGTAGTGCTGTGAAAAAAATGTGGAAGTGCAGGAATCTCTTTGATATACTAGTTTCCTTTCTTTTGGGTATACACCTAGCAGTGGGATTGCTGGATAATATGGTAGTTCTATTTTTGAGGAACCTCCAAACTGTTCTTCATAGTAGTTGCACAAATATACATTTCCCCCAACAGTATATGAGGGTTGACTTTTCTCCATATCCTTCTAGCATTTCTTATTGTATGTCATTTGGATAAAAGTCATTTTAACTGGGGTGAGATGATATCTTATTGTAGTTTTGATTTGCATTTCTCTGATGATCAGTGGTGTTGAGCATATTTTTATATATCTGTTTTCCACTTGTAAGTCATCTTTTGAAACACATCTAATCAGGCCTTTTGCCCATTTTTAAATTAGATTATTAGATTTTTTTTCTTACAGAGTTGTTTGAGCTCCTTATGTATCTTTGTTATTAATTCTTTGTTGGATTGATAATTGTAAATACTTACTCCCATTCTGTGGATTGTCTCTTCACTGTGTTGTTTCCTTTGCTGTGCAGAAGCTTTTTAACTTGATGTGACACCATGTGCCCATTTTTGCTTTGGTTTTCTGTGCTTGCAGGTATTACTCAAGAAATTTTTTGCCCAGACCAATGTCCTTGAGAATTTTCTCTATGTTTTCTTGTAGTATTTTAACAGTTTGAGGTCTTAAAATTAAGACTTTAATTCATTTTGATTTGATTTTTGTATATGGTGAGAGAGAGTGGTCTAGTTTCATTCTTCTGCATGTGGATATCCAGTTTTTCCAGCAACATTTATTGAAGAGACTCTCCTTTCCTCAGTGTATGTTTTTGACATCTTTGTCCAAAATGAGTTCCCTGTAGACACCTGTAGATGTATGAATTCGTCTCTGGATTCTCTATTCTGTTCCAGTGGTCTATATGTCTATTTTTATGCCAGTACCATGCTGTTTTGTTTGCTGTAGCTCTGTAATAGAATTTGAAGCCAGATAATGTGATTTATCTAGTTTTTTTTGTTGTTGTTGTCCTTGCTCAGAATATATTTAGTTACCATGGGTCTTTTGTGGTTCCATATAAATGTTACGATTTTTTTTTCTATTTCTGTGAAGAATTTTATGATAGGGATTGAAATGCATCTTTAGGTTCCTTTGGGTAAAATGCAAATTTTAACAATATTAAATCTTTCAAACCATGAAAATGAATTATATTTCTATTTTTGTATGTCCTCTTTAATTTCTTTCATGAACATCTTAAATAGTTTTTATTGTCAAGATCTTTCACTTCCTTGGTTAAGTTCATTTCTAGGTATTTAATTTTATTTGTGGCTATCATAAAATGGGATTACTTTTTTGATTTCTTTTTCAGATGGTTCAATGTTGGCATATAGAAATGCTACTGATGTTTGTATGTTGATTTTGTATCCTGCAACTTTCCTGAACTTATTTATCAGTTCTAACAGTTGTTTTGGTGGAGTCTTTAGTTTTTTCTTAATATAATATTATCTGCAAACAAGGATAATTTGACTTCTTCTTTTTCAGTTTGGATGCCCTTTATTTCTTTTGTCTGATTGCTTTTGCTAACACTTCCAGTACTATGTTAAATAAGAATGGCAAAAGTGGGCATCCTGTTGTGTTCCAGATCTTTAAGTTTTTCTACATTCACTATAATACTAGCTATGGGTCTATCATGTATGACTTTTATTATGTTGAGGCATATTGTTTCTATCCTTAGTTTCTTTGAGGGATTTTATCATGAAGGGATGTTGAATTTTATCTATTGCTTTTTCAGCATCAATTGAAATGATCATATGTTTTTTGTCCTACATTCTGTTGATATGATATATTACATTGATTGATTTGCATATGTTGAACCATCCTTGCATCCCTGGGATAAATTCCAGTTGGTCATGATGAATAATATTTTTAATGTGTTGTTGAATTCTGTTTGCTAATACTTTGTTGGGAATTTTTGCACAAATATTTATCAGATATTGCCTTGTAGCTTTCTTTTTTTGGCAGGTCTTTGTCTGGTTTTGCTATCAGCATAACACTGGCCGTGTAGAATGAGTTTGGAAGTACTCCCTCTTCCTCTGTTTTTCAGAACACTTTTAGTAGTATTGGCATTAGTTTTATTTAAATGTGGTAGAATTAAGCAGAAAAGCCCTCAGGCCCTGATCTTTTATTTGCAAGGAGGCATTTTATTATGGCTTCAATCCCATTACTTGTTGGTCTGTTCAAGTTTTGGATTCCTTCTGGTTTAATCTTGGTAGGTTGTATGTGTCTAGAAATTTGTCTGTTTCTTCTAAGTTTGCCAATTTATTGACATACATTTGCTCAGAGTAGCCTCTAATGATCCTTTGAATTTCTGTGCCATTGGTTGTGATGTCTCCTTTTTCATCTCCGATTTTATTGTTTTGGGTCTTCTTTCTTTTATTCTAGTCTTCCTCTGTCTTATCTTTAAGGCCAATAACTCTTAGATTTGCCCATTTGAGGCTATTTTCTAGATCTTGTAGGCATGCTTTTTTCTTTTTTCTTCTTTATTCTTTTGTCTCTTCTGAATGTGTATTTTCAAATAGCCTATTTTCAGGCTCACTAATTCTTTGTTCTGCTTTATCAATTCTGACATTAAGAGACTTGGATGCATTATTCATTATGCCACTTGTGGTTTTCAACTCCAGAATTTCTGCTTGATTCTTTTTAATTTCTATTTTCCTTGGTAAATTTATCTCATAGAAATATGAATTCTTTCTCTATATCACCTTCAATTTCTTTGGGTTTCCTCAAAACAGCTATTTTGAATTATCTATCTAAAGGTCACATGTCTCTGTTTCTTCAGAGTTGGTCACTGGTACCTTATTTAGATCATTTGGTGAGCTCATGTTTTTCTGGATGGTCTTGATTCTTCTGGATATTCATTGGTGTCTGGGCACTGAAGAGTTATGTACGTATTGTAATCATTGCAGACTGAGCTTATTTTTAATCATCTTTCATGGGGAAGTTTTCCATGTTTTCTAAGGGACTTAGGTGCTGTAATCTAAGTTTTTGGTCATTCCAGCCTTATGTGCATTATGGGAAATCCTAAGCCCAATTACAATGTCACTCTAGCAGACTCATCGAGATACCACTTCTGTGATCTTGAATCAGATCCCAAAGAATGATCTGGATTATTAGGCAGAGACTTTTGTTTTCGTTCCTTACTTTTTCCCAAACAAATGGAATTTCTCTCTTTCTCTCTGCGCTGAGCTCCTGGAACTAGGTGGAGTCCACAAGCACCCCTGTGGCCACCACCACCTGAGCTGTGCTGGGTCAGACCAAGGCCCTAGGGATCTACAATCAGCAGATAGTAAACCCAGCCAGTTTTGATTCCTTTCCTTCAGGGTGGCGAGTTTCCTGAGGCCCCAGGTGGCTCCAGGTATGTTGTTCCTGGAGTCAGAAAACTTAGTAATCCACTTGGTGCTCTATTCTACTGTGGCTGAGCTGGCACTGGAATCACCAGCAAAGTCTATCCTAATTTTCCTTTCCTTTCCCCAGGCGGAGGAGTTTCTCCCCATGTGCTCCACTACCATAGGCCCATAGGGTGTACTGCCAGAGTACTGCTGATGTTCACTGAAGACCCAAGGGCTCTTCAGCCAGCTTGTGGTGAATGCTTCCGGGCTCACTCTTCAGGGTAGTGGTCTCCCCTATGGCCCAGAGTAGGTCCAGAAATCCTATCCAAAAATCCAAGGCCTGGAATTGGGTACCCCTAGTACCTACTTGTTGTTCTTCCACACTGTGGCCAAGCTGGTACCTAAGCTGCAAGACAAGGTCCCCTTTACTTTTCTCTCTTTCTCAAGGAGGAGTCTCACCTCATAGCCTCCACAGGTGTGCTCGGTCACACCTGAAGCCACCACATCCCAAAGTCTCACCCAAGGCACATACCATGTAATAATTGATTACTACTGCTGATTATTCAGGGCCCAAGGGCTCCTTAGTAAGCAGGTGTTCCTGTCAGTACTGGGTCCTTCCCTTCTAGCTAGCAGGTTCCTTTTTGGCCCTGGGTGTGTCTAGAATGTCATCTGGGAGCTAGAGCCTGGAATGGGGGCCTCATGACCCTGTCTGGTGCCCTATTCTACTGTGGTTGAGCTGATATTCAAGTTGCAAGACAAAGTCATTTTTACTCTTCCCTATCCTCTTCTCAATCAGAAGGAAAGAGTCTCATTTGGACTTGTGAGCTATGCTGCCTGAGGTTAGGTGAGGAGTGGTACAAACACTCCCCTGGCCACCCTGGCTGGTGTCTCACCAGGTTGTATGCTCCCCAAGTCCACTGGCTTTGAGCTCGGCACAGCACCACTACATGCCTAGGAATTGCCTTCCTTGTGGCCTAGACTGCCTTTCAAGTTTATTTAGAACCTCAGAGCACTTAAGCCCAAGTTCCAACCACAGGGATGGGTGATTCCCTTATGACTTGGACAAAATCCACAGAGCAAACTGTATTGGTTTTCTGTGGCTGATGTAAAAATGGCCGGAAATGCAGCAGCTTAAAACAATATAAATATATATATATACAATATAAATATATATACAATATATATATATAAATATATTATCATAGAGTTTTGTAGGTTAGTAATGTAATACGAGCCTTACTGGATTAAAATCAAGGCACCAGCTGGCTACAATCTCTTCTGGAGGCTCTAGAGGAAAATCTTTTCCCGTTTTTTAAACAAAAAAACTTCTACAGACTGCTTGCAATTAAGAGGAGTAAATAATTGTTCATCCTCAAAGTCAGCAACGCTGCACATGTCTGGCCATTATTCCACAGTCACATTTTCTGACCATACCAGGAAAGATCTTCCATTTTAAAGTCCTGTGTAATTAGATTGTTCCCAGTGGACAATCTGGTATAATCTCTTCATTTCAAGGTCCCTAGTATAATCATTTATGCAAAGTCTTTTTTCATGTAAAGTAACATGTTCAGGAATTAGGATAAGAAAATCTTGAAGTGGAGGCATAATTCTGCTTATTAAGCAAAAATTATTGTATGCCTGATTTTTATGTCAGTGTCTAATCATTGAGGAACAGGTATAAATAAAGAACTGAAATTAGAGTCAACATATAAGTTTATGTATCTTGTAGAAGATCAGCCTTATGGAGAAAGTAATGATAAATTGGATGGGGTAATAGAGCTCTGAGGAACTGTCAAAAGAATGCCAGTATGAAAATTTTAGAAAGCTAAAGAATAGAAATTAACATATATTGGATGCTTTTTTTTTTCTAAAGACTCTGTTAAACATTTTCTTAGGCTATATCTTTTTATCGTTTGAAGAATTCAATCAGTCTACAGTGGTGGGATGAAGAAATATGATGTACTGAATGATATTTAGGAGAAAATATCAACAGGAATTGCTATAAGTATTTTCATAACACTAGGGAAGGGAAGCCATTGAAGAATAGAGTGGGGACTTCCAAAGCTAGAGAGCCTTAAAATTTTAAATGTCTATTAGGTATAGCAATATAGAAGTTTTTCTTCTGTTAACCAGCATTCTACTCTCTACTTTTATGAGGTCAACTTTTTTAGATTCTGAACATGAGTGAAATCATGTGGTATTTGTTTTTCTGTGCCTGGCTTATTACATATAACATAAAGTTTTACAAGTTCATTCATGTTTTCACAAATGACAGGGCTTGGATGGTTAGGGAAAGGAAGAGAATGTGAAGATATTGGTCAAAGGATATGTAATTACAGTTAGATAGGAGAAATAAGGTCAAAAGATTTATTGTACAGCATGATGACTATAGTTAATGACCATACACTGCATTCTTGAAAAATGCAAAGATAGTAGATAAGGGTTCTTATTACATGAATAATAACTATGTGAAGTACTACATTTGTTAACTAGTTTTAATTATTCCACAATGTATATAATCTTCAAAATATCATGTTGTACACAATAAATACACACACAATTTTATCTATCAACTTAAGCAAATAAATAAGTTTTCTTATAATTAGTAAGGGGAACCTTATTTATTAGATATGAAAACTAGATTATAATATTCTAAGAACTTAATGGAGGTGAGAAAGAAGCAATAATAACTATAAACAATTTGTTTCCAAAAGTATGGGTAATACAGTAATGCAAAGTAAACAAAGAAAAAGTTAAAATGAAATTCATACCTCCTAGAGATATCTTCATCCCCATGTTCATTGCAGCATTATTTCAATAGCCAACATGTGGAAACAATCTAAGTGTCCACTGATGGATGAATTAATAAAGAAATTGTGGCATACATTCACAATATAATACTCTTCAGACCTATAATTAAAAAGACACTACCATTTGTGACAACATGAATGAAACTAGAGGACATTATGCTAAGTGGAATAAGCCAGACTCAGTAAAAATATTGTATGGCCTCATTTATATGTGCAATCTTAAAAAAAAAACAAGTCAAATAAAGAGAACCAGACTAGAACAGTGGTTACCAGGGACAGGGAAGGAGAAGAAAATGGAGAGATGTGAATCACAGGGCAGACATTTGTAGTGAGGTACAATGAATAACTCTAGAAATCTGAAGAACTTCAGGACTTTAGTTAATAATATTGTATTTTACACTGAGCACTTGCTGAGAGTAAATTTTTGGTGCTTTTACCACACACACAAAAGAGTATCTAGGGAAGGTGATGAATATGTTAATTTATTTTACTATAGTAAATATTTCACCATATGTATATTAGAATATGTTGTACATCTTAAAATATGCAATAAAAAATTTCAAAAAATCAAGCAACTGACTATATTATTAGTAGAAGGAGTTAGTAAATTGATAAGGGTTCAATAGAGCAGATTTATAAAAAATTTCCAAATAGAAATGAGTGGTGAGAACCTAGACATAAGTTGGTAGATGTATTAGGGTTCTCTAGAAGGACAGAACTAATGGGGTATACATGTATGTGTACACGTATATGTATACACATGTGTACAATATATACACATTATGTGTGTGTGTATACACACACATAATATATATACACCATATATATTTATTTATTTATGTTTATTAAGTATTAACTCACACCATCACAAGGTCCCACAATAGGCCATCTGCGGGCTGAGGAGCAAGGAGAGCCGGTCTGAGTTCCACAACTGAAGAACCTGGAGTCTGGTGTTCAAGGGCAGGAGGCATCCAGCATGGGAGACAGATGAAGGTTGGGAGGCTAGGCTAGTTTCTCTTTTCACATTTTTCTGCCTGCTTATATCCTAGCCTCTCTGGAAGCTGATTAGATTTTGCCCACCCAGATTAAGGGTGGGGCTGCCTTTCCCAGCCCACTGACTCAAATGTTGATGTCCTTTGGCAACACCTCACGGACACACCCAGGATCATTACTTAGTGTCTCTCAATCCAATCAAGTTGACACTCAGTATTAACCACCACACTAGGAAACCCTAACAGCTAAGATTATATGAAACTCATTCAATTAATAGATTGAGGAAAAAACAACATATTTTGATATAAGAATAAATATTGGTGTTATATCAATAGATTAACTTAAATAAGTTATTAAACTTTATAATATTTTAAAATTTACATTGACCAAACAAATCAAGATAAACAATGTAGTGATAAAATATATAAAGTACACAAATTATTTTTTAGGGTCCAGAAAATAATGTCACTCAAAATTTCAAAATTACAAAGGGACAGAATTTATCTGAATGATTATAGAAGACTGTGGAATAGAAAATCAAAACATCACGTAGGATAAGCATTTAAATGACACAGTCATCCACTCATACATTGTAAAACTGTACACACTTCAAAAAATAGTAAGCATTTAACATCGTGGGTTCAGAAATAGAACTGTGATCACAGTGCTAGCTGTAGTTTATTGTTCGCAAGTGCTAGAAAATGAGCTAAATATTTTGATTCACAATCTGATTTAATTTTTATGAACACCCTTTGAATCAATGACTTTCACAAACTCTATTTTGTGGGTGAAGATATTCAGTCATTTAGAGTCCAAACAAGTCAAACAAAATCAGTAAATACTAAGTTATTGAGCTAGTATTAAATTCAAGTCTGTGAAATTCTGGAGTAAAGTTGTTTAACTACATTATGCTGCCTCCTAATGAAGAACATTCCCCCACCAAAAAAAAAAAAAAAAAAGAAAAACAACACATCAGATACACACATACACACACACACACACACACTTTAATAGAAAAGCTATGACATGAAAATATCGTAACTCAAAGGGGTGTAAGTATTAAATTTTATAAAACAATGTTACATCAGGCCAGAAAATAGCTTGGGATTCAAACAATACCTCTGAATTTTCACCCTTAGAATGTAATGAGTTTATGGCTAATATCCTTGAAACAGCCCAAGTAATTTAAAAACAAATAGGATTTGTTATCTAGATCTATCTGTATATCTGTTAAGTAATGTTTAAAAATCCACTTGAGAAAACAGTTTTTTTTCATCAAATTAATATTATTGTCAATCCAGGATTCCAAGGTGAACTTTTGGTGTAATAAATATAAATCTAAAAGTACCTTAATTTATCACAAATTCAGTTGCATTTTTGTAAGCTATGAATATTATATCATGTGTCTCAACAAGTTACTTTCTTATTTGAAACTATAAAAAAGTTGTCCATCTTAACAGTATGGGTAAAGTCTTTCTATTGTAAGCATTTGTCAGATTTAATATTTGCTATAGTTTCTGAAATATAGAGTTATATTAGGAGAAAAAGGACACTTAGATATAGTTAATCAATTTTTGCTAACACCATCAAAATAAGGTCAATAAACATGACTTTTTGTGGGAAGTTGTTTTGGATTTGACACTTTGATGCATAATTATTTTGGCTAACATTTCTTAGAGAATTCAGATACTGGATGACCATAATTTTAAACCACTGATTATACAGTATATGTTTTGCTACATGATTGATTCTCAGAGTTGTTACTTGCCACTAAGTTAGATCAAAGAATCTAGAAGATTTAATTTTTTTCCCATTGGTTCTTAATTCCAAAATAATTTGTTGTTTCTTGCCAAAAAGTTTACCTAAAACATTTTTGCTCATAGGAAACATATGATAAAATATTATATTTACTTTTTGCTTCCCTTATGCTTATTTGTGTTGTATAGAGCATTGATATATTTTCATGAAAGGGCCTCAGGATGGAAACTGGTCAATGAAACATGAGGTTGAAGACAATGGATTAAATAGTGGAAGTTTATTGCATTTTTTAAAAAGCAGGACCTAAATGATATGGTTTATTTTGGTATCATGTTCATTTGTCTGCTGGCATTATTTAACATTGGTCATGCAAAGAATAACTCAAGAACACTTAATAGAAATTAATAAACTTTACTTTTGTGGAATGAAAAAAGTATCTAAAGGAGGAAAACGAAGAACACTGAAAAAGAACCTATAAATCCTGAAAATGTATCTTAAGTGATACATTGCATTTACAAAGTTATTTACAATACTTAGCACAATGAGTGGGCGATATATGCTAAGGGAAAAAGATTAATAATGTATGGTCTTAATTGTCAAAAAATACATTGTGTGATTTTACTTTTGAATTTGTAGTTTCTAACCTGGCACTCACTTTACTTCACGTTCACTTTACTTTTTGCACAAATTGGAGGGTTGAGTTTGTCCTAGCAGCAAGACACCCCAGTTTAAATTTCAACAGTCCCTAGACTAACTGGGTTTCTTCTGAGAGATAAAAGCATATTGAAGAGTTCAACAAGATAGTGTGAACTCAAATTTTTTTTCAACAATATGCTAACCTTAAAGAGAACATTAAAATAGCAAAACTGAAGGTATTCAAACTTGTGTTAAAAGACATCTTAAGCTAGTGAGAAAAAAAAAAACTTCTTACCATTTTGAAAGGATAGAAGTTTTTAGGTATTATTGTTTTACCAATTAGCCTATATATTTTAACATATTTATGGGACTATAATAATTATAATAGCTAATATTATGAGTGTCCAATATCTTATAGACTTTGCAATTTGTATTGTATTCAATATACTATTTACTTGTTACAACAATCTATATATCAGATACTTTTGTCAAACTCTCCATTTTACAAATGACAAAGTTAAGATTTAGAGAGCCTAGTGTAAAACAATAAATGGTAGAAAAGATAAGTCATTTACACATGCACATACACACACAGGTAGATGGATAGACGTACATGTATGTGTATTATATCTATACATAGAATTAGCTATATATACACACATACATATACATATATCATTTGGCTTTTCAATATGTTAATATTGTATTGAAATTCATTATAAGTTTATCAAGATAATATTATCCTTTATTTTAAAACTAAAGAAAATGAGAGTCAAAATATTAAATAACTTGTTGAATGGCACACGGTATTAAGTTAGTAGGGTTAGAATCCAAGCTTATTCTCTTTCCAAATTGTCCCACTGCCTCTTTATCTAGGTCACATTTTTCTCTGTACTTCTTTAGTTCCTTCTGTCCTTGGTTTTCTCTAGGAATTTGCTATACAGAGATGGGTGTGACAGCATGTTTTAATCCTGCCATAACCATATATCTTGCTAGTTTGTATTAGAAAGGATTATGCTAAAATTTCTGTGGCTTAGGAAACAAAAGACAAGTGCTAACTTCCACTACATGTCCTATATGTCTAAACAATGGTATGTATGTTTGGGAGACAAAGACTTACGGAAATATCAAATTCTGTAGCTGCATCATTAGGACATCAGGTCTCCTTGGTTGCTATGCTGGGAGCAAAAGCGTAGGGATTCATCAATGACATTTTCCACATTCCAGAAGTGATAGATATCATGTGCCTCATATTTCATTGGTCAGACTGGTTTTCTGAACCAATCTCATATAGAAGTGGGCTAGAAAGTATTGTCTTCCTTGTGCAGAAAGGGAATGAGAACTGGGTATTGGTGAACACTAGTTATGTCTACCAGATCATCCTCAAAAAATGTCTTGGTTCTGACATGGGAATTAACAGCAGACAACGTCAGCAAGGTCAGAAAAGGAAGACTTTGCATAGAAGATACAAGATGCATAAGGTTTTTGATTGATGAGATGAGAGGTAAAATAAAAAGTAATATAAACTGTACACAGCATAAGATTGCCTCCCCAAAGGCAGAAAACAATCTCTCAACCCTATGCTGCAGCGTGAATGAAAAATAATGATACAATTTACCACTTCTATGGATAAACAGAGACCTAGAAGATTGAAAGGCTCTTAAAAATAACCATTTGGTGGTATAACATTTTATATTGGCTCATGGCTTTTATAATTGTTTCTCACTGTGCCTGAGAAAATCAGAGGAGTACATGCAAAGAAATACAAATGCAGCAGCCAGAGTCAGCAGTGACAGACTCCCCACTGAGTGCCATAAGCTCCATTATCTTCTGTCATAGCAACTCCTCAATCAAAGGGAAATAGTGCACTGGAAGCAGGAGACGAGGAAAAATAAAACATACGCAAATTGGCTAAATTATAGAACAAACTACTACTGAAGACACAGTTAAAGAATAATAGAAAAGAGCAATTTATTTACAATTTATTTTTTAAATTCTAGCAAAAATTACATCAATTTACTCTTTTACGTGAGATAGTATGCGTTCTCTGAATAATCAAAGAGATGGCTTTTTTTTTTTTCATTTGTAACAGGTATTTCAGAGTGTTCCTGCCAGTATTATAAACAGAAGTTTATAATATCAGTCTGTTCTATTCTTGAGCCTTGCATTCACTGTACAATGCATGCAAAGTCACAGTTCTTTCATAAATATTTCATATAAGGTTTGTTGATGTATATTTTAACTTTAGAGTATATATTGATACATGATATAACAGATGTGTTTCAACAAGAAAGACATTAAGAGCACGTGCTTTGCTAATCCTTTCATAGTGCCTTTTATCTGAAAATTAGCTTATTTTGTCAGCTGTGTATATGCTTATTTCATAACTATGGTTGTAAACACCAGTTTTGTATTTTCCAAATATGCCAATGAACAATGAAGTATAAATTAAATATTCTTATTTCTGTTCTTATACGGCACAGAAACATATCTTATTTTTAATGTACTTTTAAAACAAACCTTGTCTGCTTTTTGAACCATAAAGATAATTGAGAATTTTCATTTCTCCATCTGATTTCTAAATTTTACTAGTATTTTTTGAGTTGCATAATCTGCACACTAAATCCAGGTGCTCTGCATTAACTACTAAATCCAGGCAGTCTGCATTTATCTGAATGGCCCAATTCTCTACAATAAAAGAAATGAGAAGCCTGAGTATATATATATTAATTATATATCATTCATATCTACAGCCATCTACATATTCATGAAAATGATGCCCTTATGATTTATTTCCTTTCTTAGTGTCTATAATTGTCCCAAGTTCTAGTACAAATTAATTATTTTAATTTCTGTTTTGTCATTGCAGCATTTTATTCCTATTGTGCAAATATAAAAAGGAAAGAATCTTCTGTGCCCTGAGTCCAAATGAAAATCTCAAGCAACAAAAAAGTGAAGTGATTGGGAAAATAACACCATTTTGAACTGATCCCAACAGCATTTCAGTTTCATTAGTGTTCTATTAATTTAATACTGTAACCAGATTTTAAGTTCTGACAAAGTTCTGTATTGCAGATCTCAGTATTAGGTTAATGTATGAATTGTACTGCATTACACATAAAAATGATGTAAATGTGAATGTATAAGAATAGCCTGATAATTTGAAAATATTTGTAATATTTTCAGAAAATATCCTAGATAGGCTATTATTGAATTATTTGATTTTTACAAATTACTTTGAATTATGGAAACAAATGGTAGTTTTCTCAAGCCTTAACACCATTGAGGATATTTATGTATCTCTGTTTAACAAACAGAAAATGGTTTGTAATTCACCCCAATGATTGATATGAATTAGACTTTATAAGGTTTTCGGGCATCATAAAGAATTATATAATATGCTTGAAAATTTTCTTTACTCAAGTTTTAAGGTTTTACATAGTGTAAACATGGTCATAAAGAATGACAGTATTATTGGTACATGCTTAATCCTCATTATCCCTCACTATATCCCTCATTATAAAGTATGTACTGTGATTATTCCTATTTTCTAAATGATGAAATGGAGGAACTGAGAGGTTAAGTGACTTGCTTAAGTTTATTCAGCCCAGTAGTTCACAGACATGATTTAATCTTTAGTCTGGCTCCAGAGTCTGTACCTCTAATCGATATTATGAAGTGTCAGTTTTTTATTTACAGCCTTTTAATTCTGGTATATTTTGATTTGGTTTCTTGCACCTATGGGACTTTTGGATAATGATAACTTATGTTTCTATATTTACAAAAAATAAACAAACATAAAACATTACAAGTCATTGATTTCTATTTTGACTGGGATATATAATCTGTTACAAAGCAGAATATTAATTCGCTTACCTGCCCTCAAAGGAAGATTTCTTCTCTCTGAAATTTTTATGTTGCATCTAAGACTGTTTTTCTCTTGATAACACTAGGATGAGAAAGATGAAAATAGACTATAGCCAGAAGGTGTTACTGCTGTCTCTGAGACTATCCTTTTGCAACTTGAGTTTTTCTTTCTGTCTGTTAATTTGTAATTCAATCTCTCACATTTCATCTTGGCCCTTCCTAATCTTCACAGAGTTCATTTACTTACTCATGTCATGAGCTAACCACTGCAGTCATGTAAGTTTTTATAAACTTAGGTAAGTTTGGGCACATTCAGTGTGTCATGGCCGTAGACAGTTTTTACAAATTTAAAAGGTACAGAGTACTTCTTATGAAAGCTAAACACCTCTATTTCTTCTGAATTTATTAAAAAGTATAATAGCATGAAAAATAGTTATACATAAATGTCTTAACATAACTATATCTATATTTTCTTCCAGTTATTATGCTAATAGCAGCTTCATCAAATATTTTTATTATTGTTTTACTGGAGGAGAAAGACTTTCAACACTTACTGTATGCACATATGCCTGTGCATACCCACACACAAACACACAATGTATACCTATTGTTAAGAGATTCAAAATAGATATAGTTAAAATCAACAATATTGCTTAGAAAAAATATCTGACATGTAGTGATCTATAATTAAATAATGTCATTTTGAATATCTTTTTCTATTGATCTTAATGATTCTGTTGACACGGTAAAGCCTATCTGAATGATTTAAACAATTATTGAAGGTAATACTAGGGAGAAACAACTAGGTGATTTGGATAATTCACCTTTTCATCGCTAATGTTATAAACCTCATTTCATAAAATAACTACCAGTGTGAGCCACTACGAAGTATAGCATTCTTCTCTCTTGACTTACAAAACCTCCACACCTTATTTGAAACTGCAATTCTAGACCTCCCAAATGAAATATGATTGGCCTACTGCAATACATTTCATGAAGAGGAACTCAAGTTACAAATTTGTCCAGGCATTTTTTTTTTTTACTGGGAAGAGACTAGTTTTATTAGATTTTCTATCCTGCTTTCCTCCCCTCTATTTCTTTCTGTGATACAAATGTAAACTTGGGAAAAGTTGTTATAACTTAATTAGCAGACTCCTCTGTATCTTTCAGTATATGTAAAGACTGTAAATTTTCTTCTTGGATAAAGTTTATTCAGTTTTGATTAGAACCACAATTAAGAAGTAAGCTAATGGTGGAAATGCAAATGTTGATTAACTTGTTTTGAAAACATTTCATTATAGTTGGACATGATAAATTTTAATGCATGATTAAAAATCAGAAGCCTCAACCAAGAACATATTTTTAAATAAGTGAAGACATATGTACCAAAAAAAAAAGAAAAAAACTTTTGAGACCAAACTGTTCTTTAATGAACTGCTACTCTTCAAGTGCACAAAGCTATATCTTTGATTATCTAAATTCTACATATTCTTTATTTTCTACATATTGGAATTTCTCTATTTTGGGAAATGTACTTTTCATCTCTATTTTTAAAGTCACACCTTGTTCAATTTCACATATAAC
Source organism: Nomascus leucogenys (assembly GCF_006542625.1). Classification (NCBI taxonomy): domain Eukaryota; kingdom Metazoa; phylum Chordata; class Mammalia; order Primates; family Hylobatidae; genus Nomascus; species Nomascus leucogenys. The sequence goes on along the minus strand of NC_044402.1, from coordinate 94,627,488 downwards.
TGAACACTGAAATCTCTTTTTAATTAGCTGCTTAGCTGCACCTTTACCCTGCATTCCCTACTTGGCTCAATTTACCAATTTACCAGATTATTCTTCCTGACATACTCATGTGAGAGTCTGTTAACTGGTCTGATAAAGACACCCTTCTTCCCTTCTCAAAGTCTCAACAAATTAAAAAATAAGATATAAACATAAAGCAAATTGGATGACAAAATATCAATATACCAATAAAGACAATGTTGAGGAATCTAATTAAATATGACTGATACCCAAACCAAGAATTTGACAGACTTATCAACCTAAAGCAGAGAAAGTTCTAAACTGGCCCAGACCCCAGGGAAGTGGCTTCACCCACGAGGAACAGAGGGAGGTTAAAGGCAGGCTTATTAATGTGGGGCGGTAAACTTAAATATTATTTTTCAGTTTACCAATCAGTTAAACTCTGGGACTCCTGGGACAAAAAGAGTGAGGGACAAGAAGAGGCCTTCTGCATAGAAGACAACATCAGGAGTGGGGAAGAAATATTTCTACTAACAGCTCCTTTCATGATGCCACTGCCACTTAATAATTTATATTGCTTTATACTTCATATCAAGCCCTATATTCACTACATTTCAAGGAATTTTGTAAACTTTGACCTCTATCTCTTTCTAACCCTATTCCCCAATTCCCTGTATTCTCCCATTAGCTTTGACTGTCGCCAGTCCACATTATCTCTCACATATTTAAAAATTCCCTTCCTTATGCTTCCCTGAACCATAATTCATATTCTATCTGCTTTCCTTTATTTTCCAAATAGCTATTTTAATCCATTCAACTTCTCAATGATTTTTTCTTTTGATAATTTTTTTATTACTAAACTTTGAGTAGTTAAATTTTGTCTTCCTCACTGAACAGTGAGGCCCTTAAAGTCACTGGTCATACAACATAGTACCCAACACACAGTTGATATACACTACTCATTAAGTGCCATTGAAAAATAAAACATAAAACATTTTTTACATACTCAAAGTGCTGAACATTTTGGTGATTTTATTACTATGTTTTTATAAAATTTTAAGTTGTAATACTGTTAGGTATGATAGACTAAGAAATACAATAAATTTTGTATGCAGAACTTAATCTTAGATTTCCATGACATTTCTCATCATCAGATCAAACATAAATTATATTTAAGGCCAAAACAGAAGAATTGACTTTTTTTCTCATGGGCAGCACAGTTAAAGGCAAGTAGGGGGCAGGGCATCATCAAAGAACATGGTTTGGCAGATTCAGAACTAGTGCTCTGGCTTTTGCCATAAAGCTTTCAATGAAGAGACCCATTCTGTGATGGACACGTTGAAGGAAAATTTATCTTCTCCCTTTTCACTAATCATTTCCTGATGAAAGAGAACACTGGAATGATAAGAGAACATTCCAGGGATTTGGAAATTACTGATGAATTGAGAAAACTTACACCCAGTTAACACTGGGAGTTTTCTGAGTACAAACACCACAAACATGCTTGTTGCTGTTGAGTCCTGGAGGAAGAAAAATGGAGAAACGGCCAGGAAGAATAGTTAGATGAAGCTAGTAAATGTTTAATAGCCTGTTCTAGAGGTGAAGGGGAGGGAAATCTTACATGTAGCATTTGATAAAATTTTCTTAGTGTAAATATGTCCACCACGGCTAATCTCAAGCTACAAATATGAAGTCAATAAACAGGGAAATGTGAAGAATTTCACATAACTGGCCCCAATAAGCCCGTGTAAGTGGCTCCTGCACCAATCTGGCTTGGTGACTGGTGACAATTTTCACTTTAGGTTTCCTCTGGAGACAACTTTCATGTGGATTCAGTTTTTAAGCTTTTGGTTGTGCAAACAGAAGTACTATATGTTTAAATTTCCCAAAAACTTACATGTCTGTATGCTAATCCATTCTTCCTATACTTCCTAATATCTTAGAGATACAAACATATAAACCTCATAAAAACAGAAACAGAACTAATATACAGGGGAGATAAAAATGTTTGAATAAAGAAGTAAGATGAAAGGTGTTCTGACATTGTCTGAGCTAATTGTACCAGGATTTAATAGACTATTGACCTACAATATATGTTATTTTAGTCAGAATGAACTAGGATATCTGAAAGCTGTTTTCTGCTGCAAAATGAAAATAGGCCACATAAAACAAATTCGGAGGTATTAGTTAAATAGTGTTATTATGCATGATCTGAGCTGTGACTATGCAGGTTTTACCTATTATGTGAGACTTGTAGAACTAAATTTTCATTCCAAATTATTTCAATCTGTGACAATTCTAATTTTTCTTATGCTCATCTCTCTCTTTTTTCTCTTCCAAATTATAATCAGTCACCAAATCTAGCGAAATCATTCTCCAATTATCTCTCATTAATCCATTCATTTTTCATGTCAATGCCCACCATTAGTTTATCCATGTGTAATTTTTGCAACTGTTTTCTTTGTAATTTTTATATGTCCATCCTTAAATCATGCTAGCTCTGCTATGGTCTATTAATTCTACTAAGATCTGTTTTGTGTGTGTGTGCAAATATTACCCTTCCCTTATTAACACTTGACTGCAACTTTCCCTGTAATCTCACTGCCTGTGCCTTCTGCCAGGCGCTCTACACCAAGCCGAAATGAATTGTTCAGTGTTCCCCCAATTACAACACACATTTTTACATCTTTGATGTTGTTGTTTGTAGGTTTTTGTTTTTTTTAGATACAAGGTTTTTCTATTTTGCCCAGGTTGGAGTGCAGTGGCCATGCACAGGCAAGAAGATAATGCAATAAAGTCCTGAATTCCTGGTCTCAAATAATCTTATTGCCTCAGCCTTCTTAGTAGCTGGAACTATAGGAATGCACCACTACACCCTACATAGTTTTACTTTTACTGGGCTGATCTCTCTTCCTGAAATATTCTCCCTTCAACTTGTCCCCTTTGGATCACATCTCCAGTGTTATTTCATTATGAAGGGACTTGACTCAATCAGTTGAACTTATGTTTCATTCTGTACCCTTTGTTGCCATGCTAATAGGACTTACCTCTATTTATCACAGATGCTTTATCATATGTATCTGCCTGGTGGATGATGAGTCCAGCAAGGGAGAGATGTATTTATCTTTATATTGCTAATGTCTATTATATGACAGGAAATAGTGGCCATGTGACAAATATTAAGGAAACTTGTGTGAGGGGGCTGTGCGGATGCTGAGAACATGTCACTGTTGTTTTTCTTAATGTTTTTCATGTCCATGATGTTTTTCATAATGCTTCTAAGGTAATCTAGGATGGCGCTGATTTTTTAAGAAGTTTAAGGCATTACATTAAGAAATTCTAGGTGAGGGAAATGAAAAGAAGTACATAGAGCTCAAAATTTCAGATAGTAATTTCCTGGAAATGGTAGCTGTGAGTGAGAATGTGTGAAAGGCAATGGTTTATGTGTTATCCTCCCCACATGTATTGTGATAATACAGTCAATATTGTAAAAAAACATATTTTAAAGTGGCTTGTTAAATATCTGACATATATAGAGGCCTTTCTGAGATTTTAAAGGTTGCGTTTCTATAAAAATAAATTTCAATTCATGTATCATATACAAAACCGATCCATAGCAGCCAAATCCTAGAACTGATGTACATCGTTTTTGTTATGTAACAATTAATATATAGTTAATATCAACCAAACAGCATAATTTCATAGGTACGTATTATGTGCCAGGCAGTGCTTTCAATGTTTTACATCGATTATGTTGTTTTACAAAATGTTATCTTTATTTTATGAATGAGAAAATGAAGGCATAAACTGTTGAGGTGGCTTGTCTATGATTGCATATAGTAGCTGTGAAACATATTAAAAATCTATGTATTGGTTACTTCATAGAACACATAATCACTTGAATTTGCTGACACTTTTGAGAGTAATGACTAAGAATTTTTGCCTTTGAATTCAGAAAGTAGATATCTCAATATCATGTACATGGCAAGATACGATTTTACTAGCCATTTCCAGAAGATCTCAATAGTTACTTGTGTACTCTGAGAGAAATATATTTGCATGATGGCTGTATCTGCAGAGGATTCCTTATGTGGATTTCCAGTCCGAATTCACTAAGTCATGAGAAGAATTGAGGGGATTTGCTACTATGTGAATTGTTTTAGTTGGCTGACACACCAAAATCTATACCCAATCCATATCCACTTCACAAAGGATTAACAACCTGAATGATTCAGCTGGATTTTTTTTTTTTTTTTTTTGAGACAGAGTCTCGCTCTGTCGCCCAGGCTGGAGTGCAGTGGCGCAATCTTGGCTCACTGCAAGCTCCGCCTCCCGGGTTCACGCCATTCTCCTGCCTCAGCCTCCCGAGTAGCTGGGACTACGGGCACCCGCCACGACGGCCGGCTAATTTTTTGTATTTTTAGTAGAGACGGGGTTTCACCGTGTTAACCAGGATGGTCTCGATCTCCTGACTTCGTGATACGCCTGCCTCGGCCTTCCAAAGTGCTAGGATTACAGGCGTGAGCCACCGCACCCAGCCTCAGCTGGATTTTAAATACATTGATGGCACTATAGTGTGAACAGTGAAGGGAAGAAGCATGCCACATCCCAGATAACATCAATGATGTCACCAGGGATTTTGTGTTCTCTGCCTCCTATCCAATGCTGGGACAATTGATCAGAAATTTGCAAGTGCTGCAAAATTTTCATAAATGAGGAGCACTTACAAAACCTCCTAAAAAAAAGTGCCCTGACGCTTGTGTCTTTATTTGATTATTGTTTATGTCCCATTGGCTTAAGTTTCATTAGATTTGGTTCACCTTTATATTTAATATTTGAGAAACAGTGCCTGGAACAGAATAGGCATACAGCAAGTTTTGATAGAAATAATTAATTAGGAAAACTGATGAAAGAAGTAGAAGCTACCTAGAACTCATATTTTTTGTCTGAGGTTCATACTAAATCTCTCTGAAGAAATACAGTATAATGTCTCAAATAGAAAGCTGTAGCCCTACAGTAAAGATTAGGAAAGACTGATCTCTACCAAAAAGAGTTATTTTGGGGGAGTGACTTGTGCCAGATTTTCTAAAGTATGCACTGAAAAGTGAGTTTTCCTTTTCTGAAGGATGAATAAAGTATTCAGAAGGAATTATTTGTCTTGGAGGGAAGTTTGTCTTGGAGGGAAATATACATAAGTACCTTGACAATAGCCATGGCAATTATATCAGTGAGCGGGAGAATCATTGCACATTGTGATGTATTTTAAACTATTTAAGCAATGTTTTCTGTCCCTCATCCTTGGCACTGGTTGGAGGAGAATGTTCTAGGAATGAGAGAAGAATGAATTGGAATTCAAGTAATCTAACTGATGGGGTGTATTAGTGAAGGTTCTCTAGACGGACAGAACTAATAGGATATATGTATATATGAAAGGGAATTTATTAAGGAGAATTGACTCACACGATCACAAAGTGAAGTCCCATGATAGGCTGTCTGAAAGTTAAGGAGCAAGGAAGCCAGTACTCCCAAAACCTCAAAAGTAGGGAAGCCAACAGTGCAGCCTTCAGTGGTGGACGAGGGCCCGAGAACCATCTGGCAAACCACTAGTTTAAGTCCAAGAGTCCAAAAGCTGAAGAACTTGGAGCCCAATGTTCAAGGGCAGGAAGCATCCAGCACAGGAGAAAAATGAAGGCCAGAAGGTGCGTAAAGTCTGGTCCTTCCAACTTCTTCTGCTTGCTTTATTCTAGCCATACTGGCAACTGATTAGATGGTGACCACCCACATTGAAGGTGGATCTGTCTCTCCCATTCCACTGACTCCTTTGGCAACACCCTCACAGACACATCCAGAAACAATACTTTGAATCCTTTAATCCGATCAAGTTGACACTTAATATTAACCATCAAATGGGGCATGTTACAAATTCCCATATACGATCCCTTTCTTCCTCAACAATAGTGTCCTAGGAAATGTACAGAATAAACATTTAAACAAACAAGTTTAAACTGTGTAATAGTTTTATATTAAAAGTTTTATATTTATCAGCGTTTCTTTCATAGTTTAGGAGAAAAAGAAAAAGAGAAAGGCATTCCAAGTAGGGATTTTATTCATCAAATAATTATGATAAAAAATTATATATTATTTTTATTAATTTGAAGATATCTCTTTTTTACTGTTCACTGTTACTTATGAAGTTGAAAGAATGCATCATGAATTAAAACAGACATCATATTGAAGTTTTAGATTTAATTTTTATTTTAAGACTTAAATCGAAACTCTAAATGAACATTATACATACTATTAGCTCTAAGTTTTAAGTTTTGGGGAGCTGATCATATTTTTTCCTAATCAGCAGACATTGAAAAACACATTGCATTTAAGTTTCTTGATTAAATACATTATTCAGGTAGTTAAGTCTTCACAAACATGTCATATGCATACTAAATATTTGGTACAAGGCTTCCAGATTAGAGTCAAGAATTCCCTTTTGCGTGACAGAATTTTAGCAAAGCTGACATGTTGTGAAATTAGATATTTGTAATTAATTATCTTTATTTGTTCAAAGTTATATTTATTATTACTGCAAAATATAACCTACAGGATTTGCTTTTCATCTACCTCTTCATTACTTGATCAGATTTTACTTTTAAAAGAAAACTACATATAAAAAATGTTATTTCTTTTTAACTAAGCCATTTAATTGCTGGAACTAAAACATGGTTCTAAGTGCTTTTAAATATGTACCTTTAGAAAAATTTTAAATTTCATAATTCATATCTACATGATTCTTATAAATTAAAATATATAATGTACATCTTCAATTTAGTTTTAAAAATGTGTGTGTGGTATGTGTATGTATTTGTGTGTATCTGTATGTGTTTCATTTTCTGTTATATCTTTAGGGAAGAAAAGAAATGGACAGTGCTTCGTATGTATATACACATATACACATACACATTCACATACACACACAATCATACACACACATAAAAGAGAGGCTCAAATGTCTGTTGAATAAACAAAACATCAGTATTATCATAGCAATTTTTAAGTAGAACCTTTGGAGATGATCTGCCAGATTTCAAAACGTAGTGGCACTACCAGAAATGTCATCTTGAGCAAGTTAGCTAACTGCTCTGAGCCTTGACTTATCCATCAGAAAATAAAGTTAACAAACATAGGGTTGTAATGAGGTCTAAATGAGATCGTCTACATAGTAGGTATGCAATAAATACAAACGATAATTGTTTTTAAAATGCACTTACTAAAATTAATGAGAATGTGACAGTGATTTGTGATGTTATATTGATCATAATAATGTTTTAATTTATTCAGTCAGTTAAGTTTTTTAATCGTCCTAGTCCTATAGCATTTGAAAGATTGAAAAAGAGATAAATTTACAAATGTCTTATGACATACAAATGCTGCTTAATAATTTTTAAATTATGGAAGGTTTTCAGGTATTTCTAAAGCATAAACACATTTTTTAAATTTTAATTAGTGGAGAATATTTGTGTTCATCAAAAACTTCTTGTTTATTATCTTTGAGCTTTTTTGTAACTTGTTCATTTGTGAGCAAGGGAGTAATTCTCCTTTGAAGGTACTCTCTTCTGTGAGCTATGGTAACCAAATGTATAAGAAGACCTATTAGAGTGAAGCTTTCTCTTTTTAACTGAATAAATTTTCTTTTTCTGCTACAGTTAAAAATGTTTCTCAAGTTTGTCAAGAAAAAAATGTAAGAACATCTTTTAAATGTAATAATTCAAGGTGCATTAAGGAATTCTGTGGTATCTAAGATAGTCTTTACAAATGCTGCCCATTGCTGTCCGATATTAGAGCCACCAGTCATATATAGCTACTGAGCACCTAAAATGTTAGTATGATGAAGAAACTAAATTTTTAATTTTATTCTATGTCAATCATTAAATTTAAATTTAAATCTCCACATATGGTTTGTGGCACTGGATAGTATAGGTGAAATGAAAAGTCATAAATGGTAAGTTCCACATGTCAAGCTGGAAATGTGCTTTCAAATAAAGTATATATATATATATATATATATATATATTTTTTTTTTTTTTTTTGAGATGGAGTCTCGCTCTGTCGCCCCTGTTGCCCAGGCTGGAGTGCAGCAGCAGCCTCAGCCTCCCTGGTAGCTTGGACTACAGGCCCTGGCTAATTTTTTGTATTTTTAGTAGAGACGGGGGTTTCACCATATTAGCCAGGATGGTCTCAATCTCCTGACCTCGTGATCCACCCGCCTCGGCCTCCCAAAGTTCTAGGATGACAGGTGTGAGCCACCATGCCCAGCCATTTTTACTTTTTATAATAATTTTATATTTTTCATTTTTAATAACATTACAACATAGATCCCATCCAGGGCACTCTCTCTCCCTTCATCTCTCCTCTCCCACTCTTTTTGTCTATGTCTATCTTTCTGTTTATCTCTCTATATACTGTACATGTTTCTCCTAGCTGTATGTATATAGTCCTGCTTCAATGAGAGAAGAGAGTAAAAAAGAAAAACTAAATACATGTTGCAGAGGTTTAAAATGTTAACTCAGACACAAATTTTGTATCTTCTCTTTTCTCCTACTGTCCAAGATAGGTAGGCACTTCTTATTTCATTGAATAATAAATATAAACTGTACTGATCTAATTTTACTTTGAAACCTCCATTTCATAAGACATGGATTTTTTTTTGAGAGTAGAAGTATTCCTTTTCCTATCTCAAAATTCACTGCGACATAATCAAATGTTTCAAACATATATCTATGGTGATTTAATTTATGCTGTGGCAAGACCACAGCAATGAATGTATCTGTAAAGTTTCTTAATTTTGTTTATTCATTTGCGCCATGGGAAAATAAAAGCAAAATGTCAATGCAATAAATTTATTTTCTGGTACTGCAGCCTATTGATATGATTTCTCCTAAGGATACAGATCTGAAAACTGTCCACGTTTAGGATTTGGGTCTTATAAATTATCTTAATCTACATAAAAAGATATGTTGATCAATAAAATGTATCCCCAAGTATGGTAATATATTTGAAACAATGATCATTTGAATTACTTTATCATGACAAGGATTTTGGAATAATTAAATGAAAGGAAAGTATGAAGTACTATTTGTATGGATAGTGATGCTCTGTGCAGGATAACTAGAAAAAGGACTGGAGCTCTAGGAAAGGTATGACTTTTAGTCACAGACGAAGGCCACTAACCTTTTCATAACATGTACTTTTTTAGGATGCTTCTCCAAGCTCAGTACCTCTAATCCCTCTGGCTTCACCTTGCCATCTCTAAGGCTTCAACCTAGTCTTTCGAGGCAGTTGCAGATTTTGGTATTGTTCCAGAAGGAATCTGTAGCACTACATTTTCAGTAAGGGCAAGGCCACAACCATCTGTAGACCACAGATGCCTGACTGTAAATTATCATACCATGTGACCAGAAGCTGGAGAGTAGGGACCCTACGGCTGTAACTCAACATTTATTTTTTCCTTGACAACACCTAAATTTTACTATGTCACCTCTCTTAATGAGCTTGTTTTAAAAGTTTCTAGATCTGTTAAATACACAGGTGGATGTGATAGCCTGTAGTCTACCCTTCTGCAACCACTATTCCATGCACTCCATTCAAAAAGAAAGATTGTATATATGTATGTGAATGCGCATATTCATGTGTGTGTCTAATTCAAGGTGACAGAGTTACTGAGACTGTGTGTTACAGTGCCGTGGGGACAGGGATCAACAATCAAAGTGAAGATTACAAATAGAACAATAAAGATTATAAATTAAATAAAATGTTAAAAATATTCTGAAAGAGTTGAGGTTGTAGTTCACTAGTGAGCCTTATCTCATAAGGAACTGTAATATATTCTGATGGCAAGCGGTAGCATTCATTGTCTTTTTTATGAGAAGTGGCATAAAAAAGCTATATCTGGGAAAATAACCATGATAGCAATGTGTGAGATGTTGTATAGAGAAAAGGGGCTGAAAGTAGGATGAAAAGTTAGAAAATATTTGTAATTGTCTAGATTAGGGATGAAGAGATCTTGAGCCAGAAAAATACATAGACAGTAAAAATCTAGTCCATATCAGGACTAGATTACTAGATATTACTGATATGTCTGTATCAGGGCATATCAGTAATACAGGGTAGAGAACAATATGAAAGACAGATTGAAAGTTAAAGGTATTTTAAAAAAATTTCTCGCCATTGCGACTGAATATATGGCATACTTTAAAAGCATAGGAAACAAACCGAGAAGAATTTTTGATAAAGAAAGGTGGTCAGTTGTGTTTCAGACTAATCCCAAATAAACTCTCTCTCTCTATATATGTACACATATATACATGTGTATATGTATATACATATACACATACATATATGTATATGTACATATACATATATGGATACATATGTACATATATACACATATACGTACATATATACACATATATGTATATATACATACATATATACATATATATACACGTATATGTATATATGTATATGTGTGTATATACGTATATGTATATATGTATATGTGTGTATATATACGTATATGTATATATGTATATGTGTGTATATACGTATATGTATATATGTATATGTGTGTATATACGTATATGTATATATGTATATGTGTGTATATACGTATATGTATATATGTACGTGTATATGTGTATATATATGTGTATATAGAGAGAGAGTGAGAGGAGAAAGGACAAGATAGATATCTGGATTTGGAAAATATTCATATGGAGATTATAATTAAAGATTTATATTGGGTGATATACTCTTGAAAGAAAGCCTACCATGCAAGGATGGATTAAAAATTTTGGAGGGTGGAATAGTTCTCGACGATGAACAGGTTCCATTTGTGTTCATTGATTAGAAGTGTTGGGACTGTGGAATGGGCCACAAAACTCCTTGTTTGGGGTATTATACATACTATCAACTTTGGCACTGAATTTTGCTCTAGGGATATTTAATAAAAAGGACAAGGTGGGTTTTTTGGGTAATATTTAATCTTTGTCAACCTGATACTTAAAAGTGTATGTTACATGAATTACATCTGTAAAAATGTCTATGGTACAGTATAGTATTTGTGTCTGCTTAAATTTGTTAACTATATTTGTCAAAAAATGAATCTGAAAATATTGATATTGTGATACTTATCTCACTAATTTTGACTTGACTCATCTTATTGTAATTATAACAACCAGTTAAAATTCCTTTAAATATATTCTCGAAGTTTAGGGGGAAAACATTTTTCTACCTAGATAAGTTGTAAGATAAAAGTCAATGGTAATTATATTAGAAATATTATCAAAAAAACATAATTCAAAAATTCTGTTTTTCTTTTACAATTTTCTGCAAATGAAATAATATCGAAGTTATTCTTGAAGAAGCTTTAAAATAACAAGGCTGTATAACTTCTGTCATTCATAGTCTATGTTTTTATTCATTAAAATGGCATGCTTATGCAAGAGATAGTTATTAAAGAGTTTGTTCAGGTAATAATTTATGAAAAATTATGAATAGTCATTTCTCATCTCTCACAGCAAGAATGAAATCAGCCACTTTTTCAAAACACCTTAATGGTGAATATTTCTCAAGCACTCCCTTCATACTGCCATACTATTACAAGACCTTTTCATCTTTCTTCTGCATTTTTATTTACTTTTTATATTAGCCTTCTAACTTGCTTTCTTTCTTTCACTTTTCTTCTCCTTTATTTCATCTTCCACACAGGAAGTCAGTGGTCCTTTAAAAATCCTGTTCAAAAATTTCCAGTGCTTTATTTAGAGTAAAAACAATTTCTTATGGCCTGAAGACCTTACATAATTCATTCAGCCAGGCCCTCATGAACCAACTCCCCTTCCACACACAAACACACACACACGCACACACACACACTTGCTTTTCTTTTCTGATTTCATGTCCACTAAAGATATTCCTGGTGCTTCCACTTTTGATGTTCCATCTGCCTGGGATGATTCCTCCGGATTCTTATGTGCTCCTCTCCCTCATGTCATTCTTTTACCTCCTCAATAAATTCCCCCTCAAACCTCAAAAAAGCAAAGCAAAGCAAAATAAAACAAAAACAATTCTTGCATTTTTCTATTTACTTTCACTGATTTTATTTTTTTATAACACTTTCACTATGTAAAATTTAACAGAATATCAATCTTTTTAGTTTATTTTTGGTCTCTCTCAGTAGAATATAAGATACATATTTGTAGATTTTTTGTTTTATTTGCCTCTGAATTTCTAACACCTAAAACAGTGCTTGACACAAAATAGTTATTGGAAATGCTATGGTGAATGAGTATCATTCATTGACATTTATTGTATGAATTATGTTGTATTGAATTAATGATTTTGGAGATATGCATTAAAGCACACATTCCTATCAACTATAATAGTAGCATCCAATTGCTGCTAATTATTTTAGGAAAATACTTAGAAGTATCCTTTCTTCATTTTTTTCCCCAAGAACTTCTATTTTTATGTGTTATTAGAATAAAAGGCAGGTGAATAACACCTGAATGTAAAACATTATCAGTTATATGGTGTGCTATTTTCCAATATGTATATTACATTTTTTATTAGTAATTGAGGAATCAATTTTTTATATATGCATGGAAATTTTTTAAATAGTGTTTTTGCAGCTCTGAAAAACTAGTCAGCATTTATTTTGTTTATATATTCCTTAAAGTAACCTTGATGCTTAGCTATATCTAATGCATGGGTATTAAAATTGCATCCAACCCTGTGTGAGATTTCCAGTATTAAAATGTATGCTGTCTGATTCCTGGAATCTATTATCTCTTGTACGTAGATAAGTGTGCAAGTTGTGCTTGTGCTTCTTATGAAACTTTTATGTTTCTGGTCTATCAGAGGCATTTCTATGATTAGACCTTTGAGTAAGTGATTGGAAATTCAAATAACAAAAAGAAGATAGACCTTTAATTTTTATTTAGAGAATCTGAGGCCTTAATTTTTAAATAGAAAACAGACTAGTGGAAATAGAAAAACAGTGCTTGCCATAAAAATAAAGATTTCCTAGCCTACCCATGGATGTTCTGAAACAGAATTCTAATTAGGGAGTCCAACAGTCTTTTTTAATAGATGCCCTAAGTCTTTGCTCCTCAAAATATAATCTGTAGACTGGCAGTATTAGTCTCACTTGGGAATTTTTCAGAAATTCAAAATTCTCACCCACATTCTAGACATACTGAGTCAGAATCTACATCTTAACGAGACACAGGTGTTTCCTGTGTATGTAGCATTTTGAGAAGCAGTACTTTAGATGATTCTGATGCCTACCTGGATGCAGAAAACAATAGTCTAGAAACTATAGTGTAGCATCGGAGACTGTGGATGAAAGGCAAAAATGGCTGGAAGCGATCTTTCCCAGAAATGATTCTGATATCCAACCATTGATTTCTGTGTCTTTTAAGCAAGAAGAGCTCTCTGCTCTGTCCCACTCCAAAGGATTTATCAAAGAAAAATATGCATAGCGACTAAACTCAAATTGTTCTCTGAAATCAACATTCCGAAAGTGTAAGCTCTTAACAGGCATGAGCTGTCCATTTCTGAAAATTCTTATTATATCACTTTATGAGTATTTAGTTTACTCAATCTAATGAAAATAAATTTCTGTTCACTATAGCATTTTGAATATTTCTTAAAATTGAAATTATAGAGTAGAATTTTTAAAAGTCAATGTAATAATAATTATTTAATGACCAGCATCAATGCATCAATATCTTCCTTTTTCATGCTCCTAGCAGTCCTAAGATGCATTTCCCATTGACACAAAACTTACTTATTAGGAATATCTATGTAGAAAAATTGGGGACCCAATAAACAAAATTAGCCCCAAATATATTTCTACATAAGTTGATGTGAAATAGTTTATTTTAAAGAAAAATTTATGTATGTAATTGTCACAGGATTCTTGGGGTATTGTTTTTCCAACCATAAATCTCTGTGGCTGGTGGTGCCTTTGCCCAAGTTTTGCTTGGGCCTGCTGGCCTTGTTCCTCCCACTTGGCCTGGCAGATTGCACTCGGCTTGTGCCACCGGTCTGGATCTCATGCCTGCCAAGGGTGAGCCGGGCGTGTAGCGGCAAGGGTGTGTGAAAAGGCAAGCCTGGGGTCCGGCCACTGCACACAGCCAGGCACAGTGGCTGCAGCAGGTTGAGAAGCTCCAGGCTCCAACACGGGCACCAGCTCCCTCAGAGGCTGCACTGGACCAAGCATACTGCAAGCTGCTTCTACAGCTGGCACAGAAGGTAGGAAATGCCAGGAATGCAGAGCACCAAAGAGGATGTCACAGCCCTGGCTCAAGGAGCTCCTAGGTCTGGGCTTCCCAAAGGGCCACAGGTCTTCTTTCCTTCTTGTCACCCACAACATGGAGAGCAAGGGGCATGTTTCAGCCATTTTTGTTACATCTCTTTTAGCTCCACCGTATGGCAGTTCCCGAGTTCTTGTCCCACATCCAGGAAGAATGAGGTACGTGGACTAGTGGAGGGTGAGCAAGGTGAAGAGGTGCTTTACTGAGTGACGGAACAGCTCATAGGAGACTTGCAGTGGGTAGCTCCTCTTCACAGTCAGGTCGTCCCAACCAGAGTCCAGCTCTCAGTAGAGAGGAGAGACACAAGCTCCTATCTGGAGGCTGGTTGTCCCATTGCCTGCTCAGCTCTCAGCAGAGAGGAGACCTGCAATGGTTAGCTCCTCTCCACAAGCAGGTCATCTTGTAGTCTCACTAAGTCGGGCTGAGTCCCAGGTTTCTATGCACTTCAGAGGTGAGGAAGTACGTGCTGATTGGTCAATGGGCAGCTATTGGTGGGCCGGGGAAAAGCACCGTAAGTTCTCACTCTGGTCCCAGTAACTGGGAGCCAGACCCCAGGCATCAGGCCGTCCCCGGCCTGAAGATGGGGTTTCACTGGTTACCCGTCCCTTTCCACCCAGAAGCCTGTCTGCCTCGTACGACAATTAACCTCTCATCCACGGTTCCCATGGCTCCCAAGCTGTTCCTGCCGAGGGGTTGCCTACAGGCCTGCACCACACAGCCCTTAGCCTACCTTCTGCCTCCCTCTGGTGCTTGTCAGCACCCAAAGTCCGGAGGGGGCCAAGCACACACACATGTTTCTAGGTTGTGACAGCACCTGGTCTCGGCTACAATTTTGCTCCGAAATAGGAGTGGGTACCAGGAGCGGGGAGAGGCCCAGCAGCAGGATAAGGTACTTCCAAGCTTGTGGAGGCACGGGAGGGTTACCAGGTACCGGAGAGTGCAGAGATACCCCCGGTTTACAGTCGTGGTTGGATGACTGCAGCGGCGCCCAGAAGGGCAGGATTCCTGCCCCTCCAACATGGAAGGGGGTGAGCTTCTGCCTGTTCCCAGCTCCTGCTGGCTCCGTGGAACATGCAGCCCCTGCCGCACCTCCCCACTGCAGTCCTAGCTGCGCCTCCCCACTGCAGCCCGTGTTATGGCAGCGGCAGCTTCAGACGGGCTGCCGCTGCCATCATAACTACATACAGTACAAAACAAAAGTTATTAGAATTAATTAAACACCATTTAAAGGTTATGAAGTTAAAGAATATAATATATAAACTTCAAAAAATTGGCTACAATAATCCATAGGCATGTATTCTAAAATTATAATTTTCTAATTAGTAATATAAAACTCTTAAAACATGGGGGTCCTTTAATGATTTAAAAAAACCTTCAAAAATATTACAAAGTCTTAGGGGAAATTTAGACATTCCCATATAACAGATATTTTGAAATAAATGTTATGTGGAAAACTAAAAACACAATTTTATTTTATAATTTCTCATAGTTTAAAATTCAATCATATGCTTCATTATGGGTCTCAAAGAACTTCATTAAGTACTCAATTTGTCATAAATGCTTTTGCAATATATGGGACTTTCATTCTTCTTTTAAGAATCAAGTAACCTGAGATTTTGATGAAATTGAAATTAACACAGTTCATTAAATTATTAGTGAAGATCTTTCTGCACCCACTTATATATTCATGCTTCTCCCATATACATAAACACCAAAATCCACCTTTATTTCTTTCTTTCCTGGAATTAGAGAGGCTTTAAGTCGTGTGAAAACTGCTGAATATATTTTTCTAAATAATTCATTTGACAATAGCAGTATTCTTCTTAGAAGGATAGTTTATGATTTTTTTTTTCTTATCACTCCCAGGAGACATTGTTTAGTCATTGTCATTTCTAGTGTTCTTTTTAAAAAATACATATCCAATTATTTCATGGCACACAGAAAAATAACTGTTATTTTAAAAATCGTTAGAAAGAGAGAAGTGAAATACACATAAGAAATCACGGCATCAAGAAATACTTAAGAAAATGCATACGTCAAAAACTGTGCGAACTGGTTTTAGGAAGACATAGCTGGCATGCTCCAGGGGTTTAACTAAGGATAGCTTAATGGAGAGTTTATCTACAGAGACGTAAGCAGAGTTAAAGAGAACAACAAGGCTGGTAAACTCTCCAGGGATTAGTAGCAGAGGAATGCTGATACCAATACCCAACTTGAAGGCACAGAGGGAAGGGACAGTGTTAAAGGAGGCTGGAGAAACCTTGGAAGCTGGAAGGAAGGCCTCTGCAAAGCAACTCTAACCACAAACCTGGCCACTGTCATGTCTGAGGTGAGACAGAGTAGGAATGGAGGCAATAAATACCTCAAGCTCTCTCTCTCTTACCTGGTCAATGTTCCCTAGAAGTTCATGTTCATCTATGATGATCCCTTGGGTGTTGGAATATGATTACTCATATTGTTTTCATCCTGCTCCTTCTTATTAAAATATTTTAATCCCATAATTCCAGATAAAAACCTGCATTAAGGTGAGTTTCTTAAGGAATGATAGTAAAGGAAAAAAAAAACAGCTTTGGATCAGTGAGGAAACAAGAGGTGACTTTTATCTGTCCTGCTTCTGGGTAGTGTGACAGGGTTTTTGTTTTTAACTGATGAATAATAATTTTATATATTTATGGGGTACAATGTGATGTTTTGTCATGTGCATCCAGTATGGAATGACTAAATAAGACTATTTAATACATGTATTACCTCATATACTTTTTTGTGGTAAGAACTCTTAAGATCTACTCTTTTAGCAATTTTGAAATACTTTGGGACAATATTTTAATACAAGAATAAAAACTGTTTATTCTTTCATTTGGCTGGTAGTATCTTATTTGTCATTGGTTGCTTTTTAAAGTCACATGTTAATTTGGGTGTTTTGTTTGTTTGATTTTGTTTTTTGCATTAGGATACAAACTCTCATTCATTCACTTAACAATTATTTAATGAACCCATATTATATAACCAAACAACTGGAATGATGCCTTAGAGTATTTCTGGGAATAACTGAAATGATGCCTTAGAGTATTTCTGGGAATATATATACTTTTTTTTTTTTTGGCTTATATTGCAGGGTTATATTTGAGTGAACGCTATCTTTGCTAGTTCTGAGTACCAAAATTTAAGGTAAGCAATTATAAACATCTATCTATCAGTGCAAAACAATGGGGATAGTTGAGGGGCATATGATTGTTGGAAGTAAGCATGTTTGAATTCAGGGTTAAGCAAAATTTGAGCCATTATTAGTAGTTTATTTAAATACTTAAAGAGTTTATAGGTAGACCAATGATTGCAGTTTCACAGAGTCAGAGCCCAGCTTGAGTATTTTCTGTAAACCACTGTTACTTAGGGCTTATTGCTACTCGCAGTTGAACTTAATCTTCGGTGACACAGTGGGTCTGAAACACTTCAATCCTTTTCAAATAAATTCCACTATTGCAAAAATAGAAAACATGAGTGCTACGTGAAGAAAAACAAAACAATATATTTTTTAATCAAAATATTTTGTTGTATTTTAAAATACAACTTCAAAGCTTATGCTAGTTCTTTGAAAAGTAATTTTATCTTTGGTATCTTATTTGGCACAGAGTTCTTTCATTTCCCTTTTTTTTAATTCTTTCTAAGAACATTTATTCTTTTAAGTTTTGCCATAAATGGGCTATTCATTATTATAAGTAATTTAAACCAGTCAATTTGGTTATGCCAAATAAAAACACAATTGTTGGTTAAAATATAATTATTACATTTGAAAGGTTTTTACACAGTGTGTGATTATTATAAAGTTTACTTTGATATATAAAATCTAGCCTTTATTCTTGTTTCGGATCATAGTTGAATATAAAATGAAACATAGTCTCATTCTATCTGTAATAAAACTAAATCTAAAATGAAAGCATCTGCAATAAAACCGAATTTACAATATCAGAAATGGTATATTTGCAGTTGCTGTATATTTTTCCCTATAAACTTCCACTGTTTTCTTATAACTAAAATCTGAACTGTAACTAAAATGAGTTGACTACCTAATAAATCATAAAAATAAATTATTATATTAAAAAATCTACATAGTATAGTAACTATTTTTCTTATTAATCTGGCAGTTATTTTTGTTATCTTAAGAGCTCCTTTTCTTTTTGTAGTTATTCCGACACTAAAACATGTCAAATGATTTAAAATTAATTTTCCAAAAAGAATATAATCAAAGTAGTTCCATCTTAGCCTTACCATTTTAATCTATTCTGATTTTAATCTATTGTCTTCCTCAAAAAAAAAAAAAAATCCCTGGTTTAAAAAAAAAAAGAAAAAAAAAACCTTCTGTAGAGATTAGAATCCTGGAATCCTTCATTCAATTTTGGAAATGTTATAGAGCAACACAAAATAAGGGTGGATAGTTCAGTTGTTAACCTGTCAGTCAAAACCCTTGTTATACTCAACTCTAGTATCAGATTTATGTATGACAAACTTTCCTGTCAATCAAATGTTTTTTTTTTTTTTTTTTTTTTTAAAAAGCTTTATATATTTCATTAGATTCAGTGGTAAGGAATCCATTTGATTGACAGTTGAGGCACATATAGTTTGGGGGAAAATATGTTACAATTAGGTATACTTCCCTTTCATAAAATAAAATTATAGCATGACCATTATTTCAGTTGTTGTTATCGTATTCTTCAGAGATACTTGCAGCAAATGCTGTGTATGACTTTTGAAATTTACTCGGCTTAAGAACAAATAATTTAAAGTTGTATGAAAGCAGGTAATAAGCAACCCAGACCAGTCACTGTATGATGAATCTAATTACCAAAAAATACTGATCTAACAGTAGCTGGCAGTTCTTTCTAACTGCCATTATTACTGTTATATAATAATATAGAAAGTGCATATATTGATGCTTTTAATTTTTTAATGGAAAAGTTGAAATAATGACAAATGAATGCTGTGACATTGGCTGTATATACATTTCATGAAAATACAGTCCATAAACATTAAGGAACTTTTATTTCTGTCTGCATTAGCTAACATTTATTAATATCTTCCCATAGAAAATTCTGTCAATTTAAAATTCTAAAGATGTTTTTGTGAAATAATATCTTCCTGTTTTAGTAGGACCTGTCTAACTTTAAGCAACAAAATATATCGTTAATATCCTTACCTCAACTTCTAGCCCTGAGATGTAGACCATCACTATTGCTTGTCATTCAATATGTGTTGAAAAGTGTACACTACATTACAAGAGATAGGATTTTCTCCATTATTTTATCCATAATAAAGAAACATATATTATGAATCTAGTATGAGACAAGTGGTTTGCTAAGCATTTAAAAATACAAAAATTAATTTCATAATACCCACTCTGACATTCTCACAATCTCCACTTTATGTATGAACTGATGACAGCTTCATCCTTGGATTTTTCTAAATTCCATAAGAGCTTTAATATCAGCAAACAGACAAGCAAACAGAGAGTCAGAGGAGGGATTGTTTTGCATATTCAGGTTAAATAAAATAAAAATCCTGAAGATTCAGTAGAGTCCTACAAAATTACTGGGTGGGGCTTTAAGAGCAAGTGTGAAAAGCTCAACAGCAATATGAGGACAAGGGAAAATAATGAAACAATGCAGGCTTCAGCATGTACAGCAATACTCTGATGAGTGGAATCAGGGTCATTCATTTAGTCACTAAATGGGTTAATTACTTTTATGGTCATTGTAGCTTACACAATATAAATCCAACTCTATGAAAAAAAAATGAAAAATCAGGACACTCTGTTGATGACGAGGAGCAGCACCATTATACTAATAGATAAAATATCAATAAACTTTTCCTGAACTGTTCTCTAAGGCGGAATAAACTATTTTCTTCAATATTTCATAGCAATTTTTATAACACTATTATGATCACTGTCACAGTTCCTTATATAGTATTTATGTGTTTATCATTGACTTTATATATTACGAGCTCACTGATATCAGAAACCATGTACTATATATCTACATAAATTCCAAAATAAAACCTTTCATACATATAGTAGATGCTAAAGCATATATTCTCACAGATCTTTCTTTATCAGTATGCCCCTCCTAACTATAAGGCGTTATTGTTAAATTTGATAGGCACTATACACACCAAACAAGAAGCATTAGTTGGTAGAGCTTTATTGGCACGTCTTGAGGGGAGCTCTCACCCTGATTCCAAATTATTGAATACTGAGGGAAGCCCCCAGTACAGGACGATATAACCCATGCCCCTCCTCCTGGTGCCAAGACCTCCTCATCTAGAAATGCTCCCACAAAGATCCTCTGAATGGCCACTATACTGTCAATTAAGGGATATGGACATTCCAGATGAATTAATCACAAGCCATCTTGACTTTAAATTATGAAGGAAAAAAGATGTACTTAACACAACTACAGCTTTGGCAGTGTCCTCCCCAAGCGTCCATTCAGGGATTCCAAGGGGACAATCTTCTAAAACGATAAGGGGAGCCAATCCCCTTCCCCAAACCTCAGGATTGGTGATCCCCAACTTCCTGCCACAGGAGTTTGGCCCCTCCCTGGGCCTTGTCCTGCCATTCAGGACAATCACCCTTTTACAACATTGGTGGTTCACTGGAATATGGGTAACTCCCAAAGGTTCTTAGTCCTGCTGGACACTTGGTGTCTAGGTCTCTGTTATCTTAGGAAATCTTAGCTTACACCCAAAAGATGCCACATACAATTTGCAGGGCATGGCCAGAAAGGTTATTTAAGAGAAACACGTCTTAATTTTTGCATCTATTAGAAATGTTTTCATTAATTCTGTTAGTGATGGTGGCTTCACTGGCTCTTTCTTTTCCCATTATAGGGATTGATGCATTGGCTGACTGCCACTTCAGCTAGAACAAATTTAAATTCATAGCACTGCTGGTGGGAAAATACAAGTGGGACCCACTACAGTTGCCAGCCCCCATCAAGGTGGTAAATACACCACCATAACTACTAAAACTAGCTACAGAAGGGCTATGACCACTAATTCTATTACCAGAAGGAGTTATTGTCTCCACTATTTTACACTAATAGTCCAATTTGGCCCATATTAAAAGTCACCACAAATGAATGGAGACTAAAAATTAATGTAATTTAAATTCCCAGGTGCCACCTATTAAGGCCCTCATTCCTGACATTGTTGAATTAATGGGAAGTATCCAAAAGGCACTTGGTTCCCATTTTTCAGCAGTGGGTCTGGCCAATAGATTTTATTCCATTCCAATTTCAGTAGATTCCCAAAGCCAATTTGCCTTCACCTTCAAGGGAGAACAATACATGTTCACTCATCTCCCTATGGGATACCCGAACAGCCCAGCTATTGCCCACAACCTTTGCCAGCAAGCTCTCTAACAATAAAAATTAAAATATTGCCAGGTTTGGCACTACATACATGGCATGATATTAAAGGGGCCTTCTAGAGAGGCAGTAAAAAAAAGATTTAAATATTCTAACTCAACATGTACAGGACCTAGGTTGGGCCATTGTTCCCCATGAAACATAGAGGGCTGCCACCTCAATAAAGTTCCTGGGGACTATATAGGCAGCTAAAGGTGGAGAAACCTTCCCTATAGTCGAATATCATTTACTCACAATTTGACCATCTCAGACACTAGAAAATAACACCTTCTGGGCCTTTACTCACTTCACCCACAACACATTTCACATTTCACATTACCCCTTAAACTTATCTACACTGTTACTTGCAGATTCAGTTCCTTCCACTCTGGAAAGCCCCAGCGTTGGAGCATGAAAATTGGCTCAACAAGCAGCACAACGGGCCCTGCCCCTAGTGCCTCCATGGTCTGACTTTTGTTCAGAATCACTGGCCATTGTAGACTATGCTTCCCGGAGCCTGTGGACACGACTTGCCAACTCTTGGTTACCCATGGGATTATGGACCAGGTGACTACCACAAACCACTTTGTATCCTTTTCTAGAAAACTATATTTTGGCAGCCTCCCGGGCTGTATCAGAGACAGAGGTGTCCACTGGCCTGTGGCTGATGACGCTACATGCATGTGATGAGTTCCTGTAATGCCCTGGGTTAGAGATGTTTCCCAGAAGGGGTTCAGCAAGTCCAGAGATACCTCTGTTAAAATGGAAATGGTATCTTCAGAAGAGAGCGAAACCTAATCCAAAAGGTCTTTACAAATTAAAGGAGGATGTAGCTTTCCCCATACTCAGCCCCTTGCCCATCACCTTTGAGGAACGGGTGATGATGTCTCTACTACTTGACTGTCTGGCTAGGTAGGGAGTCCCTTGGAACCAACTGTATAACCTGGGAGACCATGTACCTCACTGATCACAGTGCCACCATTGTATGCAGTGGGGCCCACTGGAGCACTGCAGCACACCATTGGCTGCACACACTACTCTGGTGGAGGAAAGCAACCTCAGCTCAGCCCACTTTGCCAAACTTGTAACTGATGACTGGCTCTTAAAAACACCCTAAAACATGCCCTTCATGAATTAAGAATTTTCACCTGTTCTTGGGAGGTGGCAGATGGGTTAGCTGTATGGTTGGGAAAAGGGAAAAACATAACTTTCAAATACAAAGTAAGCCACTATGGGGATCCCACATTTGGCAGGAAGTGACTGCAACCATGCTTTCTATTTTCATGTCATGTGTCTCAGCGCACAACTGTGATACATCAGAGACTCACTTTAACAACACTGCAGACACTCTTGCCAAACAGGCCTATGTTGTCTCAATAGAAAAACACAAGACAAAAACAATCTGATGCGCCATACTCATTGGCAGCATGGGCTCAAATAACTTTGGGTCACCAGGGCACCTCAACCTTTGTAGATTTGGGCCTACGGGAGAGAATACTCTTAACTCCTTCCTTAGGTAAAACAGTTACAAACAACTGTGAAAGCTGTCCCCAAACAAAACTTTGGATGTTCCCACTAGGGTAGGGTGCCTAAGGGAGATGATCCTTGCTCATGACGTCATCTTAATTACCTAAGCCCCCTACTGGTCACCACTGGAGCTATCGGGTATTGCTTTACTCTTAAGTGACTCCTCATGGGACTCCTACTGTCTTCCCACACACCATGTCACGGACACATCCATCATTGCTGGTCTGACAAAATCTATTCTAATTTATGTTGGAGCACCCAAAGTTGTTGATTTTGATCAGTGGACCCACTTTAAAGCAGAGACAGTCCAATAGTGTGCATTAGAACAAGGCACACTGTGGAACTTCAATCTGTCCTACTTCCCTCAGATGGCTAAGCTCATCAAATGAAAATGTGACCTATTAAAAGATCAATTATTTAAATTAGGAGGGTGATATTGTGCCCTAACTGCCATCTTACTGCACGTTCTCCCCTAATTGCCATAGTACCCCAGGTTCTCACCTGACTGAATTGTCCACCTACCAAATTTCACACACTGCACACCAACTATGCCAGACTTCCTACATTGATTCTATTGGTGGCCTCAGGTAACATACATTTATTTAAAGTATTTTAAAGTAGAGAGCAATTATACATAAATATTCACAAAGAACAAGTCCTTACCTTATGTTTCCAAATTTTCTATTGTAACTCCTTCTCCACCTCCCACTAGTATTCACTGGCAACCAGATGTGGGATGGATAATTAATTATGATGCCCTTACCAGTTAGCTAGCACTGGTGGCTCCCCTGACACCCCCAGATGGTCCACTGCCTTCCCATTGGCACCTCTAACCTCTCTGGACCTACAAGTAATAAATTTCTTCTGTTTTATGCATTTGATTTTACATCCTTATTGTGTCTCACCTGACATGCACACACCTGAACCTAATCTTTTTACAGGGCTTTTTCTTAATGAGTGAGTATCTCAGTAGGAATAACTAGACATACTTCAGGCAAGAGTCACAAGGCTATCTAATGGATTCCTATGAAAGCATACTAGGTCACAGGTTGGACACTTGGATATTAGGCCATCTGTCAGGATAAAGAAGTATTCCATTAAAGGTAAACCGTATACATCTAATATACATCTAAGAATTTATGGCCAGAGAAGAGCTAGAGCTCTCAAGATAGCAAACTTAACACCAAATTAAAAAGAAATTGCAATAGAAATCTTAACAGTACCAAGCACTGTTAATCATTATTTTGGTTAAACTATGGAATCTCCTTAAATAGTAGGGACAATGATAATTGCAATTTATAGATCCAGAAAACAAAGCTTGAAGTTTTTATGAAAGATAACTATTGTGGGAGAGAGGTAGAATTTGAACCCGGAGTGCCTGATTTCCAAGATTTGTTCTTAAATACTATTGAACATTCTCCTAGGAAGCTTAAAGCAACACATGTGCTCAACCTGAACATTGTAAATGGTGATAAGCAAGAGGAGAGCTATTTGTTTTTTTAAAAAGAAAAGCATTAAAAAAGAAAAGAAAAACATTTTGAAGAAAATGAAATGACATTGTAAAAAACTGGTTAAAGAAGTACAGAAAGTCCACCTACTAGTTTTAGAGTAAATGACCCTGTTTACTTAGAAAGTAGCATATTTAAACCACAAAACAATGAATTTCAAGTGATTAAGCTCTTCCATGTCTCTGTTTTTAGATTTCTCATATATGAAGGGAATTGTATCATTCAGTAAAGTATCTTTGGCGCTTTACAAAGTCTAAAGTCAATGCTATATTTTTTGTCACAAAACTCTACGTTTTGACTCTATGATGTGACTAGACAGAGTCGAGACAAAACATTCTAGTCCCCAAATTTTGACCCTGAATAATAAAAATAAAATTTGGTCTGTGGCAGAGACTATTAGTTGCAATTCCCATATTGAGTCTCCCATTAAAATTTGGTATCGTAACTCCATTTTAAATTCTTGCACATTCTCAAAATACTTTGCAACTGGGTACAATGATGAGATTACATTCTAACCCTTTAAATATAAGGGATAATATTATGCTGAACTTTAGAAAATCTTGTTAAAGAATAGAGGGCACTTGCTCTTTCTTTGCCTGTTTCCACAATGCAGGTAGGTTTAACGTTGCACTCACATCTTATTTAAGAATGAGGTAATCTTAACAAAGAATAGGGACCTTGTAAATAGACACTGAGTCAAAAAAAACGAATCAAAAAAGAAATTTGAAATTGATTACCTTGAGACAAATGAAAATG
Source organism: Nomascus leucogenys (assembly GCF_006542625.1). Classification (NCBI taxonomy): domain Eukaryota; kingdom Metazoa; phylum Chordata; class Mammalia; order Primates; family Hylobatidae; genus Nomascus; species Nomascus leucogenys. Next base: position 94,601,925 of record NC_044402.1, on the reverse strand, counting down.
AAAACACAACACACTAAAACTTATAGGGTGCAGCAAAAATAGTTACTAGCAATAAATGCATACATTACAAAAGAAGAAAGATCTCAAATGAACAATCTAACTTTACTTGCAAGGAACTAAACAAAAATAAAAACAAAAAAAAAGCCCAAAGTTAGCAGAAATAAGGAAATAAAAAATATTAGAAGTAAACAAAATAGAAAATAGAAAACAGTTTTAAAAAATCAGCATAATAAAGAGTTTGTTTGAAAACAAAGTCAAAAAACTTTTAGCTAGATGAAGAGCAAAAAGATAAATGACATATGAGACAAGGACACCTACTCTTGTCACAAATAAATAAAATCAGAAATGAAATAAGAAACATTACAATTGCTGCCACAGGAATAAAAACAGATCATAGTAATATTTTACTGTATACAAATATTCACCTACTAACTGGATAACCTAGAAAAAAATGAATAAATTCCTAAAATGTATAACCAAACTAAAGTATGAAAAAATAGAAAGCTTGAACAGATGTATAACTAGTAAGAAGATTGAATTGATAATGAAAAATCTCCCAACAGAGAAAAATAGGACCAGATGGCTTCACTAGTGAATCCTACCAAATATTTAAAGAAGAGCTAACACCAGTCTTTCTCAAACTCATACAAAAAATTGGAGGAGAACACTTTCAAACTTCTTAAATGAGGCCAGCATTATACTAATTCAAAGCCAGACAAAACCACGAGAAAATTAAACTACAGGCAAATATCCTTGATGATTATCAATACAAAAATCATCAATAAAATACTCACAAAATGATTCCAACAGCACATTAAAAAGATTATAACTATAACCAAGAGAGATTTATCCCTGGGACACAAGAATATGTCAACATACAGAAATAAATTAATGTGATACATTACATTACTAGAATAAAGAATAAAAGTCACATGATCATCTGAATAGATAAAGAGTTTGACAATATTAAACATCCATTCATGATAAAAATTCTCGACATATTAGGTATGTAAGGCATACATTAACATTAAACATTAAAAAGGGCATATATGAAAAGTCTAGAGCTAACATTAGACTCAATAGTAAAAAACTGAAAGCTTTTTCTCTAATATCAGAAATGAGACAAGGACACCTACTCTTGTCACTTCTATTCAATCATAGTACTGGAAGTCCTAGACAGAGCAATCAGGCAAGGAAAAGAAATAAAAGGCTTCCAAATCAGAGAGAAAAAACCTGAATGTAGGAAGCCCCTAAATATAGAAGGCATGACTTTATATATATATAAGCATATACTACCCTAAAGACATCATACAGAAAAAATGCATAAAAAATATAAACTAATTCAGCAAAGTCACAGGATACAAAATCAACATACAAAATTAGTCGCATTTCTATATAATAATAACAAACTATTTGAAAATTAAATTTTAAAAATACCTTTAGAGTTTAGGAAAAATAAAATATCTAGAAATAAACTTATTAAGGAGGTGAAAGATTTGTGTATTGAAACCTAAAAACATTGATGACGGAAACTAAACAAGATAAACCACCAGGAATTGGAAAGACATCCCAGGTTCATAGACTGGAAGACTAGATATTGTTAAAATATCCATGTGTACCAAAGTAATCTGCAGATGCAATGTAACATCTATTAGAATCACAATGGCATTTTTACAGAAATAAGAAAAAAATTTCTAAATTCAGATAGAATCACAAGCATGAATAATCAAAGAAATCTTGAGAAAGAATAAAGGTGAAGGCATCACATTTCCCGATTTCAAAATATGTAACAAAGCTATAGTAATAAAAACAATATGGTACTGGCAAAGAACAGACATACAGACCAGTGAAACAGAATACAAAATACAGAAATAAATCCATGCATATATGGCCAATGATTTTTAATAGGGCTAATGGAATAAACGATGGAAAAATGATTGTTACTTCAACAAATGATTATGATAAAACTATATCTCTACACAAAACTATCAAATTGGACCTCCGTCTTATAGCATATGCAAATATTAATTCAAAATGGATTAGACTTAAACACAAAACCTGCACCTGTACAAAGACTAGAAGAAAATACAGAGAAAAACCTTCATAACATTGGCCTTGGCAATTATTTTATTGCTATGACACCAAAAGCACAGACAACAAAACCAAAATAAACAAGTAAAACTATATGAAACTAAAAAGCTCTGCACAGCAAAAGAAACAAACAGAATGAAAAGGGAACCTACAGACTGGGAGAAAACATTTGTAAACCATTTATTTGATACGGGGTTAATCTTCAAAAAATATAAGAAACTCTTACAACTGAATAACAAATAACAAATGACCTAATTTAAAAATAGTTTCATGACTTGAATAGACATTTGTCAAAGAAGATATACAAATGGCTTATAGATATATGAAAAATGTTCAACATCACTAATCATGAGATAAAATGTAAATTAAAACTACAATGAACTATGAATTCACACCTGTCAGGATAGTTATTAAAACAAGGTGATAAGTGTAGGCAAGGATGTGGAAAAATTGACACCCTCACACATTGTTGGTGGAAATGAAAAATGGTACAGCCACCATGGAGATTTCTCTAAGCATTAAGAATAGAACTACATATTATCCAGCAATCCCACTTCTGGGAATTAGTTCAAAAGAATTAAAATCACGACCTCAAAGAAATAATAGCATTCCTATGGTCATTGCAAGACTATTCACAATAGCCAAGCTGTGGTATCAATGTAAATATCCATCCACAGATAAATGGATAAAATGTCATACACCCCCCCCCCACAAAATCACACAATGGAATACTATGCAGCCTTTAAAGAGAAAAGGTATGTGACAACATAGATTAACCTTGAGAATGTTATGCTAGAAATAGGCCAGTCACAGAAAAAAATATATATATTGCATAACTCCACTTATATGAGATATCTAAAATACTCAAACTCATAGACTCAAATTGTGAAATGGTGGTTGTCAGGGGCAAAGGGCACTTACTAATTAATGGGCCTGAAGTTTCAGTTGGGCAAGATGAGTAAATTCTAGACATATGCTGTACAACACTTTATCTATGGTTAACAGTAATGCATTGTACATTTAAACATTTATTGAGAAGGTAATGTAGTTTTCTAACTACACTAAAATAAATTAATAAAATAGGACACTAGGGAAACAATATACCGGGGATAAAGCAAATTGATGAGAACTTGGATTCCTCATTTTACTGGGAAGCTGACACACTAGCTTTCTACTGGCTCCCTATAAACTTCTTTTACATGAAAAGTAATTCATATATGACTTGTTTAAACTAGAGATTTTAAGCACATACCTATATGGTACTGCTGTAGAAGGTTCATGCAAGTGAAACTTTGTTTATACAGAAAATGCACCATAATGGGTTATATTACTTGGATAATTTTAGCGTTACCATTATGTGTGTGGTTATTGGTAAGGCATTCTCATGGTCTTGTGGAAAATAGGAAATTGAAAAATGAAGTTTTACTCAGAACAGTTTAGAGGCATTTGAAAATTATCCTTATTTTTAAAGTAATGGGTAATGAAACCATGCACTGAGACCTCAGTTTTCCACTTTATGGTAATTTATATGAAAAATACATCTGTTAATTGTTTGTTACCTTTGGTTTCTCTCTTTAATTTCTACATAAATTTTACTGATAATGTCTTTCCTGAAATATTTTACATTTGAAATTATTTCCTTTAGCGCCTTATTTTATTGGCACCTGCAGCATTTTTATTTTTTCTAAACCTCAGGCTCTGAATTAAGAGTAATTTACTTCATTGTTTGCATACAAAGCATCAGTTTCCTCTTGAATTCAGCAATAAAATGATCTGGCTATCCTGAAAATATAGCATAAGTTCACTAAAATGCTTTTATTAAAACAAATGCCAGAATACAAGTTTATTCATATGTTGCCACATAATTTTGATTTGTTACCTTCCATTCAAGTTTCAGATTGTGTATACATAAAGCAGAATCTTTAAGTACATGCAAAATCCTAGCTGAATATTTTGGAAGACAGTACAAACTCATCAAAGATGATTGAGCTGGAGAAAACTGCCTAGATGTTGGTTTTCCACAGATGTACTGAGAATCATTAGTACTAGGTTATGATGAGCTCAAAAACATTTCAACTTTCAAAATATAAACATCATCAGTAATGGTGGGCAAATTACAGTAATGGTGGTAAAAAGTTTTAGTACCATCATAATATTCCATTTTAAATTGAAAACATCTGTGAAATACAGTAATTCATTTTCATCAACTGACTTTGCAGAGAGTATTTCCTTTTTCATAGGAACATCTATTTTGCAATGAGCAAGCTAAAAAGCAAATAAAATTAATGATGCTATATCCTAGGTGCCTGGTTTCAGAGTTGTCACAATCTTATTTTGTTTCTTCAATTTTTTATATGCAACAGAAAAAAAATATTACTTTTATATATTGGCTTCCAAAATAAATAGACCAAAGAGTATCTCAGCTTACTTTTACTTAGAATTTTCTTACTTTTACTTATAATTTTTAGGCAATACAGTACTTGTGAACTTACACAAGTGAGTTCAGCTCACTGGGATTATGGGTTTTACTTCAAAGTTATATAGAGCTATATTTTAAGAAGCAGAGTGATAATTTATCCAGGATATCTTCCCCCATATGTGTCCTTTCAAATGTGTGTCTGTAGGACAGGTTTTGGATAGTCTGAGTCTTAAACACCTAGGATTTTCTACTTCTAAGATATAATAATATTGACCAAAATTATTGGTTAAATAAAGAAAAAAAATTTCATTGTTAATTTTCATAATATTTATCAGGTTTTGATCCGGACTTATATGTCTATAAGTGTATTTCAGCACTTTATCTTACTTGACAACGAATGAAGAAACATATTTTGAGTGCTTTGCTTATATGTTGCTTGGTGACACACCAAAGAAAACCACTACGAGAGGCGAGGCGTATTTATCTATTCCATAAAACGCGGAGACCACACAAAGGATTGTGACTGAGATGGTTTTGTAGATGCTTTCTTTTTTCTTTAAAAACTATAATTTTATTTCATATATTTCCCTCCCCAAACTTTGGAAACCACTTTTGAAATAATACAGTGTTTCATTACTACACACTGTGGCGTTGTGGCTGTATTTCTTTACCCTGCTGCTAGGATGGAGGCTAATAAGGTACAGTTTATTTTTATCTTGAATCTCAGCAAAGTAAATTATCTGGAAATTACCACTGTAATATGTTTTATCTTCAATACTACTAGGAAGGTAAAGTGTAGTGAATGAGAATACTAATCATAGAAATGAAATTTTGGAAACAGAATAGTGGAAATAGTCATCCTTGTTTAAGGATCACAGACAGCATTGCTTCCTGGAGCATAGTGTATTGGTAGATAAAAATTTCACCTTTGTAACATGTCATCTTTAATGTTCTAGTCAGGCTGTCACGAGGACATTTCCATTAAAATCTGAGAAGTAGGAAGATGCTATTACCCTCATTTTGAGGGTAAAGACATCAATGGTAAAAATAAATTCCCAAATTAATTTTGCTCTTTACTCTGATACAACAGTGTTGTACTATGGCAAATATGGTTTAAGAAAATCTTTCATTGCAACCTTTTTGCCCAGAAATTTTTAGAGATCATGTTGAAATGCATCATGGCTTGGCAATATAGTGTCCCAAAATGTCTTCCTTATAAACAAGGGGACAGAAGCTTTTATATCTGCCAGGATGCAATAGACTACATTAAATCTTGCAACATCTCCATGACATTGGATTTTTTTTATTTTTAAAATATTCTTTAAAATTATTAAAGAAAGTATAAATGAAAACTTTATTCAATGATTTAAAAAACATAACTACATTTGAGTTATAATCTTAAGGGTAAAATAATTAGGACAAAAGGAGTTTCAAAGTCTGTAGAAAACCTGTGGAAAATACCATTTCCTCTTTTTTTTTTTTTTTTTTTTTTTTTTTGAGACAAAGTCTGCTCTGTTGCCTAAACTGGAGTGCAGTGGTAGGATTAAGACCCACTGCAGCCTCAGCCTTCTGGTCTTAAGTGATTCTCCCGCCTTGGACCTCAAGTAGCTAGGACTACAGATGTGTGCCACTGCGCTCGGCTGTTTTTATTTTTTGTAGAGACAGGATCTCGCTATATTGCTCAGGCTAGTCTCAAACACCTAACCTCACCTCAAGCATTTCTCCTGCCTTGGCCTTACAAAAGGCTGGGATTACAAGCGTGAGCCACCATCCCTGGCCAAAACTGCTTATTAAAACCTCAGACATGTTAAAAACCACATAACATACAGAATCACAAATAAATTTTTCAATATTCATGGATGATGATTTTTAAAAATCTGCCATGTGTAAATTATTATGTTGTATTCAAAAGAAAATATAATAATGTTAGAACACTTTCTGGAAATGCATACATTTGCAATTCTCCTTATGTTTCTATGCGTAAAAATAATTTTGAGAGAAAATAAGCAAACTGAAATATTGAAAAAAACTGTTTCAATGGGTTCTGTTATTCATTTTATTATGGTTAGCTTGCTTTAAGCAAATTATAATGAAAAGGTGTTAACTAAAATGTTTATTTAATATAAATAAAAGTCATGAAATACTCTTTATTACAATATGACACAATATTTAATGTTATTCAAATATTTTTACAAAGTGTAGTTTGTGTTGACTGGGTGATTTGGCTTGTTAGATGAATTTATAATTAAAATTTTTGTTCTTTATTTCTAAATAAACCACATTAGATGATGAACTACATATAACTTCTGTTTCTACTTATAAATGGGTAATTACTACAGTAATTAGACCCTTACTGTAAACAACTAGCAAGTTAAATAAAGGATATGAAACCACAATTTTTCAATTTTACACAAAGCCACCACGCAAATGTGATTCCTCAGGAAAGGAAATAAAGTAAATACTACTATTGCCCACCTAATTACTTGGAAGTAGTTTCTAGGCCACAGCCCTGGTAGGAAGAATTGAAACGCAGCCCAGCAGTTGTACCTGAATTGAAGTGGAAGAGATCAGAATTCAGGAATACTGAGAAATTTCAGGGTAAAATAACAGAAAGAATGGTGCTTCACAGAAACAGCACCTGAAATCTTCCATGGGGTTTGTAAATGATGCTCTCTTGCTACTGACGTGTACCTGTGAGAGTAAACCTTCACGGATGAGCAAAGAACCACCAAGAATCAGTAGGATGAACAATTCTCAGAGATCAAACAAGGTTGGGAACAATTTGTTTTCCTACACTGTAAAGATCTTGAATTACCTGGGGCACTGGGTAGAGTCCTCAAAAATATGCCTTCAGAAAGGGGTTTAATTAGACCCAGAATAAAGGCTGCTCTAGAGCCACTATTAGCAACAAAAATGAACAAACAGAACTTTAAAAACAGCCTTGAAAAAAATCAAACACATCTACAGGTAGTTAAACCATGTACCGAGACAAAACTCAGTACTTTTTAAAGGGATACAACAGACTTCTGTGGCTAAATGTAAAATTCCAATACCTGGTATCCAATTAAAAAATTGTCAATATGCAAAGAAATAGAGATCTATAATCCATAACAAGGAGTTAAAATAGTAGCTATCAACAGAAATAACCAGAAAATAGTGAGGATGGTGAAATGATTAGACAAGACTTTAAAACTTATATAATAAACATCATTAATATATTCAAAGATACAAAGGAAAATGTATACATGAGGAGAGAAATAGATGATATTCAAAAGATAAAACGGAAGTCCTAGAGATGAAAAAAATATCTGAAATTAAAAAAATACGTTATATTATAAGAAGATTAGACACTGAAGAAGAAAAAGCGAGTACACTCAGAGATAGAGCAATAGATTTTACAAAAAATGAAGCATGGTGAGAAAAAAGACTGAATCCAAATTAATATAACCTCCATGACCAGTGGGATATCAAGCAGTAAAACATATGTATCACCGTAATATTAGAGATAAAGATAATTGAGTAATTAATAATACAATATAGGGTTTATAATATATGCAAAATGAAAATGCACAAACATTGTTACAAAATATAAGAAGGGGACAATGTAAGTATATTACTGTGTTTCTTATACTACCTATACATGAAGTTGTGGGTAGACTGTGAAAAATTACATGTGTATATTCTAAAATCTAGAGCAAACACAGGCCATAAAATAAATAAAAGAACAGAGCTCAAAACGCATGAAGCAAAACCTGATAGAATTTTTAAAAAATAGGTAAATCCACAATACTAATTATCAGAACAGGTAGACAAAATAATCAATAAGGCAGTGAAAGACTTGAAGAATAGTGAAGACCAACTTGACCTGATTGACATTTAGGATACTTGTCCTATCCCCCACTTGACATTCTTTTTAAGCGTATGTGGATTTATCACTCAGATGAGCCATATTCTTGGCCATAAAATAAGCCTTAATATATTTAAATGATGAAAGTACAAGAAATATTATTTCTGTTCATAATGGAATTAAATTATAAATCAATAATGAGTATTTATTTGGAAAGTCCTCCAAATATTTAAAAGTTGCACTTTTAAATGATGCATGGGTCAAGAATAAATCACAAGAGAAATTAGAGTTATAATTAGATGAATATTTTAAAAAATTAACATTTGTGAAACACAACTAAAGCACTGCATAAAAAGATAAAATGATAAGTGCAACATTAACTGCTTATATTAGAAAAGAAAGTCATGAAATCAATTACCTACATTTTCTCTTATGAACATAGGTAAAAGAATAAAGTGAGTAAAATAATAAACAACAAAGTATTGTTTGTAAAACAAACTATAAAGTAAATGAGTCCATTGTAATATAAATAAAGGAATGACTAAATGAATAAAGAGAAAGAGACTAGTTTTTCTTAGAGGTTTCCAAATAATGTATATAGATATTCTTCTCTCCAAGAGATGGAATTAAGCACACCTTACCTGCACCCCCATCTTGAATGTAGACTGGACCTGATAATTCATTTCCAAAGAATAGAGTGTGCAAAGAGAAAAATAGTAACTTTACAGTTAAAAGACTCAGCAGACCTACCTTAGCCCCACCTTAACTAAATGATGAAGGCTGATATTACTGGGAATATCATGTCGATGTTTTGTATCTCTGACTTGATATGGTGAGAACAGTGTTTTACCTCTGTGATCTTCTTCCCCAAAACCTATAACCTCTGTCTAAAATAAAGAGATCACTAAAGAAACTAAAAATGAAGGGTATTTTACAAAATAACTCACCAAACTGTCTTCAGAACAATAAAGATTATGAAAAACAGGGGAAGGTGAAGAAATTGTCACAGATCAGAGGAGATCAAAGAGACAAGATGACTAAATGCAATGTGGTGTCCTGGATTGAATCCTGGAATACAGAAATGGCATTACTTGTGAAACTAGTGAAACCCAAAAATGTTTGGTGTTTAGTTAATGGTAATAAACCAATATTAATCTCTTAGTTTTGATAAATGTATCAAGGTAATATAAGATCTTAACATTAGGAGATGCTAAATGAAGAGTATAGAGAAATATTGTGTACTATCTTTATAACGTTTTTGTAAATATAAAATTATTCCAAAATAAAAATTTATTTAAATAAAGACAGCTATTTGGGGTATATTATTATGAGACACAGGCTATTAGATCAAATAATATTACCAGAGGTAAGAGCTCATTTCTTATTTATAAAGGAAAATTTTAGTATAGAGCAAACAATAATCCTGAGTATTCTTTTGCACTGAACACTGGAGTTTCAAAATACAAGGAGCAAAACCTTTCTCCAGTAGACAAATTCACAGCTGTAGTCAAAGATGTCAACACCCCTAACGTAACAATTGGTACAAGTGGACAGAAAATCAATAAGGATATAAGACTTGCATAACACTGTCAAACAACTTTCCTAATAAATAGATACTTTTTTTTGTGATTCTTAGAAGAACACCTTGCACCTTAATAATGGAGAGTCAGCCAAGGCTGAAGATGTAAAGTGCTGAGTTTTCTTTTGTTGTTGTTATTGCTGTTTGTAAAAAGCCATTGAGTATTGTGGCATTTAGTTTTATGAGGCCCCCAGAAAAAATTTGATATAGTTCCCAGGGAACTTGTGTGGGACAGCTGTCTAATCCAATTTTTGCCTAAAAGATATTCAGGAAAGAACATGGCTGAAGTGGCCTCAGTAGTGGAGTAACAGCTGAGCTAAGAGTGTGTTGCTTCACTTTGCAGAATAGAAGAAGGTCCTGAAGATAAGGACCAGGCTGGGTTAATAGAAATAAACTGGATGTTATTATTGTATTTATAACGCGAGGTGGAAATTGTTTGAATTAGGCAGCCAGATGAAAAACATAGCCCCAGGCATACCGTAGTGGGAATCTTTTCAGAAAAAAAAAGAAAGCACCACACATGAGCAAATGTTAGCTTGGTACACTCTCCATGATCAAAGGGAGTCGACACGAGACCGTAATTGAATCTATCAAAGATATTGTTCCTGCCTCTTAGTTCTTCACCAACACACCCATATTTTCTCTAATCCCCAAATTACCTCTTTTATTATCCATGTTACTTTTCTTGTTACCTGATATTAAGACAAATTATACAAACTTTTAACAAGACTTAGATGCCACCGTTACCTACAGTGCCAGCATGGAATTCAATGATTCTTATATTGATGAACTCTGAAAAATATTATCTTCAATATTCTGAGGAATAAAAATGTGCTGAAAAAGATGATGAAACTTCAAAATCAATTTAGTGACCAAATTGCCTTTCAAGACAATAGAGAACATGACTGTGATGACTAAAAAAAGTAAACAGCACAATAGTTACGCAGCTGATGAAGCTTTAGCTGTAGGGGCCTCACTTGGAACAGCTTATACCCAATAGTAGTTGTGTTCCTTTCCACAGAAGCTAGGAGAGAGCAGTAACTCTATACAAGTATCAGAGGCCTTATTGGCTGTCTTAGACAAGGAAATACAGGTGAAATATGTCAAATGCTTATATAATTACATAGCAAAGTTGTTCAAGATGAGGTGTAGGGTTGTATGGTAGAGTGCGTTTATGACATGCATACCCTTGAATGTGGTTGCAATGAAAGCCAAGTGTCGGGCGACTTTTCCCGTAGCCGTAGTTTATAAAAGTTTGAAAGAAGCTTATTATACACACACATACACACATATATACACACACACACCAACACAAATACATATACAATCATATATACACTCATACACATACATATTTATGTATATACATACTCATGTATGTATATAAAGATATATACATATATATACATGATATAGATATACAACTGTTTAAAGCTGTCATATGGAACCTTATTCAATATAGTAATCATAGACATAGGGTTAACTCTATGTCTAGTCTAAAGACAAGGTTTTAAATCATAATAAACTACCAGGAAAATGTTCGACTGTATTTTAACCTCACTCTTAATATCAAAAAATTATATTTCTAATTAAATTAGTAGTATTTTTGTATTAAATATCAGGATATTTATGCTTCTTTATGAAAAGTATCTTTTAAGGTTAACTGATAACACAGAGAAGGTGTTGTTGCATTATTTGAGGAAAAAGTGAACAGAGAGTGACTGAACCCAGATTTAAGTCCCACTTTTAGCCCTTAGCATTAAAATCTATAAGTTATCAACTACTGAACCTTTTATTTATCTAGAAAATAAGGATGTTAGATTAAATTATTTGTCCCCGTTTTTTGAAATTTTATGATTAATATGTCTTCATAAACATACATTGTATTTCCAAGCTCTTCTATTTGATAGCTTTGCATTAATATGTTTTAAAATAAGATAAGGAAAATAATGCAAAAAAATCCAAAATCATCTTCTGCAGTAATATGATGAGAACATTGACTATTGATTCACAGATTCTCTGAATAAATTTGTCAAATTTCTAAATATTTTTAATCTTACATCCATCTCTGAGAGCTCATAGTAACACCTATTATTTGTGAACTTCAAAAGACTCTTTCACAAGTGAATTATTATAAACTTGATGAAAACTCTAAGATATATCATCATTTTCTCCCATACTTCCTACGCTGAGATGTCTCTTTCCTTTTAGAAACTCATCAAATCTATCTGTATGAAGAATGGTACGTGGTATAAAATGAAGTGGCTACCAGGCTCTGTATGTACTAGCTGCTGCTTCAAACTTTATTCTCCTTCTTCCTCACTACTCCAGCCATGCTGTTCTTTTAGTTCCTGAATCCCCTGATGCTTCTACCTGAGGGCTTTTGCTCTTGCTTCCAGTCTGCTTGAATATTTCTACAGTAAATTTTTGAACAGGTAACTCTGTATCATTCAGATGTTAATTCACTTCTTAGCTCTGCAGAGAGATTTTTCCTATGATACAATCTAAAGACTGTAAGGCCTTCCACCCTAATCATTGTCTATATCCTTTCACTATCTAAGTTTGCTCTCAGAACTCCTTAACAGAAAATACCTTTTTCCTTTACTTATTTATCATCTGTCTTTCACAGCCTAACCTGAGCAGTCTTGTATGTAGACACTAGCTACATGTGGCTACTGAAATTTAAATTACATAAAATTTTAAATACAATTTTTCAGTCACACTAGCCATATTAAATGGAAATTTAAAACTCTTCTGCCTCAATCTACACATGTGGTTAGGGGGTACCATATTGGACAGCACAGACTATTTCTGTTATTAAAGAAAGTTCTAATAGATAGTGCTGCTTTATCATGTCAGCTTCAAGAGTTAACATCTTTGCTGATTTTTTTCACTGCCATATGTCTACAGATTAGAAGAGTTCCAGGCACCCAGCATGTATCATATCAGTATTTGTCAAATAGATTGTTAAGTAAAAGCCAGCACATTTTAGCTTCCTCTAAGAACAAGAAACTGAATTACTTTGCAAATGAGCAAACTGCAAAATCATTCAAGACCTATTTAAGGTATGAAAGATTACTACAGATCTCAGGTAAACATTTAAATTTCAGAGAACTGAGTCTCCTGTTCTCTTGATCTTCTTCATCCTCTTTCCTTCTCAAATAAACATATGTAAGGAAACAGGAAGCAGTCATAGAAAATGTCTCTTTTATATTCCCTAAAAGATATAGGAAGATGCTGTACTCATAAAAATAGAGAAAGTAGTTATGGAGAAAAATCCATTTAAGATAAAGCATAATTACATGTAAATGAAAAACATGATTGGTAAATGCAAGTCCTTGATTGAAGCCGTAAACACAGACTGATTAGCACAGAAAACTGAACAACTAAAGTAGAACACACTCGCCTAGGACTCAAAAAAAAATCTGCTGGAAGTTAAAGTTGTGTAAGTGAAGAACATATCCAGGAAATCCTATCTATACATAAAAGGAAATATACAAAGGATGGAAAGGAGCTGAAGATTTTAAATGCTGATAATAATAGACTGAAACTATCATGATTTGAAGGAAGACCTGAGCTTTCAGATAATGTTTTAGAGAAAAATTAATTGAAGGGGTTATATAAGTTTAAAAATAGTTACATTTCAAAAAAAGAGGTAAAAAAAATCCTAATACACCTCTCTACCCTTTACCAACACACCCTAAAAGACTTATTATACAAATAAATTTAAGATTTATTTGCCACAATAAAGAATTGCGTAAGTAGAGCACCATCTACAGAAGCTTCCCTTTTGGTGGAAAGGGGATGATTGACAGAGAGAAAAGTGAGAATTATGGAAAGGAGATTCTGTATCCACTCAATTATACTCATTTACAAATGCAAATTAAGGTGAACTTTGGCCTTCACCCAATCTGAGGCTTCCAAACAAATTATCTATTCTATTAAAGGAACCAAGAAATATTAAGAAACAACGGCAATAGCATAAGTTTCACTCTTGTTGGGATGATGAGGTATAAGTGGATATATATTGATTCTGATTACCGTCAGAATTCTAATTGTTCACAGAGGGTAAAGAAATTGAGATCCTTGATCATTTTATAAAGAATGGCCTCCTGAGATATTTTCAGTCTTTTCAGATATTGATGTTTCTTTCCACTTAACTTTCATATAAGAAGGTTGGGAATATATAACAAGCCTGATTCCCGCAATAGTCAATGGACTGTGGTATTAGACTCTATCAGTAGTGTTTCAAAATTTTAAAATAAGAATTTGTACTATTTTACAACCCTCATAAAAGAAGGCTTTCATACATCAGAATGCCTAGGTAGCAAGATCAATAGTTTCATCTCCCAATTAGGCAATCATGAAAGAGAGAGGGAGATAAACCAACAACATAAAAAATAATTCTGCAAACACAACAGAAACTTCATTACCACCTTTATAATTTAAGGAAAATGTATTATTATCTTCCTCAAGATTTTCAGATGTAGGATGATTAATTTAATGGCTAAGCTATTTTGTCATGAATCCAGAATCTTTCAGTCCTGTCATTCTTAACTTTGACTTGAGGCCAGTTCCTGTTACAGTACTACAATTCTGCCACAACTTTAAGCATCATTTGCGGAGACTGTAGCATTCACTGTTGGAAAAGGGATTATATCTTCCCTTTGTGTGTCCCTTTAGATAAGTCTGGAAACTTTTCTAGAAGCCCCCAGTAGACTTTCTCTTTTATCTAATTTATCAGAATTGTGTCACTTAACAGTTGCTAAATCAATCATAGGCAAAGGGAATGAGATGGCCAGGATGGATGTCAACTAATGAGAATTTATCTCTGAGCTGGAAATAGAGTCACTCCAAGCTGGTTACCTGTAAAATTTTGTAGTTTAATTAACGAGGCAGAAAGAGAGAGTGGATGTTTAATAGGCAACTAACAGTGCTGTTGTACTATTTGACCCCAAAAGTAGTTTACAAAAATAAATGGCATCTGTAGCAAAAACTGCATAGACAAATGAAGTGTCCTGAAAATCTATTGTGTTGTTGCACAGTAACTGCTGGTTCAATTTCATCTCTGCCAGTTGGGTGTTGATAAACAATAGCTGGGCTGCAGTTGTTTTGGCCTTCTCTGAGTATAACAACATATGGCATCACCACAGGGCATGGAGGACAGGAAATTGCTATTTATAGCTTCAAGTGGAGAGACAGGTAGCAATGCCAGGAACCAGTAGGTTTCTAGAACAGAGACAGCCTCCACTTTTCTGACAGATGGCACCATACAGGAAAGAACCAGCCTATTGGTCTTACGAGGCTTAGATTTAGTTAGAGTCACTAGATGCAAGAGTGTATTTTGAAGTTGAAATGGATAGGGGTGTGGGAGAGCAGAGATTATGTTTCAGAGAGGACCATTCTTCCATCAACATGTGTTTCAAAGAGGACCTATCTTCCACCAATATAATGGCTGAATTGCATAGTAAAGAAATTCCAGCAAAGATTGTTTTCATGATGAAATAACAAAAAATTATTGAGCATTATGTGTGTAGATGTGTTTATATATATATATGTACGTATGTGTGTAGCTTTATATGTATATGTGTGTATATATGTATATATACATTTTTATATGAGTCAAACAGCAATTCAAGGTCACAAAGTCCTTCAGTATGGTGTCTGCAATCTCCATTGCAGTCCTGTAGCTTCCTGCCTGGTGAATAATAAGCCTCAGTGTATAGGAAGCTAGCACTTGATTTCCTTTCTAGCGAGTATTTGCCTGGAGTCATCTGTGCATCATTTTATACATACAGTAAAAAGGAAAAGTATATTGTATTATTTACATGAAGACATTGTAAACTGAAAGGGTTTACATTTTAGTCAGACATTTTTAATACATGTCAAAATACATTTAAAATATTTCATTGAACCTAGTAATATAATATGAAATAACAGGCCTGACCAAGGTAGATAACAAAAAACTAACTTGTTGCAAACTATTGCTCACCTATAGAAACAACTTAGTTCAAGTAATGTTGTAGCTACCTTTCATTATAAGAATAAAATGAAAGCTTAATCTTCAAAGTATACTTGTATTTTGTTACCTAATATCTAACAATAATAAAAGAGTAACTTTGAAGGTCAAAATGAAGTGCTTTTAACTGCTATCAACTCTATTTTTTGATTATTTCTCATGCAAAAGAGTAAATGCTATTGGTGTCATTTTTCACTCTTTACCTTTAGATCCTTTATGCACTTTGCAAGACTATTGTGATTGTAATAAATCATTTGGGAATAATTTGGGACCTTTATTATTATGAGAAGAAAATATTAAATGATTATTTTGAGTTAACGCATTTTTGTTACATTAATAGACATTTAAAAGAGTAGAAATGATTGCAACATACACGAAAATTATATACTATTCAGTACGCACACTCTAAATAAATAAAAGTCATTTGGCAATAGGATCATTTAATAAAAACTGCGGCTTCATTACTATTAGTTTCTCAGAAATGGAAAAATATTATAAATGTACTAAAGAAGAATAATATTTAAGACCAATAAAAAGAGGAATTCATCTGAAATGACACAAATAATCTCAGTACAATATCTCTTAAATTATGTATATTGTGGTATATTTACAATTGCAATAATGTAGATGTCTTGTGTAAAAAAATAATTTGAATTGCTACCTCTAAGGAATAAAAACAACTGAGAATATTGTGAAAAATAAATTGAATTTTGCAGATGATTATTTGACTCAGTTATCATGTTAGTCTGCACACAAAGTTGTATTTTAGAAAACTGCTAAACACAAGACACCAGTACTTACTACTTTGTTCATTGTTGAAATAGTCATAATAATTACGTGCTATATATTTTTAAAAGATCAACCACCATAAACTGGCAAATATTCTTCAATTGCAAAAGAGTTGTTTAAATGCAATGAGATTGTGATATATAAGCAAAAAGAGGTAGGGGAAGGTGTTGTTAATTGTCATTGGTTTCTAAAAACCTGGTGTCTGTAACAACAATTTTTAAATATGAATTTTCTACTGACACACTGAATCAAACAGCGCATCAAAAAGCTTATCCACCATGATCAAGCAGGTTTCATCCCCAGGAGGTAAGGTTGGTTCAACATGCACAAACCAATAAATATGATTCTTCACATAACCAGAACTAAAGACAAAAACCACATGATTATCTCAGTAGATGCAAAAAAGGCTTTTGATAAAATTCAACATCCCTTCATGTTAAAAATGTAAATGTAAATAAACCAGGTATAGAAGGAACATACATCTAAATAATAAGAGCCATATATGACAAACACACGGCCAGTATAATACTGGATGGCCAAAAGCTGGAAAAGCTGGAAGCATTTCCGTGAAAATCGGCACAAGATAAGAGTGTCCTTTCTTGCCATTCCTATTAAACAGTTTTGGAAGTTCTGTCCGGGACAATCAGGCAAGGAAAAGAAATAAAGTGCATTGAAACAGGAAAAGAGAAAGTTAAACTACTCCTGTTTGCAGATTACATGATCCTATATCTAGAAAACTCCATTATCTCAGCCCAAAAGCCTCTTATGCTGATAAGCAACTTCAGCAAAGTCTCAGGATACAAAATTAATGCGCAAAAATTGCTAGCATTCCTATACACCAACAGCAGTCAAGGCAAGATCCAGATCACTAACGAATTCCAATTCACAATTGCTACAAAAAGAATAAAATACCTACGAATACAGCTAACAAGGGATATGAAGGCTCTCTACAAAGATAACTACAAACTATTGCACAAAGAAAATTAGAGATGACAAAAACAAATGGAAAAACATTATATGCTCATGGATAGGAAGAAGGAATATCATGAAAATGGCCATATTGCCCAAAGCAATTTATAGATTCAATGGTATTCCCATTAAACTGCCACTGGCATTCTTCACAGAACTAGAAAAACTATTTTAAAATTCACATGGAGCTAAACAAGAGCCTGAATAGCCAAGGGAATCCAAAGAAAAGAGAACCAAGCTGGAGGCATCATGCTACCTGACTTCAAACTATCCTACAGGGCTACAGTAACCAAAACAGCATGCTACTGGTAAAAGAACAGACACATAGACCAATGGAACAGAACAGAGAACCCAGAAATAAGACTGCACACCTACAACTATCTGATCTTTGACAAACCTGACAAAAACAAGCAATGGGGAAAGGATTTCCTATTGAATAAATGGTTCTGGGACAACTCGCTAGTCATATGCAGAAGACTGAAACTGGACCCATTCCTTACACCATCCCCAAAAATAAACTCAAGATGGATTAAAGATTTAAGTTAAAAAACCCCAACTATACAGATCCTAGAAGAAAACCTAAGCAATACAATTTAGGACATAGGAATGGGCAAATATTTTATGGTGAAGGTGCTAAAAGCAATTGCAACCAAAGAAAAAGTAGACAATGAATTAAACTAAGGAGCTTTTGCACAGCAAAAGAAACCATCAACAGAGTAGACAGACAACCTGCAGAATAGCAGAAAATTTTTGCAAACTATGCATCTGACAAAGGTCTAATATCTGGCATCTATAAGGAACTTAAACAAATTTACAAGAAAAAAAACGAACAACCCAGTTAAAAAGTGGGCAAAAGACATGAACAGACACTTCAAAAGAAGACATACATGTGGCCAACAATCATATGAAAAAATGATCAACACCACTGATCATTAGAGAAATGCAAATCAAAACCACAATGAGATACGATCTCACGCCAGTCAGAATGGCAATTATTAAAAGTCAAAAAAGAACAGATGCTGTTGAGGGTGTGGAGAAAATAAAATGTCTTTACACTATTGATGAGAGTGTAAATTAGTTCAACTATTGTGGGAGACAGTGTGGTAATTCCTTAAGGACCTAGAGGCAGAAATACCATTTCACCCAGCAATTTCATGATCAGGTATATACCCAAAGGAATATAAATCATTCTATTATGAAGACACATGCATGCACATGTTTACTGCAGCACTATTCACAATTACAAAGATATGGAATCAACCTAAATGTCCATCAGTGATAGACTGGATAAACAAAATGTGTACATATATACCATGGAATACTGTACAGCCATAAAAAAGAATGAGATCATGTCCTTTGCGGGGACTTACATGAAACTGGAGGCCTTTATCCTCAGCAAACTAATGCAGAAACAGAAAGCCAAATACAGCATGTTCTCACTTATAAGTGGGAGTTAAATGATGAGAACACATGGACACACAGAGGGGAACAACACACACTGGGGCCTACCAGAGGGTGGAGGTTGAGAGGGAGAAAATCAGAAAAAAATAACTAATGGATACCAGGCTTAATACCTGGGTGACAAAATAATCTGTACGACAAACTCCTATGGCACACATTTACCTATGTAACAAACCTGCACATTTTGCACATGTACCCCTGAACTTAAAAGTTAAAAATAAATAAATAAGAATTTTCATATTAACAAAATGATGTTAGAATGATGTTCATATACTCTCAACATGATTTAAGCTTAAGGATAAGCCATGCATATTTATCAAAATACTGTGTAGTCTGAACTAAAATGTGAATGCATAAGCAGTATAATTTGTGGTACATGAATGGTTAAAGCTGCAGCTACAATTCACTTACACCCTTTACCTGGAGCATCAAAAATAGTTATCCCAGGAAGGAAGGAAAGAATTCTAGAGATCCATAGTAAAGACAGGTTGAGTTCCAATCTGGATTTATCACATACAGGAAACTCATTTGTTTTTGCTTTAGCTTTCATTTTTGAGAAATGAATATATCACTAGAACCTCATATATTTGTTTAGAGATTTGTAATATATATACAAAGTACATAAAATAATATTATAAATGTCAGATATTACTCTTTAAATTTAATTTCCATCTAAAAACATAACCTGAAAATCTTGCTTTAGAAATATATTAAAAGGCATATTTTATGAACATCTGACAAGAAAATCTTTTGAACAAAACACAGTTGTATATATTTATTCATATGTAAGATATTATTCAAATCCTTCATGAAAATACTAATTTCTCATCAGTTTTTTATGTCATAGACTGGAGAACTAAAATATATTTGAATTTTTTTCTTTATATGCACATTTTTATTTGTACGTTTTATGTAATGCTAAGCACACATTTATTAGGGACTGTGGACAGAGTTAAAAATATGCAAGGAGTGATGCTTCCTTCTGTAGTGCAGATTTGGTGCTAGGAAGCAGATGTCCGTCCAAGGACTATATATTCCAGAACATTTAGCATTTAGGAGGAGACATATGATTAGTTAATATCAATGGAATAAAAAATTCCTTATTACTAATGTTCCTTCAGGGCCATAGTAGTAAGATATGACTTTTCCAGCTCATCTTTTACTATGACCTAAATAGAGGCAGAGAACTCCAAGGCCCTCTCACATCACAGAGTTGTAAAATGGGAGAAACAAGGAACCCTAAATCACAGCATGAAATGCTACCCACCAAACCCTTGGACTGAACCATCACATCTTTTAAGAAATAAATTTTTTCTATTTCCTATTTTGTTATTCCATTGTGTTATATTTATTCTTATTGTAATAAGCCTATGAGATTTGCTAGATTATCTACTACTGCAGTTAGCATTATTGGTTATAGTACAAATGGAAACTCTTAATTGGAATTATGTAATACCCCTTGTCTCTTATCATTGGATTTTTATTGGTTAAAGTGTCCATGAAAATGCATATTATAATTAGGATTGGATTTTGAGGATGCATGATAAATAAATTCAGAATGTAAGGCCACGTAAGTCAAATACTGTGTGAATAACTGACCCCATCGAAAAGACTAATCTCTCACTTCTTTTGTAAGAGTGTCAAGTGGACACAGTCCTTTCGAAATAGATCTAGCGTTACCAACAATCTACAAGTTTGATATATTCGTCTATATTTTTGGCAGCATTTTAATATCTAAGTTTTAGTCCAATCACATGTCTAGATTTAGCCCTTTCAAATTATAGATGCTTAGAAGACCAAGGAGTCATCATAACATTATGTCTTCTGCACTTTGCTAGAAAGGTTTAGCCATAAAGGGAACAGGTTATTTTTCTCAATTCCATCTCTGTAATAAATGAGTATATCCTCTGTGTGAAAAAATGTTAGCAGTAGTTAAAAACTGACTGAAAGGCAAACTATATACACAGTTTGAATAAATCAATCTTTACTTATCTAAGATACAGAAGAGAGTCATAGCTTTCAGTCAGAATATTAATCTGCGTAATGTCATACAAGACAGGTAAAATTCTCTATCCCCAGTGGTACACTAACAATCATAGAGTCGCTAATGGTAATTTGTTTAATAATGAGGGTAATATTTAAATTTATGCAAGCATAACTGTTTTCTTCCATATAAGGCTCCTTGAAACAGAATCACAGGAAATTATTTAAGATGCCTAGAGAAGTCCACAAAAGAATGCACAAGAGTAACTTATGAGATGAGAACAGGCACTCAAAAGCTAATATGAAACACTAAATAACATAAGATAAGAAAAGGGGCCTTAGGACATTTCCTTCCATCCAATTTGAGTAAGGGAGGAGATGAGGAGAATAGGAGGAAGGAACACTGGAGCTCATAGTACATAAGAGAGGAAATTGGAGCAATGGAAATGAAAAAACAGACCTCAATTCACTATACCTCTGCTTGTCTTCCTAATTCTTCAGGGGGCTTTAAACTACTGGTGGTGGTGGTGAAGTCACTGAAACAAATTACAGATTAATATTTTAAATTTAGAGCTTCAATTTCAGTTTCAGTGATTAAAATGGGACTGTTAATACCTAAGATGTTTAAAAACTTTATGGGTTATGTTTCTTTTGTTTCTTTTTTTTTTTTTTTTTTTGAGGCGGAGTCTCCTGTGTCTCCCAGGTTGGACTGCTGTGGCGCAATCTCGGCTCACTGCAAGCTCCGCCTCCCGGGTTCACGCCACTCTCCTGCCTCAGCCTCCCGGAGTAGCTGGGACTACAGGCGCCCGACACCACGCCCGGCTAATTTGGTTTTTGAATTTCTGGTAGAGACGGGGTTTCACCGTGTTAGCCAGGATGGTCTTGATCTCCTGACCTCGTGATCCACCCACCTCGGCCTCCCAAAGTGCTGGGATTACAGGCTTGAGCCACCGCGCCAGGCCTATGGGTTATGTTTCAAATGTTTACTACACTCATGGTAGGAAAATGTGACAAAAAGGAAAAAGTCACACTATTAATAAAAATTATAATCATTCACTGGTTGTTATCCATCAAGTACAGCCCATTAAATAAATATAAAAGTTATATTTTATGTACATTCTCTGATAATGTCCTTTTACATTTATCTATTGGGATCTGCAAGCTTAAAATACAGAACGAAACAAAAAAAATCATTAACTCTGTAAACATCACATTATGCATTAGCTAAAATAGTTTAGACAGTGTAGAAATATGGAAATATTAAGTTCAATATACAAAAGAAAAGCGACAAAATAAAGTCTTTCATCTAAGTGTAACATGTAACAACTAACATACCAGTTTTACTGGGTTTGAGTAAGAATTTAGGGATTTTTTTCCACTATTTTTAAAGTTATAAGGTTTCCTATTCACTTTTTAATAAAATTGCTTAATAAACTAAAAAATTAAAAGTCCTTGACTTTTAGAAGGAAAATTGTGGAAAATAGCATTATAAAATATCTAACAATATAAAACTGCTTCACTTCATACTCACTGAAGGACGGTGTAAGTATTAAAAGTCACATTGATAAAACTTGAATTTGATACCTTTTAATATTCTTTAAGTTTCTTAATTTCTCATAGAATATATATTTGACAGGTTCTCTACAAGAATAAGAAAAAGTAAGTGATTTAAAATACTACTTGGAGAGAACTGTTCATATGATCTCAACATGTTTTGACATTCTTCAGTTTAGCTCACTATTTCTGAGTGACATTAAGCACTTAGGAATCAGTACAAATGGGTTGAAAAATCATTTACACTGTAAGAATGTCCTGTTCTTGCAAACAAAAAGTATCTATCATAAGAGAACATTTGACTGGTGTAGTTAAAATCAGTGAAGTATGGTTGATTGATACATGGTAGATGTTTTGGGAAGTCAATGATCATAACCTATGTATACATTATTATTTTAAAAATATTAATGGCATGGAGATATATATGTGTGTATATAATTATATATCTTATTAAATGTAAATATTGGCAAAATCATTTTCTTACAAATTTGCACTTTATACTTAATGGTATATTCTTGCTTTTAAAAACTGGTTTATTTCAATATTGTAGCTAAATAGTGCTTGAGAGCATTAAGAGTAAAATTAATTATATAGGTAAATTTTATGACTGGAAGTGGACCAAAAAATTCTAAATAAAGTTAATATGCTACAAAGTCTCATGGATTGTTAAATTATTTACCTAAATGCTAAAATTCTCTATCTAGTTTCACATACTTGTTACACTGGGACCATGCTTCTCTAGAACAACAAAAAACAAGGGTGCTTCATCAGCAAATTCAATTCAATTAGATTATCATTTCTTATATATTTTAAAATATTGACACCCAATTTATTTGTCTCTCTCTCAAAAAATCAACAGCATTATGCCTTTTTCTATGCTTTCATAATAAAATTAGCTTTATTATCTATATGGGTTTAACCAAGTCAACTTAGGTCACATATTAAATACATCTCTCAAACTGATATATAACTATTAGTCTGTTATGTTTAACAAATCTATTTCATCAACATACATTAAACACTATTTTATCTTTTATTTTAATTTTATCTTTTACCAGGAACTCTTACAAAAAACAATAAGACTTGCCATGATATGCAAATTCTATGATAGCCTTTTTATTCGTCATTTAATCAAACGGATGTATCCTATTCTTCATTAAATTTTAAATAAGAAACCAAATTATTTACTTATTACAGTATAGAGGATACCTTTGTGTACCATGAAATATTACTTTGGGCAACATGATCAAATTGGAATTCTCCTTCACTATACTTTTTTTATATGAAGACATCTTCAGATTTCAAGGTCTAGTGAGTGCCATGAAACAGAAGAGAAAATAGACTTACCTTTTAACAAATGGAGTAAATAAAATGCACATTATAGTGTGCTAAATCGCATTTTAAATATTCTCTTTATCAAAAGATATTCTGAGTACCCCAAGAAAAATGATAAAATAGAATAATGTTACTTGTGGTCTGTGTCTTAGTATATCCATCTTGGAGGAGGTAGCATTTTTGAGGACTCCAGGTAGAGGGGAGAAAATGATTTCACTATCAAAAAATAATGCCACTGGATATGAATGGACACTTGAAAGGGTAGTCTTCATTTCAGGAATCGCAATTGGATACTTGTTACTGGAGTTTAGTACGGCAATAGAAGGGTGGGTGTGACAGACAAAGACAAAGCATGCATGAGAGTGTTGTAATGGTAATCTTCACTTTTAAAACCATCGGCAAATAGGGTGAATCTTAGTTTGAGTTGCAAACTGTAGTGTGCCTAATTTCCAATTTATTTACAATTTTGCTTTACCTCCTATTGATCCAAACGGTCAAACTAAACTTTCAACACCAGTTGGATGGGTCAACTTACCAGAAATAGCCTAAATCTGAAAGCTGACATAAAGCTATTTTTGTTGAAACTAATTTTGTAGAGTCCTTATATAGTACTAAATAAAACCAGCACTAAATTTTCCAACTGCCGCTGCTAATGTAATCACTTAGGTTAGAATCTTCTGATTATTGCCCATTTTAGCTTACTAAGTGTACATTGATATACTGTGTTTCATTTTGAAGATAGATGTTTCTGTGCCAGTCTTGTATCCTGCATTTCTACTTGTTTTTTATCTTTTATATGTCTCACCTGAATTTTAGCTGCAGATAGTACTTTGACGGGTTTTTACATTTCAGTGCAAAGTGCCTGTTACATCTGCGAGTTCTTTACTACTCACTATTGTAATATTAAACCTCTATTGATATAAGCATATTGATATTTTCTGAACATTTTATAGCTTATTTTATAAAATTAGATATAACTTGAACTGGACAAATTGACTTCAATTTTCTAAATCAGTGGTTCTAAGATTTTATTGTATATTAATGTCGAATCTCTTGAACTAAAAACATGCATTCTAAGGCCCACTTTCAGATACTTTGATATATTTGTAATAAGATCAGCACTGGAAAACTGCAATTTTATCAGACACTTTAAGCGATTGTTTTTTATATGGTCATTCTCAGGCCAAACTTCAAGAAATACTAATCTATATATTATAGGTAACAATATTTGGGGAAGAAATGTAGTTTTTTAAAATTATCATTTTGATTTTTTTAAAGAAACTATTGTATAAGACTGGGTGATTATTAAACAATACAAATAAAAATAATTTCTTAAAAAATATTTATGTTTGATAATTTATAAGGCTGAAATAATTGTAGTGTGCGTTCTTTAGTGATAAATAGCTCTTCTACACTGCTTTTGGTCACTATTACATATTTATGAATGAATACTGATTGTATAAATATGCTTTTAGTGAGGGGAAAACTGAAAATAATTAGTTTCAACTAATTAGAAGCTGAATTAGAAACTGACGTAATTGGGAGAATGATAGTTTAGGCTACGTTCAGCTTTATTGCTGTCATTGTTGCTGCTGTTTTTGAATTTCTAAAATCCCATATGGGGATCTAAAAACTGCATATTGTTATGGCTATTTTTAGCATATTATAGGCTATTTTAGATGATACAATATCTATGATAGGTTAAACCGTGATCCTAGAAACATAGACTCACTCTATATTATTCTCTCCTAAAATTTTTTTTTTTTTTTTTTTTGAGACGGGGTCTCACACTGTGGCCCAGGCTGGAGTGCAGTGGCGCAATCTCGGCTCACTGCAAGCTCTGCCTCCCGGGTTCATGCCATTCTCCTGCCTCAACCTCCCAAGTAGCTGGGACTACAGGCGCCTGCCACCATGCCTGGCTAATTTTTTTGTATTTTTTTAGTAGAGATGAGGTTTCACCATGTTAGCCAGGATAGTCTCGATCTCCTGACCTCGTGATCCACCCGCCTCAGCCTCCCAAATTCTCTCCTAAAATTATCTGTGCTTGTTTTATTAAAATGACATATAAAGGGCAACCTATCATCATTGTAGGGAAAGTGTAAGACACAAGTCTCTATTTTACAAGAATTGACTTGTTTTACAGTTTAAGTTACTTCTGACTATCTCCTACTGCTTGATCACATCATTAACTTCATTTTTCCTTCAGGGGGTTTGTATCCGTTAGGGTTTAACCAGGAAAACAGATATGTCATTACATTTTTATAAAGGAGAAATTGTAAGACATAGAATTGCTTACACCAGTCATGGAAAAGCTGACAAGCCATGCTGGATATGGTGTGACCATACTGAAATTAGCAAGTGCAGAAAACCCCCACTTTCCCTACAGTGAAGAGCAAAGGGGGACCCAGTACTCCTGGAGGCCAGCACCTAAGTCCTCTGGGGAAAATGGAACCAGGAGGGCTCTTCAGGAAGCCAGATCATAGCAGAGGGGAGCAAGGAGAAAAATCCTGGCTTTTTCCTAAATTACTTCTCTAATGCACCAAATGTCTTTGTTGAAAGTAACTAGAGCATCTGAATGAGAGGGAAGCTACCCTGAAATACAGAGAAGAGTAAGGAGGAAAAAGACTGAATCTAAGGACATGAAGACCCAGGACATGCACAAGGTTTCAGCTCACCCACACTTTCCTTCTGCATACATGCCTCTGATACTGCTCAGGTTCCTTTATAAAGCATCAAGTTTGTAGTGACAAAAAGTACAGCTGTTTCCACTTTGGTGACAATACTTTTCTAAGGAATATATATATATACACACACACACACACACACACACACAAAATAATCAGTGTCAGCACAACAGTGAGCAGAAACAGTAAGTGTCTTAAACACAAAAGCTCACATGATCTAATTATACTAAGGAGATTGTTCTGTTCTGTTGTTTAAGGTTAATAAATAGAAGAGAAGGCTATTTTATCTTAAGCTGAATCAAAAAACTTAGGGAATATGCCTGAAGTATTCTTAAATTCTGTTTAATACTTCAGTGTCAAATAAGGCTGGGCACTATTTAAAGCAATAGGATAGATTTTATTCAATAACTATTGCAGTGGGAAAGAGGGCCCAGTCCGAATGAAATTTGCCTTCATGAAACAAAAGGCTGGAGACTTTCTCAAGTCTGGGGTATCTTAAGGGAAAAGCACTAACTTGTGTGAAGGGGAATTGGTCCATGTGACTAGGCCATCTGAGCTTGTTAATTGGTTGTTATCGCAGGAGAAACAAATTTCTATCTTTATGACAGGAGGCAGTGGTACAAGTTAGAGTAAGGTGCCCATGGAACTCAGGCCCTTATATTCCCACAGGGACTGAAAACAAGAGGGAGAGGTACCTTCCAGAACACTTACACTTCAAAGAGATAGCCTCCAACTCTTGGAGGAAACAGTTTCCTTGTGGTATATTTGCATCTCAAAAGGCAGAGAAAGTGTTTATAATTCCAAGTTTTCTAAAATAACTGCTTTAAGAGCTGGTTCAGGGGCCTATCTGCATATCAGGAGGTTTGGGCTGGAACAGTCAATTCTCCTGTAGGGCATATTAAGAGCGGGGACTAGGGTGATCCTAGAGATGATTCCTTAAGCTACTAAAAGCCATAGTAGAGTTTGATCAGGTCTCAGTGCAGGTTTGGACAGAGTCCTTAAGTGCTGGGAGTTCTGTAGTTTTCACCAACTCTCTGGTAACTACACTTTACTGGTTTAAATGGCTTGAAATCATTCTGCAAGTTGTCTCTAACCACATTCCTAATGAGACTTTTTGGCCAATCTCTATCAATCATAGTATTAAGTTGGTTTGTAACATGTATTTAGGATAACAGGATCTCTAATGAGAGAGTAAGCATTCAGAGGGCAGCATCTGTATTTAATTTAGTTTTGTAATCTCAGTATTTGGCACAGGGGTGAATGTAAATAATGAAATTTAAAGTGCATTAAGCTCTTAGCATGCACAAAGCATTCTTCTGACTGCTGCTGATGTGGATCCCCTTTCAATCCTCATAGTCACCTTATTGAGGAAGGGCCAGGTTTTCCTATGTCAAGGGTATTTGGTATTGGAAAATGAAAAGTTAAAGTAGATTATATAAAATTGAAACCAGCATTTCATATTTAATGTTAAAAATATATTGGGAATTCAGCTATAAAATAAAAATGAATGCAATAAACTTATAACTTTATTTTTTCATTTATTTAATAAAATGTTGGTTCTAGTTATCAATATATGCTAATTGTTAGACTGAATTATGTTTGATATAACTCTTGAGAGAAGTATATGA
Source organism: Nomascus leucogenys (assembly GCF_006542625.1). Taxonomy (NCBI): domain Eukaryota; kingdom Metazoa; phylum Chordata; class Mammalia; order Primates; family Hylobatidae; genus Nomascus; species Nomascus leucogenys. The sequence continues at coordinate 94,573,567 of NC_044402.1, read as the reverse complement.
CAATAAAACATGAAATCCATCACTTCTCATTTTATTCTCAGAGTGTGATCACCAAAAATAATATTGCTGTAACAATTATTTAAGGGCTTTCTTTCAATTTTGACAAAAGCCACTCTTTTCGAAGCATACATCCTTGTATATTTCCTGACTTTTTGTAGGTTTCCTTTTTTCATTGTAATATGTCCAACTCTGCCAGACCTTCATTTTCAATTACTTAATGTTACTTTTAATTTTAGGATTTCCCTAAGACTAATTTTATCAAAATTTATCACAAATTCCTATGTTTCACCATTTTTTCCTTGATAGCTCTGTGATTGGTTAATATTTTATTTCTATTTTTATGAGGCATTTTAGACACAATAATGTAGACTCTGCTCATTTATAATAGCTAAGTGGATCATACTTTCCAGTTTTCTTGGGAAAGTGTTGGTTTACATATATTAATGGAGCATGCTTTCATCTCAGAAGTTTTGCGATTTGGATATTCTAATGCATACTTGACCTAATAATAGTGATGCTTGTAGAACACTTATTGAGCCACAAGCATCTTTCTTAGTGGCCGTATAAGTAGCATCCTTAACACTTACAACTCTGTGAGGTGAGTAGAATAGTTATTCCCATCCTACCAGTTAGGGTACTGAGAGACAGTTGACTTAGTATCTTGACTAGATGATAACCAGTATTTTATCTATTATCTAAACACAGTGGTCTGGCTAAAGAGATTATACTCTTAACCAAATCCACACTATATGGCTCTCTTTGCCCCAAAAGACATTTTACTGATGAGCAAGGCTAGACGTTAGTGTTAACACCAAAGAAGTTTATCACAATTCAAAAATATATTTTTTTTTTATTATACTTTAGGTTTTAGGGTACATGTGCACAATGTGCAGGTTTGTTACATATGTATCCATGTGCCATGTTGATTTCCTGCACCCATTAACTCGTCATTTAGCATTAGGTATATCTCCTAATGCTGTTCCTCCCCCCTCCCGTAATTTATTTGAAATTTGGTAACAATGCTTTTCTATAAAGTAAGAACCAATAAGGAAAATCTATATTATGATGATTATTGCAGATTAAAAAAATAGAGACTCCACAGAAGCTAAATGTCTCTCTCCATTCAGAGGGTGAGCATGTAGATGAGTTGGAACATGAACCCAGGACATGTGGCATTAAAGCTGACTCCCTTTTATACTGGCACAGCCATAATGATCCCAAAATTGATAAGCAAGAAGGCTTTAAGTGTTTGATCCTGAAATAAATAAATAAGGATTCCATCTATTTAGAGAAATTTAATAATTTATCTCCAAAAGATATTACAGAAAGTCTAGTTAGAAATTTTAGATCAAGATAAATGTATGGTCTTAAATTGGAAACGATTTTTATGAAATAAATTTCAAACTGTGTTTATGCCTTGTATGTTCTGATTTTGTATAGGATTTTATTCAAAACAAAACTTTACTGCAAAAATGGAAAGCTAAAAACCACCAAAGTGCTATTTAAAAAATGATGTGAAAAACAAAAAGGGGTTATAATATACAAATTAGAATGTCACAAAAGAAAAAATAAATGAAGTATATTAAGATAAATGACTTTTTATCTTTAATAGTTAGATTAATTTTATACCAAATAAAATCTGATAGGCACTTTATCTTCTATACAATAATAAAAGGTCAAGCATATTTAGAATTAGAGGAATTTTATTTGTATGGATTATTAAACTGTTGGCATAAAAATATCTTTAGTTTTTGATTTTTAAAATTTTAATTATATTTTTATCAATTTAATATAGCGTGAAGATTGTTACCTCACCATTGAAAGACACTATAAACAGAGTAAGCAGACAGCTTACATAATGGGAGAAAATTTTTGCAGCTCTGCATCTGGCAAAGGTCTATTATCCAACATCTATAAGGAACTTAAACAAATTTAGAAGAAAAAAACAGTCTCATTAAAAGTGGGCAAAGGATATGAACAGACACTTTTCCAAAGAAGACCTACATGTGGCCAACAATGATAGAAAAAAAAGCTCAACATCACTATCATTAGAGAAACGCAAATCAAAACCACATTGAGATACCATCTCACATAAGACAGAATTGTATTATTAAAAAGTAAACAAACAAACAAAAACAGCAAATGCTGGTGAAGTTGCAGTGAACATCTTTGTTTTTAAATAACAAATTATTAATCTTTGTAAAGACTTATAGGCTTTTAAAAGTATTTTTTATATCTTTCTTTAAACAGGCATTCAACCAAATGGCATATAACTTGGTGCAAAATCCAAAATGTTAATGACATAGTTTAACAAATGTACTTGTAGTCTTTATTTAAGAATTTACAGGCCACAGATAATGAAGAGAGAACACAGGTCCCCCAGTGCTTTAATCAGCTTGCAGGACATGTGCTGTGGCCAAACATTCAATTGGCTCATACTCCACAGAAGAGACTGTACTGCTGTTCCTTCCATTTTTTAATTTATTTCTTTGTTAACTGACAAATTTTTATATACAGGTAGTATGCAACATGGCGTTTTGATATATGGAATCAAAACATTATGGAATGGCTACATCAAGCTAATTAACATATTCATTACCTCAAATACTTATCATATTTTCTGTAGTGAAATATTTAGAATCTATTCTCTTAGCAATTTTCAAACATATAGCAAACTGTTATTTATTATAGTCACTATGCTTGCAACAGACCTCCTGAACTTATTTCTCCTGTCAAGTTTTGTATCTTTTGATCAATATTAGGATGATTTCATATCTTTTTTTTTTTTTTTTTTTTTTGAGACTCAATCTCACTCTCTTGACCAGGCTGGAGGGCAGTGGCATGATCTCGGCTCACTGCAATCTTCATCTCCTGGGTTCAAGTGATTCTCATGCCTCAGCCTCCCAAGTAGCTGCGATTATAGGCATGCACCACCATGCCTGGCTAATTTTTGTATTTTTAGTAGAGATGGGGTTTCACCATGTTGGTCAGGCTGGTCTTGAACTCCCTACCTCAGGTGATCCGCCTGCCTTGGCCGCACAAAGTGCTGGGATTATAGGCGTGAGCCACTGAGCCCGGCCTGATTTCATATCTTGGCTATTGTCAATAATGTTGTAACAAACATGGAAGTGGAACTATCGCTTCAACACACTGATTTTATTTCTTTTGGATATATACCCAGAAGTGGAATGAACTAGACAAGGGCAAGACCCTAAAATGTAAAACTATGAGAGGAAAGAAAACATTTGGGAAAAACTCTTGGAAATTGGTGGGGGTAATGATTTTTTTAGCTATAAGCCCAAAGCACAGGCACCAAAATCAAGATAAACAAATGGGATTGCATCACACTAAAAAGGTTCTGTGCAGCAAAAGAAACAATCAACAGAATGAAGGGACAACCCACAGAATGAGATAATATATTTGCCAACTATACATCTGATAAGGGGTTAATGGCCAAAACATATAAGAAGCTCAAATAGCTCAACAGTGAGAAAACAAATAACCTGATGAAAAAATAGACAAAGGATCTGAAAAGAAATTTCTTAAAACATACAAATGCCCAAAAGGTATATAAAAAATGTTCAAAATTACTAATTATAAAAAAATGCAAATTAAAACCACAATGAGACACTACCTCACCCCTGTTAGGATGGCTATTATCAAAATGACAAATGATAACAAGTTTGATAAGGATGTGGAAAAAAGGGAACTCTTGTACACTGTTGATGGGAATATAGATTAGCACAGCCATTGTGAAAACAGTATAGAGGTTCCTCAAAAAATGAAAAATACAATTACCATATGTTTCTTCCATTTATGTTGAAGTGTAAATATATCTTGTTATTAAGAAGACTATTTGAGGGCCATGTAGTTTGGTTTTTTAACTTCTTTCAAATTTTATTTCAGAATCAGGGAGTACATGTGCCACACCGCCTCAAGCAACTTACAGATTCAATACCACTCCTATCAAACTACAAATGTCATTTTTCAAAGAAGTAAAGAACACTATTCTGAAACCCACCCAGAATCAAAAAGGAGCCTGAATAGCCAGAACAATCCTAACCAAAAAGAACAAAGCTGAAGGTGTCATATTACCCAACTTGGGACTGTGCTACAAGGCTACAATAACCAAAATATCATGCTACTGGTAGAAAAACAGACACATAGACCAACGGAACAGAATAAAAACACCCAGAAATAAAGCCACACACCTACAATCATCTGATTTTCAACAAAGCTAAGAAAAATAAGCAATGAGAAGATTCCTTATTCAATATATGGTACTGGGATAACTGGCTATCCATATGCAGAAGAATGAATTTGGACCCCTATCAATCACGACATACAAAAGTTAACTCAAGATGGATTAAAGACGTTAAGATCTCACAATATAAAAATCATAAAAGAAAATCCAGGAAATACCTTTTTTGATGTTAGCCTTGCAGTCTGGTTTAGAGATGTATTATTGAAATAACTTAGTGTTTGTTGTACCTCGAGAGCTGGAACCTTTGATAAGTAGCAGCTACCTCTTACGGGAGCGAGAAAACCACTCTGGGCTCTGGGAAGATGAGTTCAATTGCAACTTCCTCCTGCTGGAAGAAAGAGAAAGTTCCGTTTTCACCTAAGATATTGTCCAGGAAATCCAGATTGCACAACTGGCGTCACTTTTGGACAGATATATTCATTAAGCAACAAAAACATTGGTTAGCCTAGTGAAAGATAAGATCTGAAACATTACCTAAGTGTCCATAAATGCTTCCGGTTAATAAGACTTTCAGGCTTTTTCAGCTTATGTGGGGAGGGAGCCTTTTTTTCCTATTAGATTTACCGTAATTGTTATAAAAGTGGAACAAAAGAAGTTGGGAAAAAAAACTTGCATTTTTGCTGTACCAGGGAACCAAATTAAAAAGAGGTACATTTTGTTGGTTATTTTCCTTGTGCTATGTAAGAGCTTCACTGTTTCCCTTTGGTCAAAATTTTTTCTCTACATTGAGGCACAAATTAAGCCTGAGCTTACAAATTCATTGTTCTAGTTTCTAGTTTCAAAATTGCTTTATGAAATATGTAAGGAATAAATGTGACTTCAATAAATCAATGCTTCTGAGTGTTTATAGTCCTAGAAATATTTAGGTAGACATTTTTCATTAATTTAATAAAAATGCAAGGATATTTACAAAATTATACTGATACAAGAATTTGTAATTGTGTTTAAGAAAAAGTACAGATGCTACAAGCATCTCAAAAAGATCAAAATTAGATTCAGAGAATGTATGTGAGAATTGTCCTTGGCTCAGGAATTGTGCATCTGATTATTTTACTTGAGCTGTAGTATTTCTGATTTAAAATGAGTTTTAAGAAAATGTATAAAATTTGACAGGAAAAAGAAATTTAAAAGTATATAGAAATATTTATATTTTACATATTATTATGGGATATTTTTAATATTTTAGCTTGAATATAAGCAGGTAACAATATAACTGTATACTGCAAAACATACAAAATTTCTTTAACAAATTTAACCTGTTAATTGAAATGGTTTTCAATCTCTATAAACTAAAAAGAAGATAATAGTGTAGCATTTTTAATTCATTCTTTCTTGCTTAAAATGCCTATGGTTGTGGGTACAGTTACACATATACATCTCAGCATGCTGGATAATAATTACCTAGTCTATTATCTTATTATTTTGGGAAATACTTGTAATGTTCTGAGAAAATATAATGTGTCAATTTACAGTATCAATAAAGAAGCAGAATGCTGCCTTTTAAAGGCTCACAAAATGCACAAATATCTTTTAGCAGTAAAATGCAATTAAGAAAAATTTTATTATTATATCACAGCACTATAAAATTTCATGAATGAGAATTGTCAGCACACTCTTTGGGAAACCTTGGAAGAATTAATGCCAGAATTTTCAATTTAACTGATTGTGCAATTATTAACAGGAAATCAAAACAGTAAAATGTAATTATTAACAGGAAATCAAGAGTAAAATAAAATTGAGATGGTGTTACTCCTTTAAGCTACCAAGTAAACCAATTAAAAGTATTTGTAATTTGACTTATTTATTATAAAATTAAAATCCTGTTTAAATTTTGATTTGACTAAAAAATAAGAAAGATTTCTGTGAGGGTAGAGGTCTAAGTAACTATGAAATCTAATTAGATTAGAATTTTTAATATTTTACATATTTTTATTTTTAATATTTAAATAATAATGATCTTCTAGATATGCTAACCAAGTATGTTTACTCTGCAGGTTGCAAAAGAAAAGCCAGCCTGTAGTTTATCTAAAATAGCTTAAAGAGTTACCAAGGCTTCCCTTAATCATTTTTGTTTTCATGATTTAACACCTGATTGTTTGATATTGGTAATTTTAAACAAATTTTTCACTCCCTCTAAAATATAAACCTGTCACAGTGCTCAAAATAAATGCTAAATCTAGTTCACATGAAATCTTTCATTTAGCAAGATAAAAAATGCACAGAAAATCATATTGTCTAACCTTGGCAATGTTTTATAATTTTATCATGGCTCTTCTGTATAAACTTCTAATATTGACTTATTAGACAGCTAATATGATAACATCTCCACTAGTAATAATCTTAGTAAAAATGACTCTTCCTGATTGCCCCATAAGATAGCAGGAGCAACAGCAACAGCAACAACAAAAATATCCATGGAAAACAGAATTTCTTCAAATTTCTAGGCTTTTCCTCACTATTTCTTCACCTGCTTTTCTTGTTTGTCTCTTTGGTGCCCACCTCTACACCCCGACATTGGTTGTGTCTTTTTGCTGCTCAGGCTTTGTGTCCCCTTACCCAATGCCCATGTCATGCCCAACTCTGAGGCCAATTGAAGTCTTCTGCATGTTCTCTGATTTTAATGGCAGCCACAACTTCAGGTAAGAAGGTCTCTGAGACAACAAAAACTTTCCCTGGAAGGCTAACCTCCATCTTCCCCAAAGAAGGAGAATTTCTTCATATATGTAGAAGTTACTAATGTGTGCCAACATCTACTAAGTATGCAATTCTATTTTTGATTCAGTATAAGACGACAGAAAGTCCTCAAAGAGCTTAGGTTCTATCAGACTCTTCATGTAATAAATAAGTACACACATAACTATGTAACGTAAGTCAATGTTGTGAAACATATTGTGAAGAAACTTAAAGGAGAAAAAAGTGTCATCAGTAAGCAGTATTTTCAATAGCATGGTAGAATGGTCAAGGAAGATCTCCCCCAAGAGAGAGTATTTGAACACAACCTGAAAATGTGAGTGAGCAGACAATGGGAATGTCGGGAGAAGCATATTTGTCAGGAGGTACTACTCTAGAAGAGGCTGTAGTGATTAAAAAAAATCAGTATCTCAGGATTTTACCCCAAATACTTTTACTTAAATTCTTAAGACATGTGGACATGATACAAGTTACTCTTCCATGTTATGACAGAAGTTCAGGTTGTTTTCATCTTGTGGACTCAAAAAGACATTTGAGGTAGAAAAGAGCAATGGAGTAGGCATAGTTCACCTTTAATATTTCAGACCATAAGTAGCACACATACTCTCTGCCCTTTGGCCAGGAGAGTCACATGGTCCCAACCTAACTTCAAGGAAGGGCTTGGAAATACTGGTAATTGTCAGGAGGCATGAAAGTTTTCCATGCATTTCAGGCATATGGAGCCACAAGTATGGTAACTTCTTATGCTTCCCATTCATTAACTTTGGAAAATTATTTCTTGTATTAGAGAAAAGTGAGAATGGAGTCTTCATGACCATTTATCCTTATTTGCTTACTCACTCCTGCTGTCCCACTGTTTAGTCAAGTTGAGATCAATATTTATCCTGATTTAGATTTTGTCTTGGATTTTTTTTCTTTCATTTTTTTAACAGACTATTATGTGCAACTATGGAGTAGGTAGACCTCAACTTTGAACTTTCAGTTTATATTAATTCAAAATATGATTAAATATTTTAAAAATTCATTTATAACTCTTCTCTGACATCTTTATACCTTCCAGGAGAGTATGTATAGGGCTGGATGATAAAATGGGATTTGCCTCATATAAGAACAATTACGAAAAGCTAATTCCTTTCAGGTTTGGATGGTGATGACAGAAGTATTTGATGCTGCTGTCAGCTGAGCCACTAGGCATACTAGACAGTTTATTATAGACAGTCATAGGCCACCAAATTGGTGGAGCCAGTTGGAAACATGGGAAGTTAGGCATATGTGAAAAAACGCAGGAAATGGAGGCTGATTATTCAAGCTATATGGCATATAGAAAGTTGTCTGAATCTGTCACGTTGGTTTTGCAGTCATTTTTTGGTATAAATCTGCAACTACCCATGCTATTATTAGATAATGTCTTTCAGTTTTGCAATAAATCATCTAACAGGAATGAGCTCAAAAAATAAAGCATGTTTACCGGACATGGTGTCTCATGCCTGTAATCTCAGAACTTTGGGAGTCTGAGATGGGTGGATTGCTTGAGCCTAGGAGTTTGACACCAGACTGAGCAACATAGGGAGGCACCTGTAATCCCAGCTACTTAGGAGATTGAGGTAGGAGAATCATTTGAGCCCAGGATATCAATGCTGCAGCGAGATGTCTTTGGGCCATTGCACTCCAGCCTGGGCAACAGAATGAGACCTTCACTCAACAACACAAGAGCATGTTTAATGATCTTCTATTTTTAAGACAATGGTGATTACTGTGTAAGTTAAACAAAATGTTTGTAGACACTTTACACCCAGAATAGGAACTATACTTATATTACTAGCATAAGAAATCAGAAGACATATATTTTACATTAAAAAAAAGCACAAATCAGAAAACACAACTCAACTGAAGAAACAACTGCATCTTCCGTCATTATTTTAAAAACATTGGACCTAAAGATAACTATTTAATATGTGCATTAGCAAAGGGGCTGCTATATTAATGAATGAAGCATGGTTTTTCACGTAAATAATAGTTCTAATTAAGCTCATTTTTAATCCAAGTTTTCTGTTGCATTCAGACTGTTTGCCACGAGGTATAAACTATTGATATTCTTGCTTCATTAACAAAGAGTTAAAAGATGGCAGTTTTAAAGGATGTTTTTGGATGGTTCAAATAGGAAATTAGAGAATTCCAATAATCTTTCATTTTCTCATATAATTCACGGAATGAGAGTAAAGTTTACAGGAACTCATTCTGTAAAAATTGGACATCTGAAATTAGTGAGACTGTTATAAATGTTCAATATTGAAGATAAAGTTATATTTTTGTTATTGTAGCTAAAACATTTCACAGAGTAGAATGTCATGTTAAAAACAGTCTTCTTTCTAAACTATGAAACCTTTGGAACAGAAATATGCCAGAAACTGTTTACGGTACAGACATAATTTAAAATTGCAACCAAAAGAAAGCAAAATTTACCCATCTAAATTCAAGCTATAATTGCCAAAATGTGCAAACATTGTTACACATACGCAGGGTAATTAGATTTTTACAATTTTTTTCTGTAAAACAGTTCATGTTGAAGATGCACACATGTCCTTCAGCAGGGGTATAATGGCTTTCTCCTTGATAAAAATCTATCCATGATCAATTGGGGTTTTGAAATACTTAATTTTTTCAAGAACTATATTATACATCAGGTTTTGTCTTTAAAATATACTAGATGTCCTAAATGATATCTCTCAATCTACTTCCATTATATTCAATATCCGTTGGAAATTCTTAATAAAACAATGCAAGAATGACAGTACTCAAAACTTTAGTTTTGACACTTTTATGAATTTTCAATAGTTTAAAACAAAGCTCACTCTAACACATAGGATCATGTTGTCAAATCAGACTCATATGAATCAGAGATCTTATCCAGTGTCAAGGTTTAGTAAATAATTTTAAAGTTATGAAGGTCAAATACTCAGAAAAAGTAGTGTGAGATCTGGAGAATTAAGGGTAACTGATTTAAACATTTAAAGAATTATACTGGCTACTGAGCTGAGAATAAAACACCAAGCAAAAAGATAGGGGCAGGGAGATTTAGGCTACTGCAGCAAGAGGTAAATATTGGTGACTCTGCACAGGACAGAAGAGATACATTTTCTTATGACTTGAACATGAATCCTGTACCCTTCATGCTAAGTTCTACCTCCTGGAAGCAAGAGGCATGTTGCTTTTTATTGTTGGAAATATTTTAGAATCTTTTGCTTACATTCCCCAAACAAAAGTCAATAATTTTGAAAAATAGACATACATTTTCACCAACAAAATATATAATTAACATAGCAAGAAATATATATATGCCACATGCGTATGTATTCACACACACACACATACAAATACACACAAAATGAAAAGTTTCCTTAAAGTTCTTTTAAAAGAAAATAAAAAACATGCGCATTAACTATAATGTAAAAAAAAAATAAAGTTTTCCTTAGTTATTTGTTTGGAAGGCATTGTCATAGAGAAACATCATTATATTGTAAAGTTTTAATAGACAGATAAAATGCTTATGTAAATTCCACTGAATGAATTCAAGATATTTATAATATTTTACATACATATTTTAAAATGTAACAAGATTTTAAACATAATTATATGTTTAAAAGTTTTCTTTCAATTCAAGGTTTCTAATCACTGATACAGGCTTATTGTATTTGGTTTTCTGTGTACTTTTAACATTTTAATATACTTAAAATAACTTTAAGCGTATAATTGCTCTTAGAGAAAGGATAATCTATCAAAATTAACCAGACATGAGAACTTGTATTTGATGGTGATATTGTTTTTCTCAAGGACTTCCTCAGCAATCAGATGAGACTCCTGGATCAAAATTATATTAACATTTGCTCATTAATAAAAATAAATAATTCAAAACAAAAGTTGAGTTTATTACCATAATACATTTCATCATATTATTAATATTTAGGTTAAACATTCTCAGAGCAGTGACTTGACCTTTTAGAAAACTCCAATCCCACAGTTCCTGATCATGAAGGGCCCACAAAATGTGACTTCTCCATGGGATAGGCCTAAAATATACTGAAATGGAAATCTAAATTAGACATAGTTTCAGTCTTATTATGAAACTGTACTGCACAATTACATTAATGAAATAAAACTATCCTGGGATCTTAACAACCAAACATACTTACTTGGTTGTTTTATCATCAAGGATGAATTGATTACAATAAACAAATGAGGGAAATTGGCCTGAAATTTAGCTGACTTTTCTCTAAATGTGTGGAAGATCAAATCCCTTATCAGGTTTCAGCGCTTAGTGGGGACAAAACAAAAAAATAAGGTTTTCTTCTACTTTTACCCTAGTTAGTAGAGGTTAGCTAAAAAAGAGTCCATTTATTATTTGACTGTCAAGGGTGTAGGATGCAACAATAGTATTTTATTCATACTTATGTTTCAGTACCATTTATATATTGCCTTATGTCATGTGCATAGTAAAAATTTATCAAAGTTTATCGGCTGGGTGCGTTAGCTCACACCTGTAATCTCAGCACTTTGGGAGGCCGAGGCAGGTGGATCACCTGAGGTCAGAAGTTTGAGACCAGTCTGGCCAACATGGCGAAACCTCATCTCTACTAAAAATACAAAAAATTAGCTGGGTGTGGTGGCAGGCGCCTGTAATTCCAGCTACTTGAGCGACTGAGGCAGGAGAATCGCTTGAACCTGGGAGGCGGAGGTTGCAGTGAGCAGAGATTGCACCATTACACTCCAACCTGGGCAACAAGAGCAAAACTTCATCTCAAAATAAATAAATAAATAAATAAAAATTAAAGTTTATCAGCACTAATGGGGTATTATAAGGTTCAATTAAATATAATATCAATAGCCCAAATGTGTGATGTAATGCATTAGCTTCCAACATTATTACTCTTGGAAACAACATGCTTTGTTTATCTCTTAAAAATGCTGTTTCCATTAACACATGGTGTTTACAACTACAAAATTCCCTATATAATTATGAACACACCTAAAAGGGGTTTTTAGTTCTGCTTATAACTTCATATATGTGCACAGCACAAAGGGAAATCAGAGGATTTAGAATTCATTTATTTGGCCTTGAGTATTCTCAGGAGGTAATACTGACTTAGATATTTTTTTTCTAAATTAGACCACCTTTATTTTTTCAAAGATTTGAGATATGATGGCTTTATTAACCAATATTAATAAACTGTTGTTAGCTTCTATAAAGGAAATATAAAATGTCTGTGTATGTGTGTGCGTGTGTGTTTACAAAACCTATAGCTGCATAAAAATAAGATAAGCCACACTAGATGCATAACTTCTGTTGCTACCATCATCATATGCATATTTTGCTATTTTTCCCCTTTAAGGGATATTCTCCTAGAATGGTATGCATTCAGTCACATAAAAATGAACACATTCATACTTTCTTTATCAATTAAGATTTTCATGCTATATTTTTTCCTTCTATCCTTAATGAATTAATCATTGATTTAGAACTTTTTTCCTTGAAAAGTTATAATTAAAAGTCTGATTATATTTTTGGTAAAATTTTGAATTATTTTTATAAGTATTTTATACCTGTAAAGGCCACATACAGTTTAGTTACTATGGTGTGGAGAGATAGCTAAACTTTTTGGTACTCTTTGCTCAAAATTGAAATATCTAAAGTCACAACACCTACATGTTAATTATACAACTCATCTTCTTAGTATTTAAAATGTATCCAAATTAATTGATAGGTAATTATAAAAGATAATCGAAAGCCTTTCCTATGTGAAGTTTGCATCTAGAAATATTTTTATTGTTTACATCATGGTGTGGTTCTATTGTAAATTAAGTACTCTGTTTTTATGTTAATAATATTTTATTCTGTAGGGCTTCATTTTACCTAATTTTTTTCCTTTGGTCTGCCTATAATGTAAAGAAATATACTATCTGTTCCTGTGAAAATTCATGTTTAAATATTGGCAACTTTCACTGGATTTTCTGCCAGCAACACTCGGGACTAACAAATCAATTTAGACTTAAATACTTAAAGTGCTCAGGCCTAAAAAAAAATGCAAGCAGTACAAAGATTTTCAATCTATGTTAATTTAAAACGACTCTTTCCTATGGAAATCCTCAGAGCTGTCATACCTTAACATGTCAGATTTGCTATACCAGTAACTTCCACTCACTTCGAGCTGCATAAATTTTTTTTTGTAAATATATAAATAACAATGATTTTCAGGGATTCCATTCTGTTTGCTTTAAAGGCAATTACAGACAGCAAGACAGTAATAAAAGGCCCACCAGAGTGCATTAGGCTTGTTTAATGTGATTTGGAAAACGATATCCAAAGAACAAACCCCTACCAGCCTACTGCAAAGTGATACGCCCTGATGTCCTATGACTACCCACAAGTAGAATCCTAAGAAAGTATAGAGCTTGCTTTTCACTCATGCCAAGTCTATCAAAAAATTCTACCTTCTGGGGTTGATTTATGGTAGCTTTGACTCAGTGGTAACTCTATTAGGTTGGTGTTTCTGAATGAATAAATTAGTTTTTGACTAAAAGGAAACAGTCAATTGATTATTAAAAAGCAGCAATTAGACCGGGCACGGTGGCTCACACCTGTAATCCCAGCATTTTGGGAGTCCGAGGCAAGTGGATCACAAGGTCAAAAAATTGAGACCATCCTGGCCAACATGGTAAAACCCCATCTCTACTAAAAATTCAAAAATTAGCTGGGCATGGTGGCATGTGCCTGTAGTTCCAACTACTTGGGAGGCTGAGGCAATAGAATTGCTCGAACCCGGGAGATGGAGGTTGCAGTGAGCCAATACCGTGCCACTGCACTCCAGCCTGGCAACAGAGCAAGATTCCATCTCAAAAACAAACAAACAAATAAATAAATAAATAATAAAAAAATAAAAGTGGCAACTAGCTGGTACCATTCTTGTTCCTCCTGGAGTTTGGGTTTTTAAGATAACTCTTTTAATTTTGCTGCCTAAGGAAATTTGTGCTACCTTTCTCTTCGTATGCATAAACATTCATAATACCAAATTATGGTATTATGAGAAAATTATGAGACATGTAGACATTTCAAACTAATTTCCTATTATGTCCTTACAGCACCTTAAAAAGACCATCATTTTGTATTTTCTGTTGTTCTGTGACATTTTTCACTGCAAACATTGTTGAAAAGCACTCAATAAATTTGATGTAAATTATATTAAGAGAAAGGTAAACCAAAGTGTGTGTGTGTGTGTGTGTGTGTGTGTGTGTGTGTGTGTGAGAAAGCCTCTGTCCATGCTTCCAAATAAATAATACATTGGATTGACTGGAAGTAAAGAGTTCTGAACAAACAGTCACCAATGTCTGACCTGAGAAACACAGGGATCTGTCTCAGACAAACTGACAGGTTGTCTGAATTAAGAGAAGCATCTAAAAGTTTAGGCAGGAGCATGAACCCTAAGTTTCTTTTCAGTTACAAGTGTCTACAACTGGAAGAATGGTTGAGAAAACACTATGGCATACCATCCTGTCATGGACTCTTCAATGAAATTGGAGCCATCCATTTGTGAAAATGATAGGAAGTAAAAAAAATTTTTTTAAAGTTCAGGTCACAACCAGTGGGTGGGTTATTCAAGGCTAAACCACATGTCTTTCATCATGCAGCAGGCTGGCATCAGGATTTTAGGAGAGCAAGCAGAAGTTCATGATGAACCCAGGCTCTGAAAGAGCACACAGCTTCTTCTGCAGCATTCTGTTGGTTAAAGTAGGTCAGGAGGCTAGCCCAGGAGAGGTAAGATAAACCATATTAGGTGAAGCTGTGAAATCACATTGAAAAGACCATTACTACAGTAAGAGGTAAAGAATAGAAATAAATTTCCATTAAATCAATGTAACATGTATGTCAGATGCTATATTTCAGTAGATTATTTACTCACTTTACTTTCCATATTTTATTGATTTCTTTTAGATCAAAAATTTCTCTTGGCAGAATTCAAGAAGGCAATTAAAGAGAGTGTGTGGTAAATTTTAAAAGGTTTGTTTTCCAGATACTCTTTTACCTAAGTTAAAATATTTTTAAAATATTTTTTAACATTTTGAAAATGTGTCCTTTGTTTTCTGTGATATGGCATCTCCGTTAAGTCTGTCTTCAATCTGAAATGTGTCCATTTGTGTTTGGTCTGCTCTTTTCCTCTGCATTTCACATTTTGTCTTTGTTTCTAATGTTCTCAGATTTCTGTTTACCACACTTAGTTGTGGGGATTTGTTCGTTGTTTTTTTCACATATTTATCTCTTCTTGACTCTCTGTGACAGATCAATCTGATAATTTACATCTTTAATTCTAGTTATCATTCAGTCATTATTAATTTAAGGCTTCTATTTTCCACTTAATTTATTCCTCTCCACTTATAACTCGATTATACAGGTATTGAACACTCCTTCTAGGCTCCATGAATCTTACTTTTTCTCTTTCTTTCTTTTGTTTTGTTTTGAGACAGAGTTCTACTCTGTTGCCCAAGCTGGAGTGAAGAGTGCAGTGGCGCGATCTCAGCCCACTGCAACCTCCACCTCCCGGGTTCAAGCGATTCTCCTGCCTCAGCCTCGAGTAGCTAGGATTTCAGGCACGTGACACCATGCCTAGCTAATTTTTATATTTTTAGTTGAGTCGGGTTTTCACCGTGTTGGCCAGGCTGGTCTCGAATTCCTGACCTCAGATAACCTGCCTCGGCCTCCCAAAGTGTTGGGATTATAGGCGTGAGCCACCGTGCCGGGCAGGATCTTACTTTTTCTTTATGTTTCCCTTATCTTCATCAGTTTTTGGCGGCTTTTAAATAAGACATTTGTTAATCTTTTAATCTTCTAATTTACTCTGTTTTACCAGTTTATTGTTTAATTCAAACATTGAATTCCATATTTCAACTTTCACATTTTTTGTATCTGTTAAATCAAGTTTAGCTTAAAGCTGCCTCCTCACATATTTTAAGTTTGGCCTAAAGGTTTCTCTGTACATCATGAACTATAACAAGTGAAGGTGTAAAATAAACAGACCTTAGCATACACTTGTGCCAATCACTGAGTTCTGGCCAATCAAATGTAGCCAACTGTTAGAACTGTGTTCAAATAAGGCAAATGCCAAGCTGTAACCAATCCAGCTCTTTCTACACCTCACTTCTGTTTTCTGTATATTACTTTCCTTTTTCTGTCTATAAATCTTCAACCATGCGGCAAAGCTGGAGTCTCTGAGCATACTGGGCTCAAGAGGCTGCCCAATTCACCAGTCGTTCACTACTCAAACTCCTTTAAATCTAACTCAGCTGAAGTTTTTATCATATCCAATGTTTATAATTATTATTATTTTTTTGAGACAGGGTCTTACTATGTCTTCCAGACTGGAGTGCAGTGGCATGAACACTGCTCGCTGCAGCCTGAACTTCCTGGGCTCAAGCAATCCTCTTGCCTAATAATGGCTTTTTTTTTTTTTGTCTTTGGTGAGTTAAGAGACTTTTGACCCATCAGATTAGTTAAGTATGGTGAAGCCCTTAAGGTGAGATAAACTTTCATGTTGTAGTATGAGTTCCTCCTCTTTGACCTCAGGAAACCCCCTGTACTTCACCCAGGCACTCTCTGCACTTTTCCAAGAATTACCTCCTCATGTTGAGCTCATCTATCCTACAGTGGTGGAAATGGGTAAGCTGAACTGCACTTGTTAAAATTCTTCTTAACCCTGTGCTCGTTAAAATTCTTCTCAGCCCAGGGACATCTCATCTCTGTGTAATACTGCAGTGTCTTCAGAGTCAGAAACTTATATTGCTCTTATACTGGTGGCAGTGAGTGGATAATAATGCCCCTAGGGCAATGCAAGTGAAACACGGGAGCACAGCTAGAAAGCCGTCATGCTACCTGCTATACATTTGTGACTCCTGGTCTTTTGCCTCACTAGGCTGTCATTTACCCCACACGTCAGGATCTTGCCATATTATGTCTTCCTGAGCATATTCCAAGTTTTAGTTATTGTTGTTGGCTGTGCATGTGTTATACAGATATTAGTTGGCTCTGGAATCTATCACCATCCCTCTTATTTCCATCCCATCTCCAAGGGTTAGGGTTGTAAGGAGCCAGCAGCTATTTCTCTTATGACATTCTGCCTGAAGGCAATTTTTAAATGGTTGTAATCGTGCCCTTCCCTTGAAACTAGATAGACCTTTTTTTTTTTGAGACGGAGTCTCGCTTTTTCACCCAGGCTGGAGTGCAGTGGCGCAATCTCGGCTCACTGCAAGCTCCGCCTCCCGGGTTCACGCCATTCTCCTGCCTCAGCCTCTCCGAGTAGCTGGGACTACAGGCGCCCGCCACCACGCCCGGCTAATTTTTTTTGTATTTTTAGTAGAGACGGGGTTTCACCGTGGTCTCGATCTCCTGACCTTGTGATCCGCCCGCCTCAGGCCTCCCAAAGTGCTGGGATTACAAGCGTGAGCCACCGCGCCCTGCCGAGACTAGATAGACTTTCTAACCAAAATTTAAATTCTCTTCTCCAGTCTTAGTACTTCACTTCCTATGTCTGTAGTTTATAATGAAAATAGTATTTATTAGCTTTTCCAAAGCTTGCTGAGCAGCAGCCCAACAGCATGGTCCAATTTCTCAAACTTTCATGTAGAAATATTATTAAGAATTTACATCCTTGAGCCTGGAATAGGGCACAGGGGTATGCATTTTTAAAAACCATGCTGGGTGATTTTCATTTACTTGGTCCGTAGCCCATATTCTAAAGTAATTGCTAAAGGCAATTTCAACTCAGTGAGTAAAGCACAGTAGAAGCCAAAGGATATCTGTTAGGAACCTCCCATCCCCCTTCAAGGAAATAACCTAACTTCTTGAGAAATTGAATGCACCTTAGGCAAAAATGAATAACATTTTCCAGCATACTACTTTACAAAGGAATTGCTTAGACATATTTATTTTAGCAATCTCACATATTACTGACTATCCATGTTAAATATACTAACAAAAACACTGCACCCCCTCAAGGTCTATAATGCAGATTTCACAATTTTTCAAATATTTTATTTAAATTTGATGTGATATTTTCAGGAATATCAACATTCATGTCAGGTCAGTTTTTACTTTCTGGTTACAAATAGATTTTTTTCCTCTTGCTTAGCTCTAGAGTTAATATTTTATCCAAAGTGTAACATAGTACTTAAAATTTAACAGATAAATTTCTAAATGCTGCCCAGATAGTCAATAATTCCCCCATTATGTCTAGGTTTTCTTCTTAACTCCACGAATTTATTTGGCTCAGAATCACTTATTTTTAATTTCAAGAAATTATTCCCTCATTTTTCATCATTACTATGTTCACCGAGAATTGCACTAAAGATTTTCTAAGGTTATGGAAAAGGGTTTTGTGATAATTACCCCAAGATACAAAAATTCATAAACCCAAATCCGATGTCTTACTTCGTTTAATTAATGTCAAAATGCAAGCGACAGCTAAGTTTTGTAAGTTACTAGGAGTAATTTCAAAATAAGACTCTTGAAGTTTAATCTAGATTTCACGGATCCACTATTTATATGGATTGACTGTATTTAGGCTTCTAGGCTCACATACAGTATTGTGACTGTTTCTTAAATTGCTATTTAAATTAATGTTGCAATGTGGAAGGATTATTTCACCTAAAATAGACACACACGTGCACATGTGCACACACACACATGCATGCACAAGATCACCACCCAAGATTTCAATAGTCTATTCATCACCATTTCATGCATCCACTTTTTCTTTCCTTCACCAGCAGCTGTCAACTTCACCAGTAGCTATCAGAAAGATGCTTCTGCTTCTCAGAAGAAAATTTATCCTAGAACAAATCAATTTACTTTCCTTAAGCTTTGTGCAACAGGCCCTGGAGTTTCAGTTTCCTTTGCTCCCTGACCTAGAAAATGTTTCTTCTTCCAAGCCTATTATCCTAGCACATCCAACAATTATTTCTCCCTTTCCATGCTTCAAGCCTCCAGCCCACAAATTTTCTCCTTTCAAATGCTTCTCTTTCCTTTTTTCTAATTATAGCACTAAATTAGATGTACACTGGCCGTTATAATTCTACCTGTCACAACTTTCATCGCTTAATCTCTATGTGCTTCATTGTACAAAATTCTTCAGATGTTTAAATTTATCACCTAGATTGCCAATTCTTTTTAGACATGTTATATTTACTGCCTAACTCATCTGTTGAACTTTTGTCATTCAATTATAAATATGTATTTTTTTAATTCTCAAAAATCTACTTAGTGCTTGTTAAAATATGTTTGACAGCTTTAGATAATCTCTTGATTTTTCCTCACATTTTCAACTTTATATTCATGTACACACACTCAGTTAAAAATATGTCACATATTTTGTATAAGTCTTTTATATATCTATATTAGTATGTTAAAAACTCACATTTTAATTTTTTTCATTTCTAATATCTGAAGCTTTTACAGGACTGATATGGAAAGATTGCACTTTGTGATTTTTGTGTGCATTGGAACATTGTTGATGAAAAATTTTGTCTTGAGTTGAGTTCTGTTTTTTCTTCTACAGAAAAATTGAATTTATTTTGCAAGTTGCCTAGTGATACTAACAACCTACAGCCACTTTAATCAAAATCTCTCCCTGAAGGATCTTGTGCCATGCAGGGATTCAGGCCATGAGTCCATGTGAGAGATGGTTGAGCTTCTCAGTGGAGACATTTTCCTTCTTTATTCAGAGCAAACATCTGAGCAAATGGATTTCCTTACTGTCCGTTTTTGTTGAGTTGACCTTTACAGATCGCTTGTCCACTGAGTGTGTAGTCCTTTGATGTTCATGAGTTTATACAGGTGTCTCTCTTCTGGCTGTCCTGGCACTTTCCTAAGTTTGCTTCTAATTACCCCAATATGCCATTAGATTTGCAGTTTGAGAAGACATGAATTTTCAGAACACTTAAGACAGCATGTGTATTACAATTAATGTTTGTTTGGTTTGGCTTTTTGAGGATTTTTCTTACTTTTTGTGAATCCAGTCATGAATTATGAGGTTTTATTTTAGGTTTATTTAAATTTTAGAGCTCTGAGCTGTGCATTTTGAGGTATATATTTTCTCCAAGATTACTTCCCAGAAATTAGTTTTTCTCCTTCACAATACCAGCTGCAATTCCATAGGACTTTATGTATAATATGATCTAATGATCTTCAGATTTTTATATTTCAAGTATTTATGTTGAGGTAACTGGTGGCAATTATTTTCTTTCATCCATTTATTAATTAAAAGAACTTAGTAAAGTGGTTAGTATAAATTTTGTTCTCAGTATTGATGTTGAATAAGAATGACCCATTGAGATAAAACAATTTGAATATAATTCATTTCTTGACAATGCCTCCCTGTGAAATAGAATTAGATTCTGATGACATCTAGACACATTTAAAACATATATAACAAACAAAATATAAAAGAAAAAGTTTTTAACATATTGAAATCTTCTATCAGAATATACAATTTTATCATTTTGTTAAATATGTGTATATAAACAGATATGTATATCTATATGCATGTATATATGCATACATATATTTATATACGTATTTACGTATGTATATATATATATATACACACATATGCATTTATATTTAGGGTAAAAATTAACCTTTAATTGATTTATATAGAAAATAAACTGTAGCATTATGTATGTAAAGGTGACCTATTAAGCAGAGAATATAATTTAATATATTAAGAAGTTCACTTTGATAATAATTTGCAGCTTTATTTATTCAACAATTATTACAACAACATAAAATTTTATCTATTTTTATACAGGCTTTCTAGAAATTGGAAAGGAAAAATAAACACATTTAAATATAATCTAAGTCTGTGATCCTAGATTTTTTAATGCAATAATAACCAAATTCTAAAGGTCACTTTCTGTTTCATTTTTTAAGAAGGCACTAGGATAATCAAAAATTCATGGCATTTCATTTATTACTAAAACACACATTTATGTTATGTTATAATTCAAATCATTTAAGAATCATCCTTAATGTTTGCCGTGCATGAACTGATGACTGAGCTACATGAGTTCCTTTTCTTAAACAGATTATTTTGAAGAGTTCCCAATACATATTAAAATGTAAACTAGCTTTTATAATCAACAATATAGCAACGTTAAATGATTAAGCTATGTTAGAATTTAATAGAATACATTTTCTTCTTTGAAAATATAACCCATCTACAAACTTTCTGTATGCTACAAGATTTTTTTAACGATATGGTACACATTATATTTACTTTATTTAGAGCAAAATAGGTGACTTTTTCATTTAAGTTAAAAATATAAGATAAATAAAGACATTGTGTGACAGATATTTTTTCTGTAATATTTTAATTAAAATTTTATAGGTCCTTATAATTTATAATTAATTTATAATGAAATAACAGTCATTCTGCCACGTTTTCTTAACTGTGTAATGAAATTTAGGTAAAATTCTGCCCCTCAATATACGCATGTTACATTTCCTTTTGGATAATTATGCTAATAAAATCTTGTCCAATTTAGAAAATCCTTTACAAATATAAATTAAATTAAAAACTGAATTTTTTAAACAAATTAGGTAAGTTCTTCTCTAACACACTATTTATTGTATTACGACATTAAGTCTGAGGCAATAAAATTTAATGCAGGTGGTTGCTAAAAATAATGATAACTATCATTTATTGAATATATATTGTGTGCTTAAATTAGTCCAGAGTAATGTGCTGTGCACACAGAAATAAGTGTGACATACATTTTATAAATTATTTATCTATCTATCTAGTCTCCTCATTTATGATTCAGAATAATCTATATGGTACAATTTTGAGATGAGGTAAATAAGGCACAGTTAACTACATTTTCCAAGGTAAGTGGCAGAACCAGGAATAAAATGCAAGCAAATGATACAGCAATAAAATAACATTCAACTTTAGTAAAGACCATGTGGATTTGACTTTTGAATTTTCCAGTTAAATTATGACCTTGGACAAGTCATGTAATATATATAAGCCTCAAATACCTTATCTTTCACTTGGAAATAATAGTAGTTAAATGACATGATTTGTGTGTAGATATAAGAGATATTTGAAATTTAAGTTCTCTCAGGGCTAGAAAAGGCTACATAATGTTGTTTGGATATGTGAATATATACATTGTAATTAAATATGTTTTAATTAATAAAATAATTAGTTTAGTAGTTAGCAATCACTTTAATTATAAAGGAATACCTCTTTTTGATTGTGAGAAGAAGAATTTTTTCGCATTTTTTTCAGGGAACCCTGAATAATAACATCAATATCATTTGAAATACATAGGTGCACATACACAAATATGTATACATATGTACTTTATTTCATTGAATAAAAACATTTTGAATAAGAATTGGTAATGTGCCAGCCTTCGTTGCAAAAATGACAGGGACTTTATACTCTTCCTTCTAATACTCCCAATTTAAAGATGACAATTTAGTCTTGATGTGCTTTAAATCCATTCATAAGTTGATCATTGATCCTAAAATGGTATCATATTCATCTTTGAAATTTTATATTCTTCCTGTGTCATTTACATCGTATACACCACTTACAATGTGTTTTAGCATTTTGTTTCCCAAACAACATCAGTCCTCTTTTTTCGTGATTGGGTGTTATTTAATACCTTTCTCTCCCTTATTACAGAACATCTGAGAAGAAAACAGCAACAAAATGGTTGCCCACATGGAGTTTCAAGTGAAAAAAGACACTACATTTTAATTCTTTTTGCATTTGCCTTTTGACCTAGGCATGCAATTCCTCTAGACAGCTGTTCTCAGCCATAGTAATGTTACAGGATTTCTGGGAGTCAATTTTTTTTTATTTTTGGCAGGAAACCTCTGTGGCTGCAGCGCCTTTGCCTGACTTCTTGTCCTGCGTCCAGGAAGAATGAGGTAGGCAGACAAGTGAAGGATGAAGAAGAGAAGAGTTTTGTTTAGTGATAGAATAGCTCAGAGGAGATGCCACTTAGAGTGGGTAGCTCCTCTGTGTAGGAAGATCATCTTGTGGAGTGTTCAGCTCTCAGCAGAAAGGAGGCCCTGGAGAGAGTGGCTCCTCTCTTTGCAGGCAGGTCATTCAGACATCTCTGCAGATCTTCGAAACTCTCAGCACAGAGAGTAGCTAGTCTCTGCAGGTCTCTGAAGCTCTCAGCAGAGATGGTAGCTCCTCTCTGCGGGAAGGTCGGCTCTGTAGCTCTCAGCAGACAATAGCTCTCAGCAGAGAGGGTACTCCTCTCTGCAGCCGGTCATCCCATTGTGTCTCTGCCCTCTTCTCCTCTGGCCATCTTCTGTCCTGCTCTGGCTGAGCCCAGGGCTTTTATGAACCTCAGAGGGGAGGAAGTGCGTGATAATTGGTTCATGGGCAGCCAGGAAGAGGCACCATGAGTCCCCACTCCACTTCAAAGGCCTGAAGGTGGGGCCTTTACTGGGGATCCACCCCTTTCTGCCCAGAACTTTGCCTCCTGCTGCCATCCATGGCCCCAGGGCTTGTCCCCAACCCTGTGCCAAGATGGGAGCAGGTACCCAGAGCAGAGAGAGGCCAGGCAGTGGGAGCAGACACCCTCTAGCCTGCAGGGGCAGGGGTGCGGTGTGTGGGGGGGTCCTTCCTGGGGCCCCCGAGAGTGCAGGCTGCAGAGACGCCTGGAACCTGCTCCTAGCGGGGTGGCTGCAGTGCCTAGGAGGGCGGCCACAGCCACACCCAGGAAGGCAGATCCTGCCTGCTCCCAGTCCTCCTCCAAGAGCACAGGGGTACTGGGATCCACAGCTGCACTTTGGGAAGCTGTAGCCCTGCCCAGGAGGGCAGGGCTCCTGCCTGCTCCATACAGCAGGAGGCCTGGGTCTGCAGCTGTGGTTTGGGCACAGGGAGATCCTGTCCCAACTCAGAAGGGGCAGGGCTCCCACCCGCTCCATGGAGTGTGTATTCCCAGTCGCACCTCCCTGCTGATGATGGCATGATGGCAGCAGCCCCTGCCATCAATAACTAGAATGCCGGTTCAAAACAGGTTATCAAAGAATAAGAAGCTGCCGCAAACACACTTATCAGCCATGCAGAGTAAAGTTGTGATCAATAAAACGATATTTGAAGTCCTAGACCTACAGCATTTTTTGACTATTTACCTTTTCGTCTCTCAACAGAATGTTATAATAATAAATTTTATAATCAGGGCAGGAAACATGGCAAAGTTACTAAATAATTGCATACCAAAAAGGGTTTTAGCCATTAATTGCAAGCAACAGATTGGCAGTAATCTGAAAAATTCCACCTTCTCATCAATTCCAAGATATCAGCCACTACAACCCTATTAACTGCCATATTCTGAAATAGCTAAATTTTGGCTTTGAATACTAAAAATTAATTTTTTTCTTCTTCCAATATTCAGTTACCAAAAGCAAATTAATGCAAGTATATTATCATATATAAATACACAATTATTTTTGGAACACTTTTCCTTTCTCTTCTTCCTATGTTCCCCTTTACTCATAGATTTATCTTCACTTGGTACCTGTACACATCTTTATATCAGCACTTTTAATGGCTTATATTGTTTGACTCTTGGTAGTATTAAAGACTGCTCCCTTGCCTTTCTTTTATTTGTAAGGAGGAGACATTTCTCTGAGTTGCTAGATTCAAGGACATTTTATTGGCCACACTTGGTGAACTGAGCTTTAAAATTGCATAGATAAATGGTGATAGTCTTTGTGACTATTGTGTCTCTTTCTCTTTTTCTCATTCCTCCACACCCCACCTGCCACTTTTGTAAGAAATGGTTCTTGCTTAAAAGCAGTCAGAAGAGAGCAATGGTTGCTTGCTTCCTCAAAGAGGAGGAGAAGCCACTATTTTCTCCTGTCTATCACTTATTGGATCCTTTTTCTCCTAGAAGCATAAATAGAAAAAATCTAAAAGGCCTTCCCTTGTGGGAGAGCTGAGCCCTCTCCCTATTTCTTTGATTTCTGCTCTCTTCTCTACTGAACATTTGGGACTAAGCTTTATTTGCCCATCATGGCTAGTCAGCTCTACATATTCTAGACAATAGTTTCTTGATTTTTTTCTCTTATTTCTTCTCCTTTAGCATAGATCATTTTTCATAACGGAATAATAAAAGTCAGAACTTTGCCTTTGCCTTGGGAAAATAAACTATAAAACAAAACCTTGCTACAATTGTACACATGGACTTGAGTAAAACCTAATTTATTAATAAAGTGTGTTTTTTAAGTTTGATTTGCTAGCCCTCAGCCCAAGCATATATTGACTCTCAGACTTCTTAGGGTCAAATTCTCTGAAGTCAAATTTTAGTATAACTGGTCAAAACACTAATTTATTTTACTAGAACCTCTTATAGAATTTGAATATATAACTAGAGTAACCAAGTGGACCTTCTAAATTAGCCATGGTAGGTGGAGATTGGGTGGGGAAATGTGAAGAAGGGTACTTGAAGCTAAGACAGGCAAGTGACCTGATCCTTTGTCATGCCCTCTCAAAAAGACTATGGATTCCTTAGGACAGACTATACATCAATCACTTTTCCTTATCTTAATCAATCCATCATGGTAACTAGTGTATAATGGATGCCAAATAAATTAATGAATGGATGTATCAACATACATCTAATTTAAGAATTTATGCATAGATATTTGACCTATAAGACCAGATTTGAAGTGATGACCACCTACCTTTCAGGTCTCAGTCCTCAATTTCTATTGTTCTCATCATTATTCACTGCTTTTTATCCACATTAGCCTCCCAGAAAAAAATTCCTGTTTTCTGCTAGAATCTTTACACTTCCTATTTCCTCTGCTTGAAATGCATTGTCCCCAAATTTTTACATCCTGATACCTTCTCAATATTTACTCCTCCAGCTAAAATATCACTTCATTAAAGAGGCCTTCCCTTATCAGCCTGTCTACAATAGCAACCCCTTGACAACACCCTGTTGCTCTAATTAACCTATTACTTAGTTCTATTTTTTATCTCATTTATCAGTAACTAAACACTATTTTAGTTAAATATTTGATTATTACTTCACTAGGGAAGAGACGTTTTCTTTTTTATCCAAACATTACTTTGGATAATGCCTTACATACAGAAGATATGCAATAAACAATTCTTGATGTCTTGAGTGAATGAGTAAGAGTGTGTGTGTGTGTGTACATTTGTATGTATGTAGGCAATGGTGTGCTGATAGGTGTTTAAGAACTGGCTCCCTGGGAAATAAAAGGTCCTGTTTTATAGCACTTGCTAATTTCCATGGGTACTACTTTTACTATTCAAGCTACCAATGTGACATCGCAGAACTTAGAGCTGGGAAGATTTGCACACAATTATTCCTTTTGATTCAGTGCAAGTTGACTTGAGCTAGCTCCAGCACATTAAATCTATGTTTCATCCATCAAATAGATGTTCATTAACAGACATTAGGATGTGTAGCTTTTAAATGCTTCTAAAATGTAGCCCCAACCTATATTTTTCAATCTGTTTGCTGTCAATTTACTGGACCAGCTGATTACATGTGCTCAAATGATTGTTAATTTGCCATTTGCATGTCCCTTCCTCATCTGCCTAGCAAGTGTCTAACGGTGTAAGACAAACTCAAGAGTAATTTACATTTTATAGTTTCCACCAAATTAACATGTCTTTTTCTAAATAGTTTAACTATTTGATTTATCTATGTTTTGCTGGTAGTAGAATGCCCAATATGTAAGGGAATTTAAAAATATTTCCTTAATTTATTGGCCCTTAATATTTTAGTGGTTTCCAAATGAAATGAAAATTTAAATCTTAAAAAGAAATGAAACCAATACATGCTTTCTTCTCAAAAAGAAAGCACAACTTTTTATAATCTTCTGTTTTTCTAGTGAATAGTAAATTTTTAATGCACAGCTCCACAGCAAGTTGAAGAGATAGATAAGTCTTCCCTTAAGAGTTAGAGGTGGTAACTCATTAGCCAAACAAAGGAAGATGAAGTGAAAGAAGTATCTACACTCCTACTCTTGCTGTGCTTCCATTCAAACCACTCAGCAAGGTATATGCCAAAAGAATTTTAAAATTCAACCTTTGAAAAATGGTTGGTCACAATCACCATATGTATTATGAAGAGTTAGTTATGAAATATGATTCATAGTTTTATTTAAAAATGAACCTCCATCCTTAAAATATCACAGCCCACTTACCAGGATTCTTAGTGTATAGTTCTGTAACCAAAGCTGAAGTTAACAGCAAAGCATAATCTTTGTTTCCACTCCAACTTTGTAGATAGTAATGCATGTATTCTAGAGCAGGATTCCATTATTCTTAGGTCAGTTACCCAAATATCATGATAACATCTAAAAAAAAAATTCATCATTTCTGAGGAAAGAAAAAATGCCTCACATGACCTTGAAGAGAACTGAAAATTGATGCTTGTGAAAGGCCATTGAAAGGAGCTCATTAATTTACTTAATAAATCTTTGTGGGAAATACAAACAAAATATTTTATTAATCAATGTTAATTTACACTAAAAGAAGGATTGGTAGCTGTCTATGTGACAAAAGATTCGCAAAAAACCCTCCACTATATAAAGAATTTTAAAAGTATATGATTATTTACAAGAACTATGTTTTCTTATGTTCTCTGAATTTGTGAATTTTTTTATTGTTATATAACAGATGACTACAAATTTAGCAGCTTAAAACAACACATATTTATTATGTCACAGTTTCTGTAGTAAGAGTTATAGTCAAAGTTTAGGTAAGTCTTTTTTTTCAACTGTCTTAAGAACTCTTACCAAGTCAATCCTAAGCCAAAAGAGCAAAGCTGGAGGCATCACGCTACCTGACTTCAAACTATACTACAAGGTTACAGCAACCAAAACAGCATGGTACTGGTACCACAGCAGAGACATAGATCAATGGAACAGAACAGAGCCCTCAGAAGTAACGCCGCCTATCTACAACTATCTAATCTTTGACAAACCTGATAAAAACAAGCAATGGGGAAAGGATTCCCTATTTAATAAATGGTGCTGGGAAAACTGGAGAGCCATACGTAGAAAGCTGAAACTGGATCCCTTCCTTACACCTTATACAAAAGTTAATTCAAGATGGATTAAAGACTTACATGTTAGACCTAAAACCATAAAAACCCTAAAAGAAAATCTAGGCATTACCATTCAGGATATAGGCATGGGCAAGGACTTCATGTCTAAAACACCAAAAGCAATGGCAACAAAAGCCAATATTGATGAATGGGATCTAATTAAAGAGCTTCTGCACAACAAAAGAAACTACCATCAGACTGAACAGGCAACCTACAAAATGGGAGAAAATTTTTGCCAACTACTCATCTCACAAAGGGCTAATATCCAGAATCTACAATGGACTCAAACAAATTTACAAGAAAAAAACAAACAACTCCATCAAAAAGTGGGCAAAGGACATGAACAGACACTTCTCAAAAGAAGACATTTATGCAGCCAAAAAACACATGAAAAAATGCTCATCATCACTGGCCATCAGAGGAATGCAAATCAAAACCACAATGAGATACCATCTCACCCCAGTTAGAATGGCCATCATTAAAAAGTCAGGAAACAACAGGTGCTGGAGAGGATGTGGAGAAATAGGAACACTTTTACACTGTTGGTGGGACTGTAAACTAGTTCAACCATTGTGGAAGTCAGTGTGGCGATTCCTCAGGGATCTAGAACTAGAAATACCATTTGACCCAGCCATCCCATTACTGGCTATATACCCAAAGGACTATAAATCATGCTGTTATAAAGACACATGCACACGTATGTTTATTGCAGCACTATTCACAATAGCAAAGACTTGGAACCAACCCAAATGTCCAACAACGATAGACTGGATTAAGAAAATGTGGCACATATACACCATGGAATACTATGCAGCCATAAAAAAGGATGAGTTCATGTCCTTTGTAGGGACATGGATGAAACTGGAAAGCATCATTCTCAGTAAACTATCGCAAGGACAAAAAACCAAACACTGCATGTTCTCACTCATAGGTGGGAATTGAACAATGAGAACTCATGGACACAGGAAGGGGAACATCACACTCCGGGGACTGTTGTGGAGTGGGGGGAAGGGGGAGGGACAGCATTAGGAGATATACCTAATGCTAAATGACGAGTTAATGGGTGCAGCACACCAACATGGCACATGGATACATATGTAACAAACCTGCACATTGTGCACATGTACCCTAAAACTTAAAGTATAATAATAATAATAATAAAAAGAACTCTTACCATGAGATCTACTTTTTAAGTATAAATTGTAGCATTGTTATCTATAAGCATTATGATGGACAGCAGATCTCTAGAACCTACTCATCTTTCATTAATGAAATTTTATACCCCATCAACAACTCCTCATTTCCCTCACCCTCCAGCCCCTGGCAGCCACAATTCTATTGCTTGTTTCTATGAATTTGACTATTATTAGGTATGTTTTTCACTTACAGAAGGCTAAAATCAAGGGGTTGGTCAGATCGTGTTCTTCTTTGAAGGCTATACTGAAGAAGAATCCACTTCCAAGTTCACTCCTTTGCCAGAATTCATTTCCTTATGGCTGTATGACAGAAGGTCTGCCTTCTTACTGACTGTTGTCTGGAGGCCACCCTGAGGGCCTAAACACCTCCTGTAGTTATACTTCCCTGCCATGTAGCTCTCTTCTTAGGCAGTTTACAAGATGGCAGTTTGCATTTTCAAGGCCAGCAGAAGACTATCTCTAATGCATTTTGTACCTAACAGCATTATCTTTGCCTTTTAATGTAATAAAATCAAGAAGATATAATTCAATCACTTTTGCTACATTCTATTGGCTAGAAGTAAGTTACAGAACTACCTATACTCAAAAAGAGGAAATTATATAAGAAGTCACTCACTGAGGGTCACTTTGTCGTGCTGCTGCCATACCCTCATAATATTACAACAGCCTATTTCCTGTAACTTGGAGAGAAGTGAATACAGAATGTTGGTAGAAGGAAACCAGATCCTCTATCATAAAAATATTTTCACAGTACATTAGCTCTAGACTATCTCAATCTCCCCTAACCATTTAACAACAACAACAAAAAAAGAGTAAATTGTCATCAAATTTTAAAGATATTTTGTTTTGTTCCATGAAGGCTAATATACTAGAGATATTCTGTGACTGTTTACTGGAAAAATAAAAGCAAAGTCTTATTTACCAATTAAATTATTGAGAAAAATGAAGGTCTGAATGTTTACTGTTTTCTATACTTAAATAGTACCCATTATTACTTGCCCACGAAATTAGGTCATCAATAAAATACAATGAGTTGTTTGACAATGAAAAATATCAGGAGTTTGTGGCTTATGCAGGTATTTAATGGCATAATTTTAGAATGCTATGTTTTCCCATATATTATTAATTTGTAAGTGGCATCACTTTAATTTATTTCACCACGCTAAGTTCAACAAAATCAATCAGGCACCATACTCACTTGCTTTGGCATTCTTTATTTGAAAATTATTTCTTCCCTCTTCTGCCCTTTCACTCCAGTACTCTGTGTTCCCTGTGTATTTTCACTCTTACTATTTTAGTGTAGCGGTGGCATGCATTAGCAATTTTCTTGAATAAAGCAGGGCACACCATGAGTTTCAGCATTTGTATTAACTGCTTGCTTTAGTTGGTGTTTATTTCTCTTTCAGTACTCATGTGAGGTACAGAGGTGAGAAAAAGAAAAGAAAAAATGATAGCATTTTTCTTCAACTAATAACAGGTAGTAGAGATTCAAGATAGTTGAAACAGACAGACAATAAAGCAATTAAATTTTTGTTTCCTTTTAAAGTTTAGCTTCTGGCACTCAACTAATACAAATTCACACATAGATGAGGTAGAATAGAGGCTGGAATAAAGAAGATTGAGAAACCTTGACAACAATAAAAAAAATCTAATTTTATTTTTATTTGACTTTCAACCAAGAGACCAAGTGTTGAAATCAAAACAAACCCTAAGGCTTGTACATGCAGTATCTAATGTACTCAACAAAGCAGCAACTTGCAGTATTATATGAGTAAACAGCTTTTTGCCTGATGTAGAAAATAAAAACTCTAAATAAATTCTGTCCAAATTTGAATTACAAATTTTGATAGTCTAGAAAGAAAAACAACAAAATAAAAACTTAATAATAAGATAGACAAAAATACAAAGCTACTTTTGTTTGTGAAGGTAAATCCTAAATATACTAAGATTTATGTGTAGGTTTTTGCTTGCCAATAAATTGTATGAACTGGAAGAATGCCTCTTAAAAATTAAGTTAACTGTTTAAATGGAGTCACGTGAAACCATTTTTAGATAATAATTGATGATAAATATGTCATTATCTGACTTATTTCATAATATAGGCAAATATGCAATATTTCACAGTATTTTTCATTAATATTCTCACAATAGTAATAAAAAATCATGAGGCCTGTTATAAATTCACATAAATCCAAAATGGTTATCACTATGATCATATAGAGTTTCCATCTATGGTGTTTGGATTTTTATTTGTGAAGACTATTTAAACGTATATTTTTTGATCTGTGAAATTAAGAGAAAGTTGACTTAAAGTGAATGCATATTAACTTGTTTGATAAAGTTAATTTTACAAAGTTTAGGATATTAAATAAATGAAAAAATAAAGTGTAACAACTGCTAAGTGCAAAACAATATATTTGGGAAAAATAGACAAGCCAGAAAAATTGACAAGGTGCAATTAACAATTCAAATTTAATGTATTTAAAACTGAATTTATGATCTACTCCTCTAAATGCAATCCTCTCCCCAAGTTTTCAATCCCAGTAAATGACATTTTCATTTTTCAGGAGTAGAAATCCGGGCGTCATTATTTACACCTCAGTCTCACACTCTGTTCACACCCAATCTATCACCGAGTCCTGCTATTTTCTTTAATTCTGCTTGTATCTCAAGCAGGCCCTCTTTTTCTCATTGTTACTACTATCACCTTACCCCAAGCTGCCTTCATTTCCCATCTCTTCTACTTCACTAACCTGACAAAACCTCTTTACACATCTACTCCCACTTTCCTCAGACTTTCCTTTTTTTTAATTTTTATTTGAGACGGAGTCTTGCTCTGTCGCCCAGGCTGGAGTGCAGTGGCGCAAACTCGGCTTGCTGAAAATTCCGCCACCCGGGTTCACGTCATTGTCCTGCCTCAGCCTCCTGAGTAGCTGGGACTACAGGCGCTTGCCCATCACACTCGGCTAAATTTTGTGTGTGCGTGTGTGTGTGTTTTAGTAGAGACGGGGTTTCACCGTGTTGGCCAGGATGGTCTCTATCTCCTGACCTCATGATCTGCCCGCCTCGGCCTCCCAAAATGCTGAGATAACAGGCATGAGCCACCGCGCCCAGCCAGACTTTCCTTTTTAAAATAACCAGAGTGGTTTTGAAAAATACAAATGGAATCACATTATTCTTGGATTTAAAAGCCTACAAATGGCTGTTTTTTTTAATAAACTAAAGATTATGTTTGTGATTTTAAATACAACTGACAGATTTCAACATGTTCTTGTCCTGGAATATTCCCAGCCTTTTCAAGCCATGTCCTTTTTGTTCACACTGCTTCTGTCACACCATTATTGCCACACATATCTTACTATCTAGGACCTTCTCTCTTCCCAGTGTTTTCACTTGACATATTCTTACTCATCTTCTGGTATTTGATCAAACGTAACTTTATTCTTCAACCTATTATAGATTGTTTCCTGTTACATCCTTGCATATCACCTGGTTCTAATTACATTTCATTATATCATTTTTATTTTAGTATTTTTGTGTGATTGTTTACTTACTGTTATTATCTTCCACCAGCTTTTAAGGAAAATAAACCCTGAAAGTTTATTTTGTTCCTTGCCATATCCTCAGTATCTGGCACTGGTTTAGTTTAAGCAACGAAAATTTTTGGATAAACCAGTAAGGGGCTAAACATTAGTGCATATTATAAAGATATAATACTGAAATAAATTTTGCTATTCCCTAGCATAGTAAATTTTGAAAAAAAAATATAGAACTATGGGAATGTAAAGTTGTAATAAATTTTTAAGTCACCTAGGTCATCTTTCTTTTCTTACCACCCACACCTCAGAGATGATTCGTGTGGGAAAGAGAGTTTCTGGGGTACCAGATGAGTTGGTCTCCCCTGTGTGAGACACCCATGGGGAGCCATGGGTGGCCTATGAGGAGAAAAGTCTCCTTATTGCCTTCATGTCTTTATGCCCTGAGAGCATAACCACTCCACAGAATTCCACAGGTTTCTCAGGGAGATAACACTCCCTTGAGGTAGTGGAGTATAATCAAACATCTTGGCTTCTCCTGAAACCCACTCCCACCCATTTCAGTCCCCATAAGTTAAAGATCTTAATTAGTTTAGACACACGCCTTTGCTCGAGGAAATTCACAGAAACCACCACTGCTATACATCTTATTGAATGACTCACAAGTTCTCCTTCACTGCTTAATCCTTTTCCTCCTCCCTCTTACCCCTCCCATCTGCCTTAAGAACAAAGAGCTTGTAAACCAACAAATTTGGTGGAGCTGAAGAGCTCTGGTCGGTGAGCAAGCCTCCTACACTCCAGTCTCCTGGATCAGCCTTTTAAACACTTATTCGGTCTCTTTCTAACTCCTTTGTCTCTGCCGGACTCGGGGTACCGGCCGGGTGGTGTGGGGCTGGTTTCCCCAACAATTACAGGTTTATTAGATATCATACAACTAATTAAGACAAAGCAAGGACAAAAAAATGAAGTCTTGTGTTTTCCAGTCCAGTATTGTGCACTGGTACTTTGTATCTTATTACCATGATTGTGTACATTTCTTTAGCCTCCCCCCCACCCTTTTTTTAAATAATGTGGGTATCACTTTTGTATCTACAGCTCTTTACAGTTAATTATTTTTTCCTGTGGGAAACTAGTCTTTGATTTCCAAAATATCTTCAAGTCTCATTTTTCTACATCTCTGACCAATCTGCTTTTTTTTTTGCTTGCTTTTAAAAAACAATTGAGGTATTACTAACATGTAAAAAGCCGTAGATATTTAATGTATGCAACTCAATGTGTTTGAGGATAAACCTATGAAACCATTACCATCATCAGGCCATTAACACATCTATCACCTCCCAGTTTCCTCACACCTCTATTAATACCTCAATGTTTGTACCCTTTGACCATCATCTCCCCATTTCCCCCTTTTAGCAGCCTCTGGCAACCATCATTCTACTCTATGCTTCCCTGTGTTTGAGTATTTTAGAATCCACATATAAATTAAACCATATAGTATTTGTCTTTCTGTGTCTGGTTTATTCCCCCAGATGGATCTGAAGAACATTATGCTTGCTTTTTAAATGTGGCTGTTACTCAACATTCTGTTCTTATTATCCCACATATTTCATATTCTGTAACATTTTGTCACGGGATCCTTGGGATGTTGCTTTGCCATCCTGAAATGTCTGTGGCTGGTGGTGCCTTTGCTCAAGTTTTGCACAGGCCCACTGGACTCATTCTGTCCACTCAGCCTGGCAAGCTGCACTCAGCTTGCACTAGCAGCCCGGATCCCACATCTGCCAAGGGTGAACCAGGTACAGCGTGGTGAGGAGTTCATGAGCGAGTGAACACAGGGTCCAGCCACTGCACATGGGCTGCATCAGGGAGGGCAGCTCTAGTGCCAGCATGCGTGTTGGCTCCCTGCAAAGCTATATCTGGACCAATTGTACTGCAAGTGGTTCCACTGCTGGCACCAGGGAATGTGGGGGTGCCAGGAAGCTTGAAGACACTGGGAACTGCAGAATCCCAAGGAGGGTGTCACAGCCCTGGCTTGGGGATCTCCTAGGTCTGGGCTCCTCAAAGGGCTACATCTCTTCTTTCTCTCTTTTCTCCTTTTGTCACCCACAGTGTGGCAAGCAAGGGGCATGTTTCAGTGCTGTTTGTGTTACAGCTCTTTCAGCTGTGCCATTCAGCAGGTCCCAAGTTTGTTCCAGGAAAAATGAGGTACGTGGAAAACTGGAGGGTGAGCAAAGTGAAGAGGTGCTTTACTGAGCAACAGTAAAGCTCTCAGGAGACCCAAAGTGGGTAGCTCCTTTCTGCAGGCAGGTCATCCCAAAGAGTTCAGCTCTCAGCAGAGAAGAAACCTGGAATGGGTAGCTCCTTTCTGCAGGCAGGTCACCCCATCATCTGTGCAGCCTTCTGCAGAGAGGAGACCTGAAGTGGGTAGTAGCTCCTATCTACAGAAGAGACATCCCATCATCTGCCCAAGTCTGGCTGAGTCCAGGGTTTTTATGGGCTTCAGATGGGTGAAAGTGCATGCAGATTGGTCCATGGACAGCCATGGACAAGACTAGACAAAGCAGCGTAAGTTCTCACTCAGGTCTGAGGAACTGGCAGCCTGGCCCCAGGCTTCAGGTCATCCCTGGCTTGAAGTTGGAGCTTCACTGGGGATGCACCCCTTTCTGTCCAGGAGCCTGTCTACCTCCTGCTCCCATCATCCTGCCATCTACGGGGACCATGGTGCCAAGGCTATTCATTCCAAGGGGCACCTGCAGGCCCATGCTGAGCTGCACTCTGTCCCCCTCAGACTTTCTCCTGTGTTTGTTGGTGCTGAAAGCCCTGAGGCAGCTGAGGCAGTAGGGGTCTGGCATGTCAGCACTGCTCCAAGTGCTCGCATATCTGGTCAGGTCACATAAGCACCCGGGCTCAGCTTTAACTTTGCTCTGAAATTGAAGTGCACCAGGAGCAAGGAGAGTCCAGACAGCAGGAGGAAGCACTTTTGAGTCTGTGAGAGGAGGGGACTTCCCAGGCCCCCAAGAGCGCAGGGATGTGTGTGTTTGCAGCTGCACCTGAGAGGGTGAGGCTTTCATCCTGTTAATTCAGAAGAGGGAAAGGCTTCCACCTGTGCCTGGTTCCCACTGGCTTTATGGAGTCAATTTTTCATAATCCTCTGTGAACTTTATCACTTAAATATTTCTAGATCTTCCCCTTGCTCTCTATTACCACTGCCACTGCTATTCTCTGTTGCTGCATATTGCTCAGCTGGATTATTACATCAATTGGTGAAACTGTTGCTAATTATGTCCCCCTTAAACCACATTTCATGTTACATACAGATTCATTTTTAAACTAAATGTTTATTAGGATGGATTATTTTTATTTTTAATGATCATTATGAAACAACATGGATGAACCTTGAGAACATTATGCTAAGTGAAATAGCCAGTCATACAAGGACAGATATTACATGGTTCTATTTATATGAGGTATCTAAAAAAGTGAAACTCACAGTAGCAAAGAATAGAATAATGGTTGCCAGGGGATAAAGCAAGGTGAAAGAGAGAGTGGCTAATCAACATGTATAAAATTTCAATTATTGAAGATAAATACTAGATATCTGATGTATAACCTAGTGCCTATAGATAACAATACGATTTGACTCTTAAAAATCTGTTAAGAGTGTAGTCTCATGTTACGTGACCTTCTCACAGTAATATATATATATATATTTTTTTGAGACAGAGTCTCGCTCTGTGGCCCAGGCTGGAGTGCAGTGGCGCTATCTCAACTCACTGCAAGCTCCGCCTCCCCAGTTCACGCCATTCTCCTGCCTCAGCCTCCCAAGTAGCTGGGACTACAGGTGCCCGCCACCACGCCCAGCTAATTTTTTTTTTTTTGTATTTTTAGTAGAGAATCGAGTTTCACCATGTTAGCCAGGATGGTCTCGATCTCCTGACCTCATGATCCGCCCACCTCAGCCTCCTAAAGTGGTGGGATTACAGGCGTGAGGCACCACACCTGGCCTTCTCACAGTATTTTTTTTTAAGTTTGTGATGGAATTTTCTTGAATTAAATGTTTTATCAGTAAATATTCACTTGCCTTTTCATAAAATTCAAACATCTTTCTATTTCTCAATATTTTGGGTCACAAGTAAAAAAAAAATTCAAATGAGATTGAGTGAAGAAAAAGAACGTATTAGTTCATATAATCGAAGGAAGGAGTCAACCACAGGCAAGACAAAGATAACTGTATACATCATATATAACTGAACAGAATATGGAGACTCAAATACCATCGAGATATTCTCTCCTTTGTTCTCTAAGTTTCTCTAGACATCAGCATGGTTCTCTCTCACACTGTACTCACTCTTTCAAAAAGAAAGGAGGGCAATTACCACCAAAGCAAAGGAATAACAGAAAAAGGAATAGCTACCTAATTACTAAGCTTGAATATAAATCCAAAATCTGTAAAGACTTAAGCAATTCAACCAGTGTTTATATATATATATATATATATTTATAGGGAATTGCTTAAGTCTATATATACACATATAAAACTGTCCTATGTTAGCCATATTATACTACAAAGTTTGAGCTTCATTTTCTCTCTAATGGTATAAATTGACTTGCAAGAAAAGCTGCAAATGTCTTTCAGGAAAAAAACTGAATTGTGATTTCAGAAAATATTTACAGTACAATGTTGTTCCTGCAGTTTTGTTCAATAAAGGACTACTGTGTTGCTGTTGCTCAAGATGTGAAGCTAGATCTCTTCCCTACTGTTGCTTTGTTAGCACAGTCAGGCAACTGATGATGGCATCCAAAAGAAAGTAGCATTTCTTAATACTCCTTAATTTACATATGTAGCTAAAGAATTTAGCACAGTATGTGTTTGAATCTCATTAGCTTCCTTTCTTACGTACATAAAATATATGGTTTCTAAATTGGTTTAATGGAAACAATTATCAGAACAATATTCACTGGAAGTGGTGTGAATGAGGAAAATCTATAAAAATAGAAAATACATTTTTCTCGATAGAGTTGTACAATCATTTTAGCTCAAGAAATACACAGACCAGCACTAAGTGATCGAATAGCATCCACATTAATCTATCTTGAATTCAGTGTATTCTAGTAGAATGTAAACTCCTTGAGAATAGCTGGGACTTTGTTTTGTTGAAGACTGAATTTCCATTGCCACAAAAACAAGTAAAAATGTGCCTATCATTTCACATTATATGTGCTAATTAATGTTCATACTTCCAATTTTATTGTCTTTTTAAAAAAAATCACTAATACCCAGGTTTAGAGAGTAATAAATCAACAACATTTAGATTTAGTAGCTCCTCTCAAAACCTTACACTTACAGCTGGTGAATATTTAACCTATATCAAGGTGAGCTCTTCTTTTCCTTAAATCAAAAAACGTTTGTAAAAATAGCAGTTAGAATTTATTTGTCAACAATTTAAAAGTCATGATAATCAACCACACACAGCAATTGGGCCATTCATATATGAACACATGCACCAAAGGCCCTCTGGATCTGAAGACTTTGTGCTTCCCAATAATTGCTGAGTTGCTAGAATATGAAGAAAAATTGTTTCCTGGATTTCAACTCCATCCATCTTGGCAACTCTGGTTGTTCCCAAAAATATGGAACGACTTTCCTGCTCTTTCTTTCCATGCCAAATTTATATCCTCATTTTCCCCCCTTAAACTCAAATTTCATACCTCATAGCTTTACAGAGTAAAGCAACTATGCTAAATTTTTTTTAACAGGGATAAGAATAGAGATGCTATTAAGAGATGCAGCCTGTGGAAAGCACTCCCTATTTAATAAATGGTGTTGGGAAAACTGGCTAGCCACATGCAGAAAACTGAAACTGGAAGCCTTCCCTACACCTTATACAAAAATTAACTCAAGATGGATTAAAGACTTACATGTAAGACCTAAAACCATAAAAACTCTAGAAAAAAACCTATGCAATACCATTCAGGACATGGGCATGGGCAAAGACTTCATGACTAAAACACCAAAAACAATGGCAACAGAAGCCAAAATTGACAAATGGGATGTAATTAAACTAAAGAGCTTCTGCACAGCAAAAGAAACTATCATCAGTGTGAACACGCAACCTACTGAATGGGAGAAAACTTTTGCAATCTATCTATCTGACAAAGAGCTAATATCCAGAATCTACTAAGAACTTAAACACATTTACAAACAAACAAACAACCCCTTCAAAAGTGGGAGAAGGACATGAACAGACACTTCTCAAAAGAAGACATTTATGTGGCCAACAGATACATGAAAAAAAGCTCATCATCACTGGTATTAGAGAAATACAAATCAAAACCACAATGAGGTACTGTCTCATGACAGTTAGAATGACCATCATTAAAAAGTCAGGAAACAACAGATGCTGGAGAGGATGTGGAGAAATAGGAACGCTTTTACACTGCTAGTGGGAGTGTAAATTAGTTCAACCATTGTGGAAGACAGTGTGGTGATTTCTCAAGGATCTAGAACCAGAAATATCATTTGACCCAGCAATCCCATTACTGGGTATATACCCAAAGGATTATAAATCATTCTACAATAAAGACACACGCACACGTATGTTTACTGCAGCACTCTTCACAATAGCAAAGTCTTGGAACCAACCAAAATGCCCGTCAATGATAGACTGGATAAAGAAAATCTAGCACATAGACACCATGGAATACTATGCAGCCATAAAAAAGAATGAGTTCATGTCTTTTCAGGGACATGGATGAAGCTGGAAACATCATTCTCAGCAAATTAATACAGGAACAGAAAACCAAACACTGCATGTTCTCACTTATAAGTGGCAGTAGAACAATGAGAACACATGGACACAGGGAGAGGAACGTCAAACAGTGGGGCCTATCAGGGGGCGGGTGGCTAGGGGAGGGATAGTATTAGGAGAAATACCTAATGTAGATGATGGGTTGATGGGTGCAGCAAACCACCACGGCATGTGTATACCTATGTAAGAAACCTGCACGTTCTGCAAATGTATCCCAGAACTTAAAGTTATAATTTAAAAAATAATAATAGTAAAAATAAAAATAAAAGAGATGCAGTGGGTGGCTTACTCCTACAATACCAGCACTTTGGGAGACCAAGGCAGGTGCATCACCTGAGATCAGGAGTTTGTGACCAGCCTGACCCATATGGTGAAACACCGTCTCTACTAAAAATACAAAAATTAGCCAGGCATGGTGGCATGCACCTGTAGTTCCAGGTACTCGGGAGGTGGAGACAGGAGAATTGCTTGAACCTGGGAGGTGGAGGTTGCAGTGAGGCATGATCATGCCACTTCACTCCAGCCTGGGTGACAGAGTGAGACTCTGTCTCAAAAAAATAAAAATAAATAAATAAATAATAAAATAAAATAAATAAAATAAAATGCTTAGGAAGAGAAAGTATTAAAAATAGGTAGCATACCACTGACAAATAAAAGGCCCTTGTGAAATTTTTATGTTGTTTGAGATATAGGAGTATGGAAGGTAAGAGGGTTTATAAAGTAAACATCAACAGAAAATATGTAGAATCATTCCTATATGCAATTCTACTTAATCTCTCATTTGTGCAATTATAGAAACACATACTCAACCAATATTTCTCAGTATTATAGTTTCGCTACATTTTATATGAGGTCTCATACAACCTCAAAATTCAAGTTACGTCTCATAATCTTAAGTTGAATAAACCTAAAGGAAAAGAAGAAACCAATATCTTTCCTAAAGCATTATCTAGGCAAAATGTTTCTTCAGAAGCTCAAGAAAAATTATATATATATATATATATATATATATATATATATATATATATTTATATATATACACACTTCAGGATAGAAGTGTATTAGAAATGTAAGAAGCTAGACGTGATTTTGAAAAGTATTGTAAAGTTCAAAAGGATTTGTTAAAATAACCAAGTGGAAAAAGGCATAGAAAAAAAATGTAATTCAAAGTTGCTTCTGGATCTCTCCATTGGCTGAAAAACTTATGGTAAAGGCTAAAACTTAGCTCATATGAAATCTGCATTTAAAAAAATACGAAGATTTAAAAACAATAAGTAGAAATTCTTCATGGCTCTTTGTAAATTGTCTAACAATGTCTTTCAAATATTACCCACTGGTGATTATGCTTGGAAACAATAGTCAATTGTGGGCTAACAGCAGATTTTAAAAGTTGTAGGCAGAAGTCATCCTGGAAGTAAATGCTAAATAATTAGTTTCTGTGTATAATTCACAGAGACACTAATTATATGAAGATAATGACATAAAACTAATTATTTAAATTAAATATAAAGCCACAACGTTTCTTCCCCCTTATTTTCATACATTGTCTATTAAACAATATTGTGAGAGATAATCCCGACATTCAAGATCCACCAATCTTCACAGCAAAGTGTTTTTCTTGCCTTTCTCTTATTATAATGCATCCATCTACAAAGTCAATTTCTAGAAAGTACTCAAGTTTTCTTGGTTCTGTTCCTTTCACTTCGATTTTACCTTTCCTTAATTTGTTCACATCTTTACATTTTTAATAATCACAAACATATACTATCCCCCCTGTTTTCCTCAGCAGGAAGTAACTATCTACTCACATCAATAATTCCAAAATGTTTATCGTTTTTATGCCACTTATTACATTATTTCTGTTAGGAATAATGTGTCTATTGTTGTATGACCTCTGCTGCTAGATTTTAAGCTTCCTTAAGATGGTCAATCATTTTCTTTTTCACATTCACACTTAAAAGTGTATCTTTACATAGTAATCTTTTTAGTGTTTCCTGAATAAATATTCTGATCACAGACACAGATCATCCTCATGATTTTTACTGAATTCTAAAGATACGTGACAAAAATGGCAAGATGCTGTGATTAAGGTCAACAATTAATTATAATTAAGAAACTTTCTAAGTCATCTTATTGCATGATTGTCAGCTTCCATCACTTTTCCTTTACAATTAGAACTCATGTCAAAGGATGACACTCTGGATTTCAGGGTTAATTATTCAGGATGTCATCATAATTATCTACATATTTCTCCTGAAATGTGTGTTGAATATTGGCATAATTTTGTGTGTTGTCAAAACAAATTGTGATACCTAACATTTAATCAAAATTACTTTTCAAGAGCAAGTTTTTTTCTATAAATTTTCTTTTCCTTTTTAGT
Organism: Nomascus leucogenys; assembly: GCF_006542625.1. NCBI lineage: Eukaryota > Metazoa > Chordata > Mammalia > Primates > Hylobatidae > Nomascus > Nomascus leucogenys. Next base: position 94,531,532 of record NC_044402.1, on the reverse strand, counting down.
CTTTTAATAATTACACAATTATTAACACTATGTTTAGTGCTTTATTTTAATTATATATCAAAGGATTATAGTGTTTTGGCCAATGCATTGACACAAATTTTCAAATCATATTTTTTATTGACTTAAAGTGCTGTAGAAATCTTTTAAGAGCTATGCATAACTCCATTTTCTAAATGGTAATGATAATTTTAATAATTGTCCAGAAGGGCAAAATTGTACCTTATCTAGTTATGGAACAGTTTCTAAATGTATTTATTGTCAATAAGAATAGAGAAAAAAGTCCTTGCCCAGTATTTTATCTTTTTACACAAGTATTATAATAAAATCGCTTAAAGCCAAAAAATGATTTTAATATGATATAAAACTCATGTAAAAAGATAAAACGATGCCCTGTAAATGAGAAACTGTTTTTTAAATTATCTTAAACAAGTGGTTTTGCTAGTACAATTAAATTTAAATAATATTAATCTATATTTTAATGTATCAGGTTATGTATTTGATTTCCCAGTGTTATAAAGAGGCGTGTGTTTGTATATGCTAATTTAAACCAAAATTTAAATTTGTGTCAGTCATCAATATCTTCTCTTCTGTTTATCATCTACAGTATTTAGAATTTAAATCCATAGCTCCATAAACACCTTTCATATAAAAATTATTCAGTTTCAAAAGACAGAACAGTAGACTATAGACTATATCTTATCCTGAATTAAAAGTCCTCTAGCATTACCTTTAATATGCTTTAAAACTTATATAGATGTAGCTTCTATTTTATCACTGAAATTCTATTAAAATGCACTTGGAGCTAAGTTGCCTAAAGATGTGTATTGGCAGTCAACTTTAAATTTATATGTTGAAGTAGATACAGACTTACCAATTATTGTAATTAATAATACCAAGCAACTGATTTCAAAGTGTGACCCAAGAAATTCCTTAAGACGATCAATCTTAAGAACATGTGGAGTCATCTAGACTCTCTGTTAGGGGTTCATATGACCAAAATTCTATTAGCAATTACAATTACATACTTTTCCAATATGTTGCTCATTGCAGTGATGGGGCAAAAACTCTAATGGCTAAAACTGCTGATGCCTTAACAAGAATTAAGGTCATGACACTGAACTGTACTAGCTGTTATGGTATACCTCACCACCATGCACTATATCATGAGGAACATAGCAGTGAAAATGGAGAAAACATGTTGTATTACTGTAAAGTACCATAGGCCAAATATATTCTAATGAAGATTTACTTTAATGAGATTAAGTGATACAACTTTTTAACCAAAAATTTGCACTAATGTGTAAATCATATGTAACATATTAAAGGAATAGTCATAGATTTCAAAACCATATATATATATATATGTAGAGAGAGAGAGAGAGTTTTAAAAATCCTGAACACCACTGTGGCTAGGGAGGAATGCAAATGTTTATCAATTCCCCAAAGCATTTCCAAACAATACCGAACCAAACTAATGTTGAGTAATAAAAAGATAAGAGGAATAGTAGAAAGACAATAACATTTTTTGAAAGTTTCAAAAGTTGCATTATTAGTGAGGTTTTGGCTACCTGACCCTGAGAAGTCAAATTAAATTAGCAAGTAAAGGAAAGATTTTTAGTACAGTTGATCACATAATGAGTACTAAATATTTATAAATGTATATTATTTCCAATAACAATGTATATTTATAAATGTACATTATTTTTTGAAAGGACATAATATGGCAGACATTAGGGTTAGAGCTTTACCTGAGTCATTTCAATTAGTGATTAAGGGACAGTTAATCACATGAGTATCTTGAACTGTAAATTTATGTTGAAGGCATTCAAGAAGAGAGGATAACCAACAGTACTAGTTTCATATTAAATAATAACAGATGAACTGAAAATCTTTAAACTCTGTACTCACTGATCTAATTTTATTCTCATTCTCTTCAACATTTTTTAATATTGCCCAGTAATAATCTCAACTTGTAGTTCTGTTATTCCTTACAAATCTACAGTGATGGCATTATCACTCCAACGAACTCTAAGCCATTTGTAAGACTGCAAAGCTAACAATATTATAAAGTTGTTGGTAATTAGGTTGATAGTTTGCTGCTGTGCTCAGAGCTAAGGATAAAGGATGGAGCAAAGGAAGTAGGATGTGCAAAAGGAGAAGGAATGTGTCTTTCTTGAAGAATTTATCATTCAAAAGATATTGGAGACATACTTCTGCATTTTGAATAAGCATGAGCAATTTCTAATAAAGCTGATTCTAAGGTAGAGTTAGAGTTTTCGATAAATGGACAATGTCTAAGAGAAATTTACAGTATATTCAGGAACAAATTTGTCAAAAATAAACCTGGAAATAATGTACATTTATAAATACTTAGTACTCATTATGTGATCAACTGTACTAAAAAATCTTTCCTTTACCTGTTAATTTGATTTCTCAGGGTCAACTAGCCAAAACCTCACTAATAATGCAACTTTTGAAGAAAAGGAAAAAAAATGTATATTGTGAAAATGTCAAAGGTTTACAAGTAGAGTTCACCAAATAGCATAGAAAGAGTTTGCTTAATTCTATATTAACTAGAAATTTATAAAATAGAGGCCTACCTTTTTTTGAAACTGATTAATATAAAATAAAAACCACATTTCCATGCACAACTTATCTCCTACCATTTAATTAAAATTGAACAGATAAAAATAAGAAAGAGAATATTGTTCAAAATGTTAGCCCACTTAATAATGACAGAATCCTACTATAGTATATTTTCCCCAAAAATACCTATCAAGGACCCAAAACATTTCAAAGGACACCATTTAAATTTTATACAGACGGAAAGAATAAAATACTCCCAAATACGTTAGTTTCTATAATAAAGTTGAATATTGTAGTTTGCTTACTAGAGGGAATGTACTACATCAAAAGTGAAGTTATAAAAAGTAACTATTAGAATATAAGGAAAAAAACAAATTATTAGACCTAAAATCTACAGTGTACACCAAAATACTGTATATATAAAATAAATTGATGGAATAATTATTAGTGAATATGAATTTAGGGTGAGAAACACATTTTAGAAACAGTCACAATTTAAAAAAAAGAAACAAAATGAAAAAGAGACTAACATTCAATTCAAATTACTGCTTAATTTCATAAATAAAATACAACATAAATTAAAATGGAAATTAACAGAAACAAATTAACAGAATATTAAAAACAGAAAAACAGAATATTAAAAATATTAATATGAAATTATATAATATTAAATATTGTATATAAAATAAAATCAAATTATTTAATAAAATATCAAAATTTGATAAAATAAAACTGAATATTAAAACTATAAAACAATATTAAAACAGAATGTTAAAACTAAAAACAGAAATTAACAAAATAAACTGTAAATTTATATGACAAAAATAATGATTTACCCTAATATGTAGAGTTTTTATAGAGTTTTATATTTCATGTGCTTTTATAATTATTTATATTAGGAAACATTTGAAAGCTGATAAAAGCACACAAACAGGCAGGATCACAAAAGAAAAGTAAAATGATAACATTCAAATTTATTTCTAATAAAAACTATAATTGGGAGGATAATTTTTTAAATTTGTTTTACAAGTTGTAATATATGTGCCAGAAACTACTAACTTCATTAATGTCTCTCTTATCTGGACACGTATGTAGACAAGATAGACAATTTTCTTTTCATAATAGAATGCAAATAATGTTTTCACATTTTTAGCATTCAACATCATGTCCAAATAAATTTTCCAATATGGTTGTTTTGTACATGCCCTTTATCAGATTAAGAACATATCCACTGATTTCTAGTTTGGTAACTTTTATTTTATTTTATTTTATTTTATTTATTTATTTATTTATTTATTTATTTATTTATTTATTTATTTATTTATTTTGAGACGGAGTCTTGCTCTATCAACCAGGCTGCAGTGCCATAGCACGATCTCGGCTCACTGCAACCTCCGTCTCCTGGGTTCAAGCGATTCTCCTGCCTCTCAGCCTTGCTATTAACTGGAATTACAGGCACCTGCAACCATGCCCCGCTAATTTTTGTATTGTTTTTAGTAGAGACGGGGTTTCACTATGTTGGTCAGGCTGGTCTCGAACTCCTGATCTCAGGTGATCCACCTGCTTTGGCCTCCCAAAGTGCTGGGATTACAGATGTGAGCCACTGTGACTGGTCAGTAACTTTTACTTTCATGAATTCAGGTTGAATTTTATAAAATGCTTTTTATGAATATAGAGAGACATTGATATAAGGTTTTTGAAATTTTATCAATACTGGGGATTATTAAATTAATTGATGAGAATGTTTTTAAAAATTTGCATTATTTTAAAATAATCAATATATGCTTAATGTTTTGGTATTTTACATTATGTATTTTATATTTTTAGCATTTCTAAAAATATTGCATTTGAGGAAGCATTTGGTTTTCCTCCTAAGTAGGCTATAGTCTTGCATTCCACGAACTTGCTGCTTAAGACCTTTTTATCATTCAGTTCACATTGTTTACTAATTCCATTGTATTATTTCTTTAACCTATGTATTATTTAGAAATGTATTTCAAATTTCAATATAGGGTGTTTTCAAGTTATCTGTGTTTTACTTTTTTTTCTAGTTAAATACATCAACTTTTGAAATGCATTGAGATGTATTTATTATACAGTATATGAAAGATTTCTTAAAAATCATCTAGTGTGCTTGAAAAGAATTGGTGTTCTGTACTTGGTGAGAGTTCTCTAGACATTAAATAAAATTTGTTAACTATGTTTTCCAAATCTTATATACTCTTAACTTTTTTTAAAACGATTTGTTATCAAGTTACTGAGGAATGTGTTATAATGCCCTAGGATAATTTTTTGTCTATTTTTTTCTAGTAGATTTTCCAGTGTTCACTTCCTATTTTTGAAGGTCATGTTTATAAAAAAAAATGCTTAATAATCTAGAACTGCTGTTTCCTTCTTGGTGAGTTAAAATTTTTATCATAATGAAATGTTCCTCTCTATCTCCAGTGATACTTTTTGACTCAATGTTTACTTTGGTATTAATATAGCTATACTATCTTTTTTTCTTAATATTTTCAAATTATGTATTTTCCAAATATTATTTTTATACATTTAGTAGCCACTTATTTTAAATAGTGGAATAATATTTTTTAATGTTTATAATCCAGTTTAGCTATGCTAGTGTTTTAATTGGAACACTTAATAGAGATATATTTGATGTAACTAATATCTCACTTTTAAATCTACTGTATTATTCTGTACTTTTTCTGGGCTGCCTGTCTTATGTTATTTTTTTCCTCCTCACTTTTATATTCCTTTGCATTAGCTAGGTATGTATTTTATACCATGTTTTTTCTCTGTTACTTTGGAGTTTATACATGATTTTATAATTCTTTTAATGTTACTCTAGACCAGATTACAACATGCAGCTTTGACTTATGAATGTCTAATATTAATGGTACATTTACATCTCCCCAGACAACAAAATAATTTTAGAATACTTCAACGGCATTCATTGACCATTTTTGACATGCATGCTATTTTTATTGCATTTTTCAATTTTTAAAATATATTTCAAAGTCCACAACACATTATTTTTATCTTTGTGTTAATATTTTATTTAAGATTAACCCACAGATTTTACCTTTTACATTGCTCTTTATTTTATTTTCAATATTTCTTTATCAAAAATTATGCTCAGAGTTAAGTTGTAGCAACAGGGAGTGTATTTTCCTCTGGTTGAAAACACCTAGAAAATGAATAAAATATATAAAACAATCATTTTCAAGACTGGTCACTGGTATGGTTAGGTTCTGTGTTCCCACCCAAATCTCATCTTGAAGCTCCCATAATTCTCATGTGTTGTGGGAGGGACCTGGTGGGAGATGACTGAATCATGGGGGTGGGTCTTTCCCGTGCTGTTCTCATGATAGTGAATGGGTCTCAAGAGGTCTGATAATTTAAAAAATGGGAGTCTCCCTGCACAAACTCTCTTCTCTGAGAGGCCTCACCAGCCACATGGAACTGGAAATACAATAAACCTCTTTCTTTTGTAAATTAGTCATGGGTATGTCTCTATCAGCAGCGTGAAAATGGAGCAATACAGTCATCAGTCAATGAAGGATAGTGGTATCTGAAAAATTAGAAATTCAGCTTACTATCATGAAAGAGTTTCTAGAATATGGGACAGAAGATAACCCAAGCAGAAAATTCTCAGAAAGGAATAATATAGGGGAAGAGTTGCACTGAGAAAGCACTCTGGTGAACTGTATAGGGCCTTCTTAGGATATTTAGTAGAGTACTGATTAGAGTATGTGTATTAGTCCACTCTCATACCATGATAAGAAAATACCTTTGACTAGGTAGTATATAAAGAAAAAAAGATTTAATTGGCTCACAGTTCTGCATGGCTAGGAAGGCCTCAGGAAACTTACAATCATGGTGGAAAACACCTCTTCGCAGGGCAGCAGGAGAGAGAATGAATGTCAGCAGGGGAATGCCAGACACTTAGAAACTGTCCGATCCCATGAGAACTCACTATCATGAGAACAGCATAGGGAAAACTGTCCCATGATTCGATTAGCTCCCACCAGGTCCCTCCCATGACACATGAAGATTACGGGTATCACAATTCAAGATGAGATATTGGTGGGGACACAGAGCCACACCATATCTGCATGTGTGGGAGAAAATCACTTAGGCTGAAGAAAGAATCACAAAAATGCTTATGGAAAACAGTACATTAGGCTCAAACGGGTCACAAATGGTATCTGAGGCCGTGTTTCCATCATTTTGACTGGAAAACCTTACAATTCATAAGACATTAGTACTCAAAGTATCAGCAAGATTTTGACTAGTAGTTAAGGATAATAAGTTCTCGCAAATATGACTTCAGTATAGCTTGAAAAATCTTAAAAGCAATAACGTCATTGTTTCCATGCAATTGAAATATATCCCAGAACAAAGCTCAAGAACATGTATAATAATACATAAGTATCCAGCACCAACAAAGTAAGATTCACAATATTTGTCATTCAGTAAAAGATTATCAAGTATGCCAAAACCAGGAAACTATCACAAAGAATGAGAAGAAAAATGAAAATGAATCAATCAAAACCGATCCAGTACTCAGTCAGTTATGGGTTGGTTTTGATTGATTCTGCACAGATTAGGGTAAGCAGAAAAGACCATAAAAACAAATCTTATAATAATATTCTATTAGTTCAAAAAGCTAGGTATAAGATTTAATGTGTTTTGCCTTTATAGAAGGCAAAGAAATATACAAATCAAATTTCTAGAGGTGAAAACTACCATAGCTGGGATGAAAATTTTGCTAGAGAGGTTTCATGACAGATTGGGCATTGCGGAAGGAAAAATTAGTCAATGTGAAGACAAAGGCGTAGAAACTATCCAAAATGAAACTAAAAGAGAAAAATGACACACAAAATAAATAAAATAGAGAATTTGTAAAAGCCTTAATATATGTATAATTGGAGTCAATCAAAGAAATAAGAAGGTAAAAAGAAAAATATTTGAATAAATTGTGGCCTATAGTATTTAATAAAAAGTCATTTTATTTTTCATATTTCAGAAAATAGTAAACACATATAAGATATTAGAACTTACTTAAATGCTCTTACATTTATGATGACTATTATTTTTATTTTCAATTACTTGGTTAAGAGCATCATAACCATCTTAGTGCTTTGTGTCTTTAGATGTCTTTATTGAGTTCTGCTATTGAATCCTCATATTGCTTTAATTTCTGGGTATCTGATAATTTCAATAAATTTTTACTGAGACAAAGTGAGTTATTTTATTTGGTCCCAACCTCAAAGTGTGTGTGTGTGCGTGCGTGCGCAAGCGCACGCGTGTGTGTAGATTTCTTATCTCTCAGATCTATGCACTTACACCTAGAACCCTATCTAATGAACAATTCACTTCCTTTTCTCTAGATTTGATATATGGAATCAGCAACAGCCCTCATTGGTCATTTTTTCTTCCTTTCTTTCTTTTTTTACATGCAGAGTGCCACTTAGCACATTTGTTATTTATATACTCCATTAAGTCTATGGTGCCCAAATTTGGCTGACCAGTAAATGCCATTTGGATTTTTGATAACTTGAACGCTTATCCTTATTTCAGACACATTAACTCCTACCAACAGAAGTAGGAGGTATGCGGACGAGGAATTTTCAGTTTATTAAGATTTCATTTTAAATCCTATGATCTGCCAGTTTTGACAGCAGGTTCTAAGCTAGTGGGACAAAATTAATTTTGAGAGAATCAACCTATCATATTTCAAAAGAGAATGTTGGAGGCAAATTTTTAGTTACAGACCCTTGACTACTTAAGAAACAGAGCAATTGATTGGACAATTTTTCAGATAAGGCGTCTAGAAATAACATTTTAATACTGTCACATAACCAGTACTACAACCCAGTAAAATTTATAAATTAGTTTGGCATATATCATGTCAAGTATAATACATTATTTAAATTAGAAATAGAATAATTTTATCCTATAAATTACATTGATAGGTATTATTTTAAATACTGAGAGAGAAAAAGAAATAATCCTTGAAGAAATGCTTGATCATATGAATTTTATAATTTATAATTTTCATTATATAGAGCATTGTGTTATTTGTTGATAGAAAATCTCTATAATATAGCATGCTGCATTATTTGAGAAACTATATAACTTCTATAGCTTAATCAACTAAAAGAGTTAGATTCATTCATATGTACTGTATTAAAACCATGAAAATAGTTTTTATAAAAGTATTTTAGCCTATTTTGACTTGTTTGGAGTGCCTTGTGAAATATTACTTTAACAAATCTTCTCAACATTTTTTAACTTTCATTCTATCAGTTGTGATCCCCTTAAAACTCTTGTCTCAGAATATCCTGCTGCTAAGTATTTGTACTATCTTGGGTAATAATGGATTTAAAAACTTATTCGGTACTGTTAAAAAAAAGGGAAATGAATGTTAATAATGAAAATTTTTACTCCCAGCTAAATAGATTAAACAACAATAATTTTATTTACATTGGAACCCCCAAATAAAACTTCAATACAGCTTATATTAAAAAGCAAAAAGTTTTCTATGAAGACATGAAAAGCCTGAAATTTCTAATTTTCAATAATTTAGAAGGAAAGGAGAAAGATTTATTTCTAAGATTAGTAGTGTTACGTAATTTTATGACTGAAATAATTCCCAAAGATTCTGGTCTGAAACTAATTGTATTTGTGCGCTCTCTCTCTCTCTCTCTCCCTACCTACCATCTTTCTACATATTTAGTCAGCAGATGTATATTGACACTTTTTTGCATTGTACTAGGAAGCATGGTATTTTGCTGCATTGCTGCATGAAGTATAAATCAGTTTAAAACTGCTGAAAGATAATGTATCAAAAGTTTTGAATATCTTTGATCCAAGAACACAGAATCGAATAGGTTACTCTAAGGAGGTAAATAATGGATATGTACGAAGATTTAGCAAGAAGAATGTACACTGATGCATTATTGAAAATTAAAAAGGAAACATAACACATTAAATAGTAGAAACTCTTGTTAGATGGCTTTATCCACAGTGACATAGGAAGGAACATAGAACTGCTTGATAACTCATTCTAAAGATTTTTTCTTCATATTCTCACATTATAATGGAAGAGATGACATTGTCTTTCTAAGACGTGTGATTACATTTTAGCTCTGATAAGCATCTGATGGCTATTTTTAGTTTCTCCTGTTCTTGGGATCTTCATTTGTCCCATTAATTCTCTTTTTATTTTTCTCTACTCAGATATTGATACTGGGCAACCCTTGTGGCACTTACTGGTTTGTCCCTATTTGTTTGTATGTTGTGTTTTGGAGAGATACATTGCAATCAACTTTATTGCAAATATTTTCCATTGGTGTTCTAAATATCTTTATATTCAGATTTGGGAAGATTCAGAATTAGGCTTCTGTCTATCACCATTTTCTAAGAATTCCTTTATGCATCATTTTAAACATGACAAAATGTGGTTTTCTTCTTGTTAAAGAATAATCATGACATGTCCTACAATAAATCTATAACGGAAACAATGGAAAATAGTTTATCACATACCCTGTACTTTAGTCAATACAATGATGAATTCCTTAAATGACTATCATAATGATTAATATCTAGGTATTTATATTAGATGCTCTTTCAAATGTTTGTTTATTTTTTGTTTTCATTTTTGTTTTCATTGGTTCTGATTACTCTGGCACATACAGTTTTCTTCTGAAATGAACTAATGCCTAGAATGTTTGTACCATAAAATTAATAAAAATTATATGTGTGAGAAGTTGTAAAATTTTCCATTAAAACTGCACCAAGTACTGGGGACAGACATTAAATAGCTATCTATAATGAGTGCATAGATTTGAGTTAATGACAACACAAATTTGCATTTATAATTTTGAGCCATATACTTCATTCACAAGTTTTTAAAAAGAATATTACATCAGTAATTGTAATGCTAATAAATTGTAGATTACTGTTTAACTTTCTTTGTTTTACTCCAACCCTCAATCTCTCTAATGATACAGCGGTTTTAGCAAAGAACTGATAATAAGACCGAACTAAGTTTGTGGTATTCTATAGGTCAATTTTTAGTTTCAGAAATCACAAAGAATAGCAGAATAACAAGTACATCATATTAAATTATTAAGAAAATGGGGATATTATAATGTAAAGGCAATAAGAAGAAGATTAGGTAAAATTCTATTATAGTCCAGACTCTATCATTTTTAAGAAAATTTTTGTTAATGCCAGGTAATAACTGCATTGCTTTTCCATTAGCTGGTTTTAATGATTATGACTAATGTCTTTCACTTTGTAACAAAATTGAAAGCTTAGTCGTCTTGAATTAACCTCCTTACTGCAGCATAGAACAGAGGACTACATTAACCTTACAGAATTTTATACAGGGCAAAAACTTAATAAACGTTGTCTATATTTATAATGGAAGGGCAAAGACTCTCAGTTTGCTATATCCGCATTTTCAGATACTCTCCTTCCACTCTTTGTGGGCACATAAGAAATAGTGCTCATTTGAGTGTATTAAAATGCTTTTTTACTTCACAAACAAGGTAAGATAGAGAAAGGGGAGTTTCAAAGCCAAAACCTAAAACTGAAGCCTTTAAAAACTATGTCCAGTGGATTAGTCTCAGTAGACAGACTACATCATTTCATATGCTCCCATGGAACATCCAGCTCTTCAAAGATTTTGAGAAGGCTCCACATATATTTCCTTATTAATAGAGCTTGCCTTATATAGTACTTGCTCAACTGTTCTACTTTTTTGCTTCTTTCTCCAACCACCTCCCTCATGATTTTGTTCTATTTGGTACAATAGAAATAGTTATACCTCCTACTTCATAGCTCACATTTTTAAATTTGTTACACAGTGTAAAACAGTTTGACAAACCTTATACGTTTTATAAATGAAAGGCAATATAATGGCAACACTTCACCTCCATACAATATTGAATTTCTTCATATATACATTTTTGTAGATATTAATATTTATTCCTATGAAGTATTCATTAGATAAAAAAGCTATTTCTATAGTTGGAAAATGTATTGGAAAGTAATTAACAAATCTCATACATAATTAATGGCACATGCCATTGGGAACATCATCATGTTGAGATAGAGGTCACAATTAATGAATTAAATGACAAGACAAATAATGAATACTGGCTCTTCAAAATTTAATGGGAATTTCACATAGGTAATATTTTAGCTGCATTGTTTATAATGAATACCATTTATATAATAATACTTCTTTTACATAATTTTTTAATTCAGAATCTGAGAAGGGTTGCTGAATATGTCTGGACACATAAAGAGTTGGCTGTATGAGTTAATACCTGTTTGTATCTTTAATGTATTATAATGGATATTTAAATGAATACTCAACATGCAAAATCATTACAGGAATAAATTGTTCCCACTATTTTTAGCAGTTAGGAAAGTTCATTTGAAAGTTAATGTTGGTGACTGTCATAGGTGAAGTGCTAATAAATTATCCTCAGAAAGGGACATGACTTTCTTGGCTGTTTTACCTGAAGATTTTGTAAATGTGTGTTATTTGTCTAATGCTTATGAATATCATTAAAAAGTTCCAATATTAAAATTGCTTACTTAAGTCAATGTTAGACATTTAGAAAACATTTTTTTAATTCTTAAATTTGAACTCTTCTCTCTTCATATGCTTTTGTACTATTAGCTATTTTCTTTAGCTATAATACTAACTAGTATTAGTAAGCTAGAAGACTAATTACCGTTTATTTTCATGTAGAGAGAAAAGGTCGACAAAGTTATAAAAACCTTTTTATAATTTTCAGCTTACGTGAGAGTCAAACTCAAGTTTGTTGACATTCAGGGTAGCTTAATGTATATACCCATTTGTCAATTAAATTGCTCATGAGACACTAGTTTCAAACATATATCTCAAAATTCAAAAGACCATAGTATCATAAATACAAATATTTATAGTATTTACTTTGTTTTTATGAGAGCAACTTTGGAAGAAAGCATTTGAAAGCCTCACTTTAGTCTCTCATTAAATTCTAGTGATATATTGAACTTTTTTCCTTCTTAATGTATTCATAGAAGTTATTGGCTTCTTCACAAACTACTCAGATGTTTTCTGACCTGTTATCACTTTCAAAAATTAGGGTGATGCAAGGAGAAAATAAATTTCAACCATCTTTAATCAACGGATTACTTTCTTTAAAAAATCAAAGTAAAAGGCATGCATTTAAATTTAGCAATGACATTAGGTACATTAAAGTTGTAACCATCCATAGTTCTATCCTTAATTGCATTTTTTTCATATAATGGTAAGCCAGTATAATATAATCCAATTATATGAGGCTTCTAAATTATACTTGCATTTAAAATATTTAAAAATGACAATTCAAAGATCTCAAAAAACATTTTATTCATGTTATAAAAGTGAACTAATCAGATGATCTAGTGTACACACCTAAGCAAATTATAACATTCATTCAACTCTGATACTATTGCAAGTATTGGTTTTTGCTTCAAACCTTTATGGGAACATTCAAAACTAATAAATATAGAAGGCTTGTCATTTTTTTTTCCAGTGAACTGTGATAATCCTATAACATAAGAGGTAATTCTGGCACATTTAAATTATTCATTAATTTAGAACTTTCCAGTGTTATAATTTTCATTATTACATTTTCTCACAATGATTATAAGTGTTCCACCTGTCATGTCAAATATTTATTGCTGCTTGCAGACAAATGAAAACTATCTTCAAATAAAGGATGTTTCCATAGACACAACCTCTTTAATTACAGCTATTAAAAATACCATATATTAGATTTGTAAATAAATTGTTTTGGATCCTGATGCTTCATATACTGACTGCGTGACATTGAGGAGGTCACTAAACTTTCACCTGAACCTCAGTTCCATCATATACAAATTTGGCAAAAAAAAAAGCAGGTGAGAATAGAGACAAAATTTATTTAGCGTTTAGCCTAGAGTGTGTTCTTAATAACCTTTGTATTTTAGAATAGCTGTCAATGTACTATCTAGTAAGTTTCCATATATGGGCCCCTGGGTATTGCTATTATTAATATTCTACATTAGTATGGTATTTATTTAAATTTAAATTAGTGAAGCATTATTAACATATTATTAATTAAAGTCTATATTTTATTTATAATTTTTTATTTTTTACCTCATCTCTTTTCTGTTCCAGGATGCTTTCCGGGATTCCACATTAAATTCATACATCATGTCTTCTCAAGACTGTGACAGTTTCTCAGATTTTCCTTGGTTATCGTGACCTCAACAATTTGGAAGGATACAGCTAGGGCATTTTGCAGAATAACTGATTGGGTCATGGTTTCTTAGTGATTAGACTGGGGTTAAGTGTTGTGGGAAAGATCACAGAGGTGTCATTCTCATCATGTCATATCAAAGGCATATATGCTATCAGTGTGATTTATCACTGTTGATACCTGATTGAGGCAATATTTGTACAGTTTCTTGACTATGAATTTACTTTCTCCCTTCACTCTCCACACTGTGCTCATTTGAAGGCAGTCACCTTGCTAATCCACATTTAAGAAGTAGAGTTACATTCTACCTTTCTGAGAGGACCATATTTAAATTTTATTTGGAATTCTTCTGCAATGATCTGTATGTACTGGATTAGAGTTGGAGACAATGTGAATTCATGTATAGGAAGATTTTTGAGTATTTTCTTCATTTGTTTGTTTGATCATATACTTATAGTAGTATGGACTTAGGAATATTTGTTATAGTTTTGGCTCTAATTCAAAACTACATTATTTGTGTTTTTGCTCAAACTGTTTCCACTTGGCTATTGAGAGTGCTTTCAGTTGACATCTTGTTCTTTTGACATTCTTCCATAGACTTTGTTTTGCTTTTTAGCACGTCCTTGCCTTCTGGCACTTCGAGATGCTCCAGGCTCATCTTGTGTATTCCCAGCCCAGCCTTAGAACCAGCAATTTCCATTTTATTCAAGGAACTTTGGTTCCTTTTATCAGAATATAGTATAAGGCAATGGACACCAATGAGATATGTATGTGCATACTAAGCTGTGTAAATACACGTATATACATGTTTGTATATGTATCCATTTGTATTCATATTAAGCTAACAATGAGTTCAAGCTGGTGTCTCTGACTTTAATTTCATACTACATAGATCATTTTACATTTCCTCTTTCGCTTCTTTGTAATCACCCACACAGACAGTGAGACCTGGTCTCCCAGCATCTGCCACCCATTTACTTAATAATTTAATTCCAGTATACAGGAATATTCGATTCGGTTCACGTTGTCAACCATATCCCTCCTGTTGAGAACTTTGCCAACTAGAATGTAGTTCTTATGTACAGTTCCTTTAGCCTTTTAGCCTTTCAGTCTCCACTAATTTCCAGTTACTTAGGTCAGCAGTTTTTCCCTTAGCAACATTCAGTGAGATTATTGCATTTGTAATAAAATTAGATTAGTTTGTCATAGTTTACTTTCCATTCTGGCATTCCTTGACATCTGAAATGATTTTTAAAATTTGCATACATTAAGGTTCAATCTTTATACTATAAAGTTATATGGGTTCTGACAAATGCAGTGTTATGTATCTGCAACTATAGTACCATACAGAATAGTTCATTGCTTTTAAAAATCCTTTGTTCTTCACCTATTTAACCCTCCACACTACTAAACTCTTTTCAAATACTAATCTGTTTACCATCCCTATAATTTTTTATTTTCCACAATGTCAAATAGATAAAATACTACAATATATAGCCTTTCCAGACTAGCTTATTTGACTTAGTAATTTGTGATCTTCATTTATACCATTGTAGCTTTGCCCTGGTATTGACTGATGAAAAATTGTTTAGTTTCGTCTTTTGTTTTAGATTTCCTTTTTAAATTATATTTTGGGCATATACTTTTTGCTTTGAAACTCACCAACCTGAATCATTTGTTTAGCCTCTCCTCTTTTCCTTATTGCATAGAAAGATATCTAATTCCATAGCTAATGGCAGTTTTGTTCTTTATTTTACATTAAGAATACATTAGTTGTTTAAAAAGTATTTGCATAATTTTTCTTGCTTACTTTATTTTATAGTGTTCTTTGCTAATATTTATTTCCCCTTTCATTTCTATTTTCTCTTTTATTTTAGATTATTCATTTTCTTTTATAGTTAATATTAATCCTCTCTTTCTCCTCTGTTACACCTTTTGTGTTCCTTTTAACATGTTTTAACTATCTGGCTTACCATTTTTCTACCTAGTTTTCTTTATCTCTGAGTTTACTTGCCCACCCTTCTCCCATAATACACATTCTTGTAATTATTATTGGGCATCTTGATTATAATATATTCAAAATGGTTAATATAAGAAGAACTTAACAAAATAATTATTTTCAAATGTGGGCAAGGAATAAAAAGGAGTTGCTACTAGAATCAAAGAAGATAACTGTAGGAGAAAGGCTGCTTAATAGCAACGATGTGATTAAGTAGATAGACTACACAGTCCTTTGGACACACACTGCGGAGAGTGAGGAGAATATGGAATATAGCCTCCTTCTCTTACTGCCCTCTGATCTTCTGCCAGGGCTTTCTACTGGCCAAAAATAACTGGAAACCAGAGGGAATATGAATCTATACATGTTGTACACACAGAACAAATACCAGGTGCAAGAAGGATGCAGAGAATGTAGAGTTGATTCATCCAGCACAGTATTTTACGAAAATGCTTTTCTCTATTTCAACAATGTGAAATTTTACACACACACACACACACACACTCGTACACATACGTTTCTATCTACCTATTTATCTTATCTACTTATCTATCTACCTGCCTACCTAACTGCCTGCCTATCTGTCTGTCTCCTCTTTATAACAGTACAAAGAATGTATATATGAGGTTAGTGGTATCTTTGCAGCTTTGAAATTACATCACAAATTCCTCAGGACACATCTCTCTTTCTCAGGAGCCTTAAGGGTTTGTTTCTCTCATATTCTTCTTCATCCTGATAATTACCTCCTAACTCATTTTCGATCTTAATAGACCAGAAAAAGAGTAAAGCAATTATGATTTGCCAGATGAAGGCTGATATGCTGGCTTTCATCTTCTCAATTAAGTGATCACCTCTTTATTCAACTTTTTTCCTACTGTTTAAACATGAAAATATGTGGATTAGTCACAACAACTTACCAAACTCTTTATCTTGCTCTCTCCTCTTCCATTCAGACACATGGCAAATACAGCAAACCTAGATGCTTGCTAATCTTGGGAAAAGCTGAGGTCTTCTCCCTTGCATTTCTTTTCTTTTGCTTTTTCTTTTGTATGACAGCAGAGTTTGAAAAAAAAATCTCATCTGGAGAAGGCATGACATAAATGGCCTTTTGCTATACTCTAATCTAGATATAGAGGAGGGGGAAATGTATTTCTCCTGTTTTCTTTCCCTTTAAAATTCTTTTTATTTGAAATAATGTCCATTTGTTTCTACTAATACAGATATTTCCTAGGCTTGAGTTTAAATATTAAAAATGAAGAAAAGGTAAAACAATATTAGTCTTAATGTATGGTTATAGGGAAAGGAAGACAAGAAAAATATAAGTATTCAGGCAATTTTGCATGTCCTAATCTAATAATGCTATCACAAGTCTCCTTTCCTATGTGTCATTTTTAACAATGGATCACATAGATGAATGATACTCCTTGTTGCACTAAAAGTTCTTGAACAATAAAATATGTTCTACTTTGATCATTTGTTTATCTCTTTGAGAATTACCGAAACTAATTGCTTCTACCTTAGATAAAAATTAAGGTATAATAACTGTAAGTAGTATTTACCCATTTACACATAGAGTTCTGTGAGTTTTGAAGAAACATATAATCCTACACACCACTGCAATGCAAATAAAAAAACTATTGCTAAATCCTCCCCAATGCCCCTTTGCTTCTGTCTAGTCAAATCACTCTCACCTGTAGCTCCTAGCAACTATTGATTTGCTTCCTGACCCCATAATTTTGCCTTTGTATGAATGTCATAAAAATGAAATAGAATATGTTGCCATTTGAGTTCACCTTATTTCATACCTTATTTTGAACTTATATATATATATCATTACATATATCAATAGATTGATTTTCTTAATTGACAATAAATACTCCATTCTACGGTATAACATAGTAGGTTCATTCTCCATTTAAATAATATTTGGGTTATTTCCAGTTTTTGAGGTTACTAACATAGTCAGTATCAAAATTCACATACAGGATTTTCTGGGAAAATAGGTTTTAGTTTTTCCAAATGAAGTAGAATCATGGAATTGAAGCTCATTGTATAAAACACATAACCACTTGCTCTGTATCAGTCAGCACTTGATATTGCCATTAAAAAATTCTGCCATTATAATAAATTTTTATTGCATTCATTGTGGTGTTTTTCATTTTTCTAATGTCTAATGATTTTGAAAATATTTTCAGTTGCCTGTTTGCTATCTGTATAATTTATTTGATAAAGTGTCTTTGGAAATTATCTTTGAGTTAGGAGAATTATTAATATATTATTGATAAGAGTCATTTGGCAGATATGTGATCTGCAAATACATTTTTCTTCAATATTATGGTATGTCTTTTTATTCTACTACCAATATCCTCTGTGAAATAAAAGTTTTACATTTAGATGAAGTCCAAATTATAATTTGCTTTCTTTTATAGGTCATGTTTTGTGACATAATTTTGAGAAGACTTCAGCTTTTCCCAAGATTAACAGATGTCTAGCTATGCTGTATTTGCCATGTGTCTGAATGGAAAAGGAGAGAGCAAGAGAAAGAGTTTGATAAGTTGATGTGACTAATCCACATATTTTCATATTCAAACAGTAGAAAAAGAGTAGAATAAAGAAGTGACAAAGATGCTCTCGCAAGTTTTCCTCTGGAAGTTTTATGGTTTTACATCTAAATCTGTGAACCATTATGATTTTGAATAAGAGTAGTCAGAACAGACAAACCTATCCTCCTAGATCTTAGAGGGAAATCATCTCATCTTCTATCATTAAGTATGATGTTAGCTTGAGGTTTTTATAGATGCCCTTTATCAGGCTAAAATAAATCAAGCTTCTCTTTTTATTTCATAGTGTGCTAAGAATTTTTATCATGAATAGTTGTAGAATTTTACCAAGGTCTTCTAATGCATTAATGGATACTACCATATGGTTTCATTTTTAATCTTTTGATATGATGAATTTAGTTACTTAAATACATTTATCATAAAACCAATTTTTAAATTTTATCAACTTTCTCTTATTTTTCTATTCTCAAGTTCACTAATTCTTCACCTTTTAAAATTATTCTCTTTCTTTTGCTCCTTTGAGGTTTAATTTGTTCTTATCTCACCAGGTTAAGAAGAAAATTTAGATATTTGATTTTGAACCTTTATTTTTAGCATCAGTATTTAATATTCTAAATTTTTATATTATTAGTGTTCCAGCTTGTATTTTTTCATATCATTGTTAATATTTTCAATTACTTTTATGATGTCCTTTTTGACCCATGGGCTATCTAGAGATATGTTGTTTAATTTATAAGTATTTGTAGATTCTCCATGTGTCATTCTGTTATTAATGTCTAGAATAATTATATTGTTATCACATGAAAGATTAGATATAATTTTAATATTTAAAAATTTATTAACATTTCTTGTATGACCCTAATATTTGTCTGTGAATATTTCATGTGGACTTGAAAAATATTGTATTTTGTGCCTGTTGATTGTAATCTATAGTGTTGCTCATATTTTCTATAAACTTGGTGATTACCAGTTCTATTTGCTTTTGCTTCATGTACTTTGAAGCTCTCTTGTTCGATGAACACTTGTTTTGTATTGTTATGTCTTCTTGGAGATGTGCCCATTTTTCATGTGTAAATTGCTTCATTATTTCTGATAATAATCCGTGTTGAAGTCCACTTTGATGTTATTAAAGGTACTCCAGCTTCCTTTTGAATCACATTTGCATGATATATCCTTTCATTCTTTTTGCATTTAAAGTATTTATTCTTTATATTTGAAGTGAATTACAAGTTACAGTTGGGTTTTGCTTTTTTACACAGTTTAAAATGTTTATCTAGTTAATATGGTTAGACCATTAAGAGTCAATGCAACTTTTGATATAAATGGAATACAATTTATCATATTGCTAATGTTTTCTACTTGTTACCTCTGTTCTTTATTTCCTCATTATTGCCCTTTTCCAGAATATTTCAATAATACCTTTTTAAATATCCACTACTGATTTAACATTTGTACTTTTTCTTTTAATACTTTTAGTAGTTACAGCAGGGTTTATAATATACATCTTTTATTAAACAGTCTATCTAAATAATATTGTACAACTTTACATATAGTAGAAAGCAAGAAAGTTAAAATTTTACTGTGCTCACGTTAGATAGAAATAGACCCCCACTTGGATTAGCTTCTCCTGGCCAGAGATAAGAAAACATAAATGTCAATAAGAATAATAATGGTGATAGACTAAAATAAACACAAATATGTTTAAATAATTGAGGTCAAATAGATAATTTAAAATAGAAAGTAACATCATTGGTCACTTTTGGAGAATGCTAGTGAACATA
The DNA here is from genome assembly GCF_006542625.1 of Nomascus leucogenys. Taxonomy (NCBI): domain Eukaryota; kingdom Metazoa; phylum Chordata; class Mammalia; order Primates; family Hylobatidae; genus Nomascus; species Nomascus leucogenys. The sequence goes on along the minus strand of NC_044402.1, from coordinate 94,511,311 downwards.
CTTAATGTTTTGAAAATAATTGAAGACTAAAAACCCCAAATTCAAATCTAATTCACACTTATTAAAACCCATTTTCTTAAACACCTGTTGTAATAACACTGATGAAAATCAGTAAACAAAATATCAATTTAAAATAATTTGCTTCTCCATTTCCTTTTGAGGTTTTTAAAAACAATAGTATGAGGTTGATGATAGCCATCCACATGCTCTTATTGCTCTGATTTTGAAACTCTGACTATATGGAATACACTATATATATGGTTATAATAGAAACATGTTGGATCCCAAGATGTATCCAATATTATTAACGCTTAGTATACTTATATAAAATGCCATCTTAAATTTACTAATATGACCTACAAATATGAATGATTTGTGAACATGATGAATTATATCTCTGTAAACTATTTCTTCACTCTCTGTGGTTCTTTAGAAAAAGGATGTTCCTGAGAAGTTGCATTAAAATATATCATTGATATAAAAGAACTACTGTGAATGAATCAATTGCAAAGAGCTACTAAGTGATAGTCTCATTTCCATAGAAATGGCCTCATTATGACTAAATACTGAAAATCTATGAGGACAGTATTGTTTAGAATAAGTCTTGCAGCACTTTCCTTTCTACTAACTCATATAAATATCTTCTTTTATGTTTTAAATTAAATGATTTGAATTCATCATGCACATGAGAAGACATTCTCAGATTTTCACTCTTAACTGTTAGTTCTATTATTTGTGTAAGTTTACTTAGGCCTATAATAACAATAAACCGAGATGAGTTATATATTTTTGCATATTTATATAAAATATGCTTCTTTTCAAAGTTGCAAGCAATGTCTACCTTTTCTTCCTTCTTTTGAAATAACATATAAAAATGCAAGATGATGAGCTTTATATAAATAGATTGTTATGAAAATAAGCACCTACTCTTTTCTCCATTCTTTGACCAATTCCTTAAGCCTAATAACTTCTGTCAACCCAAACACTCACAATTACAGAAACACATACACATAGTATGTAAGAGTATCTGCAGTTGTACATTAACTTACATAGTAATTACTACTCACATCTCTTGCTATCCCTACTTCATGTTTTTTATAAAAAAATGATTTTACAGTTTGCTTAATGGTACAGAAGAATCATTAATTCATCATGCCTACAACTTTAAAAACTGAATTATTTTACTTTCAGAACATGCTTATCACCTCTAATGCTCTCAGGGTCAAATGTAAATATTGAAAGTCATTGTTAATACATAAGTAGGAAATAAAGAATATCTGCAAAAAGACAAAGTCTTTGTCTAGTAATTTTCTTTGCTTGAGACTGACTATATCCATATATTTTACTAATACTTTATATGTACGAAATCAATCCTCAGAATAAAATTCTAAGAGAGTACTCATTGAACTTGCTCAAAGTTCCACAGCAAGCAAATTTAAAACAGTAGGCTTGGCTTCAGGGTCTGGTTTTTGCAACTGGAGGGTGGTCTATAATAACTTTATTTACCATAATACAAATAAAAAATCATAATGAAAAGGAAGCATATATTCTAATATGGCAAATTATTGACCACATGTGACTTGCTAATGTAAGATGTTTGTTTTCTAATGCCACAAAAAAGAGTTTTAAAAGGCACTATAACTGGGTATTGTGATTTTCTAGAATACAATTATAACATAAACATTTTGTCTCACTGAATATTGTTTCAATCTTTTATGCTAAATGCCTGCACCTGCAAGAAATTGAATTCTCCAGACAACAAAATTAGGAAAAAGTCTATCTGATAAAGCTCATAGAAAATTGTGATAAGATAGTTTCTCAGATTAGAATTGATATCCTTCTTTACTTTTATTTCACACATAATTCTAACAAATACGTTCATCAGATTTTCTAGCTTATATCCAATTAGAAATAATAATAAGACAATAAAGGCATTGTTTATTCTCAAGTGATCAGTTTGTAACTGCTACTGACAGCATATAAAAGTCAATATATGTACAGCATACATAGAAGCAGTTTTTATTAACCTTATTAAAAAATGTTCAGGTGAGTTGCTATCGAAAAAGGAATGACAAGGATCAAAGTACAAACTATGATGGAGGAAACTATTTTAACTTTTTTGAAGTAAAAATTAATTTTATTTTCAAGCAGCTATTATGCATAACGAGAGTAATTTTTCACTTTAAAGACCTCAAAGATGAAGCTTTACATACTTCTCGGCTGAAAGCAAAATATTCTTTATGTTGAAATATTTAGTCTATTTTATTTTTTCTAAGCTGAAAGAAAAATATTCCTTATGTTTAAATATTTAGTCTATTTCATTTTTTCTGCCATAAAATATCTAATCTAGCTTTATTATGTGGAAACATTTGTGTTATAGCTATATCCATAGTAAAAACAAACAGAACAATGTCTACTTTCCACCAAAACTAAACTTACCATTATAAAACTATAAGAATTCTATATCTTTTCATTGCTTAGTGCACTACATGACACATATTAAGAATTCAGTAAATGCAGCTATTATCATTATGATTTTAATGATAATAATTTTAATAACAAATAATTTTTATTAAGATTTTAATAATTATTGATAATGTTATTATTAATGGTAAGTCATGGGGGAGTGCCAAAAATGAGATATGGGTAAGCCATATTCTGGATTTATACAGAACACTACCTTTCAACTAAAAAATGAAACTTACTAAAGAATGCCTTGGAAATCTAATATTAAAACTAAACCATCCCTTCAATAGAAACTTCAGGTAAGTCATCTTTAGGCCTATGACCAATCCTCAAATGTGTAACTTCACAAATAATTAGCTTTGCAACTGGCATATTGAAGAAAGAAGAAAAGATCCTGTACTTAGGTATACCATGTAAAGCTTGGCAAGGGAATGCATGTGTCAAGATAAATCACATAGAACTTACCAGGGACTGAATCAAAACAGGCGGAAAAGGGTATTTCTTTCTAATGCAACAAGAAGTCTGACAGAAGTCCCTTTGTGATTCCTGAAAAGAAGATTGTAATCATCTCTTATTTCTTCCAACCTGCCTTTCCCTGACCATAAGGCAGAAGACAGGACTAAGGCCCTGATTGTGGTTAAGTGTGAGGTCCTCAGGCTTCAGGTCTCTGTCAGGTTTGCTGTCCAGCTCTTACAATCTCTCTTCAAACTGCTCACGTTCCTGATACTTCTTGTGATCACAGAGCTGTGAGGGTGATATATTATCTTCTAAGATATAACAAAATACCACCGTGTAATTAAGTCAAATAGCAATCTTAAGGTAAAGTTTGCATTAATTCCATGAATATTTGGAAACAATATGTAAAAACAATCTAGAAAATTACTTGTAAGTATTTAACCTGATATATATTTAACAAGTAGGAGTTTTTGAAACTAATGGGCTCTCTAATTTTAGAATTCACAATTCTGATATTTGGAAGGAGCCATGCTTAACATTCTATGTGTAATTACTACCTTGGAAGTAAGAAAAAAAAAAGAAAGAAGAAAGAAAGTTGTTTCCTAAACTAGTAAGGTTGTTAAAGGTATAAACCCTGGAACAAAATATCTTTGGTTTGAAATTCAAGATTTTCCATATAATAAATACCATTTAAGTTCTCTGTGGCCATAGCCTCGTCCATATTCTGGGGATGATCATAGTCTTTACATCAAAGGATTGTTATGAAGGCTAAATAAACTAAGTTCTGTAAAGCACTTAGAACAGCATCCAGCAAGTAGTAAGCTCTGTGGAAGTATTTGGCTTTTCATGTATTTCTTACCTTATAAAAATAGAACCAAGGTCATGAGACAGAGTTAATTAAGTATAATTTGACTCAGAATATATTAAACATAAGTATAGTTAGGTAATGATAAAACTGAAAAAAATTGATTTATTAAATTTGTTTACTTAGAGAACTAGAGAATTAATTGGAAAATTAGTAATCAGACTTTTACTCTTTTTATTGTATTTTATGAGGCTCTAGGTTGATACAATATAAGGCCCCATAGTAGAGTAACTATACACCAAACCTATTTCTTCAGTTCTTGTTCATCCTTGGCACACACATTCTAGCTTTTAACTATCAGATATACTGAGTCTTTTACTATCAGAATAACTCATAGCCACAAATTTTGAATGAAAATGAAGCACATTATTTCCAGCCTCGGTCATGAACTAATCTCCCACTTACAATCCTTTATCCCCTTTCCCCTTCCACTGGCTTATTACCCATAAAATGAGATTTTTGGAAGTCATATGTTGAAGATGATGAGACTATCAGATGGTGGTGGCCTTTATCTCAGAATTACAAATTCTAACAGAAGAGGAGAGCCACCTACCAACAAAGAAGACTAAATAATACATTTTTTAGATGACCAAGAGTTAAATCTCTATCCTAGCTTGCTATTTTTTTGTGTGTTAGAGATTAAGGAATTACTTTAAGTAATATTTCTCTGCTCCAGCTTCTGTTGTCAGTGACAGAGTTTGGTGAAACATACACTTTTTCTCTGAATGATGATAGTTTTGTTTACCATTAAGGTTCAAAATTTTCATGTCCCCTGTCTTCCCACCTTTGTGCACAGTCACCACCAATGACAAATTAAAGCTGCTCCATCTTAAAGAAGACCTAGTACCCAATCTTTGTCTTCTACAGATGAAGTTTCAAGAGCATTTGAGACATACTTTGTTTTGTCATCTCTAGTTTAATGGAAACTTTTAAGATTTAAATTTTTCTAATATGTCTTATGCTCACTTTTTTATGGTCTCTTAGAAGGAAACAAAACACATCTGAAGTTCTTAGGCTGAATTCAGCTTTTATAGTTTAAAGATTCCTGCTCATCATATTTAAATAAAACATTAGTTTGCAATAATGAGTCAGTGTGTAACCTAACTTAATTAACTACTTGAGGGAAGTAATAAAGTAGTAATTTAGTCTACTCACTTTCACATGATAAATTGAAATCACTGAGTCATTTTCTCTTATTTTTTTAGAAAAGAGATTATAGATAATTGGTGTATGTGTATTTTCTATTTGAAATTATTACTCATGATATAATCATTTTTAAAAGTACTATATCTGTGTACTTGTATGTACATTTTTTTTGAATAAAATGCCTTAGATACCATCTTGCAGAATTCGGGAGAATATTAAATTAAACATAAGCAGAGGCTGGGCATGGTGGCTCATGCCTGTAATCCCAGCACTTTGGGAGGCCGAGGCGGACCAACCACCTGAGGTCAGGAGTTTGAGACCAGCCTGGCCATCCTGGTGAAATCTCGTCTCTATGAAAAATATAATTATCTGGGCACGGTGGCGGGCGCCTGTAGTCCCAGTTACTCGGGAGGGTGAGGCAGGAGAATCACTTGAACATGGGAAGCAGAGGTCACAGTGAGCCGAGATTGTGCCATTGCACTCCAGCCTGGGTGACAAGAGTGAAATTCCATCTCAAACAAACAAACAAACAATAAAAAACAAACAAACAAAAAAACCCATAAGCAGAAAGTGATCAATATTATAGTGCCAACATAATGGCTTTTACTTTATGAAAGAGCAAGACAGAAATGTGACTGAGACATTTCTATGATGGACATAAATACTTGCTTTGAAAATGTACTAAAAATATTCTCAATTTTTCTAACTTCTAGCTATACATTCTAGCAGAAAAAGAAATAGGAGGGCAATAGCAATGGTCTAAGTGTTTTCTTGTCTTCCCCAGTCATTTTATTTGATAAAAAGCAAAGACTAAAATAGAAAAAAAGTATATAAAAGAGGACAGTGTCATTTTATGGAATCCTTAATGCTGTCTTAAAATGTTTTAATTTTCCACTGATATTAAGCGTGCACACAAATGTATACATATATTATTTTTTAAATGATAGAAGTATAAACTGGATACTGCTAATATCTAGGAAGCACAGATGCCAGTTATTTATTTCTTCTCAGCCCCAAATTTACTCTTTTATACTTCTTTGTGAAAATTAACCCAATTTTAATCCCTTAGATTTTAATTCAAGTAGAAAAGTATACAAATGTATAAGTAATAATTGGCCTGTGGAAGGAATTCTAAATACACATTAAATTCTTTTGGCATTGGAAGTCACTGTTGAGAGTGCAATATACCAGTGATAAAATGGTTGCAAGGGTAAAAGAACAAGATATATTTTATACGAATGTATAGAAATTGCAATTTCATCTATCTATATATCTTTCCATTATCTACCTATATGTCTATGTATCTATCTCTATACCTCTTGTAGTAATATAGCAGAGTCAGTTCAGCTTATCTTCAAGTTTGCTAGAGGATTTCAGGCATATTTTCTTTTTCTAGTAAATCATGATATTAATCTTAGATTATGTAAAATATTCAATGGTTTGCATTCCCTGCAAATTATACTAAATTGTTGTTTATCAACATAGAATATTTTCTAATTGTAAATCTGTTTGTAGGCAGACAGACCAGAGGGAATACAACTAAATAAAACAAGAAGTAGTGCTACCACATCTTAATAAATAGAATAACATTTTATACAATGTGTGATAAACAGAATTTCTTCCTCATGTCATGGCAATTTAGACTTGTTTTAGCATTTTAAAACATTATAAAGTAGAATCTAAGAATTAATAAATAAAATATCAGATAGCAATATGTAACATAAAGCTTTAATAAAGCTTTTAAAAAATATCCATTCCAGGGGAAACTAATTTTTAGTCTATTAGTAATATTCCAATGCCTCAGAGATGTAGCCAATAGTCTCTGTTTCATTTGTTATTTAAACAAAGCTGTTTGAGGATATAGAATTAACTTTCCCTTGAATAGGAACAGTGTAACTAGAGACATCTGTGGAAAAAATTCACAAACTATCATACTGTTTTAAATTTACTTGGCTTCCCACATTTGGCTAATGACTTTCATGCCTCAAAATTTATGTGTGCATGTGCATATGTGGGCCATGAAATTAATTCATGACTCATATTTCTATTAAGAAAGAAAGGTATCATTTGCTTAAAAACAGTAGTTGCTAATTGCAGAGAAGTATTTACTGAAGTCTTATCCATAAAGATGGTTCCACAAAATTGTTGCATGTCATTATGTCATATTGACTGCCCACTGAAATATTTTCCAAAAGTTAATAGTTAAGATTTGAAAAAACTCTCTTCCATACTTCTATAATTTTTAGGCCCATCCCTTTGGTTAGTCAAACAACATTTTCTAATATATGTCATAGTGTAGAATCTCTTCCATATTTATCTTTTTAGTTTTACGTTTGGAATATATTATTCATTATTGCTTATTTTTATGAAATATTTGCTATGTTTATAGAGTAAATAATATAACTAACATCACATATTTATTTCGTATACCTTTCCTGAATGCCTGCTGTTTGGGGGTGGGGGTGGGGGCATCAAGTTAGGCACCAAATAGATATAATGAGAAAAAGACATTAGTTTTTTTCCTTCAATGAACTTACATATTTTGAAATTAATAACAAATACCGTGATCTTTTGAATCTTTTTATGAAATGGTCTTTTTGGTAACACAGATATTCAGAGACAAAGTAAAAGGCAGAAATATTCAGAAATGTCAGAAAAACAACTCTCTTTTCTTCAGATAAGGATGTGCTTTTGCTGATGCTAAATTCTGCCCAAGTACAAGTTAAATGTTAAAGATTTCCTTATAATGATGTTTATTTGTTAATACATGTCTTTTGTGAATGCAGATGGAAGTTTGAGAACTAAAGGAAATAGCATAGGAAGACTTTATTAGCTTTGCCAAGAGTATCTTTGTTTAGAGTATCTTTAGATGTTCTTTAATTACAGAAAATCCCACAGGATATTTGGAAGAAAGAGAAATGCCACAAAAGATACACTATCACTGGATCTGCAATGTGAGCTCTTCTTTTACAATCAGTTTCTCTATCTTTATTAAATAAACCGGTGACTTATATTAGGGATATGTGTATTTTCTCTTTTTTCAAACCCACAACCTAAAGGAGTCAGATTAGGAGCATAAATCATACATAGATAAAAACAGGCAAACTATACAGAATATACTGTATATCATACCCAAAAATAGGTTCTAAAACTAAAAGGAAATGAAAAATGCTTGAATAAAATTTTAGTAGCTAGCTGATATGGTTTGGCTGTGTGTCCCCACCCAAATCTCACTTTGAATTATAATAATGCAGGGTGGGACCAGGTGGAGATAATTGAATCAGGTAGGCAGTTTCTCCCATACTGTTCTCATGATAGTGAGTTTGTTCTCACAAAACTTGATGGTCTTATAAGGGGCCTCCCCCTTCACTAGGCACTCATTTTCTCTTCTGCTGCCATATGAAGTGGTGCCTTCCACGGCAATTGTAAGTTTCCTGAGGCTTCTCCAGCTATGCAGATCTGTGAGTCAATTAAAGCTCTTTCCTTTTTAAATTACTCAGTCTCATGTATTTCTTCATAACAGCAGCAGAACGAACTAATTCACTAGCTCTTCTGTGTTAACAAAGAACCCTAATATTTCAGTGGCTCACAAGAACAGACATTGTTTTTGCACACCTTAAATGTTAGTGGATCAACTAATATCTTTTCACTTCATGAGTTTTATCATCCTGGGACCCAGGATGAAATAACATACCCTATTTAAGACATTATTTTTAGTAACAGAGGGAAAGAGAACAAAAGCCAACCATACAGTAGCTCTTAAAGTATTTGTTGGGGCATGGCTTACATCAGTTCTGCTTAGCAGATGGCTGAACCCAAGGAAAATGAGGGAAAATGGGGTGAAAGTGTACACTCCCACACAATTATCACTGAAAGTCACAGGGTTACATGCAAGAATGCACAAAGAAGAGGAAAGCAAACAATCGAGTTCAATACTACACTGTAACAAGATGAGGATTAAGAAAGTTTGAATAAACAGAGTTATTGTTGAGCTCAGGTAACCAAGGAGACTAGGTGGGATTGTAAGAAAGAAATGGAATGTCAGATACTTTGTTCTGAAAGAGGAAAATCTAGAAATAACAACTAGTGATAGAAAAAGAGAGAGTATATGCTAAGAATAATCAGACAGGATTAATACTGCTGAAACTGTTCAAGTGTACATTGTAATTATGATCAATATACTGGAGTTTCATTAAAACATTCCAAAATTCAATTTATTCTGATTTTTGAGCCATGCTAAAATCACATTCTGATTAGAACACTACTTCTTCTGAATCTTCCAAATATACTTTTGATTCACTCAAATTTTGTGATTTTTAAATAAATTATGAAATATAAAACTTGCCAAAACCAGGATGTAGGATATTACAGATGACAGGGGCCAGGTTATCCATCTCAATGACCTCAGGTTTCCACAGGAAACACGGCCTGAGAAACATTACCTATTAATTTTCCAATTTTTTTGCATAGGATGAAGGTAATATATCTATCTGATTAATGTTATAGAAAAAAATGTTCAGAAAGGGTACAAGTCCTTCCGGGTTCTCTTTTATTTTTTAGTTCAGTCTGCCAATAGAGAGGGCTCACTCTGTCCTCCTCTCTGCAATGAAATTAAAGAACCGTGCCTGTGAGGGATTTCATGCTTACATATTGCCCATAAAACTTAGTAAATGAATCTATCTAAATCAGAGAATACTAGCAAACTCTTTGTCTGAAAATCTGTAGCAACATCCTCCAATTAGCTATTTATGACTAATGCTAATGTTTTTATCTCCAGTTGTCTGACTCTTCTATAGATAACCTTGTGACTAACAAGACTACAACCCTCAGGAAAAGCAGGAATTCTGAGCCTCAGAGAGGTGCCCAGTATTACTATACAACATGTTCCCATTTATTGTAGTCTATCCCAGGAACTTGACATGCAGCAATAAAAAAGATTGTAAAAGTCACTTGTCTTGTAAAATTATTCTTCATTGGAAGAAAACTAATATAAACAAATTAAGAGATTAAAATGATATAAATTAATAAAAATTGCTATGAAGAAATAAAAACTAAATATAAGAAAGACTTAGGGAAGAGCTCTTTAGATAGGATGGTAGGGAAATATGTCCCTGCATGGATACATTCACATTAGAAATCAAGTTGCTTGCATGGATTCAGAAGATCAAGGAAAGAGATTTTTGGGGTCTACTGAAAATGTTCTAAAATCTTAAAAAGATGCATGGCATGTGTACAAGCCTACAAGCCATCAGGTGCATTTTTCACTGGGAGGAAGGATTGGGATTCACTAACTTCTGATTTTGAACACTCAGTATGACAATCTAGGCAAACTTTTATTCTCATATATAAGTTTATAAATCTATCTAATAGCAGAATATTAGATATTCCCTTCTCTCCCTTATATTTCTGGGGGAAAAATCTAAGGCAAAGTCTGATATGCACATACTTGGGACACCTCTAAGTTTGCATGCTGCATCTATCACCAAATGCCTGTCTGAACTTGGACAAATTACAAAACCTTCTGTATTCCAGTCATCTTACTGGTAAAATGAAGGTTGTAATATTCTCATGGGATTGCTCAGAATATTAAATAAAAGAAATAAATTACTTACCATAGCATATGCTATAGCAGTAAATAATAACTATTATTATCCACATCTACAATTATTATATACTTATGCATTAAATTAAATTACTAATTCTTTGTTAAATCCTCATGAAACAGAAAGGACTTTTAACTAGTTTCTATACTTAGTTTTCCTATAAATCTCAATTTCTAACTCTTTGAAAAAAATCTTAATTATGATTAGTAAATTGAAGTGTGAAATTTAATGAAATCATCATGCCATACTAAGTAGTAGATCTTAATCACACTGAGTAACACTTTTGTTTACCACTTGTTCTTTCTGATGATCTAGCTGGTCTGATGATGAGACTCTCCTGTAGTGATCCTCAAACAGATCATCAGGCTTCTAAATTGGAATACACTGAGGAAGGTTCCTTGAATTTCTCTTTTTAGCAGGCCCAAAGTGACTATTTTAATTTAACAAATTTGTGATACTATGACATAAACCTATTCAAGGTGTATTAATATAATATATAATTAATAATTTATCCAAGGTTATATAATCAGAACAATAGGAAATATTATAGTAGCAAACATATATCTCATACTTTTTGCCACACATATTAGAGTGCTCAAAAATATCTGGGGTGCCCTGTTCGATAAGGTGATTGCTCATCTACATCCTGGACAATTCAGGCACAACCTTGTGATTTGCTTTGCCCAACTGAATAGGTGTCGAAATGATATTTAAAGGTTTCATAAAGTTTACTTGTTTGAATCGGAATTCAAACAAAGTACATTCATGATATACCATGTGTATTAGTCAGTTCTTGCACTACTATAAAGACATACCTGAGACTGGGTAATTTACAAAGAAAGACGTTTAATCGGTTTACAGTTCTGTGGGCTCTATAGAATTCTGCTTTTGGGGAAGCCTCAAGAAACTTAAAATCATGGTGGAAGGGTGAAAGGAAAGGAGACACATTTTCACATGGCTGGCAGGAGACAGAAAGAGTGAAGTGGGGGATGCCACATACTTTCAAACAACCAGATCCCGTTAGAACTCTATCAACAGTCAGGACCATTAGAAAGCACTCTCAGGATCCAATCACCTCTTGCCAGGCCCCACCTCCAACACTGGGGATTACAATTCAATATGAGATTTGGGTGGGGACACAAAGCCGAACCATATCACCAGTTCTCTTTCCTTCTATCAAAGAGGCAACATTGATTCAAAGAAAGTTGCTCACCCAACTTTCTTGGAGTATTTTGGAGTAATAACTAAGTGGAGAACAGTCCCCAGAGTATCTGAGATTGATCAGTAGAGGGAGTGAAATGAACATTTTTGCTGTGGAAAGCCAATGTGTAACATTTGGCACCACAGCATAAATTACTCTATCCTTACTGAAGTTGCATATAATTTAGATGAAAATATTATTTAATAATAATGCTTCTCTAGTTAAAAAATAATTTTCATAATTAATATATTTAAAATTCAGGTCACTGCGTCATGTAATATTTTTCTAAAACATTTTTTCTGTACTCCTTTTCTGCAGTTTCACTCATTTCATTCTGTCTTGAATATGCACGAATCCGTCTTTCACCAACCCCTTCTAAACTCTTGCAAAGATCCCCAAAGATTCTTCTGGACTCTTGCAAAGATCCCAAAAGGCATACATGTTGCTAAATCTAATAGCCAATTCTGTCCCCTTTTATGGGTTTTATCTGCTATTTTTGACACAGTTGAATACTTCCTCCTACTTGTATAATCTCTTTTTGTACTTTTAGGACATCAACCTTTTTTTTTTTTTTTTCGGTGTGTGTCTGTCTGTCTGTCTGTTTCTTAGCTCTCTAACTTATCCTTCTCGGTCTTCTTCGCTGGATTCTTTTCACCTTCCTAAACTCTCACCATTTGAATGCCCCAGGGTTCATGTAGGACTTCCTGGCTTCTATATTTATAATAGCTTGGTGACCCATTAGTCATATAGATAACTTGGTGGCCTTTAAAAATGAATGTGTCAATTCATGTAATTTCTTCATCCAAATTACACCAGTAGCTTCACATTTCACCCAGAATAAAAGCCAATGTCCTCATAAAGGCTTAGAAAGCCCTATTTTATCTGACTATACTGACTCTGTTTTTCCCTTCTATTCTCCCCCTTGTTCAATATGGCTATAGCCACACTGGCCCATTATTATTTTGCTAACATAAAAATCAAATATTTCTTCTGATGGGGACACTCTTCTCCTCTGTCATCCCACAGCTCCTTTTTATGTTACTTCATCTACTTGTGGTTTTGTTTGTTTTTGTTTTTGATAATCTTATCTTTTCAGTGATGCTGTGCCTTACTGACATTTGTCATGTAGTAAAGGTAATTGGCCAAACAGCACCACAGAATCAACCTCCTGGAACAATGCTTATCTGAGAAAACTCACAGAAAAAAAAAAAAAGACTAGTAGCAATAGTCTTATGTTTATAAACTATTCTAGAGAAATACTTCAAGACAATGTAAAACCAGAAAACAGAGTCTTTGAAAAGTACCTTGACATTTGAATGGTGAAGCTACGTGATTAGGGAGCAACAATCTTTCCCCCAGTGGGATTAAAGAGCAGCATGATAAAGCAACTTCACATAAAAGAGCCTTTGTTTCTTATTCATCCTGAAAAATCATTATTTATGTTTAGGAGTGCTACTAGCTTCTTATTGGCCAGTTTTCTAGAACTTATGCCTTTTGGTTGCAGCCATATAATGGGACAGGTACCATCAAGATTCACTACACCAGTTTTCATAATTGCAGAACACTGTTTCTTTCCTAGCATACTGGGCAGTTGAGTTCTAAAGCCATTAGTTAACAAAAATATATTGCCATATACACTGGGAAACATTTTGTTTTCCTAAAGATTTAATGAGCTTAAAACCCACCAACTTAATATTGTAATAGTGCTTCATTTCCCAGTACTCACTAACATTTTTCCTGCTTTATTGCTCTCCAAAAGACTTACTTACTATCTGTCATATGATAGGTTTTAATTAATTGCTTATTGACTTTCTCCTCCACTATAATATAAGCTCCATTAAGTGAGCAATTTGAATCAGTTTTGTTCACCACTCTATCCCCAGAGCCTAGAATGGTGCCTGGCACTAGTAAGATATCAATACATTTTTGTTTAATATAAGTAATTAAATACAAATTAAATGAAAGTACAAAAAAGGATTGAATGATTACTCCCAAAGATTTATTTTGGACTGTGCACTGGTGTGCATATAAAGCATGTCATGCTGGGACATTGTCAGTACTAAATATCTCACTTGTGGTTGATTGAAGTGATATAGAGGAGAAGAGAAAATATTGATAACACTATTGACATAACAATTAAAGGGAATGGCATTAGTAGTAATTATAAAAGTTATGAAGTTGGCTTCTTTCAACTGCATTAGAAATCACAAAGAAATAGAATGGCTAACTTAGATTAGCCAACTATCAATTCAGGAAATGTTGTTAATACCAGAAGGCTGCATAGTATCATTTAAAAAAATTGTTAACCTCTACAGTGAGAGATAAGATTGTATTACAAACCATGCCCAGAATTTGATCATTAAACGTGGAAGTCATAAAGGAGATCAAAGGCACAGACCTGAAAGGTCTTTTATATTAAACTAAGGACTTAAGAAGAGTAAGTCCAAGAAAATAGAATAAAGTCATTGGGTGGACCCCATAAACTTGTAATCTCAGATATTTCTAGTGCCTAGACTAGTAGAAGGCACCATTTGTATCTTATAAGATGTTAGCAGCCTCCAATTACCTGTGGAAGAATCACAGATTTCAGGAGGGAGAAGCCCCACAGGATGATTTTATTTCCCTCAGGTTCCACTCATGTATACATTCACTAACTCTAGTAAGTATGGTCAAGTCGCAGTAGAATGTGAGTGAAGATGTCCATTCCCTCTATAGGAGAAAATAACTTATTCAACCAAAGAGCTGTAGCATTTGTCTAATATTTATGATGAGAACAAGAATAACCATCAGAGAGTTGACATTGAGATTAACACACTGGGGAGAAAGAGAACATAAGCTGTATACTACCTGTATAATAAGGGAACTCTCTTCCTGAGACAGTGTGTATGGAACCTTGTAGCTTTCAAATGATAGTGGCTTAGAGGAAATAAGGAGAACATTTCAGAATTACCTTGACAAAGTTTTGAAAAAGGGATCTGGGGACTGTGAAAGGTAGATGTGTATATATTAGAATAGAGTATTTTATAATTTGACTGTTCCCCAGAAACGCCACAAGGATATTTTAAGTAAAACATTAAGGTTTGTTAATAACACGAAAGAACCTGGCGTCATCAAGAAGTTCAGCAGTAGATGTCTTATTTGGCAGGGTTGTGCATAGGACCACTTGCCATGGAACAATGAATACTAAAGATAGAAATCTGGAGGAGAAAAGGCAGATGCCAGCATTTAAACCTCAGGAAAAAAGTGATACGATTACAAAAGTTAATAAGACCAAAGTTAAACCAGGAGACCTTGACGTGGAGGAATCTATACTGATGGCTAACAGACTAAGATCTTTAAGAAACAAAATATATTGTCAGGAAATGTTATTTTTCAATTTACATGACTAAACTACAGGCATATCTCTGAGCTATTGTTGGTTCCATTCCAGACCACTACAATAAAGCAAATATTACAACAAAGTGGGTCCACAAATATTTTGTTTTCCCAATACATATAAAAGTTGTTTACATTATTTGGTAGCCTCTGAAGTGTGTAATAACATTCTGTCTCAAAAACGCACATATCTTAATTTTAAAATGCTTTATTGCTAAAAGTGGCTAAGGATCATCTGAGGCTGTTTACTGATCAGGGTGGTGGTTGCTGAAAGCTACGGTGTCTGTGGCAATTTCTTAAGACAACAGTGAAGTTTGCAACATTGATGAACTCTTCCTTTCTAAAAAATTCCTCTGGCATGTGCAATGCACTTTAATAGCATTTATCCACAGTAGAATTCTTTCAAAATTGGAGTCAATCATTTAAAAACCCACCCCTGCTTTACCAAACAAGTTTATAAATGGATATTTTAAATCCCTTGTTGTCATTTCAACAATGCTCAAAGCACCTTCACCAGAAGTAGATTAGGTCTCAGGAAACCACTTTATTTGAAACCACTTTCACTCATAAAGAAAAACTCTCATCTGTTCATGTTTATCATGATATTGCAACCATTCAGTAACATCCATAGATTTCACTTCTAATTCTGTTGCTATTTCCACTGGAGTTTGAGTTATTTATTCCAATGAAATACTGAAACCTTCAAAGTTATCCATGAGGGTTAGAATCAGCTTCTTCCAAACTCTTGTTAAAGTTGACCTCCTACCATGAATCATGAATATTCTCAATGGCATCTAGAATGATAAATCTTTTTTATGTTTTCAATTTACTTTGCCCAGGTCCATCAGAGAAATTAGTATCAATGGCAGGCATAGGCTTATGCCTATGTCTTAAATATATGTGTTAAATAATAAGTATGTCTTAAATAATAAGACTTGCAGGTCAAAATTGCTCCTTAATCCTTGGGCTGTAAAGTGGCTGTTGTGTTAGCAGGTAGAAAACAACATTAATCTTGTATATTTTTAGCACAGCTCTTGGGTGACCAAGTGCATTTTCAATGACAGTAATATTTTGAAAGGAATCTTTCCTTCTGAGCAGGAGTTCTCAACATTGGACTTAAAATATATAGCAAACAATGCTGCAAACAAATGTGATATCATCCAGTTTTTGTTCTTCCATTTATAGATGACAGGCAAAGTAAATTCAGCATAATTCTTAAGGACCCTAGCATTTTCAGATTCATAAATCAGCATTGGCTTCAACTTAAAATCATCAGGTGCATTAGCACTTAACACAACAGTCAGCGTATACTTTGCAGTTTTGAAGCCAGCCATTTACTTATTCCTAGTTTATAAAAGTCCTAGATGGCATCTGCTTTCAATAAAAAGTTGTTTCAGCCAGGCGCGGTGGCTCATGCCTGTAATCCCAGCACTTTGGGAGGCTGAGGCCAGTGGATCACCTGAGGTCGGGAGTTTGAGACCAGCCTGACCGATATGGTGAAACCTCGTCTCTACTAAAAATACAAAAATTAGCCGGTTGTGGTGGTGGGCACCTGTAGTCCCAGCTACTCGGGAGGCTGAGATAAAAGAATTGCTTGTACCCAGGAGGTGAAGTTTGCAGCAGGGAGCTGAGATCACGCTCCTGCATTCCAGCCTGGGTGACAGAGTGAGACTCTGTCTCAAAAAAAAAAAAAAAAAAAAAGGAGGGGGGGAGTTTCATCTGAAAATCTGTTGTTTTATTATGCTACCACCTTCTAATGATCTTAGCTAGATCTTCTGAATGACTTGCTTAATTTTCTACATCAGCACTTGCAGCTCCACCTTGAACTCTTATGTTACGTAGATGGCTTATTTTCTTAAACTGCATGAACCAACCTCTGCTAGCTGCATTCTTCTACAACTTCATTACCTCTCTCATTCTTCATAGAATTGAAGAGAGGTAGGGCCTTTTTCTGGATTAGATTTTGGCTAAGGGAATGTTGTACCTGGTTTCATCTCCTCTACAGACCACTAAAACTTTCTCCATATTACCAATATGGGTGTTTCGCTCTCTGATTATTTGTGTATTCACTTGAACGGCACTTTTAATTTCCTTCAATAACTTTTTTTTTTTTTTTTAAGATCAGAAATTGTTTTTATTTTATTTACTTATTTTTTCTTTTTTTTTTTATTATACTTTAGGTTTTAGGGTACATGTGCACAATGTGCAGGTTTCTTACATATTTATCCATGTGCCATGTTGATTTCCTGCACCCATTAACTCATCATTTAGCATTAGGTATATCTCCTAATGCTGTCCCTCCCCCCTCCCCCCACCCCACAACAGTCCCTGGAATGTGATGTTCCCCTTCCTGTGTCCATGAGTTCTCATTGTTCAATTCCCACCTGTGAGTGAGAACATGCGGTGTTTGGTTTTTTGTCCTTGTGATAGTTTACTGAGAATGATGTTTTCCAGTTTCATCCATGTCCCTACAAAGGACACGAACTCATCATTTTTTATGGCTGCATAGTATTCCATGGTGTATATGTGCCACATTTTCTTAATCCAGTCTATCGTTGTTGTACATTTGGGTTGGTTCCAACTCTTTGCTATTGTGAATAGTGCCGCAATAAACATACGTGTGCATGTGTCTTTATAGCAGCATGATTTATAGTCCTTTGGGTATATACCCAGTAATGGGATGGCTGGGTCAAATGGTATTTCTAGTTCTAGATCCCTGAGGAATTGCCACACTGACTTCCACAATGGTTGAACTAGTTTACAGTCCCACCAACAGTATAAAAGTGTTCCTATTTCTCCACATCCTCTCCAGCACCTGTTGTTTCCTGATTTTTTAATGATGGCCATATCGTGAAAATGGCCATACTGCCCAAAGTAATTTATAGATTCAATGCCATCCCCATCAAGCTACCAATGACTTTCTTCACAGAATTGGAAAAAACTACTTTAAAGTTCATATGGAACCAAAAAAGAGCCCGCATCACCAAGTCAATCCTAAGCCAAAAGAACAAAGCTGGAGGCATCACGCTACCTGACTTCAAACTATACTACAAGGCTACAGTAACCAAAACAGCATGGTACTGGTACCACAACAGAGACATAGATCAATGGAACAGAACAGAGCCCTCAGAAACGATGCCACATATCTACAACTATCTGATCTTTGACAAACCTGACAAAAACAAGAAATGGGGAAAGGATTCCCTATTTAATAAATGGTGCTGGGAAAACTGGCTAGCCATATGTAGAAAGCTGAAACTGGATCCCTTCCTTACACCTTATACAAAAATTAATTCAAGATGGATTAAAGACTTAAATGTTAGACCTAAAACCATTAAAATCCTACAAGAAAACCTAGGCAATACCATTCAGGACATAGGCATGGGCAAGGACTTCATGTCTAAAACACCAAAAGCAATGGCAACAAAAGCCAAAATTGACAAATGGGATCTAATTAAACTAAAGAGCTTCTGCACAGCAAAAGAAACTACCATCAGAGTGAACAGGCAACCTACAGAATGGGAGAAAATTTTTGCAACCTACTCATCTGACAAAGGGCTAATATCCAGAATCTACAATGAACTCGAACAAATTTACAAGAAAAAAACAAACAACCCCATCAAAAGGTGGGCAAAGGACATGAACAGACACTTCTCAAAAGAAGACATTTATGCAGCCAAAAAACACATGAAGAAATGCTCATCATCACTGGCCATCAGAGAAATGCAAATCAAAACCACAGTGAGATACCATCTCACACCAGTTAGAATGGCCATCCTTCAATAACTTTTTATTTGCATTTGTACTTCGGCTAACAGTTTGGCTGAAGAGGCCTGGCTTTTGGCCTATCGCATTTTTTAACATTCCTTTCTCACTAAGCTTAATCATTTCTACTTTTCTGAAAGGCATCTTGTCCTCTCTTTGATACTTAGAGGCAATTGTAGGGTTATTAATTGGCCTAATGTAAACACTATTGTATCTCAGTGAACGGAAGGCCTGAATAGAGGGAGTGAGACAAGGGAATAACTGATCAATGGAGCATTCAGAACACACACATTTATTGATTACATTTGCCATCATACATAGACATGCTTCATGCCACCTCAAAACAATTAAAATAGTAACATCAAAGATTATTGATCATAGATCACTATAACAGATATAAGAATAATGAAAAAGTTTGAAATATTGTAAGAATTACCAAACAGTGACACAAAGGTATGAAGTGAACACATACTCTTGGAAAAATGGTGCCAATATACTTTTTGATGCAGGGCTGCCGCAAACTCTCAATTTAGAAAAAATGTGATATTTGTGAAGTGCAATAACATGAAATGCAATAAAGCAAGGTATGCCTGTATATCAAAAGCTGGTGAGTAGAAGGCTGATATCAACAACAAAAATGGAAAACTCCTTAGTCCATTTCTACATATTAGCCATATTTTCAGATCCAGAAGCCAGTAAATGAAGGAAAAGTCCTTTAACTTTGAAGAAGTCTGAGCTCTTGGCAGTTAAAGATGGCTGACTAGTTGCAGCTAGTGTGCCTCACTCTCACAGGGATAAAACAAAGTAGCAAGTAAATAGTAGCTCTTCAAGGGTATTGTCTAAGAGACCACAGGTAATTGAATCATGGGTGTGGTTTCCCCCAAGCTATTCTCCTGATAATGAGTGAGTTCTCACAAGATCTGATGGTTTAAATGGGAGTTTCCCTGCATAAACTCTCTTGCCTGTCACTACATAAGATGTGACTTTGCTCCTCATTCACCTTCCACCATTATTGGTGAGGCCTCCCTAGCCATGTGGAACTGTGAATCAATTAAACCTCTTTCCTTTATAAATTACCCAGTCTCTGGTATGTCTTTATTAGCAGCATGAGAAGAGGCTAATACAGCAGTGAAAGGTCCCCAAGACAGTCACATTGCCCCTGCCTGAATATTTTACCTGCAACCTACAGCTTTTCTGAAAACTCAACCCCCACAGGCCTGTGATATTCCCTCAGGCTCCAAACACCTAAGGGTTCTGCCTGCCCTTGCCCAAGATTTTGGCTGGTGACATAGGGAAGAGCACACCCCCCACCACAGCCAGCACTTGAACTCTAGGCTAGCCTAACTCTGGTTCAGCCCCTTTAGAACTCATATATGCCAACCAGTTAGTCATCTAGAGGTCTGGAAACTGGAGAAATATCTATCTCCTATTCTAACTCTGCTGACACCTGACCACTTCCTTCAGGGCCTGAGGTCAGCCCAACCCAACTAGACAACGCTACCATGACCAACACCCATTCACACAGGCCCATTGGTGGAGCTCCCCTTACAAGATGCAGCAGTACTGCCACATCAGAGAACAGGTGAGCCTCAAAGCTAACTGCATCAGGTTGAGTGGCAAGGTTATGCCCTGAAACCACTTCCAGAGAGAGTTGCAAAACCAGCATTCCTTGTATAGATAGATTACAGCGTGTGTCTGAAATAGGAGTCATGAGAGTTGGAACAAGGGTGATTATAAGGAAACAGGCCACATTCCTGTCTATCTAGGAAGGGGAGCTGGTGCAGCCCCCTAACTCTACCTCCCCCCACCACACACACGCACACACACATACACCTCAACGCACTTCATCAGTAGATTTGACCTGGTGCTTGCACTCACCATTGGGATATTCATGGTCAAGCCAGGGACTTCACCTTTGCCCAGCCGTGTCTCTCCATTCACATAGAATAGGATGCTTAAGGAACCAGGCACGTCACTGTCCAGCCCTTCATCTGAAAAAACAGAGAGCACCTCATAGTAAACAAATATTAGATCCATATCCACCTTCTTGTGCAGCAGCTGGCTTTTATGTTCGAACACCGTCTACTAGCCTATAGGTCAAACTGTGCAGCCTAGTACAAAGCCTATGAATAGAAGTATATATAGCCATAGAAGCAAAGCCAGAAGACCTTTTCTGACGCTACCCTCTCTAGGTGAGAAGAAACCAGCGTAAGAATTTGGCCACCACAAAAAATTTCTCTGATGTTACCAAAGGCTCAGCCGAGATCTTCAGAAATGTGCCTCCTACCAAAAATGGAGGCACGGGAATGACAGAGAATTCAAAATATAAATTACATGGAAGCTAAACAAGATTCAAGATAAGGTTAACAATCAACCATAAAAAACATTTAAAGCAATCCAGGAAATAAAGGAAAAGGTAAATTCTTAAAAAGAAATCAATCAGAGCTACTGGAACTGAAAAACTCACTCAAGGAATTTCAAAATACAATAAAAAGTTCCCTTTGTCAATAGACTAAACCAAGCAGAAGAATTTCAGAGCTTAAAGGAGTGTTATTTAAACTAATCTAGTCTGACAAAAATAAAGAAACAATTTTTTTTTTTAAAAAAGAACAAAGTCTCTGAGAAGTATGGGATTATGGAAAGTGACCAAACCTACAAATATTGACATTTTTGAGAGACAAGGAAAAAGCACAAATAACCTGGAAAACATATTTGAGAAAACAGTTCATTTATCCTGATCTTGCTAGACATGTAAACATTCAGATACCACAAATACAGAGAACACCTGCCAGATACTATACAAAATGAACATCACCAAGGCACATAGTCCCTTGATGGTTCCCTAGACCATCTAAGGTCAACACTAAAGAATAAATCTAAAGCCAGCTACAAAAAAAAAGATCAAATCATGTACAAAGGGAAACCAATCAGGTTAATTACAGACTTCTCAGCAGAAACCCTACAAGTCAGAAGAGCCTAGGGGTCTATTTTCAGCATTCTCAAAGAAAAGAAAACAACTAAGAATTTCACACCCCATAAACTAAGCTTTATAAGTGAAGGAAAAATAAAATCTTTTTTAGGCAAGTGATCATTAAGGGAATTCATGACCACTAGGCCAGTCTTACAAAAGTTCCTTAAAGAACTTCTAAACAGGAAACAAAAGAATGATATCTGCTACCTCAAAACCACACCTAAGTACAGAGTTTGCAAACCTTTTAAAATGACTACATAATAGAAACTACCAAACAACCTGCAAAAAACTTTAAATAGGATCAAAACTTCATATATCGATATTAATCTCAAATGTAAACATCTTAATGTCATACTTACAAGGAACAGAGCAGCAACTTGGATAAAAAACAAGACCCATTTATCTGTTGTCTTCATGGAACCAGCTTATAGATAAACGCACCCACAGACTCAAGGTAAAGGGTTGGGGAAAGGTCTATCCCACAAACAGAACCCAAAAAAAGAGCAGATAAACATACACTTTAAGCCAATGACTGTAATGAAGGACAAAGAAGGAAACTACATTGTGATAAAGGGTTCAATTCAAAAGATGAATTAACTATTCCAAGTATTTATGCATCCAGTATCAGAGTACTCAGATTCATAAAACAAGTACTTCTAGACCTATGGAAAACTTAGATAGCTACACAAAAATAGTGGGATACTTCAACACCACACTGACAGTGTTAGACAGATAATTGGGGCAGAAAACTAACAAAGAAATTCTGATGTAATTTTGACACTTGATCAGTTTGAACTAATAAATATCTACAGAACACTCCACCCATCAACAATGGAATATACACTCTTTTCATCTGCACACAGAACATATTCTAAGATTGACCATATACTCAGCCATAAAGGAAGTCTCAATAAATCAAAAAATGTTTTGGACCACAGTGGAATAAATAAAAATCAACATCAAGAAGATCCCTCAAAACCACATAATTATGGAAATTAAAAAACAAAAAACTTGCTTCTGAATAACTTTTGAATAAACAAATAAATTGAAGCAAAAATTTAAGAAATTTTTGAAATAAATGAAAACAGAGACACAACATAAAGTCTCTGAGATACAGCTAAGACAGTGTTAAAAGAAAAGTTTATAGTGCTAAATTTGTACATAAACAAGTTAGAAAGATCTCGAATTAAAAATTTAACATTGCATCTTGAGGAAATAGAAAAACAAGAACAGGCTAAGCCCGAAGCTAGCAGAAAAAAATAAATAAATAAAACCAGAGTAGAACTGAACAAAATTGAAACCCAAACAACTGTAGAAAGAATCAACAACATGTAAACCTGGCTATTTGAAAGAATAAACAAGATTGATAGACTTCTAAGTAGGTTAACAAACAAAAAGAGAGAGAAGGTCTAAATGAGTACAATTAGAAATGACAAAGTTGCCATTAAAACAAATTCCGCAGACATACAAAAGATCCCTAGGGACTATGATGAATGCTTCTATGTATACAAACTAGAAAATCTAAAAGAAATGAATAAATTTCTAGAAATACACAACCTCCCAAGATTGATTTAGTAAGAAATCAAAACCCCAAACTGAACATTGAGTTTGAAAATTGAATCAATAATAAAAACTCTATGAACCAAAAAGTGTCCTGGATTAGACAGATTCACAATCAAATTCTACCAGATGTATACAGATGGGCTGGTACCAATCCTACTGAAACTATTCCAAAATAATTGAGGAGGAGAGCCATGTCCCTAACTCATTCTATAAATCCAGCATCATTTTGATGCCAAAATCAGGCAAAGAAACAGGAAAACTATAGGCCAATAACCCTGATGAACATAAACACAGAAATTCTCAAGAAAACAGTAACAAACTGAATCCAGTAGAATATCAAAAAGCTAGTTCACCACATATACAATTCAATAAATGTGATTCACCACATTAACATAATTAAAAACAAAAACAAACAAACCATTGTCATCTCCAAAGACATGGAAAAAGCTTTTGATAAAATCCAACATCTCTTCATGATTAAAACCCTCAACAAAGTAGGCATCAATGAAAGATTCCTCAAAATAATGAGTCATCTATGACTAACGCACAGACATTACACTCACTGGGTAAAAGCTGAGAGCACTCCCCTTAAGAATTGGAACAAGGCAAGGCTGCCCACTCCAACTGCTTCTATTCAATATAGTATTAGAAATGCTAACCAGAACAATCAAGAAGAAAAGAAATAAAAGGCATCTAAATAGGAGAAAAAGAAGTGAAATTATCTTTCTTTGCTAATGATATGGTTCTATACCTAGAAAAACTTAAAGATTTCACCAAAAGGCTCCTAGAGGTAATAAATGACTTCAGTAGTTTCAGGATCCAAAATCAAAGCACAAAAATTAGTAGCATTTCTATGCACATATAATGTTCAAACTCAGAGCCAAATTGATAACCTGGCATTATTTAAAATAGCTACATAAAAATAAAATAAAATATCCTGTATACACCTAACCAAGGAGGTGAAAGATATCTATAAAAAGAAGTGCAACACAATGCTGAAAGAAATCATAGATGATACAAAAGGATAAAACATCTACTGCTCATGGATTAGAAGAATCAATATTGTCAAAATGGCCACACTGTCCAAAGCAATCTTCTGATTTAACACGATTCCTATCAAGCTACATATGTCATTTTTCACAGAATTTGAAAAAAAAAAACTATGCTAAAATTCACAGAACAAAAAAATATCCAAACAGCCTTAGCAATCTTAAGTAAAAAAAAAAAAAAAAATAGCTGGAGGCTTACTTCAACCTATACTAACAAGACTAAAGTAACTAAAACAGCACGGTATTGTGGCAAAAACAGACACATAGACTAATGGAGCAGGTTTGAGAATCCAGGAATAAAACCACACACCTACAATCAAAGATTTTCAACAAAGTCATCAATAACAAGTAATGAAAAAATGATTCCCTATTCAATAAATGATGCTTGAATAACTGGCTAGCCATATGCAGAAGAATGAAACAGGATTCTTATATTTTACTGTCTACAAAAATTAACTTAAAATGCATTAAAGGCTTAAATGTTAGACCTTAAACTATAAAAATTCTAGAAGAAAACCTAGGAAATAGTATTCTGTACATCAGCCTTGGCAAAGAATATATGACTAAGTCTCCAAAAGCAATTGCAACAAAAACAAAAATTGGCAAGTGGGACTTACTTAAACTAAAAAAAGTTTCTGCACAGCAAAAGAAACCATCAACAGAGTAAATAGATAACCTACACAATGAAAGAAAATATTTGCAAACTATGCATCCACAAAAGGTCTATCATCCAAATCTATAAGGAACTTAACAATACAACAAAGAAAAGAAAAAATCCATTAAAAAATGGACAATGGACATGAATAAACACTTCTCAAAAGAAGACATACCAGTGACCAACAAACATATAAAAAGATGCTCATTATTACTGATTATTAGAAAAATACAAATCAAAACCACAATGAGATAAAATTTTATAGCAGTCAGAATGGCTATTCTTAAGAAGACATAGCATAATAGATGTCAGCAAGTTCCAGAGAAAAGGGAACACTTACATACTGTTGGTGGGAATGTAAATTAGTTCAGCCACTGTGGAAAGCAGTTTGGAGGTTTCTCAATGAACTTAAAACAGAACTAACGTTTGGCCCAACAACCCCATTACTGGGTATATAGTCAAAGGAAAATAGATCATTATCCCAAAGAGACACATGTACTTGCATGTTCATCACCATGCTCTTTATAAGAGCAAAGACATAAAATCAACCTAGGTGACCATAAATGGTGGATTGGATAAAGAAAATGTGGTACATACACAGCATGGAATACTACACAGCCATAAAAAAAGAATGAAATCATGTCCTTTGCAGCAACATGGATAGAGCTGGAGGCCATAATCCTAAGCAAATAAATGCAGGAACAGAATGCCAAATACAGCGTTTACTCACTTGTAAATGGAAGCTAAACATTGAATACAAATGGACATAAAGATGGGAAGTAGTGACACTGGAACTAATAGAGGGGGGAAGGTAGGAGAGGGATGAGGTTTATAAAACTATTAGGTACTATGCTTACTACTTGGATGACAGGATCTTTCACACACTAAACTCCAGTGACATACAATGTACCCATGTAACAAACCTGCATATGTACTCCCTGAATCTAAAATAAAAGTTGGTAACAAAAGACTCTGAAATTCTACTACAAGGATATATAAGAAATTTTTCTTAATAATTCCTCCAGTGGACCCATGGTATATTGCAGCAGTAATTCTAGACAGGGAGAAAGAAGATATCCTAATCATTTGGGAGCTGTTGCATAGTCGGTGAGATTGTAATGATGCCAGTAATCTCCAAGTAGACATATATGAAAGCCATGCTAAATTTATTTTTTGTTCAAAAAATTTTACTGATAGTCCAATAGATACAAAGTGACCATCTTGTGGTCATTTTCCTAGTCTGGAATGTATAATCAGGATGGTGCTACAGAACACTCATGGAGTTCTCTGGTATGTTAAGTAAAAACAACTTGGTAGTAAGGTCAAATGAAAATTTTGAAAGTGAACAAAATTACCCTCCTCCACCCTCCTTGAACTAAGTTTAATAAGAAGAAATACTGCATACTAGCTAGGACTGTCATGATATTGGTACTCTCTAAAGGGTTATTGTCCTCATTTTAGTCTGTTCATTTCACCAGTATGACCACTGCAAAAAGTGGATGGATAATGGAGAATGACAGTTCACGCCTGAAAATGTAATCAAGTGATAATTTCAATCATAGTTGCTGTGCTGATGTAATGTCTGCACTGAAACATATTGACACAGCCTCTGGAACTTGGTATGTGAATATTGATCTGGTGAATACATTTTGTCAATCTCCATCAGGAAAGATGACCAAAATAGTTTGCATTCACTTGGGAAACAGAACAGTTCATATTCACTAAGCTAACCCAAGGCTATGTTAATTCTGCTCTCTATTACTATATAGTCCAAAGGGACCTTGATTGACTTGACATTCTGCAAACATTTGCAAATATCACACTGATACACTGTATTGGTGACATTGTGCTTATTTGATCTGGTTTATATAAAAGGCAGGCACTTTGGATCCTTGTAAGGAAAATGAGTTGCAAAATCTGAAAGAAAAACCTGAGAAAGACTCAAGGGTCTACAGATTGATGGAATTTTTAGAAATTTATTGATCTACATTATGTCTGAATGTCTCCTCTAAGGTAAAGGCAGAATGTTGATGGAACTCTTTGAATTTTGGAGGTACCATATACCACCATTTGAAATACAGCATATCACTCTTATAAATATCATTTTAAAGCATTTATTTGATGTCTCCATAACCACCCAGTGGGTTCACCTTGCCCACTGCCTAGAAAGAGCCGATTTATCAAGACAGGGGAATTGCAATAGAGAAAGAGTAATTTACACAGAGATGGTTGTGTGGAGACCAGAGTTTT
The DNA here is from genome assembly GCF_006542625.1 of Nomascus leucogenys. Taxonomy (NCBI): domain Eukaryota; kingdom Metazoa; phylum Chordata; class Mammalia; order Primates; family Hylobatidae; genus Nomascus; species Nomascus leucogenys. The sequence goes on along the minus strand of NC_044402.1, from coordinate 94,483,946 downwards.
ATCATTACTCAAATTAGTCTCTCTGAGCATTTGGGGATCAGAGTTTTTAAAGATTATTTGATGGGGAGGTGCTTGGGAAGTGGGGAGTACTGATTGATAGGGTTAGAGGTGAAATCATAGGGGGTAGAAGTGAGTTTTTCTTGCTATTTTCTGTTCCTGGGTGGGAAGGCAGAACTGGTTGAGCCAGGTTACTGGTCTGGATGGTGTCAGCTGATCCATGGAGTCCAGGGTCTGCAAAATATCTCAAGCACTGCTCTCAGGTTTTACAATAGTGATGTTACCCTCAGGGGCAATATGGGGAGGTTCAGACTTTTGGAGCCAGGGGCTGCATGACCCCTAAACTGTAATTGCTAATCTTGTAGTTAATTTGTTAGTCCTGCAAAGGCAGACTGGTCCCCAGGCAAGAAGGATGTCTTTCGGGAAAGGGATATTACCAATTTTCTTTCAGAGTTTAAACTACACTAAATTCCTTCCCAAGGCTAGTTCGGCCTATGCCCAGGAATGAACAAAGACAGTTTAGAGGTTAGAAGGAAGATAGGGTCAGTTAGGTTCTGATTTATTTTACTGTTATAATTTCTCAGTTATAATTTTGCAAAGGTGGTTTCATCTCAAAAGGATTGTAGTTTTGAGTGGTGCTCATAGAAGACAGGGCTCTGTAGCAGTTTAAGATTCTTCCACAGATGTTTTGCCAGGCCAGGCTAATCTTATGATTCTAGATATAAATGTCTGTGGAGTGGATGACGAGTTCCTTGAGCAGCAGGGAACTATTAGAAAAAAATTTCCTGGCAGGCTACTTGACCCAGATAGAAAGAATAGTTAACCACGGCACATTATGTAACCATATAACAGAAAGTAATTGCCATGAGTAGAATATTTTCAAATGAATCAGGTCAAAAGTTCAGGAGAAGTCCATGAGATAATGGCAATGGTTAATTCAGAACTTAGCATGAGCATGTCCAGCGGACTTAAGAAAATTATACAAACAGGTGATTCTGATGCCATGACATCTACTTCAATTGCACTGGCACTTTTTTCAGCCCAAACCTATGAACTCATTGAGAATGTTCCTATGACATTCTGGTGAAAAGACAATAAGAAAAATCAGTCCCAGTTTATGGATAATTCTGCTTGATATGATGCTGTGAGTTGACAATAAACTGTTGCCTCACTACAGTCCAACTCAAGAGTGGCCCAAAATAACAGTGGTAAATGATCAGAAATGTTAGTAATACACGCAATTTTTTTTAATGTGAAGGAAGCCATGGTCTGATTTAGATGTATTCTTGAGAATTAGCCAATGGCTTGGATGCTTGTCAAAGATCTGGAGTAAATAAGATTAGATGATGGAAAAGAGAGAGGTCTAGGGGAAAAGGTATTGCATTAGTTTCCTATGTATGATTTTCTACTTTGGAGATTCAAAGTCTAAAATGAGTTTCACCTGTCTCAAATCAAGGGGTCAGCAGAACTGTATTATCTTTTGGAGGCTCATAGGGGAGAATTTTTTTTTTTAGCCTCTTCCATATTCTAGAAGCTGTCTGCATTTCTTGCCTTTTAGCCCCCCTTCCATCTTCAAAATAAGCAATAGCTAGTGAAATACTTCTTATATTACATCACTCTGACATTCTCTCTCTTCTGTGTTTCTATTCCACTGTGTAAGAACCCTTCTGATTATACTGAGCCCACTTGGATATTCCACCATAATCCCCCCAATCTCAATTCAGTTGATTAGCCAGCTTAATTTTATCTGCAAATGTATTTAGCCTTTTCTGTGTATATTATTCACAGGACAGGGGAGCCAGATTTTGGGCCTCTTTGTGGCGTTAGTATTCCGCTGATCACCCATGTAGATATTCTGGTGGAAGTGAGCACGAAGTGCTTAGATACTGGGATCTAAGTCAATATCCACAATAGTTGTATATTATATACTTTGTTCTTTGTAGATCAGCAGCTGATGTCCTAAATCTTCCAGTGTTTACATAATGTTTCCAGAAGTTCCTTAGCAGGTTTAAGCCTTATGTGCCGAAAGCAATACTCTTTGCTGTTTTCTTCTCTCTTCTCATTCCAAATTTTTTTCACTCTTTTATATTAAGAATTGTGTATACTGTAAATTATTCCATTATTTTCATATAATACAGTGATTAAGATATTAGACTTGAGAGACAGATATTGGTTTGAATTTGGATTATTATACTTAATAATTCTGTAGCCTGTAATAATGTGTTTAAATATTCTGGTCATTAGTTATCCATAAAACAAAATAAGCAATACCTAAGTAGAGTGTTATTTGGAAATTAAGTGAATGTATTAAAATCTGAGAAAAATGCTTTCTATAAAAATGGTTTTGTTAGATTGTAGCTATTAGTAGTAGTAGTACTTGTATTAGCTATTTTTTAAAACATAGAGGACCCATAAAAATAACTAACTTAAACCAAAATATTCATAGCAAACATATTTTGCCTGTGTTCTATATTTGTCATATTTTATATATTTAAATTATACATTACTACCATAATCAGAAAATAAGTCATTAAAAACCCTACATAATCAATTTTTCATAAAAATTTCTATGCTAACATTTGTTTAGTGATTCTCATAGTGTCTGTAGTTATTGAATTATAAGCTGCCATGAAAAAATTCACTGACAGTATATAATTGCTGTATAAATAATTATAGTGACCATGGGGAAACTCATACAGAGCACTGGGGTCAGAATTATAGATAATCCAGGCCAAGACTAAGGTTATTAGCATAATTAAAAATCTGGGTGAACAAAAATATTGATGTAGTTTATAAAATATGACCATGGTAAAATGTTGGAGGGGTATAGTTTTTAACATTACAAAGGGAATATAACTGTAGGGACAATGGACTGCCCTCACAGTTATATATTATGACATTTAACCTGTGCATAAGACCTTTATTTTAACCAAAGATTCAATTACTAGGTGTAATACTGAGTGCTTTAAATATCAAGCATGAAATGCTGTGTAAATGACTTGAGAGAACATAATTGTGTGAACGGGTTTTGCTAATAAGCCTTGTTCATCCACTCTGCCCTTGTAGGGCAAATCAGCCAAATTCAAGGTCACCAATTCAAGAATTAAGTTTTGAAGTGGAAGAAAAATTCAAGAATCATCAGGTAAATAAGAGGAATCAAGGGAGTAAAGCAGAACTTAGTTACTTACTCACTAACCCCCATCATACAGCAAGTGTTCTGTCTCAGGGAAGATGTATATTACATTGTATATTACATATATTCACCTATGTGTATGTGTGAGTTTGCCGAGACACCAGGCTTCCCTCACAGATGGCATGCATCTCACAATTATCTTATAGCTGAAAATATTTTTCAAAGTAGCTCTTAGGATGAGTTAGAGATATCAAAATTGCTGCTTACATCATCAAGATCTTCAACTGGGGATATCAAAGGTAGAAAAATACACACGAAAATACTTGTAATTCAATATAGTAAATATAATAGAACTTTTCTTATTGCACCAAGAGATTAACTAAGGATGAATTTCCAAAGTTACTAAACTTGAGGAACAGCCATCTTATAAGGAAATGAAATCGAATTTCATTCCTTCATAATTCTGCATGGCAGGACGTGAATTAATCTGTGTAGTGTAAACAATACTGTACTTTCATAACAATGAATTAAGAATCAAAATTAATTTGTAAGTTTACATATCCTAAGTAGTATAGAGTTTAAAAGCCAGCCACTCCACAAATATTTTAAGGCAGTCTTGTTGTCAGAGGTTCGGTTTTTCATTTCCCTTGCCCCACCTTTCCCAAAAATTATTTTCTTGAAGATTTTATTTTTGTTTTCACAGAACGTCTATGTGAAAATTTAGATTGAGTGAAACTCAGACAATTGAATGATTGTGCGTGTGTGTGTATGTGTGTGTTTATGTATCCTACGATAATTTTCATGCTATAGGCACAAGATAGTCGAAATATGAAATATATAATTTCATACTATACATGAAATATATAGACATATGGATATAGACATATATATATATCTTGATTGCTTCCAGTTCATAATGAAATCATATTTATATTTAGTCTTAAGTTTCATCCATAATTCTAATCATCATTATACAGTCTAGATATACTTCCAGAGAAAAATTTTAGTCTAGTCCCTATTGCTCACGCCTATGGAGAATTCTCTTTCAATCTTTTTAACTTTAAAGAAGATTTAAACTAATTGTCATTCACTATCTTTTGTACAATAAAATTAAAAGCATTATAACTAAACTAATATAATTAAAATTAAGCACAAATTTATTTAGATAACATGCAAGACCTTTCTAAGAAATTGATTATGAATATCAGTATTATTTGGCCAAACTTTCTTCTCTCCTCATAATTAAAAGGATAGAAAGTAAAAATTTGAATATCAAAGAATATTTCTTTTAAAATCACAATAATGTACATTCTTAATATGACATTTTTAAAAGGGAAACTTTTGTACTTAATGACAAGTGACTATTCCCTAAAAGAATATTTGTCACTTCCCAAAAATCCATTTGCTTATGATGAGAATAATTCTAGAAAATTTTCCGAATAAACACAAAAATAAAAAAAATACTTAATATTTAGGTAAAACATGAGAACAAACACTTTACAACAGCTCTTCACACTGAGGTAATTTATATTTTTCCTTGCCCCTTGAAAATTGGTTTTGTGACTTGCTTTGACTAATCAAATCTATCAGAAGTTCTGTTGTGTCACTTCTGAGCAAGAATTCACAGGGCCTCACAGCTTCCTTGCCATCCTCTTAGATCCATGTTATTAGATCCAGATATTCTTATTGAGAGAAAACATGGTAGAAGAGGGATGCATTTTGCCAACAATCAACAAATTACTCACCTGTGAGATGCATTAATTAAAGTGAGACCACAGTGAACTATCCGGTTTCAATGAAGCTACGGAAGGCTGCAGCAACGTGAGTATTGTAAAGCGAAACTACCAGAGGAAAACTATGGCTGAGCTCAGCCTGAAATATAGAATTCTAAGCATATTTAAGCATATATGTTTTTCTTCTAAGCTTCTAAGTACAGGTGTAGAAAATACTATAAAATATTATATAATTTTTCTTAAATTAAAATTTTTCCTAATCTCTTTCTCTTCCCTCTTCTATTCCTCCCTTCCTAGGTCTCATACAGACAAACACACAATAGAGAGACATAATCCTGGGTATGAACATTAGTCAATTTCAGTAACTACAAGTACTAATGTGAATAATCAGCATATAATCACACTCATATATTCTGAAATTACAAGTAAAATCACATTGACGGAGTGAGCACATTGACATGTTAATATACTCTAGACTAGTGTTACAATTTATATTTTTAATTTGATAGTCCCTGAGAAGCGTCCTCTGTACCACTGGCTTCTCAATTTACTTTGAGTAAAGCCTTTATCTACAAAAAGCCCCATTTAAAAGGCAAACAATATCATCTGCAAATATATGAACATAATGTTAAAATATTCATAGAATAATTTATACAAACAAAACATGTTTATTTAGAAAGGTCATGTTTCAAAGCAGACAATTGTCATGCAGACTATTGTTAATCAGACTGAAATGAGACATTGAATGTGAAAGTAAACTACTTTTGCAATTTGACCTGAGGATAACCTCAATTATAATTATTAATTTGGGTACCATTTATTCCCATTTCTAAAAACTAAGTGGATATAATACCTTTTCTCAAAGTAAGCAATAAATAAATAAATAAATAAATAAAGTACTTCCAAACAAATTAGATTAAATTCTTATATTTTAAATATATGTGCAGTAAATTAAAATACAACTTGTATTACATATCTAAAAAATTAAAGTATTAAAAATTTTCATCAATTGATAAATACATTTATTGTTACAAAACTATATGATATTTGGAACTCTGTCTTAAAAGTGCATTAGCCTATAACTTTATAAAATACTAACAAAAATAAAAACAAGATTAAGATATTAAATATTTATCTTAGTTATGTTAGAAAGAATAAATTCAAATGAAATCTTTCATATCAATTTCTTCCCATAAATAGATTTTTCATTTTTACAACTTTAGACTGAAGAAAAACTATAGTAACCAAGCAACAAGCAATAAAAAGCTGAAATATTTATATCTGCTTCTGCGTTATGTGCCAATTTACAGAAAATAATGCAAAAAATAGAAATGTTTTCAATTCCACGCTTCTTATTCAATAAATATTTGCTAGAGTGGATTACCGATTTTTCTCAAAACTCTTATAATTTTCCCAAGAACCGTCAAACACAGTCATATAGACTCATATAGACAATGCTAAACAAATCACATATGTGCCAATGGTTTTTTATAATTCTATATAGAATCATAGTTATTCATATTTAAGTTTGATGTCAATTTCTGTTATATTATTCTAAGCTTCTCCCAATTAATTTTTTGTATTTGCAGTTATAGAAAAATGCTTATAGTTCTAGAAGTTATAGAAAAAATGACAGCCACATATTTGGAGCAAAAGGGGTGCAGTTAACAAGCGACTTTTAAATTTTAAAATCTAAACCTTATTACTAAGTAGTTTATGCTTATATTCTAGGTAGATGCTAGTGCTTTTATGCTTTATGTATTAACCATATTTACTTAGTAAGAGATCTTTTTTAAAGAAACACCTTCATTAAATTTGAAATGAGTTGTGTCTAAATAGAAAAAAAAAATCAGCATAAGATTGGACATTCTTTTACTTTGTGCCGTATAAAAATGCAATGACTTCTGAGACATCTAGGGTGGTTTCTGTGCTTTATTTTGAGAAAGTATGGCCAAATCAAAGACACATTAACAGAAAACAATATTTGTATTCTGTATTTTCTCAAATTTTGATACATTTATTCATTCCATCAACTTTTACTGTTATTTGTGAGGTTCTAGAATAAGGAGATGAATGCAATAAATATGAGGGTGGGGCAAAGTGAACGAAATATTTTCTCTGTAGTTCTCTCATTTTGTCTCCTATCTAGGTATGTCTTCTGTAGCATCATTAGGACAAAATTTGCTGTGAATAGAATTATGGTCAGTGTACAAAGAAGAAGAAAAGATTAGCCCTACATTTGAGAGGTGAGAGAGTGGAGTGGAAAGCATTGGAGATACAAGAATCAAGGAGGAAATAAAGAATTTACTTTTCAGAAAGCAAGGGCATGATGGAGGCTTAAAATTAATACAATATTCTAGAAATGGTGATTCATCGAGGGTGATAATAGCTTAGAATATGTTAATCTATATGTAGAGGAGCTGAGAGTAGGAATTGTGAAAGAAAATTAATGAAATATCATATTACTGCATTATACAATATGAAAGATCCAGAAGATGGAATAAGTATGTCTGCTTAAGGCATGGGAACAAAGAGAAAGTTCATCAAAATCTTCCCCAAATTAATTGAGTTTTCTAGAGCCCATGTACACCACTTAGGGGTGTGAGTACTGGCTTGGAATTGCTACTGCCAATGTTGACACCATGTGTATCATTTGGATCCCAAGGACTGCCTGGCAGACCACTGCCTCTGCTGGCACCTGCCTAGAGGTATACACCTAGAGGTATAAGGATTGGCCAGCTCAAAGTTGCCATCAGCAGCAACCACGTATGCCACCTAGGGGCTGAAAGAGAAGCATGCCCAGCTCATTGCCATCATAATTTGTCGCCAAAGATGGGTTCAGCTGATGTCCCATTTCCAGCAAAACCTGACCACTGACTCCACTAATAACTACAGCTTAAGCTACTGAAGAACTCACAGAAACTACTGATGGTAATTACAGCCAGGGAAATTATGCAGAGACTATACCAGAATTAAAGGCAAAACATTCTACCCAACAAACACTATGGATACATCTTTCTGGAGAAAAAAATCTTTTCCTATGTAAGTTAATTCATAAAATTAAAAGAAATGACTGTTACACAATGCCCAGATATAAATGTATGGACACAAGAAACATGAAAAAGCAAGAAAACATGACACTTCAAAAGAACACAATAATTCTCCAGTAACAGACCCCCAAAAAGGAAATCTATAAAATGCCCACCAAAAGAATTCAAAATAATTATTAAAGAAACACAATGAGATATAAGCGAATACAAACAATACAAATAAGTTAGAAAAAAATTCATGATCTGTATTAGAAATTCAACAAAAAATGGATATCATAAAAAAGAAACCAAAATCTTGAAATGGGAGAATTTCATGAGTAAAATAACAATATACTTAAGACTTTAAACAGTAAACTAAATCAGTCAGAGAAAAGAATTTTTAAATTTAAAGGCAGGTTTTAGAAGTAACACAGTGAGACAAAAAAAATGGAGGAGGAGGAGGTGAAGAAGAAGAAGAAAAAGGAGGAGGAGGTAGAGGAGGAGGAGGAGGAAAGGAGGAGGAGAGGAGGAGGAGGAAGAAGAATAAAAAAGAATTTTTAAAAAGCTTTGAACATATGAGACACCATAATGTGATTACGTATTTGAATTTTTGGAGTTACAAAAGGAGAAGAAATTTTTTAAAAGACATAAATACCATATTTAAAAATAAAATAGGTGAAAACTTTTCAAATCTTGGAAAATACATATAAACATTGAGACAGAGAAAGATCAAATATCTCCAAATAGATACAAGACAATATTGTCATCTCCAAGGCATTTTATAGTCAAACAATCAAAAGAGAAACAAAAAAATAATTCTAAAAGAGGAAGAAAAAGTATTAAGTCATATATAAGGGAATTCTTAACACTAACAACAGATTTCTTGGCAAAAGCCTCACAGGTCAGAAAAGAATGGGATGATAGGGAGGCTGAGGCGGGCAGATCACGAGGTCAAGAAATCAAGATCATCCTGGCCAACATGGTGAAAGCTCATCTCTACTAAAAATACAAAATTTAGCTGGGCGTGGTGGTGCACGACCGTAGCTCCAGCTACTCAGGAGGTTGAGGCAGGAGAATCACTTCAATCTGGGAGGCAGAGGTTGCAGTGAGCCGAGATTTCACCACTGCACTCCAGCCTGGTGACAGAGCATGACACCATCTCAAAAAAAAAAAAAAAAAGAATGGGATGATATATTTAAAATGCTGACCGAAAAAATACTGCAGGTTAAGAATACTATACCCCACAAATGTATCTTTCAAAAATATAGGAGAAATACATTTTTTTTTTTTGAGACAGTCTTGCTCTTTCACCCATGAGGCTGGAATGCAGTGGATTGATCTCGGCGCACTGCAACCTCCACCTCCTAGGTTCAAGTGATTGCCCTGCCTTAGCCTCCCAAGTAGCTGGTGCTACAGGCTCCCGCTGCCATGCCCTGCTAATTTTTGTATTTTTAGTAGAGATGGGGTTTCACTATATTGGCCAGTTTGGTCCCGAACTCCTGATTTCAAGTGATCATCCTGCCTCAGCCTCCCTAAGTGCTGGGATTACAGGCATGAATCACAATGCCCTGCTGAAAAATACATGTTTTTTAAGACTAGCAAAAAAGGAGGGAATTCATTATCACTAGACTGGCCCTAAAATAAATGCTTACAAGAATCGTACATCTGGAAGCAAAGGAATGAAATCTACCATTGTTGAAATCCACTAAATTATAAAACACACTGACAGAGAATATACCTAAATTAGAATGAAAATGGACTGACAGGTTATCTTTACAAAAAAAAAAACACTGAAAAATAAAAGTAAGCACTAAAAGAAGAAGAAAGGAACAAGAGATAAACTACATAATCAGAATGCAATTAACAAAATGACAGTAGTAAGTCCTCGTGTATTAATAACAACCTTGAAATTACATAATTTGATATAGATATAGACTGGCTAAATGGATTAAAAGAGAAATCTAACTGTATGTTGCTGACAAGAAGTTTACTTTATGTATAAAGACAGAAATAGACTGAAATGAAACGGATGAAAAGAAAATATTCCACACAAACAGAAAACAGAAGCATGTAGAATGTTTATACCTATATTAGACAAAACACACTTTTGTCAAAAACATAAAAAGTGACATAAGGGTCATTATGTAATAACGGGCAAATCACATGTAATAACGGGCAAATGTAATAATGGGCAAAATCACCAAGACATTATAACAATTGTAAAGACACACACACACAGTCAACATTGGAAGATGTGTGTGTGTGTATGTATATATATGTGTGTGTATGTATACATATGTATGTGTATATATATATATATATATATATATATAGCAAATATTATTAGAATTAAAGGGAGAGATAGACACCAATACATTAATAGTTGGAACTTTCTACACCACACTTTCAGCATTGGACAGATTATTTAGAGAGAAAATAAGCAAAGAAATGTGAGACTAAATTTGCACTGTAGACTAAATGGACCTAACAGAAATTTATTTACTAAACCTTTTATCAAACAGTAGCAGAATACACAGCCTTCTCATCAGCACATGCAAATATTCTCTGGGAAAGACCATGTATTAGGCCACAAAACAAGTTTAAATATTTTTTTAAATTTAAATCATATCGAATATCTTTTTAGAACATAAAGAAATAAAACTACAAACCAATAATAAAGGGAACTTTGAAAATTTAACAAATACATGGAAATTAAAGAACATACTTTTAAATTACCTTTGCATTGACAAAGACAGTAAGAAAAAATGTAAAAGGAAATTGAAACAAGTAAAAATGGAATAAAACAAACAAAAACCCAAGTGACACAGCAAAACCAGGGATAAGAGGAAACTTCACAGCAATAAACATCTACAAAAAGGAGAAGGAATTTAAATAACAATCCTAATGATGCACCTCAAAGAAATAGAAAAGTAACAACAAATCAAACCCCAAATTAGTAAGACAGAAATAATAAAGATTAGAAAACAACTAGACAAAATTGAGACTAAATATTTATAAACAATCAATGAAATGAAAAATTATTTTTTCCAAAAGATAAACATAATTGATAAACTGCTTGCTATACTAGTCAAGAAAAAAAGAGATAAGACCTGAAAAAATAAAATCAGAGATAAAAATGAGACATTAGGAGGTGGAGCCAAGGTGGCCAAATAGGAACAGCTCTGGTCTACAGCTCCCAGCATGAGAGACGCAGAACACGGATGATTTCTGCATTTCCATCTGAGGTACTGGGTTCATCTCACTAGGGATTGCCAAACAGTGGGTGCAGGACAGTCGGTTTAGCACACCGTGCCTGAGTGGAGCCGAAGCAGGGCGAGGCATTGTCTCACTCAGGAAGCACAAGGGGTCAGGGAGTTCCCTTTCCTAGTCAAAGAAAGGGGTGACAGACGGCACCTGGAATATTGGGTCACTCCCATCCTAATACTGCACTTTTCCAACGGGCTTGGAAAACAGCACATCAGGAGATTGTGTCCCGCACCTGGCTTGGAGGGTCCTATGCCCACGGAGTCTCATTGATTGCTAGCACAGCAGTCTGAGGTCAAGCTGCAAGGCGACAGCCAGGCTGGGGGAGGGGTGCCCGCCATTGCCCAGGCTTGCTTAGGTAAACAAAGCAGCCAAGCAGCTCGAACTGGGTGGAGCCCAACACAGCTCAAGGAGGCCTGCCTGCCTCTGTAGGCTCCACCTCTGGTGGCAGGGCACAGACAAACAAAAAGTCAGCAGTAACCTCTGCAGACTTAAATGTCCCTGTCTGACAGCTTTGAAGAGAGTAGTGGTTCTCCCAGCACACAGCTGGAGATCTGAGAACGGACAGACTGCCTCCTAAAGTGGGTCCCTGATGCCTGAGCAGCCTAACTGGGAGGCACCCCCCAGTAGGGACAGACTGACACCTCACTCGGCCAGGTACTCCTCTGAGACAAAACTTCCAGAGGAGCAATGAGACAGCTGAATTTGCGGTTCATGAAAATCCGCTGTTCTGCAGCCACCACTGCTGACACCCAGGCAAACAGGGTCTGGAGTGGACCTCTAGCAAACTCCAATAGACCTGCAGCTGAGGGTCCTGTCTGTTAGAAGGAAAACTTACAAACAGAAAGGACATCCACACCAAAAACCCATCTGTACATCACCATCATCAAAGACCAAAAGGAGAAAAAAACTACAAAGATGGGGAGAAAACAGAGCAGAAAAACTGGAAACTCTAAAAAGCAGAGTGCCTCTCCTCCTCCAAAGGAACACAGTTCCTCACCAGCAAAGGAACAAAGCTGGACGGAGAATGACTTTGATGAGCTGAGAGAAAAAGTCTTCAGATGATCAAACTACTCTGAGCTACAGGAGGAAATTCAAACCCATGGCAAAGCAGTTAAAAACTTTGAAAAAAAAATTAGACAAATGTATAACTAAAATGACCAATGCAGAGAAGTGCTTAAAGGAGCTGATGGAGCTGAAAGCCAAGTTTCAAGAACTAAGTGAAGAATACAGAAGCCTCAGTAGCCTATGCGATCAATTGGAAGAAAGGGTATCAGTGATGGAAGATGAAATGAATGAAATGAAGCAAGAAGGGAAGTTTAGAGAAAAAAGAATAAAAAGAAATGAACAAAGCCTCCAAGAAATATGGGACTATGTGAAAAGACCAAACCTACGTCTGATTGGTGTACCTGAAAGTGATGGGGAGAATGGAACCAAGTTGGAAAACACTCTGCAGGATATTATCCAGGAGAACTTCCCCAATCTAGCAAGGCAGGCCAACATTCAGATTCAGGAAATACAGAGAACTCCACAAAGATACTCCTCGAGAAGAGCAACCCCATGACACATAATTGTCAGATTCACCAAAGTTGAAATGAAGGAAAAAATGTTAAGGGCAGCCAGAGACAAAGGTCAGGTTACCCACAAAGGGAAACCCGTCAGACTAACAGCTGATCTCTCGGCAGAAACTCTACAAGCCAGAAGAGAGTGGGGACCACTGTTTGACATTCTTAAAGAAAAGAATTTTCAACCCAGAATTTCATAACCAGCCAAAATAAGCTTCATAAGCGAAGGAGAAATAAAATACTTTACAGACAAGCAAATGCTGAGAGATTTTGTCACCACCATGCCTGCCCTACAAGAGATCCTGAAGGAAGCACTAAACATGGAAAGGAACAAATGGTACCAGCCACTGCAAAAACATGCCACATTGTAAAGACCATCAAGGCTAGGAAGAAACTGCATCAACTAACAAGCAAAATAACCAGCTAACATCATAATGACAGGATTAAATTCACACATAACAATATTAACTTTAAAGGTAAACAGGCTAAACGCTCCAATTAAAAGACACAGACTGGCAAATTGGATAAGGGGTCAAGACCCATCAGTGTGCTGTATTCAGGAAACCCATCTCACATGCAGAGACACACATAGACTCAAAATAAAGGGATGGAGGAAGATCTACCAAGCAAATGGAAAACTAAAAAAGGCAGAGGTTGCAATTCTAGTCTCTGATAAAATAGACTGTAGACCAACAAAGATTAAAAGAGACAAAGAAGGCCATTACATAATGGTAAAGGGATCAATTCAACAAGAAGAGCTAACCATTCTAAATATATATGCACCCAATACAGGAGCACCCAGATTGATAAAGCAAGTACTGAGTGACCTACAAAGAGACTTAGACTTCCACACAATAATAATAGGAGATTTTAACACCCCACCATCAACATTAGACAGATCAAGGAGACAAAAAAGTTAACAAGGATATCCAGGCATTGAACTCAGCTCTGGACAAAGCAGACCTAATAGACATCTATAGAACTCTCCACCCCAACTCAACAGAATATACATTTTTTTCAGCACCACACCACACGTATTCAAAAATTGACCACATAGTTGGAAGTAAAGCTCTCCTCAGAAAATGTAAAAGAACATAAATTATAACAAACTGTCTCTCAGACCACAGTGCAATCAAACTAGAACTCAGGATTAAGAAACTCACTCAAAACCGCTCAACTACATGGAAACTGAACAACCTGCTCCTGAATGACTATTGGGTAAATAACGAAATGAAGGCAGAAATAAACATGTTCTTTGAAACCAATGAGAACAAAGACACAACATACCAGAATCTCTGGGACACATTCAAAGCAGTGTGTAGAGGGAAATTTATAGCACTAAATGCCCACAAGAGAAAGCAGGAAAGATCCAAAATTGACACCCTAACATCCCAATTAAGAGAACTAGAAAAGCAAGAGCAAACACATTCAAAAGCTAGCAGAAGGCAAGAAATAACTACAATCAGAGCAGAACTGAAGGAAATAGAGACACAAAAAACCTTTCAAAAAATTAATGAATCCAGGAGCTGGTTTTTTGAAAAGATCAACAAAATTGATAGACTGCTAGCAAGAATAATAAAGAAGAAAAGAGAGAAGAATCAAATAGATGCAATAAAAAATGATGAAGTGGATATCACCACTGATCCCACAGAAATACAATCTACTATCAGAGAATACTACAAACACTTCTACGCTAATAAACTAGAAAATCTAGAAGAAATGGATAAATTTCTCGACAAATACACCCTCCCAAGACTAAACCAGGAAGAAGTCGAATCTCTGAATAGACCAATAACAGGCTCTGAAATTGTGGCAATAATCAATAGCTTACCAACCAAAAAGGGTCCAGGACCAGATGGATTCACAGCTGAATTCTACCAGAGGTACAAGGAGGAACTGGTACCATTCCTTCTGAAACTATTCCAATCAATAGAAAAAGAGGGAATCCTCCCTAACTCATTTTATGAGGCCAGCATCATCCTGATACCAAAGCCTGGCAGAGACACAACCAAAAAAGAGAATTTCAGACCAATATCCTTGATGAACACTGATGCAAAAATCCTCAATAAAATACTGGCAAACCGAATCCTGCAGCACATCAAAAAGCTGCTCCATCATGATCAAGTGGGCTTCATTCCTGGGATGCAAGGCTGATTCAACATACACAAATCAATAAATGTAATCCAGCATATAAACAGAACCAAAGACAAAAAACACATGATTATCTCAATAGATGTAGAAAAGGCCTTTGACAAAATTCAACAACCCTTCATGCTAAAAACTCTCAACAAATTAGGTATTGATGGGACGTATCTCAAAATAATAAGAATTATCTATGACAAGCCCACAGCCAATATCATACTGAATGGGCAAAAACTGGAAGCATTCCCTTTGAAAACTGGCACAAGACAGGGATGCCCTCTCTCACCACTCCTATTCAACATCGTGTTGGAAGTTCTGGCCAGGGCAATCAGGCAGGAGAAGGAAATAAAGGGTATTCAATTAGGAAAATTAGGAAAAATTCAAATTGTCCCTGTTTGCAGATGACATGATTGTATATCTAGAAAACTCCATTGTCTCAGACCAAAATCTCCTCAAGCTGATAAGCAAATTTAGCAAAGTCTCAGGATACAAAATCAGTGTACAAAAATCAGAAGCGTTCTTGTACACCAATCACAGACAAACAGAGAGCCAAATCATGAGTGAACTCCCATTCACAATTGCTTCAAAGAGAATAAAATACCTAGGAATCCAACTTACAAGAGATGTGAAGGACCTCTTCAAGGAGAACTACAAACCACTGCTCAATGAAATAAAAGAGGATACAAACAAATGGAAGAACATTCCATGCTCATGGGTTGGAAGAATCAATATCACGAAAATGGCCATACTGCCCAAGGTAATTTATAGATTCAATGCCATCCCCATCGAGCTACCAATGACTTTCTTCACAGAATTGGAAAAAACTACTTTAAACTTCATATGGAACCAAAAAAGAGCCAAGTCACATCACCAAGTCAATCCTAAGCCAAAAGAACAAAGCTGGAGGCATCATGCTACCTGACTTCAAACTATACTACAAGGCTACAGTGACCAAAACAGCATGGTACTGGTACCAAAACAGAGCCATAGATCAATGGAACAGAACAGAGCCCTCAGGAATAATGCCACATATCTACAACTATCTGATCTTTGACAAACCTGACAAAAACAAGCAATGGGATAAGGATTCCCTATTTAATAAATGGTGCTGGGAAAACTGGCTAGCCATATGTATAAAGCTGAAACTGGATCCCTTCCTTACACCTTATACAAAAATTAATTCAAGATGGATTAAAGACTTACATGTTAGACCTAAAACCATAAAAACCCTAGAAGAAAACCTAGGCAATACCATTCAGGACATAGGCATGGGCAAGGACTTCATGTCTAAAACATCAAAACCAATGGCAACAAAAGCCAAAATTGACAAATGGAATCTCATTAAACTAAAGAGCTTCTGCATAGCAAAAGAAACTACCATCAGAGTGAACAGGCAACCTACAAAATGGGAGAAAATTTTTACAACCTACTCATCTGACAAAGGGCTAATAATCAGAATCTACAATGAACTCAAACAAATTTACAAGAAAAAAACAAACAACCTCATCAAAAAGTGGGCAAAGGACATCAACAGACACTTCTCAAAAGAAGACATTTATGCAGCCAAAAAACACATGAAAAAATGCTCATCATCACTGGCCATCAGAGAAATGCAAATCAAAACCACAATGAGATAGCATCTCACACCAGTTAGAATGGGGATCATTAAAAAGTCAGGAAACAACAGGTGCTGGAGAGGATGTGGAGAAATAGGAACACTTTTACACTGTTGGTGGGACTGTAAACTAGTTCAACCATTGTGGAAGTCAGTGTGGCAATTTCTCAGGGATGTATAACTTGAAATACCATTTGACCCAGCCATCCCATTACTGGGTATATACCCAAAGGACTATAAATCATGTTGTTATAAAGACACATGCATACGTATGTTTATTGTGGCACTATTCACAATAGCAAAGAGTTGGAACCAACCCAAATGTCCAACAACGATAGCCTGAATTAAGAAAATGTGGCACATATACACCATGGAATACTACGCAGACATAAAAAACGATGAGTTCATGTCCTTTGTAGGGACATGGATGAAACTGGAAACCATCATTCTCAGTAAACTATTGCAAGGACAAAAAACCAAACACCACATGTTCTCACTCATAGGTGGGAACTGAATAATGAGAGCTCGTGGACCCAGGAAGGAGAACATCACACTCCGAGGACTGTTGTGGTGTGGGGGGAGGGGGGAGGGACAGCATTAGGAGATATACCTAATGCTAAATGACGAGTTAATGGGTGTAGCACACCAACATGGCACATGGATACATATGTAACAAACCTGCACATTGTGCACATGTACCCTAAAACTTAAAGTATAATAATAATAATAATAATAATAATAAATGAGATATTACATCTGATATCATGGAAACATAAAGGATCATTAGAATTTATTATGAACAATCATATGACAACAAATTGGAAACCTAGAGGAAATGGATAAATTCGTGGACACATACACCCTACCAAAATTGAACTAGGATGGAATAGAAAACTTGAACAGGCCAATAGTGACTATGAAATTGAATCAGCAATAAAAGTCTTCCAAAAAAAGAAATGCCCAAGACCCCGTGGCTTTACTGCTACATGGAATTCTTCCAGACTTCTAAAGAAAAGCTAATTACAATTCTCAAATTATTCCAAAAATTAGAAGAGGAGAGAATTCTGACTACCTCATTCTATGAGGCCAGCACTACCCTAATACCAAAACTAGATAGGGATACAACAAGAAAGGAAACTACAAGTAAATAAACCTGATGAATGTAAATGAAACAATCCTCAACATTATAGTAGCAAGTCAAATCCAACAACATATTAAGAAGATAACACATCATGATTAAGTCAGATTTATCCCAGGGATGCAAACATCGTTCAAAACATGCAAATTATTTTATTTTATTTTCTAGAGAATTAAATCGTTTATTGTTTACACATGATAACAGATGATACAAAAGCTTCATTCTCATCTATAATTTTATCTGGTACCATCATTCAATTTAGATATATTGCATAAGATGTGGCCACAATCATTTTTAAAACCAGTAATTCCATGATTTTGCTTGGGTGGCTTGAGTGATCCCTTTTAATGGTGAACTTCGGATCCTAACGGTAACTATCATTCAACAACACCAAGGTTTCTGAAGAAAATGGCTTCTCCACCAAGCAGAGTGTATATAAATTCCAATTAGAACTTGGCATTACTCTGAAGGAATTCTAACTTCACACTGTTGGGGAAATTTACCAAGATGGCTTCAGAGTAGACTAACTTAACACAGCACATTAAAAAAAAAAAAAAAAAGACACATTTATTCAGCATCATGATCAGACTATTACATTTAGCAATCAACAGCATGGGTGTAAAAAAAAAAAAATCTACATTAAAACCTTTTGTTGGAATGCTTTATATTTCCACAGAACAGAAACTAAAATAACCTGTTATACAACTCATCACAAATACAGTCCTCTAGTTTTTTGCCCATACACATGAGTATTTGTCTAAAACATTTTTTTTTTTTTCCTTTGGTAGCAGCTACGCCCTGCCACCGCTGTGTTTGGCTGAGTTCACAAATCTTTTGTTACCTGTAGCTTCCCTGTCACTTATCTAACCCTTCTCTTCTGCTAAGATTTGTTTCCTGGCAGTAATTAAAGTCTTCTGCCACTGCCATAGCTACTACTGCTACTGGAAACACCATAGTCACCTTGGTTTCATGGTTTGTCAAAGGATTGGCCTCCATGACCATAGAGGCCAGAACTTCTACCTCCAAAGATTCCTCCCTTCGTGGGCCCAAAATTTGAAGATCTATTGTTGTAATTGCCAAATATATTGTAGCTTCTACCACCTCCAAAATTGCTTCCATCATTACCAAATCCATTATCACCATCCCCATTGCCACCATATCCACCACCACCACAGCTGCCACCAAAGCCACCAAGAACACTGAAGTTTCCTCCATAACCAAAGTTGTCATTCCCACTGAAACCAACTCCATGACCACTATCAAAGTTTCCAGAACTACTTGGACCACTTTGGCTGGATGAAGCACTAGCTGTCTCTTGCTTTGACAGGGCTTTCCTAACTTCATAGCTGTGGCCATTCCCAGTAATGGTATGGTCGTCAAAGTTTACAAGGGCAAAGCCCCTTTTCTTGCCACTGTCTTGGTCAGTAATGATTTCAATCCCTTCAAATTTTTCCATACAGTTCAAAAATACTATCTTAAGTGATGTTCTTCAGTGTCTTCTTTAATGCCACCAACAAATATCTTTTACACAGTTAAGTGGGCACCTGATCTTTGATAATCTTCTCTTGAGATAGGTCTCTTTGGTTCCACAACTCTTCCATCCACCTTGTGTGGCCTTGTACTCATGGCTGCATCCACCTCTTCTGCAGTAGCATATGCGACAAACCCAAAGCCCCTGAAGCACTTGGTGTTTGGATCTCTTATTACCACAGAGTCCGTGAGCACTCCCCATTGCTCAAAATGGCTCTTCAGGCTCTCATCAGTTGTTTCAAAGCTCAACCATCCAATGAAGAGATTCCTTAGCTGTTCGGGCTATTTAGGAGATTTAGACATAATGGCAAGGGGAAGAGAGACTTTAACAATGCTTCCTCGGTGGCCTCCACAGGCAGAAGGAAGTAAACGATGAACATATCTACACCACGTGCAAATTAATAAATGTGATACATCACAGTAACACTAAGTGTTTAAATCATAAGACTTAAAATTATAAAACTTCTAGGCAAAAACAGGGGAAATGCTTTAGGTCACTTGTCTAACCAAAGATTTTATGACTGGGACTTCAAAATCACAGGGAAAATGCCTCTACAAAAATAGATAAGTGGGCTATTATTAAACTAAAAAGCTCTGGACAGCAAAGAAAACAGTAAACAGAGTGAAGAAACAATCTTTAGATTGAGAGAAAAAGCTATTAATCTGACGGGACTAATACTAAGAATTCAGAAGAAAAAAAAATCTCAAAGAACTCAACAGCAAAAGAATAAATAAACCCATCAAAAATTGGGCAAAGAATCTGAGTAGACTTTTCTCAAAATAAGACATACAAGACATACAAATATCTAACATGTATATTAAAAAATGCTCAACATTACTAATCATCATGGAAATGCAAATTCAAATGGCAATGAGTTATCATCTCACCTCAGTTAGAATGGCTATTATCAAAGAAATAAAAAATAAATGCTGGAAAGGACCGGGAGAAAAGGGAACTATTACACATTGTTGGTGGGAATGTAAATTAGTTTAGCCATTATGGAAAGAAGTGTGACAATTTTTCATAAAACTAAAAAAAAAAAAGACCTACAATAGGATCAAGCAATCTCATTTGATGGTATTTATTCAAAGGAAAAGAAATCAGCATATCAAATAGATAGCTGTGCCCCACTTGTTTATTGCAGCACTATTCACAATAACCAAGATATGGAATCAACCTAACTGTCCATCAACAACAGAATGAATAAAGCAAATGTGGTATATATACACCATGGAATTCTATCTATCATAAAAAAAAATAAAATCCTGTCATTGGCAGGTACATGGATGGAACTGGAGGTCATTTTGTTAAATAAAATAAGCTAGGCACAGAAAGACAAATATGACAAGCTCTCACTCACCTGTGGGCACTATAAAAGTTGATTTCATGAAAGTAGAGAGTAGAGTGATAGATGCCAGAGGCCAGGAAGGGTGGGCATGGGGCTGAAAACAGGTTGGTTAATGGGCACAAACATATAATTAGATAGAAGGAATAAGTTCTAGTTTTTGACAGCACTATAGGATAACTATAGTTAACAGTAATTAATTGTATATTTCAAAATACCTGGAAAAGAATATTTGGAATGTTTCCATCATGAAGAAATGACAAATGATTGGATGATGAATATAATACCCTGTTGTGATCATTTTGCATTGTATGCATGTATCAAAAATCATCTGTACCCATAAATATGTATCAGGTATTAATACATGTTATTATGTGTTAATAAAAAATACTGAAATTTGAAATGCATTATGAAATAATATTTTTACATGGACATAAGAAATATAGTGTTTAATTTTTGTATAATAAAATTGGAGTTGCTGAGAGATGTAAATTTAAAAATTTATAAATTAATTATATCAAAATTATATTATTATGCTACATTTTTAAAAAGGCCTCAAGATGGTAAAGGAATGAGGGAACTATTGTAAAAATTTGTAACTCAATGTGTGGACATTCTTACGCTGGTTTAGTAAGCAGAGACACTAGAAATAGTGTCATTTTGAGATTTGTTATTGTGGTACACATAGTTTTTCAGTAGTACTGAGGCAAGGAGATATTTTTTGTGTGGTTTATTAAAAAATTAAAACAATGCCAGTCAGTAGGCTTATACTCAAAGAAAATGCTAGGTCTTATTTTAAAGAGTTTCAGTTACATTTATGCATTTAAAAGTATGCAGCCAAAAGACACATGAAAAAATGCTCATCATCACTGGTCATCAGAGAAATGCAAATCAAAACCACAATGAGATACCATCTCACACCAGTTAGAATGGCCATCATTAAAAAGTCAGGAAACAACAGGTGCTGGAGAGGATGTGGAGAAATAGGAACACTTTTACACTGTTGGTGGGACTGTAAACTAGTTCAACCATTGTGGAAGTCAGTGTGGCGATTCCTCAGGGATCTAGAACTAGAAATACCATTGGACCCAGCCATCCCATTACTGGGTATATACCCAAAGGATTATAAATCATGTTGCTATAAAGACACATGCACACGTATGTTTATTGCGGCACTATTCACAATAGCAAAGACTTGGAACCAACCCAAATGTCCAACAACGATAGACTGGATTAAGAAAATGTGGCATATGTACACCATGGAATACTATGCAGCCATAAAACATGATGAGTTCATGTCCTTTGTAGGGACATGGATGAAGCTGGAAACCATCATTCTCAGTAAACTATCGCAAGGACAAAAAACCAAACACCACATGTTCTCACTCATAGGTGGGAATTGAACAATGAGAACACACGGACACAGGAAAGGGAACATCACACACTGGGGCCTGTTGTGGGGTGGGGGAAGGGGGAAGGGACAGCATTTGGAGATATAACTAATGTTAAATGACGAGTTAATGGGTGCAGCACACCGTTGGTCTGTAACAAACCTGCACATTGTGTACATGTACCCTAAAACTTAAAAGTATAATAAAATGAATAAATACAATTAAAAAAAGCTACAAATTAAAATATTTAAGCCATTTTCTTTATTATTAATCCTTGCCATAATTTGATTTCTTATTTAACAAACTAATCTCTAGTCCTGATGGCATAGAGCTTTTACTCTGTCTTGTTCTTTTCTATATCACTTCTAAATGATGGACCTTTACCAGCTCTGGACTCTGTATGGTGTGTTCTAGACCAACAGTACCTCAAATTCAAATGCCTTAACTAAGACTAATTGTCTTTCCTGATTCTTTAAACAAGGCAACCAATACATAACTGCTTTTCAGTAAAATTAGTTGAATAAAATACTTTAAATTTTCCACGAAGGCTTTTACTCAGTTGCACTACAGTAAGCCAGCAAATTTACAGTTCATGATTTGTTTTTGGTGAATGCTGATTATATCCAGGGTCTTATCCTTGTGAAAGCTTCCCTTCCCATTATGTTTAAGGTCAGTTACTCAGCAATCTTTGACTTTAGCATAGTAAATAAAGTACGGATTGTGACATTTATGTCTTAGTGGATTTTTTTTTTGTTTGTATGTTTGTTTGCTTTATTTTTAAAGAGAGAATCCTTTCTAAGAAATAAAAAAAGGAGTGGAAGTAGTTGATAGACTAGGAAACATTTTAATTTATTTTTATTTCTGTAATAAAATTTGAACGTACAAAGAAAGCTGTAGCAAAACACTTTAACAGACTTCATAAGTCTACAGAAAATACCAAATTAGTGGATAGCATTTGAACAAAGTGCAGGGATAATAAAAACAGACCAGGAAATTAGGTATGTTCTAATATCATGTGGTTTTCATGAATCAAACTAGGGCTACATATAATAGGTATTTGAAGAGGTCTGCTGATAAAAAAAAAAGGTACATACGTTTGATATATAAGTGATGAGCCTGGAGAGTGTTTACATTTTAAGGGATCTCAATTATTATTTATTCTAAATCCATTATTTGTCCATTAAGGACACAGGTTCAGAGATGATAAGCTATTTGCTCAAGTAAAAAAGCTACTTAATAGCTTTGTCATTACAGGTGCTAAGACATGAAACCAAACATCTAATTCCCAAGTTTAAGAAATATCGTGGTATCTAATGCTACAGAGAAATTTTGTGAGGCCTTTTTTTCAAAGAAAGAGCTAATAATACATTACATGCACAAAAACAACAAGCCCCTTTAGCATTTTGTAGGTATTTCCTTTCTTAGATATAAAATAAAGGAGCT
Source organism: Nomascus leucogenys (assembly GCF_006542625.1). Taxonomy (NCBI): domain Eukaryota; kingdom Metazoa; phylum Chordata; class Mammalia; order Primates; family Hylobatidae; genus Nomascus; species Nomascus leucogenys. The sequence goes on along the minus strand of NC_044402.1, from coordinate 94,460,620 downwards.
GTGGCACAGACCCTTTAACCTAATAACATATATAAATGTAATGTTCAGGTGAGTATTAAAACCCTTCAGGACCACTTTGAAAAAGAGAAAAGTAACCTTGAATTTCAAGAAAGTAAAAAAATATTAAATATACTCACTTGCACAGCTATTTTTCAAGGTGGATTGGCTTGATAAAAATTATGACCTCTTTCTGTGCCTTATTTTATTTTCCAGACCTAAAAACATTGCCAGTGCCTGAGGCGTAAGTCAGAGTGAACCTCTATTATCACTCCAGAGACTTGGCATTTTCCTCATTAGGCTCCATAGTATCTGACTGAGTGACCTTGTTTGGTGAGAAGACACAGATGGAGTCTGTCAGTAAATCTTGTTAATGTAACAAGTATTCCCACTGTTAGATGAGTGTTGAGCCTGATACTGGCATTTCTTCCCTTAGTAAACAACCCATATTCCCTTTCCGGCATGGGTCTCTTCTTTCATGCCATCAGGTTTTTCAGCATTAGCTTGCTCTAAGGATTATCTAAAAGGATGTCTCTTGCTGTGAAGGTGAGATGCTCTCTCTTTCTGAATAGCAAACTCTTGCTGGCTTTTGAAAGATGTAAAGATGACATTAAATGTGGAAAACATAAACCTAAGCCAAATACACTGTCACCATCCTAAAAAGTCCTGTAAGTGTTTCACCTAAAGGTAGTAAGATTTATTATCAGGTAACCACTTCTGTAATTTGTCATTTCTCCCTGTTATCCTGTTTTGCAATATAAAAGACGAAGCTTTAAGAAAGGAAACATTCTCAATTTGAGGAAGAAAGATTGAGTTTCAGTGCAGGTAAATATAAGTGTTCAGTGGCGACGTCAGACTGTATCATGTACTTGGAAAAAGGCATTTAATCTCTAACAATTTCAATATCCTTATCCATAAAATTGGTAAATAATTATTAAAAATAACCTTTCAGATCTAGTGAGGGGATCAAATAAGATTGGGATTAGCTTGTAAAACTATACATATGTTTACTTATAAGTATAAAATATAAAATAAAAGCAATCAGAAATGCACAGCCAGGAGCAAAGTTTAAATCTTAGTGGACACTTAATATGTACAAATTTTAATTTTAATTAAAAATGAACAATTTTTGCAATTTAAAATTAGAAGATATCTGCAAAATATAGTAGGCCATAATGATATAAAAATAATAACTCATTTACAAAGGGCCTTAGTTATACTTTTATTAAAAATGTTCAACTTTTTATTTTTATTTTAAATAACTTAATAATTATAAATCAAAGCAAAAACAATGGTTCCATAACTTTTCAATGTTTCTAGTCCCTCATACTAAATTAAAAGTACTACACTAAGTAAGTACTGAGTGTCACCAGGGGCTCTGCTTGTAGAAGAGCTTTGTAGGAAAAATAAGCTTTCCTTTAGTACCTATAATGCTCAGATACTGAGGTCAAAAGAATTATAAACTCGGAAGATTCAAAAGCTCTTGACCATATTCTAGTAATAAGATACAAAATAACTCAAAGATTGTAATCAACTATTATGATAAGTGATGGAGCTATCTCCTAATATGCATAATATAAAATCTCAGAAGTGAGAACACTAATCAGATGGCAACAGACGGGGGGATTTTAGCTGGGCTTCTAGGAAGTTTTTAGTTATACTGAAGTTTAGAATTAGAGATAAATACAGAAAATGCATGCCAGTCAACGAAATGGCATGTCTAAGAGCTCTGATCTATGCATGGGAAAAATGAAAACTGTTGTTGTTCACAACAACAAGCTAGAGGCTAACAGAGATTATTTATGAATGCATTCTAAAGTAAGGAGTGTAAGTTTTACCAGAAAATCAGTAGATTTTAGCAGAGGAGATTGATACAATTTAATCTCAGTGGAGAATCTGTCCAAGAAATAATATAATTACCATTTTATTGATCCAAACACAAATGTCCAACAAAACTTTCTTTTTCTTTTTTTTTGGGTGGGGGGGCCAGTGTCTCGCTCTGTCGCCCAGGTTGGAGTGCAGTGGCGCGATCTCGGCTCACTGCAAGCTCTGCCTCCCAGGTTCATGCCATTTTCCTGCCTCAGCCTCCCGAGTAGCTGGGACTATAGACGCCCGCCACCACGCCTGGCTAATCAACAAAACTAACTTTTTATTCAAGGTCAAATGGTGATCCAAACCATATATCCAATGTAATTTGTATGTAATAACTCCAAGAAAATAACTTGGAGTTATTTTGTATCTTATTACTAGAATATGGTCAAGAACTTTTGAATCTTCCGAGTTTATAATTCTTCTTTTGACCTCAGTATCTGAGCATTATAGGTACTAAAGGAAAGCATTACAAATAGATTTATAGTAAAATGTTGGGAAAAGATATATTATGCAAACAGTAATGATAAAAGAGCTCGGACTGCTGCACAAATATACAATTTAGACTTTCTAATCAAACGTTATTATAACTAAAGAGAAACATTTTATAATGATATAAGTACAAACTATCAGAAAGATATAATTATAAACATATAGACATCCAATAATAGAGCCCAAAGTTACATGAAGAAGAAATTGAAAGACTCAAAGGGAGAGACAATTTGACAGTTATAGCTGTAGACTTCAGATCTCCACTTTCCACAATATATTAGAACAATAAAGCAGTAGTTCAGACAGAATATAGAAAAATTGTACAATACTAGAAATCAGTTAGACCTAACAAATTTGCAAGGAACACACCACCAATTAACAGTAGAATACGTATTCTTCTCAAACACACATAGAATATTCTCCATGATAAACCATACACTAGTCCATAAGGCAAGCCTCCATAAATTTTAGAGGACTGAGATAATACAAGTATATTATCTGACCACAATGGAATAAAATTAAAAATCTAAAACACAAGTCAAGTTGGGAAAATAATCCTTTTTTTGAGACAGAGTCTTGCTGTGTCACCCAGGCTGGAGTGCAGTGGCATGATCTCGGCTCACTGCACACTCTGCCTCCTGGGTTCACGCCATTCTCCTGCCTCAGCCTGCCCAGCAGCTGGGACTACAGGAGCACGCTGCCACACCTAGCTAATTTTTTTGTATTTTTAGTAGAGACGGGTTTTCACCGTGTTAGCCAGGATGTTCTCGATCTCCTGACCTCATGATCCTCCCGCCTTGGCCTCCCAAAGTGCTGGGATTACAGGCGTGAGCCACCATGCCCAGCAATAATCCTCTTAAAAACAATGAATTAATGACGAACTCACACAAGGAAAATTTAAAAATATTTATAAATATATAAAAATAAACAAATATTTTAACAATACATGTATAATGTAGCTAAATCAACTCCTGGAGAGAAATTTACAGCTACAATCACCTATATTTGAAAGAAAGACGAAATCTCAAATTAATATACTCACCATTCACCATAGGACACTAGAAAACAGAGTAAATTAAACCTAGGGCAGGCAGACACGACAAATAAAAAGATTAGAACTGAAACTGCTAAAATAAAAAATATATTTTTAAAAATTTTTTTAATTGAAAAATTCCGCAAAAATAGTTTTTGTGAAAAAGGCTATGAAATTAATAAATTCCCAGCAGGATTGACCAATAAAAAGAGAGAGAGAGAGGAGAATAACATGCTATGTTAAGAAATCCAAGAGAAGATTACTTTGCAGAAATAAAAGTATTATAAGAAAATACTACGAAAAGTTAATACTAGAAAATTAGATAACTTCATGAGTTAAATGCATTTTTTGAAAGCCACAATTTCCAAAACTAACTCTGGAAGCTATAGAAAATTTGTAATAGTCTTATGAAATATAAAAAAGATAAAAATAATAATTTAGGTAATCTACACAAAGAAAAAGCCCAGTCCTAACTGATTTTAATGGTGCATTCTAACAGGTATTTAAACAATTAATACTAATTTTTCACAAACTTGTCAGAAATTAGAAGAGTAAAAATACTTTCTAACTTATATGATGCCAGTGTTACTCTGATATGAAGATTAGACAAAGATAGCCCAAGAAAAGAAAATTACAGACTAATATATTCCTTAAGTATAAACTAGAAATCCTCAACACAATATTGGAAATGAATCCAGCTTATTTATGAAAAGAATTATTTACCGTGACCAGGTGAGGTTTATTCCAGGAATACAAGGTTGGTTTAACATTATAATAGCAACTATTGTAATATACTATATTAATATAATAGAGGACAAAATACACTTGGTCAGGTCAATAGGCACATTTGACAAAATATAACGTCCTTTCATGATAAAAAAAAACACTTAAAAAATTAAGAGCAGAAAAAAATAAAATAAAATAAAGGACTTCCTGCTAGTAACAAATATCTATTAAAAATCCACAGCTAACTTAATGGTGAAACTGTGTTGTTTTCCCCTAAAATCAGAAACAAGGCAGGAATACTTGTCTTGCCATTTGTGCTCAATATTGTTCTGGAAGTTTCAGTCAGGGCAATGAGGTAAGAAAAGAAAATAAGAACAATCCAAATTGCAAAGAAAATAGTAAACTAATTTCACAGCAGAAAATTTAAATCTGTACACTTAAAACTATAACACACTGTTAAAAACAATTAAAGAAGACTTGTATAAATTGAATATTCCATATCCCCAGATAAGAATATTTAATGTTGTTAAGGATGGTATAATCCCCCAGAAAATCTACAGATTTAACATAATTACTATAAAAGAATGAAGATGATTTTAAATTGTTCATGGAATTGGATGCAGATTAGCCCAAACAATCTTAAAAAGAACAAAGATGGATGACACACTGTGCAATTTCAGAACGTACAATTGCAACAGTAGTAAGCTAAGTAGTAAGCTAAAGTAGCACTCATGCTATTGACATGAGTATAGATGCATTGATCCATGGAATAAAATTGCAAATCTAGAAATAAATGCTTACATTTATGGTAAACGGATTTTGATGAGTGCCAACATAATTCAATGGCAAAGGAAAAGCCTTTTCAAGAAACAATGATGAGATGAGTGGATATCTATGCACAAAAGATGAGTAACTGTTAAATGTATACAGGAATTCCTTTGGGGATGACTAAAGTAATCTAAGATTAGATCATGTTGATACTTCACAGCTCTGAATAGATAGAAACTTATTACATTGTAAAGTTTAAATGGGTAGATTTTATGGTATGTTAATTATATTTCAATAAAACTTTTTTTTTTATTGGAGGGCCATACTCAGCAGTAGTTTTAAGGAACAGAGAAAATAAAAATTAAGTTGGAGGATGGCAGCTTAAAAGGATGTAAATATTAATTAAAACCAGAAAGATGGCTAGGATTGAGTTAGCACTATAGAGACATAAGGACATTCCAAGGAGCATATTACATATTTGTAAAGGTTAACATAAAAATATTATCTTCTTGAATTTTTTTCACATTTAACCTATAATCAACTTAAATTAAGGAATAACTGAGGACATATTTGAATTTTTAAGTACGTCTTTGGGAATTTATTTTAAGCTGCCTCTACAAAGAAATTCTGGAAAATACCATATGCAGATGCCAGTGCCATGCTTCTTGTACAGCTTAAAGAACTGTGAGCCAAATGAACCCTTTTTTTTATTAGTTATCTGCCCTCAGGCATTCCTTTATAGCAACAGAAACTAAGACACCTATTGAATGAAAAAATAGCTGAAAACTTTCCATATCTCCAAGAAATCTAGACATCCAGATACAGTAAGCTCAGAGATCCCCAAATAAATACAATTCAAAAAGGTCTTCTCCATGTCACATTGTAGTCAAACTGTAAAAAGTCAAAGACAAATGAGAATTCTAAAAACAGCAAGGGAAAGGCATATACTCACTTAAAAAGAAGCCCCATAGATCGTGCCATCGCACTCCAGCCTGGCGGCCTGGTGACAGAGCGAGACTCAGTCTCCATTAAAAAAAGAAAAAGAAAAAGAATCCTCATAATACTAATAGTAGATTCTTTAGCAGAAACTTTACAGGCTATGAGAGAATGCAATGATATATGCAAAGTGCAGAAAGAAAAAAAAAGTGCAATGCAAGGATACTATACCCAGAAAAATTATGCTTTTTAAATGAATGAGAAATAAAGACTTCCTCGGAAAACCAAAAGCTAAGAGCATTCATCACCACTTCGCCAAACCTACAAGAAATTCTTATGGGAATTTTACACATGGAAGTAAATTGACAATATTTACCACAAGAAAATGCAGAAAAGTATTAGATACACTGGTAGAGCAAACAAGCAATACGAAAGTGAAAGGACTCAAATGTTACTACTACAGAAAACCATCAAACTACAATGATAAACAACAAAGGAGAAAGAAAGGAGCAAATTATAGATATACCAAATAACCAGAAATCAATGAATAAAATAACAGAAATAAGCCCTAAAATATCAATATCATTGACTATAAATGGAATAAACTTTCTACTTAAAAGATGTAGATTGGTTGAATGGACTAAAAACAAATGACCCAACTACAAGTTGCCTACAAGAAACTCATCTCACCTCTAAAGACGCATACACTGAAAGTAAAGAAATGAAAAAATATATTTCATGCAGATGAAAACTAACAACGAGCCAGAGTAGCTATACTTACATCAAACAAAAAGACGTCAGGCCAAAGAGAGTAAAAAGAGATAAAGAAAGTCATTATATAATGATAAAGGAATCAACTATGCAAGAGAATATAATGATTCTCAAGACATATGTACCTCACATTGGAGTACCCAGATACATAAAGCAAATATTATTAAATCTAAGAGACTTCAACACAATAATACTTGTAGGTCCTCACTGATTTAATAAATACTGTCTGAATTTTTCTATGTGTTACACTTTCACAAGTCTAATAATATACTGAAACGTATACTTGCAATAATTGTAATGTTACTTTCTCTTATCATTCTTGTTTTATGTTACACTAGATAGGACCTCTTTTTTTGGCTTCATTCAACAGCAAAACCACAAATCATTGTGTGATGTTTTTTCAAGAAAGGTGTTCAGGCATACAAGTTATAAAATATCTGCCATATGCCTGAATTGTTATGGTATTATATGCCCTATTATCTATAAATCATGCCTTTTAATGAATGCAGGTGAATAATTAAGGTAAAGAATATTTGGCCAAAATCTCCTAATGTAAGTTTGGGGGTAACTTTGTGCAATCAGATATCCACTGTTAAAACCAGGAGCATCTATGGGAGTCCTCTGTCACACTAAATGTAAAACACATTTAGATTTAGCTACCACCTGTGTGTCCAGAATTGGTGGGTTCTTGGTCTCACTGACTTCAAGAATGAAGCTGTGGACCCTCACTGTGAGTGTTACGGTCCTTAAAGGTGGCATGTCTGAAGTTTTTTCCTCCTGATGTTCGGATGTGTTCAGAGTTTCTTCCTTCTGGTGGGTTCATGATCTCGCTGGGTCAGGAGTGAAGCTGCAGACCTTCGCAGTGAGTGTTACAGCTCATAAAGGCAGTGCGGACCCAAACAGTGAGCAATAGCAAGATTTATTGCAAAGAGCGAAAGAACAAAGCTTCAGTGGTGTGGAAGGGTACCCAAACGTGTTGCCACTGCTGGCTCAGGCAGCCTGCTTTTATTCTCTTATCTGGCCCCACCCACATCCTGCTGATTGGTCCGTTTTACAGAAAGTCTATAGGTCTGTTTTACAGAGAACTGATTGGTCCGTTTTGACAGAGTGCTGATTGGTGCATTTACAATCCCTGAGCTAGACACAGAAGTTCTCCATCTCCCCACTAGATTAGCTAGATATAGAGTGTTGATTGGTGTATTTACAAACCCTGAGCTAGACAGAGTGCTGATTGGCACATTTACAAACCTGGAGCTAGATGCAGAGCGCCGATTGGTGCATTCACAATCTCTTAGCTAGACATAAAGATTCTCCAAGTCCTCACCAAGATTAGCTAGATACAGAGTGTCCGTTGGTGTATTTACAAACCCTGAGCTAGACACAGAGTGCTAATTGGTACATTTACAAGCTTTGAGCTAGATACAGAGTGCCAATTGGTGCATTCACAATCCCTTAGTTCGACATAAAGATTCTTCAAGTTCCAACTAGACTCAGGAGCCCAGCTGGCTTCACCCAGTGGATCTCCCACTGGGGCCACAGGTGGAGCTGCCTGCCAGTCCCACCATGTGCCCGCACTCCTCAGCCCTTGGCATGGCAGGCTGCAGGTCCCGAGCCCTGCCCTACAGGGAGGCAGCTAAGGCCCGGCAAGAAATCGAGCACAGCGCCAGAGGGCTGGCACTGCTGGGGGACCCAGCGCACCCTCCGCAGCTGCTGGCCTGGGTGCTAAGCCCATCACTGCCCGGGGCCGGCAGGGCCGGCCGGCGGCTCTGAGTGCAGGCCACCAAGCCCACGCCCACCCAGAACTCTAGCTGTCCCACAAGTGCTGCATGCAGTCCGGTTCCTACCCATGCCTCTCCCTCCACACCTCCCTGCAAGCTGAGGGAGCCAGCTCCAGCCTCAGCTAGCCCAGAGAAGGGCTCCCACAGTGCAGTGGTGGGCTGAAGGGCTCCTCAAGCGTGGCCAGAATGGGTGTGAGGCCAAGGAGGCACCGAGAGTGAGAGAGGGCTGCGAAGGCTGCAAGGGCTGTCAGCACACTGTCACCTCTCACCTGTATGACACTATCTTGGTGGACCCAGCATTGTTAGGTCAAAATGATATATCCATACTTGATCATGTTATAAATATCCAATGATGATAACATGTCTATTGAATACAAATACTGGCTAAGATGCTCTAAAAGAATTTTAAATGATGCTGGCATGGGTCAAGGACTTCTAAGTCAGGAAAACTCACCTTTAATGGAGAAATACATGTAGATAAAGGAGACTTATTAGTATGAAATGGCAACTTAGAAACAACGTTATATCAGGAAAAATGGAAAGGATGGCAAGTTGCTTGGATGGATAACATCTCATGAAAAATTAGATGCAAGAAGTTAAATAGATATTTACATAACATGCTAGGAAACAAAGATGGGAGGTACCACGAACATTTTATCCAAGAAGAGTTAATAAGCATGCTCTTCTAGATAAGTCAGAAGCAGATCAAAGTAAATGGGCTGAGATCTTGGCAGCAGAAATGTAAGGAATAAATCTATGGGAGACCTATGGCCTCTCCAGTCTGTGTAAATTTATAAGTGGAAAATGCAATTTACTAGTTGGTGAATGATGGTTATGACTTAAACAAAAGTCACATTGGGATACTGTTTCACTACTATTTTGTAGTTTGGGGGAGGATATTTGTCAATGTCTACAAGAAACTTGAAGTTCGGAAATAACGGAGTCTTTACTGTTGATTTATACTAATGTTTACTGTACATAAAGGGTGGTTTTATTGGGAAGGATTTGAGAAATACTACCGAATTTAAGCTTTTTATTCTACAATAATACTATTTTAATTAACTTATTTGATGTGATACTGGTGTAATTGGTTAGCTTAATTTGATTGTAACAAAACCCACGGTAGTGCTGATACTGATAATCAAATGAACTGGTACCTTATATCAATACTGCTACAGATGTTGTTGCAAAGTAGTTAATTTGCTAGAAGAACTAGGTTTAATTAATAATTGACTACTTATTACATTAAACTACTGACACTCATCATCTTGTTCGGGTATGGCACTTGAAAAAGATAAAATAATTTCTTTATCTTTTATGTGATGATGAGGAAGTCTGTGGTTATTTGGTAAATCAAAACATTTCTTTAAAGCACTAATGGTAACTCATTGGGTAACAAAAATGATTGGAATCTTTTTATTTGTTCTTCTTTTTGTGTTTTATACATAATATAACAAATGCAAAAATAGAGATTACTATAAATGATTTGCAAATAAAATTCGGCTGGGTGTCAGAAGCCAGAGTAGAATGTAGAAGTGCAATGTTAATTACAAAATTTTATTTGTGAAGTTCACTAAGTCAGTGCGTTTAGCTCTAGCTTACTGATTTTCTCACCTTATATTCCTTTACTATGTGTATCTATCACAATTGATGTTCATGCATTATTGTGTTGATATATGTAGAACGAGAGACCAATTTTGTTTATTTCTTTGAGTTAGGTTAGCATAATGAATTCTGAATCCAAAGACTAGGACTCTCATATTTAGTAGCTAAATAATTATGGGTAAGTGAATGAATCTTCTTTTACTTAAAATGTCTCAGGCCGGTTGCAGTGGCTCATGCCTGTAATCTCAGCACTTTGGGAGGCCGAGGTGGGCAGATCACGAAGTCAGGAGATGGAGACCAGCCTGGAAAACATGGTGAAACCCCATCTCTACTAAAAATACAAAAATTAGCTGTGTGTGGTGGCATGCACCTGTAATCCCAGCTGCTTGGGAGGCTGAAGCAGGAGAATCACTTGAACTAGGGAGGCAGAGATTGCAGTGAGCCAAGATACTCCAGCCAGACAACAGAGCGAGACTCCGTCTCAATCTCAAAACAAAACAAAAAAAGTCTCAGTTCGCTTAAATACAAAAATTACATATGTGAATATATATAGTAAGCCACTCTTAAGATGCCACTCTATTCATTTAGGAAAAGAGGAAGTCAAACTGTCCCTGTTTGCAGATGACATGATTGTATATCTAGAAAACCCCATTGTCTCAGCCCAAAATCTCCTCAAGCTGATAAGCAACTTCAGCAAAGTTTCAAGATACAAAATCAATGTACAAAAATCACAAGCATTCTTCTACACCAATAACAGACAAACAGAGAGCCAAATCATGAGTGAACTCCCATTCACAATTGCTTCAAAGAGAATAAAATACCTAGGAATCCAACTTACAAGGGACATGAAGGACCTCTTCAAGGACAACTACAAACCACTGCTCAATGAAATAAAAGAGGATACAAACAAATGGAAGAACATTCCATGCTCATGGGTTGGAAGAATCAATATCATGAAAATGGCCACACTGCCCAAGGTAATTTATAGATTCAATGCCATCCCCATCAAGCTACCAATGACTTTCTTCACAGAATTGGAAAAAACTACTTTAAACTTCATATGGAACAAAAAAAGAGCCCACATCGCCAAGTCAATCCTAAGCCAAAAGAAGAAAGCTGGAGGCATCATGCTACCTGACTTCAAACTATACTACAAGGCTACAGTAACCAAAACAGCATGGTACTGGTACCACAACAGAGACATAGATCAATGGAACAGAACAGAGCCCTCAGAAATAATGCCACATATCTACAACTATCTCATCTTTGACAAAAACAAGAAATGGGGAAAGGATTCCCTATTTAATAAATGGTGCTGGGAAAACTGGCTAGCCATATGTAGAAAGCTGAAACTGGATCCCTTCCTTACACCTTACACAAAAATTAATTCAAGATGGATTAAAGACTTACATGTTAGACCTAAAACTGTAAAAACCCTAGAAGAAAACCTAGGCGATACCATTCAGGACATAGGCATGGGCAAGGACTTCATGTCTAAAACATCAAAACCAATGGCAACAAAAGCCAAAATTGACAAATGGGATCTAATTAAAGAGCTTCTGCACAACAAAAGAAACTAGCATCAGAGTGAACAGGCAACGAGAAAATTTTCACAACCTACTCATCTGACAAAGGGCTAATATCCAGAATCTACAATGAACTCAAACAAATTTACAAGAAAAAAAACAACCCCATCAAAAAGTGGGCGAAGGATATCAACAGACACTTCTCAAAAGAAGACATTTATGCAGCCAAAAAACACATGAAAAAATGCTCATCATCACTGGCCATCAGAGAAATGCAAATCAAAACCACAATGAGATAGCATCTCACACCAGTTAGAATGGCCATCATGAAAAAGTCAGGAAACAACAGGTGCTGGAGAGGATGTGGAGAAATAGGAACACTTTTACACTGTTGGTGGGACTGTAAACTAGTTCAACCATTGTGGAAGTCAGTGTGGCGATTCCTCAGGGATCTAGAACTAGGAATACCATTTGACCCAGCAATCCCATTACTGGGTATATACCCAAAGGACTATAAATCATGCTGCTATAAAGACACATGCACACATATGTTTATTGCGGCACTACTCACAATAGCAAAGACTTGGAACCAACCCAAATGTCCAACAACGATAGACTGGATTAAGAAAATGTGGCACATATACACCATGGAATACTATGCAGCCATAAAAAATGATGAGTTCATGTCCTTTGTAGGGACATGGATGAAACTGGAAAGCATCATTCTCAGTAAACTATCGCAAGGACAAAAAACCAAACACCGCATGTTCTCACTCATAGGTGGGAATTGAACAATGAGAACACATGGACACAGGAAGGGGACCATCACACTTTGGGGACTGTTGTGGGGTTTGGGGAGGTGGGAAGGACAGCATTAGGAGATATATCTAATGCTAAACGACGAGTTAATAGGTGAAGCACACCAACCTGGCACATGGATACATATGTAACAAACCTGCACATTGTGCACATGTACCCTAAAACTTATAGTATAATAATAATAAAAAATAATAATAATAAAGTGAGATTCCTCCTTAAAAAAAAAGATTTCACTGAGGATTCTATGAATTCACATAACACTGAAAAGAGACTCTTGATATAAGTGCTCAATAAATCATGGATGTTATTTTGTTTTGGAAAATTTTCAGCCATTATTTCTTCAAATAATGACTTAAAGGCGTGCTTTTTCAGCCCACCTTCCTTCTCCCTGCCTTCTAGTATCACAGAGACATTAATGTTAGGTATTTTCTTTTTTTATATATTGTATATTTTATTTATTTTATTATACTTTAATTTCTGGGGTACATGTGCAGAATGTGCAAGTTTGTTACACAGGTATACACGTGCCATGGTGATTTGCTGCACCCATCAACCCGTCATCTACATTAGTATTTCTCCTAATGCTATCCATCTCCTAGCCCCCCACCTCTCGACAATTAAAGACAGTGGTGTTATGCACTTTCTTATACATGTGTGTTATGCACTTTTTTGTACATGTGACCTAGTCTTTCTAGCATGTATATATAAAAATAAGACTTCCTTGACCATGATGTATTTGCATGCATTATTTTCTCATAAACTTTTTTCCTTTTTTTTCCAAAGTGTTTGTCCCCATTTTTATTCCCAACAGTAGAAACATACAAGGCAGATGTTTTATTCATTAAGACTTGGTAACTTTGTTTTTTACAGGAATTGTTTTTGTTTTATTAATTTAGTCAAAAAACATATACTGAATACTTACTTTATACTATGCAATAGCCAGTAGAGATACAAGATGCAGTGTGTACCGTATCTGCCCTTAAGGAGCTCAGGGTAAATAGAGTAAGGTAGGAATATAGGCACTTAGACATATACTATATCCTGCGATGTATGATTATGGGTAATAATAGAAGTATGCACAGTCTGGTTAAATTCCTCAGTCTTCTTGCTAAATCTTACATGGGATGTTCAGTTTTAATGATAGTTCTGCATTCATAGGGATTATAATAGTAAACTATCTGTTTTATTAGCTTTTAGATTATTAGCTTTTCACTGTATTAAATAATGCTGTAATATTTCCGCACATAAAACTTGTAAGATTTTTAGATACATTTGCTCATTTATACATTTAATTAAAATATATTTATTAAATTTCTGCTATGATGTAGGTCCTGTGTTGGAAGCACTGAATTCTGTACTGAGAAGATAAGAAGTACAAATTTGATAAAGGATAGAAAGAACAACACATTAAGAGAGAATACATAACCTTATATTTTTGAAATATTTATGTTATAAACTTTACCTATTAATATCAATTAAGATATTATCACATTTAGCCTGATTTTGGCTCTTTGGCTATGTATAAAAATAATTCTCTCAATGACAGGTCTAATAAAACCTTGTCCCTCTTCCCCTCCCTATCGACATCTAAACATCTTCTTATAAACATATTTTGACACTAGAAAAGATTTAGATTTTGAGTTGAGCTTTAGGTAGTTCTCTCAACCGGAACACTAGACTCTTCGGGGAGCTGGAAATCGAGAAGTCAATTTTAAGTAAGTGGAAATCAATTTGACAGGGAAAGAAAAATACATATGAATTGCTTTGAAATACTCCAGACAAAAAACATTCCAGTTAATATATTTTTCTTAGACTTGTTTTCCTGCTGTAAAGTATATTCTACTTTTTATAAAAATTTAAAATCATCTTTAACACGTGTAGATATTCTGATTTTTAGGATAAACAACATGCAAGAGATGATGTACTACAGCTCTTTCAATAAATGAAAAACCCGGATGTCTATGCAGATTTCCATTCTGTTATAAGTTACTGTGGTAGAAAACACTCTAGTTTTATATTTGGGTAACGTTTTCAATTCATTGCTAGTTTTAGGAGAAGAATCTTCAATTCGGATTTTCAGTTTGTCTTTTGGTTTATCCAGGAGTAGTAGTTACTACATATAAACATTGCATTATAAAACAAATTCACTGGATGTGAAAGATTTCAATATATTTTGAAATATAGAAACTCAATACTATATATTTTATTCATTTATTAAGTAGAAATGTCTGAATAGCTTGACGTTTATTTGTAAAGAGTTTCATGATCCCATTTGTTGAAATGGCTATTAAAGAAACTAGGATTTCACTTTTCTAATCAGTATGTATTCTACTTATAAAGACAATATCCTAAATGTGTACCAAACTGAATTCTGTATACATAGTGCTGTAGACTTCTAATTTTTTTTTTTTTTTTTTTTTGGGACGGAGTCTTACTCTGTCACCCAGGCTGGAGTACAGTGGTGCAATCTCAGCTCACTGCAACCTCTGTCTCTGAGGTTCAAGCAATTCTCTTGCCTCAGCCTCCTGAGTAGCTGGGATTACAGGTGTGTGCCACCACATCTGCCTAATTTTTGTAGAGACGGGGTTTCACCATGTTGGCCAAACTGGTCTTGAACTCCTTACCTCAGGTGATCCGCCCACCTTGGCCTCCCAAAGTGCTGGGATTACAGGTGTAAGCCACAGCACCTGGCCCTATACTTCTGATTTCAAGAGCACAACAGCATAATACTTATTTAATGTTCCAAATCACTTACTCTGTTTTTCAACATGGCAGTTTCTTCCTCTTTTAAATCTGCCTATGGACCATTATTGATCCCTCTCTAAGCCTTGTAGTGTCTCTATGAAAAGGAATATGTGGTTTTACTACCTGTGTTTTTTCCATATAATTTTTATAACAAAGACACTGCCAATGGGACGTAGGCCCTGATTAAATGTTTCTCTATCTCTAAACTCAAGGCCCTGAAAAACAAGGGGTCAATGATTTTTTCAAAGGTATCTCTTTCCCTGAATGAAATACTCCCAAAAGTGAATTGTATTCATGAGTTGTTCAAGAAAACTGGAAAACTAAAGTGTTTATTGCCAGCAATCTGATCAAGTGCTTTAAATTCATTCCTAGATTATTTTTCTAACCCATACTTAATAATAATAATGGGAACTAACATTTATTGAATGTTTACTGCATACTAGTAAGTATTCCAAGTATTTTATATGTATCAAAGTATTAATATTGAATTGCCCCTATTTCACATGAGGAAATTAAAATACAGAAAAAAAACTTATACAAGTTTGCTGGTAAGGGCAGTAGCTAGGATGA
Source organism: Nomascus leucogenys (assembly GCF_006542625.1). Lineage (NCBI taxonomy): Eukaryota > Metazoa > Chordata > Mammalia > Primates > Hylobatidae > Nomascus > Nomascus leucogenys. The sequence continues at coordinate 94,444,985 of NC_044402.1, read as the reverse complement.
AGACCTAGGTAATCAGGTTCCAGAGGGCACACTCTTAATCATGCTGCTATATTCCAAAGGTTCTGTGTCCAAAGAATCATATCCTGATTGTCCTGTTCTCTCTGTGAAACAGAATCATGTACCCACTAAACTTAACAAAGGTTAGCATACACTCTTGCACATTTATATTTGAGTGTATTGGTGTTGTATACATGTGCAAATGTGTGTGTAATTTTGAACCATTACATTAAAATTGATATGAGCCATTAGTTTTTTAATTGCTTAATTCAAGAGGAAAAAAGTCATATTAAAAGTTTAGAAGAAGCAATTATATGCAAAAAACTTGTTGAATGTCTCAAACAGATAATTTTTATGCACAAGTTATTAAAAGGATAATATAGAGAGATTTATATTTTTAATAATAAATTATTTTTGTGGAAAATACTTAGATAATTATCAATAGAACTAGGAAATAATCATTATGCTGTGTAGAAAGAATCAAAATGGTGGATTCCTGTAACACTTTTATGAAGAAAAATTAGATCTCCATACTTCCTGGACAATAAGAATGTCAATTTCTAACAATTCCTTAAGAATATATTTACTAAACCTCTTCTTTGCTTGAGAAAATCTCATTCTCTTTTTTGTCTTAGAACATGTAGTCTAAACTTGTTATCAGTTGCTGCCATTTCCCTGAATCTACTCTTTCCTCTTTTTATGGTGACTTGTAACTTTTTCCTATAAAACCATATGTGTCCAATAATATGCTGTAAGCCAGATCCACAAGCTATTTAGAGCATTTCATTCTTGAAGAGAGGTCTGTTACAGTGCTTATATGATGACAGAACAATTCTCGCATATGTGAAGCTCTGTGATTAGAAAGAAGAGGTGCTAGCAGCAGAGCAGATGAAAAGGTGTGCAGGCTCCACAGAGCCTCAACAGTGGCAGCTCAACTCCCTGAGCCAGTCATCATCTTAGTCTTTTTGAAAATCTCAATATTTCTCCTGGTGTTCCAAATCATTATATTCACCATAATCAAACCTGAGTCTCTGAAATGCTGAACCAGATGTCACCTATACTTTTTATATGACATTGGGAAAATGCCTTTGTGAATTTTTAAACTGTGATTTATACATATTTTTATTTGTCCCAGTAAAGTCTTTCCTATCCATGGGATTGGATTATGCCTAGATTATTTTTATCTTAATAATTGTATTATTCTAAGTAAATTCCTAATATTAATAATGCTTTTAAAAGTTATGAAATCAGATTAAAATTAAGTTATGCTGATAGAAACATAAACATATTGCAATAGTATGTTAAGTATGCAAAAGTAACCAATAAAGATTAACTCAAATGATGACAGATAGATCTATATTTGGAGGAGATGATTCTGGTCTTCTGTAGGAGGTCATTATTGAATTATCAAAATAAGGATTATGTGAGTGTCAAAGTAAACTTTCACAGAATGAGCTAAACAGGCAATAAAAACTTTACTCAAGAACATTGTGTTAGGGGAGAGATATGAACACAACTCTGTTGGAACAAAGGGTGGATGATTTTAACAGAGGTGAACTAATGAAAAACGAATGAAAGATCTTAGAGGGCAGGCTGGTCAGTGTGATCAGGCCGTATATGTTTGCTAATCATTGCTTATTAAAGTGATGCTCCTCCCATCTGACAGAGACTGAAATAAAGTAACACTATCTTTCTTGATGATTATATTTCAAAAGAGTGGCTCCTAAGTTTCTAAGAAAAACATTCCTGGGTTGTAAAACTAGAAAGAGACTTGGAGAAGATTTATATCTGAAAGCTGCAGAGAAAGAATTCACAATTTCAAGTTTACTAAAGTAAATAAGAAAATGGAGATTGAAGTCTAAATTTGGAAAGAAACCTGTTTAAAGTTTAGTTAGCTGAGGGGAACCTTAAAGCACTCTTTGGTTAGAGCTTATGAAAACCTGATAAAACCAAAAATTAAAAAACCACCATTAATTGAAAAGTGTAGATAGTTAAAATAAGAACTAAAATATTTAAAAAGTAGTTCATTTTGCAGTGGGTGATGGAGTGTGATATGTGTGTGTGTGTGTGTGTGTGTATTCTCAGAAAGTGTTGACAGAAAAAGCATTAATAATGAAATTGAAGATAACCTGTTTGTATGACCTAGTGAAAAGAATTTTTACCCAAACCAAAAACTAGGTGAACTCCATTGAGTTTTAATTATAAAATGACTTTTTAAAAAACCTGTCAAAGTATATACAAATTAAAATAAATATATTTAAAATATTATATATAATATATACATATATATTTTATATATAATATATACATATATATTTTATATATATGTATCCAATATATATATATAATTATCCAATAAGGGTGGTTAGTAACCCATCACCTCATACATTTATCATTTCTTTCTGGGGACATTCTTTTAACTATTTGTAATTAATCACTACTTTACTGTTAGCTATAGTCATCCTAGATAAATAAATTTTTAAAATTAACGTATGGCTTAACGTATGTTTCTTTGGAAATTTTAATTGTGTTTCACACTGTAAGAGCTCAATAATTGTCTTCTAATTTTAGGTCATTATGGTTCAGTGGATTAGGAAAGAACATGGTGAATTTAGGCAGCTGCCAAAGGGAGTCAGTTGTTTATATGCCATTTTATCCTACATACTAATTTTTCTTTTGCAGAATTCACTGTGGTCTATGTGTGGTCCACAGGTTTTTAGGTCAAGAAACTTAAAATGTACTAAGTAGATAAGGTGTGTTTCTGTGTATGTGTGTGTCTGTGCATGTGTGTGTTGTGTTGTATGTGTCCCTTTCAGTGGCATATATAGAATATTCAATGCAGATGTTGTTAACTCTCCTCTATCTCTAGACAACAAAATTATTTTCAGAAAAAATCCTATAATAGGTAATAAACATTTTTAATCATTATTTTAAAAGCCATTGTTAAAGAATAGCGTTCATTTTTTAAATTATGATTTAATATTCATGTACAGACTAAAATTTACACATACCAAAAACTAACTTTACAGTTGATGCTCTATTTCACAGTCTCAAATTTTAAACACAAAAACTTCAATTGACCACATACTATGACAGCATTTTTGAAACTCATGCTCTGTTGCTTCATATTTATAATCAGACCTTTCATTATTTATTCTGAAATTACTGCTTAACTTCAGGAATTTGAAGAGGCACAGGGTCTTGGACACCATATGCTTACAAATTATCAACCACTTTGAGTTTAATATCAAAACACATATCTATTGCTGAGTTTATATGTGTTGTGGTAAGCTATATACTTGAGAGTTCTTAGAATTGAGTTTCATGTAGAATAAAATATATGTGAAATGACATCATGAAATGTACCAGTTTGGCACTTGTGTATGTATTCACAAAAAATAACGGCAGCCACAAAGATTGTTTAGAATTTAGAAAAATGAAATATATTTTAGAGAAGTGTTCTATGACTGACATTGTTTAGAATTGTTGACCCATATTCAGAATAAAATAATAAAATGCAGGCCATCTTTTGATGAGTTTAACATGATTTAAAAATATATAAACTATATAACTCATTTTTCTTTCTCTCTGGACACAACGCTTCCATGCAATTATTTTGAGGATTTTTACATGGTTCAAAATTATTGTTTCATATATTAATCTTTTGTCTTAGTCCCACAGTTGCCCAATTAAGGTTTGTGGGACATTAATCTACCATTGAGAGAGCAATATTGTTCACCTTATATTGATATTATTCAAAAGAACCCTCATTGTATGTCCTTAAGTACCATCAATGGAAATATTATCATAATATAAATGCATCATGTTTAGTGGATGCACTGAAATGGTCTTTTGTTTGGTGTATTTTTAATTTTGTATTTTAACATCCTTTGCCTGAAAATTTTTCTTAATTCAGTCCAGAAAGGCACAAAAATGGATATATTGCTACAAAGGATGAGCAAATAGCTGCCAAGAGATTTTACATCAAAAGTGGTGAGAAGGCAAAAACAACACAAACAAAAATAATATATGTTTCTTAATCAAAAATTGTACTCTTCAGAGAATTTAAAGTTTAGAAATAGAAAAACCCATGAGGGATGCAATAGAAAATGCCCCATGATTGGAACAAATTGAAAGTGTATATGATGTTTTAAGAAATTTTATGGTGAGCTGTGTCTTGACTATGGAGTCAGGACAACATTGCTCTATGGTTATTGGACTTAGCCAATTCCTTAAATACCTTTCTTTCTCTCTCATAAATTATGTTTTTCTGAATAACTCTAACTAATAAAATAGCCTTAGAAAATAAGGGAAAATAATAAAACATTCAATGATCTGCTGCTTTCTCTTATTGTTATGCTGAGATCTTCAAGAAAAACACTGAATCAAATTTGGCCTCTTTAAAATATATATTAACTAAGCCAACAAAATGAGTGTTTCTCTGAAAGATCCCTTTGAGGTTTAACTTACCTATTTTTTGTCTCTCTACATCTCCAACCCACACCCCAACCACAGATATTACTGGCAAAAACTGTCCCTCAATTCACTCGAAGGGCTTGAGTTCCCAGAGGCATATGACTAGTTCATGGAAGAATTGGTACAGTTCAGGACTTCCCAAAACCTAAAGAATATTAACAGAAATTTATTGAATAATTAAGTTATAGATCAATCAAATCTCTCTTAATTTACCTACATGTTGGTCGGTTCTCAGAAGGTGACACATGGATAAAGATTTACAAATTGGAACTAGTTTGAGGATTCTAAGTACTTTAAAATGCATAATACAAAAAAGGGCTTAGAGTTTTCTCAAACACTTAGGAGAAGTCATAGGCAACTTCTGATGTGTGTGTGTATGTGTGTGTGTGTGTTCAGAGCACACTCAAATGAGCTTTGTTTCCTTATTTGGCTACAGAACATTCTAACATCCCCGGAAAGGGTGAACAAAAGGTGCTTAGTTTGTTTATTTTCTCCCTCAGAACATGCATGTCTGAAAATATCTTTATTGAAATCACGTTTTCAATTGGGAGTTTGCTTCAGTAAATAATTTTATTTTTCATATAAGTTTTACTGTGTGTGTAGTATTTTGAAAGTATTCTCCACTATTTCTAATTTTCAATGATGCTATTAGAAATAAAATGACATTCCATCTCTTAACTCTTCATTTAACTGGATTTTTACTTTGCAGAAACTTTAGGTTCATGTCGTATTTCCATGTTCTGATATTTCAGGATGTGTGTAGGTCTTTTGCTATAGGACACTTTTTTAGCCACTATTTTGGTACTTGAGGTCTTTGGTACTGGAGAATATGCCTAAAGTTCTCTTTAATAATTCCTGTGCTACATTCTCTCTCTCTTTCTTGAAGTTTATTATTATATGGCACCTCCCCTATTAACCTTCGAATGCTCTAGTTTCCCTTGAATTTTTGTCACTATGTCTTTCCCCCCAAACTCCTGAGAAATTTCTTCACCTAATAGTTCAATGTTTATACTAAAAATTTATTTCATTATAGAGTTAATTTCCACTGGGTCTTTTTGCTTTGAAGCCTTTATATTTCTTTTATAAAGCTTATCTCCATTTTTAGATTTTTAAAGATATCAATCAAATATTTTCAAAAGTTTACTCTTCTCTGCTTTGTCTATTTTCTCCAAATGTACTTTTTTATCTTCTCTCTCCCTCTCTGTTTTGCCCTCATCTCTCTTTCCCTCCCGCCTACCTCCCCTGTTTCTGCTTTCTTTCTTCCTTTTTTCCTCCCTTCCTTCCTGTTTTCCTACCTTTCTTTCTTCTTTTTGTGTCTTTTTAATATTAGTTTGAAGCCTTCATTAAAAGTTCGTTGACAATCTTGAGCTCTCTATGCATACATAAGAGTGTGATACTAAAATAACCATTTTAGGTGCTGTGCAGACATGTGGTTGTTAGCAGCTGACTGTGAGAAAACATTTTAAATGGTCAATTTTCAAGGCATGATATTCTAAGTACCGGCAGCCAGCCTGAGGATGTGACAAAACGCATGGCTCATGCACCTAGAAAGTTATGATAGGCAAACAGAATGTAGAAGAGGGGTCAGCCCACTGAAGAGAAGAAAGTTTCATTATTGGGAAATCAAAACTTAAGTGGGGGAACAGGACCAGGGTATAACCTTATAAGGGGGATAATAAAACTTAGCCGACATCCAAGGAGATTGTAACCCCATAGTACTTGACCAATGAAGAACTGGGGGAGGGACATGTGTGCTAGGAGACAAATTACCTACTATAACTGCCCTCGGTGTGTGTGCCTACCAGACACCTGATCTTGCAAGACCGCCATAAAAAGCCTTGCTTCTGCTGTTCTTTGTGTCTCCGTCCGTTCTTTGTGTCTCCGTCCGTTCTTTGTGTTTGGAAGGGTGAATGTATTTCTCACAAACTTGGGACCCCACCTGGGATCTCTGTACCTGTATTGAGTGGGACTCTGGCCAAGAAGGGAGATGCTTCCCACCCAATTTTAGTGGCCTGCTCCATCAGGGCATCCCGGCTCCCCACAGAGGCCGTAGACACACCCGAGACTATTATTCAGGAGGCAGCAGAAATGAGAAAAGCAGGAGAAAAGCAGGCACCGTGGCAACCAGGGCACCTCATGCAAGAGCCAAGGTAGGAAAATTGGACTATAAGTGCTGCCTTGGTAGTTGGGCATTTTCAGAGGTCAAGGGTTTGTGACCGAGACATATCCTAGATATGTCGTCAATGCAGTGTCCCAATCCACGGTTCTATTCTCCCGTGACGGAAACGGCTGGAGACGGATGAAGCAATGGTTGGGGTGTGCAAGAAACCTCCAGTAGTGGGGATTGAGTACACAGGGAAAAGCTGACACACAGACTGGCCCAAAATGGGAAACAGAAATTCTAAGCCTAGAGGACTAAGGAAAGAGGAAGCCAAAGAGACTCTCTCTGACAGTCCCCAGGATAGTCCTTAGGGGAGAATGCTGTAGTTTGGAGGAACAACCCGTGAACCAGGGACAAGGAAAAGCAAAAGACAATAAAATATTGCTGTTTTATCTGTCCCAAAGACCCCATTTGTAAGCCTTTGGTCTTTTGGCCTAAGTTTGGCCAGATGAGGATTGGGTGTGCCAAGCTCTAATTCTCTATGTAAATAACAAAAGCCATCCCCACAAGAAGAAGAAAAAGAACCTAGTAAAAATCCCTTTCCCATGGAAAAGCCCTGGGACCCCCGTCATGCTTGCCTCTCCATACATCTCACAAAATAGAGGACAGGAAGATCAAGGGGAAGCAGGAGGGTTAGAGGAAGAAAGACCCAAAGACCGTGGGGAAGCCAAACCAACTGCTCCTTTAAATCCTTATCCAAATTTAAGAAAATAATTTGAACAATGTTAGAGGGATGTTGTGAACTTCCCTACCCCTTGCGCACAGCAGGAATCTAGCATGTTCCTGCTTAGGGAAGTTCCCATGGGATAGGGAGATATTGACTTTGTAAATGCTCCTCTTACAAGTACTGAAGTTAGAAATTTCAAGAAGGAAATGAAATAACTCCTAGAAGATCCTGTCAGTTTAGCAGACCAACTGCACTAATTCCTAGGACCCAGCTTTTACACCTGGGCTGAAATGATGTCTATCATGAATATCCTGGTCACAGGATAATAAAGGTAAATAATTAGGAGAGTGGCCACAGCCATCTGCAAGAGACAATACTCTCCTGAGCAAGGAGTGTTGCCAGCCAAACAAAAATTTCCAAATGTCAACTCCAAATTAGATAGTAATGCTCCAGGGACAAGGCCCAAATGCAAGACCTTAGGGAACTAATAATTAAAGGGATCAAAGAGTCTACTCCTAGGACAAAAAATGTCTCAAAGACATTCAAGATTCAACAAGAAAAAGAGGAAACTCCCTTTGCATTCCGCAGAGGCTCAGAGATCAGATGAGAAAACACAGTAGATTAGATCTGGAGGACCCAGTAGGATAAGGCCTTTTGAAAGTTAACTTTGTAACTAAGAGCTGGCCTGACATTATAAAAAATTACAAAAGATTGATGGATGGAATGAAAAACCAATTGAGGAATTACTAAGAGAAGCTCAGAAGGTCTTTGTAAGGAGAGAGGAAGAGAATCAGAAAAAAAGAAGGCTAAAATCATTGTTTAGACTGTGCAAGAGGTAGGCAGAAAAAGCCCTTGAAGGAGACAAGGGAATGATAGATTTTGACACAGAGAAAGAAAGGAAATGCAGGGACAAGCTCCTAAGACTATGAGTGGATGTTACAAGTGTGGAAAGCCAGGACATTTTAAGAGAGAATTTTCTGAATGGGAAAAAGAAGAAAAGGTGATACCCCTCACGACCATTGATGAAGACTAGTATGGTCAGGGGTTTCTTCTAAGTAGGTCCCACCAGGAATCTTTGATAAATTTGAAGGTGGGACCTAAGGGAGAAGAAGTGACATTTTTGGTTGGTATTGAGGTGGCTCACACCTCCCTAACCAACCCTTCACCAACCAAGGGGTACAGAACTCTCTAAGGAAAAATTGGCAGTATCAGGAGTAAAAGGGATTTCACATTCTGATATTTAAAAAATGGTAATTAGATTGACATCAGAACAAACTGCGATGTCACTCTTATATATTCCTGAAGCAGCACCTAACCTCCTTGGTGGAGACTTGATTGTGAGATTGGGTTTAGGATTAGGAATAGAGGAAGGACAAATACAAGTAATGATGGCCCCTAACACAGAAGGAGGAAAGAAAAATTAATTCCCTTGTGTGGGTTGGGGAAGGCAACAGGGGAGGGTTAAAAATCACACACTTACAGATTGAACTAAAACAACCAGGAGAAACGGCTTCTAGGAAACAATATTCTATTTCTATTTAAGGGAGAAAATATCTCCAACAGGTAATAGAGGGATTGATTAAAGATGGACTATTAGAACCCTGCATGTCACCATACAATACTCCAATTCTCCCAGTCAAAAAGCCTATGCTAGTTCATATAGATTGGTGCAAGATCTAAGAGCTATACATCAAATCGTTCAGACCCACCACCCTGTGGTTCCTAACCCCTACACCCTCCTCAGTAAGATACCCTATGAATATAAGTGGTTCTGTGTGGTGGAACTAAAATATGCATTCTGGGCATATCTCCTAGATTTTAGGAGTATGGGCCTCTTAGACTTCGAATGGGAAAATCTTATAACTGGGAGAAAACAACGGTACCACTTGACTGTGCTGCCACAAGGCTTCATGGAAGCCCCAAACGTATTTGGTTAAATATTAGAAAAAGTCCTTGAGGTATTCTAACCTTCCAGGGAAACCCAGTTGTTACAAGATGTAGATGATCTTTTAATTTCTGAGATGAGGAAGGCCAAGGTATCAGAAACCACCGTAAGCTTGTTTATTTTCCTAGGTGAAAGGGGACTGTGGGTCTCTAAGAACAAATTGTAGTTTGTAGAAAAAGAAGTTAAATATTTAAGACACCTTATTAGTGAAGGGAAGCAGAGAATAAGCCCAGAGAGAATATTGGAAGCAGTGGGTCTGCCATTGCCTAAGACAAAGAGAGAACTCCAAAAATGTTTAGGTTTAACTGGCTACTGTAGGTTATGGATTGGCTCATATGCCCAAAAGACAAAGATTCTGTATCTCAAGTTACAAGAAGAGGAACTTGATCCCTTGCAATGGCCCCAAGAGGAAATTCAGGCAGTGAAAGAGCTAAAGCAGGCCCTCATTATAGCCCCAGTCCTGTTCCTCCCACCTTTAGGGAAACCATTCCATCTGTTTGTAACAGTAGACCAGGGTGTGGTCCTTGGTGTGCTCACTCAAACATGGGAGGGGAAGAGGCAACCTGTTGCTTTTGTCTCCAAGCTTCTTGATCCTGTCTCTCAAGGATGGCCCAAATGTGTGCAAGCATTAGCTGCCACAACCCCGCTGGTAGAGGAGAGTTGAAAGCTAACCTTTGGTGGGGCCCTAATAGTAAGCACCCCACACCAGGTCAGGAATATATTAAATCAAAAAGCTGGGAGATGGTTAATGGATTCTTGGATTCCAAAATATTAAGCCGCATTACTAGAAAAAGATGGTTTCGTCATAACAACAAATACTTGCCTGAATCCCGCCAATTTCCTATGGAAAGGAGAGGAGAACAAAGACATTAGATCATAACTGCTTGGATATCATAGAATACCAAACCAAAGTTAGAACAACCTTAGGGAAGCTCCACTGCATGACAGGATAAGGCTGTTTGTAGATGGGTCAACCTGAGTGATACATGGCAAGAGACATAATTATTATGCTGTCATTTATGGAAATAAACAATCCTTATGTGAGAAAGGTAGATTACCTAATGGCTGGTCGGTCCAGACCTGTGAATTATATGCTCTTAACCAGGCCCTAAAACTCCTTGAAGGCCAGGAAGGTACAATATATACTGATTCTAAATATGCCTATGGGGTGGTGCATAGTTTTGGAAAAATTGGAACAGAGCAGGGCCTAATAAATAGCAGGGGAAAATAATTGGTACACAAGGAACTGGTCAAAGAGCTTTTAGAAAGACTCCTGCTTCCAGCAGAGGTAGTCACAGTTTATGTAAATGGTCATAAGAAAGGGAATACTATAGAAGCTGTAGGAAACAGACTTGCAGATGAAGCTGCTAAGCAAGCTTCCCTGCAGGAAGAAATGAGACTAATTAGCCTGATCCCAAACATCTCTAAGGTAGTATTAAGGCCCCAGTTTACCAGAGAAGAGAAGGAAGAGTTAGACAGGATAGGGGTCACTCAAACTGAAGATGGGAAATGGGTACTTCCTGATGGGAGAGAAATGATAAGTAAACCCCTGATGAGAGAACTAATTTCTATATTACACAAAGGAAGTCACTGGGGATCCCAGGCTGTGTGTGATGCAATACTTAGGAATTATGGTTGTATAGGGATTTATACCCTTGCTAAACATGTATGTGGAAGTTGTGTAACTTGTCAAAGAATAAACAAAAAGGTGATTAGAAAACAGGCCACAGGAGGAAGATCTCCCAGACTAAGACCATTTCAAAGTATTCAAGTGGATTTCACAGAAATACCCAAAGGAGGGAGACTAATGTATTTACTGGTGATCATAGATCACCTTTAAAACTGGGTGGAAGCCTTTCCCTTCCAACACCCACCACTGGGGAGGTAGACAAAATAATATTAAAACAGAGTGTACCTAGATTTGACCTGGTGGACAATATTGATTCAGACAATGGGATCCACTTTATCTCAAGGGTGTTAAGGAGAATTATGGAAGATTTACAAGTTAGATGTGATTATTACACCTTTTGGAATCCTCCTTCCTCTGGAAATGTAGAAAGAATGAATCATTCTCAGAAAGCATCTCACCAAACTAATCTTAGAAACTAAAATGCCTTGGGCCAAATTTTTCCCAGTAGCACTCCTTTGGATTAGGACAGCCCTAAGAAAAGACTGGGGATTGTCCCCCTATGAGTTATTATGTAGGCTGTCATATTTGGACAGAGCTACAAACCTCCCTACTGTGGAAACCAAGGATCATTTCTTAAGAAATTATATACTGGTCATGTCCTCCACCCTATTATCCATTAGATTAAAAGGACTTCTAACTCAAACTCTGCCTCTTCAGTATGCAGTTCACCACTTCCAGCCTGGTGACTTGGTGCTGATTAAGACATGGAAAGAGGATGAGCTCCACCCAAGCTGGGAAGGTCCCTATCCAAACGCCCCTGACCACTGAGGTGGCCATCCAAATAGCTGAACAGGGATGGATTCACTATACTTGAGTCAAGGGACTGATAAAAGAGACCCCGGGAGGGAGGCAAAAAGACCGGTGGAAAGTGCATGGGTCACCTAAGGAACTCTTAATGTTAATTCTGAGAAAAATCTAAAAAGAAAACATGGGCTGGTCTCATTTCTGGAAGTTAATATTGCTAGGATGTGCTACTATACAAAGAGCAGAAGGTCAAAATGGAAACTGGTGGGGGACTCCTTCTTACCCAATCAGGTTGGTAATTAATGTAACCAAGATGGTAGCACTCCAGATTATAAGATGTGATGCCAGGTCTTACCTTGCGCGAATCTGGAAAATCAGAGACAGCTCTCACAGGTGGATAAATATCTTTGCCCTGAACCAGATACAAGTTACAGTAGGGCATCACCCTGCCCCAGCTGGGATGACGTATGGCGGACTACTCAATTTCAGGGTTGGACAGTAAACATGGGGTAGGTAATTCCAAGCTGGAGACCCTTGAAGAATAAACTACATCTGTCCAAGGGCTCCCCACCAAATAACTGCCAGAATTTAGAATGCAGTCCTATACTCATCACCATTGATGATCTAGCTGTTCTAGACCAAGAACCAAAAGTAGCATCTCGGGTATATGGGTTAGGGGCAGATATCACAGGGAAATATCCACCCCCCCACCACCAGGGTAACTTGTTCTCAAAGTAATCAAGAACACAACCTCCCATTTTCCTGGGACTACTCCAACCTCAGACCCTAATAAACAATTTGGTCCACCAAATAATGACCCTTAAAGACTAAAAACAATTGAGGTAAAGGATTTAAGGCAACCCTTAGAAACTGAGACAAGGTACAGAGATGTGAATGCCTGGGTCGAATGGGTCAAATTTTCAGTACAAGCCCTAAACAAGAGTAACTGCTACACGTGTGCTGGGGATGACCTCAGCACAGATGGTTCCATTTCCCCTAGGATGGGATACCAATCCTGAAGGAATATGTTGCATATTGGCTCTATACCAGGACAAGGATGCATGGGGAAATGAGACTTGTAAGAGTATGTCATCGCTGTCTCCCACATTGCAGAGATCAGATCCCAGAGCAATGCCCTCATTCTCCACAGGGAATATGAACCTCTCCTCTTGCCTCTCTAAGCAGGGGGCAGAGTTCGATAAGCCCGTGAGAGAACTCTTGACTTGTACCCACATCCTAAACATCACTGGTGAGCCAGGCAATGGCAATTACTCAGCTCTCCATATACCCCAGACTGATGTCTGGTGGTATTGTGGGAAAATAAGCCTCCATAACCTGTTGCCATTCAATTGAACTGGGACTTGGACTTTAGTCCAATTGACCATTGCCTTCATCCTGGCATTCCATAGATACAAGAAAATACACATGGCCATAAAAACCAAAGAGATTTGACAAATTCTTTTGATTCCAATATATATGTTAACTCAATAGGAGTCCCTAGGGGAATGCCTAATAAATTTAAGGCCCGAAACCAAATAGCTGCCGGGTTTGAGTCAGCACTCTTCTGGTGGTCAACTATTAATAAGAATGTGGATTGGATTTACTACATCTATTATAATCAACAGAGATTCATCAATTATACTCGGGATTTCCTGGAAAAGGTGGCTAGTCAGTTAGATGCCACCAGCCAAATAGCCTGGGAAAACAGGCTTGTGCTAGACATAATACTGGCCGAAAAATGGGGCATATGTGTTTTGCTGGGTAGAAAATGTTGCACTTTCATTCCCAGCTATACTGCTCCAGATGGGACCATCACAAAAGCATTACAAGCACTGACAACTCTAGCCAACGAACTGGCAGGAAATGCTGGAATTGATGACCCATTTATGGGTTGGCTAGAAGGTTGGTTTGGAAAATGAAAAGACATAATAGCTTCAATCTTTACATCCCTCATAATTGTGGCAGGAGTCATAACATCAGTGGGATGTGGTATTATCTCTTGTGTGAGGTGACTAGCACAGAGATTAATTGAAACAGCTATTAATAAACAAATGCCCATGACTTACCAGTAAAATAACCTGCTACTATTAGAAACCTAATTAAACTCACTCTTCTAGGAGAAAGAAAGTAAACTACTTCTAGAGCAATTCAAAGACGAAAAGGGTTTAGATGAAAATTAGACCAAAGGAAGTAAATAGAAAAAAGGAGGAAATTTGTAAGAAAACATTTTAAATAGTCAATTTTCAAGGTATGATCAATCTAACTACTGGCAGTCAGCCTGCAGATGTGCAAACCGCATGGCCTGTGCACCTAGAAAGTTATGAAAGGTGAACAGAATGTAGAGGAGGAGTCAGCCCATAAAAGGGAAGTTTTGTTATTGGGAAATAAAAACTTAAGTGGGGAAAGGGACTGGGGTACAACCTTATAAGGAGGATAATAAAAGTTAGACGATGTCCTGGAAGATTGTAACCCCATACACTCAACCAATAAGGAACTGGGGGAGGGACTTGCGTGCTAGGAGATAAATTACCTGTTTTAACTGCCCCAAGTATGCATGCCTACCAGACACCCAATCTTGCAAGACTGCCATTAAAAGTCTCACCTCCACTGTTATTCATGTCTCCAAGTCCATTCTTTGGGTTCAGACAGGTGAATGTGTTTCTCACACTTACCATCAGAGAAAATGATATAACTCGGTCATTAAATTGGAAAACCAAAAATTGCACTATTCTCTTAATTCCTTTATCATGGGCAAGTAAGAATTAGAGAAATTTTACAAATCTCCTGCCTCTTTCTGCATGACAGCATTCTGGGAGTCTAACAAGGAAAGAAGCTCAAAAGTATCATAATGGGTGAGCTGGATTTATAATTTATGGGATAATGTATAAAATGTACTGAAGCAACTGAAGACTGTGAAACAGAAATATATGCTCTTTTTCAGGGGACATATGCAAAGACCTGAATTATTGTTTATAAGAATTTAAAAATTATGACTCACGTAAATCTCCACAAGGAAATAAAAAAATTATTGAATATTACTGTGGCAAAATATTATGTGGTAATTAAAAATAACTAGCTAGATCTTTATGTATAGACCTAGATAGATTTCCAAAAGGTAAGTTGAGAAATGATGGGCACAATTTGATATAATTTATATAATTTTTTTAAAAAACAGTCTAACAATTATTTATGGTTGCATATATACATATGTGTATTCATAGAACATATGTATAAATGTACCTAGCAAACATATTTGTCAATGCATGTCACATGCATTTATACGTCTCCATAAACTACATATATATACATAAATGGTTACAAATATGTGTGTGTGTATGTGTGTGTGTGTGTGAGAGAGAGAGAGAGAGAGAGACCATAAAAATTAAAATTGAAAAATACATGTCAATTATGGAGGTTTCTTATGAAAAGGAAATTGTACTGTGGAAAAAAAAACAAATAAATCTCAATTTATCTTTAATTCTATCTTACTTTATGATATGTTCTTTTGCAAAAATTACTTCAGGTTAACATTGTTACTTCAGGGTGGTAGCCACATTAATTTCTTTATAATATTATGTGTTCAACTTTTGCTTTTAAAATTTTTTCAATATAATAATGATAAACTCTTTACAAAAGCAGTGTATTGTGGTAGAAAAATGCGACCAGCGGATATGGTAACTCAAGGCATAGCCTGTACATGGGCATCTAGATAGGTAGGCAATAGGGGACTTTTTATTCCTACCAAACTAAGTATAACTCCCCAAATTTTAGAATATATGGTAAAAAAAAAATCAATAAGGATTAATAGTAATTAAATAAAAACAATGAAAATTTTATTAAACATGACTTAATCAAATTAAAGTAGATTTAATGAAATTAAATTTAAATTAGAGATTTGAATTGCAGATGACATGATTGTATATCTAGAAAACCCCATTGTCTCAGCCCAAAATCTCCTTAAGCTGATTAGCAACTTCAGCAAAGTCTCAGGATACGAAATCAATGTACAAAAATCACAAGCATTCTTGTACACCAATCACAGACAAACAGAGAGCCAAATCATGAGGGAACTCCCATTCACAATTGCTTCAAAGAGAATAAAATACCTAGGAATCCAACTTACAAGGGATGTGAAGGACCTCTTCAAGGAGAACTACAAACCACTGCTCAATGAAATAAAAGAGGATACAAACAAACGGAAGAACATTCCATGCTCATGGATTGGAAGAATCAATATCGTGAAAATGGCCATATTGCCCAATGTAACTTATAGATTCAATGCCATCCCCATCAAGCTACCAATGACTTTCTTCACAGAATTGGAAAAAACTACTTTAAAGTTCATATGGAACCAAAAAAGAGCCCACATCGCCAAGTCAATCCTAAGCCAAAAGAACAAAGCTGGAGGCATCATGCTACCTGACTTCAAACTATACTACAAGGATACAGTAACCAAAACAGCATGGTACTGGTACCACAACAGAGACATAGATCAATGGAACAGAACAGAGCCCTCAGAAATAATGCCACATATCTACAACTATCTGATCTTTGACAAACCTGACAAAAACAAGAAATGGGGAAAGGATTCCCTATTTAATAAATGGTGCTGGGAAAACTGGAGAGCCATATGTAGAAAGCTGAAACTGGATCCCTTCCTTACACCTTATACAATAATTAATTCAAGATGGATTAAAGACTTACATGTTAGACCTAAAACCATAAAAACCCTAGAAGAAAACCTAGGCAATACCATTCAGGACATAGGCGTGGGCAAGGACTTCATGTCTAAAACATCAAAAGCAATGGCAACAAAAGCCAAAATTGACAAATGGGATCTAATTAAACTAAAGAGCTTCTGCACAGCAAAAGGAGCTACCATCAGAGTGAACAGGCAACCTACAGAATGGGAGAAAATTTTTGCAACCTACTCATCTGTCAAAGGGCTAATATCCAGAATCTACAAGGAACCCAAACAAATTTACAAGAAAAAAACAACCCCATCAAAAAGTGGGTGAAGGACATGAACAGACACTTCTCAAAAGAAGACATTTATGCAACCAAAAAACACATGAAAAAATGCTCATCACTGGCCATCAGAGAAATGCAAATCAAAATCACAATGAGATACCACCTCACACCAGTTAGAATGGCCATCATTAAAAAGTCAGGAAACAACAGGTGCTGGAGAGGATGTGGAGAAATAGGAACACTTTTACACTGTTGGTGGGACTGTAAACTAGTTCAACCATTGTGGAAGTCAGTGTGGTGATTCCTCAGGGATCTAGAACTAGAAATACCATTTGACCCAGCTATCCCATTACTGGGTATATACCCAAAGGACTATAAATCATGCTGCTATAAAGACACATGCACACGTATGTTTATTGCAGCACTATTCACAATAGCAAAGACTTGGAACCAACCCAAATGTCCAACAATGATAGACTGGATTAAGAAAATGTGGCACATATACACCATGGAATACTATGCAGCCATAAAAAAGGATGAGTTCATGTCCTTTGTAGGGACATGGATGAAACTGGAAAGCATCATTCTCAGTAAACTATCACAAGGACAAAAAACCAAACACTGCATGTTCTCACTCATAGGTGGGAATTGAACAATGAGACCTCATGGACACAGGAAGGGGAACATCACACTCCGGGGACTGTTGTGGGGTAGGGGGAGGGGGGAGGGACAGCATTAGGAGATATACCTAATGCTAAATGACGAGTTAATGGGTGCAGCAAACCAACATGGCACATGGATATATATGTAACAAACCTGCACATTGTGCACATATACCCTAAAACCTAAAGTATAATAATAAAATAAAAAATAAAGAAAATGTAAAAAAATTTGAATAGTAATAAAATAAAAATTTTTATCATTCATTCATGCTTATTTTACAATTTTAAACGTGTATAAAAAAGTAGAAAAACTCATTTTAGCCCTCTAAGGATTCTTGTCTCTCAGTGGCTAGATACTTCCCCCTAGGGTAAAAAATGGAATGAATTTTCATCTTATCAGGTCAACCACTTTACCCTAGGAGTTAGAGTTTTGTGAAATAAGCAATCTGCTCTGATTCTTCACCAAAACTTTGAAATATCTAAGTCATAAATCTTAAACGCATGTGGTAAATTCATGCAGGAGTTTGAATGATAGTATTTAGAAACCTTTGAAAACATATATTTTAAAAAAATCTAATTCTTATGGAATCTCAGTATGTCACCCAGGCTGGAGTGCAGTGGCCAGGTCTCGGCTCACTGCAGCTTCTGCCTGCTGGTTCAAGTGATTCTCCTGCCTCAGCCTCCTGAGTAGCTGGGACTACAGGGGCACACCACCACACTCGGCTAATTTTTGTATTTTTAGTAGAGATGGGGTTTCATTATGTTGGCCAGACTGGTCTTGAACTCCTGACCTCAGATGATCGCCGGCCTCAGCCTCCCAAAGTACTGGGATTACAGGCGTAAGCCACCACGCCCAGACATTCTTATATTTTTCTAAGAAGCAATGTGGCAGTTAATATGTTAAATTTCTCTACATTTAAAATTGAGTTTTTTCCTAGCATTTTTCATGTAACTAATTAGAAAGACATCCAATCATACTTTCTTCCTCATTTATTTACAAAAACAAATAAAACCAAAACCAACAAAAACTATACTATGAGAGACCACAACCATGCATTTTAAATAGCATCTTTTTATTCATGTACTACACTTCAAAAACAGTACTGGTGCAGTTAAAAAATAGATGTAATTCAATACAATGAAAATTTTCCAAGTCACTACATGCAGTATGTAGTATTTTGTTTTAATAAAATATGTCAGATAATCCCTGTTTGTTCCTTATATATTGAGTTAAAAAAGTTTACCTTATGTGTTATTTAAGATACTTCACAGGCAAAACCAAAGAAATCTTGAAGAGCCAGCTTTATGGGTTACAATAATCTTTCAAGAACCATTAATATTAAACATTGATGGAATTTTTATCAATTTTATTACCTAAGGTTATAGACTACCTCCAAAGTACCTTTCCTATTAGCTATGTTTATCTCCTCTGTCTCTTAAGAGAGCCATAATCAACTACTAGTCTATTAATAGATTTTAAGTTCTTAGGTATCTATAACCCAGGTGATTAAGTCATACCTCAAAAATTTACTGAGCCAAGAAACAAAAATATGTAGACTTAGAAACAGTCAATAAAGGAACATGAAAAAGGTCTATTTTAGGAATACTACATTTCTCAGTATTATTGATCTTTCTTCAACTCTCAGATACTCCATTTTATCAGCAATATTTTTCATCTAATACAGTGAATTGTTGTTCTGGTTAGAATTTGCCATACAGTGAGATACTTCTGTTACATGTATGAAGACATCTATTATGGCCTTATTGGTTAGTCAAGTACTAATTATTTTCCTTTGGTAAAATTTATTGGCATAAACTAGTTTGATTGATTGAATAAAACAGTAAAAAGACAGATTATTTTTAAAAACAAGTCACTCAAGCTAAGGTTATAGACTGCCTTAAAAGTACCTTTCTTATTAGCTATGGTCAACTCCTCTGTCTCTTAAGAGAGCCATAATCAACCACTAGCCTACTAATAGGTTTTAAGCTGTTAGGTATCTGTAACCCAGGTGATTCAGTCATATGGTAAAGATTTACTGAGCCAAGAAACAATAAAAATATGTAGAGTTAAGAAACATTCAATAAAAGAACATGAAAAAGGTCTATTTAAGGAATACTACATTTCTCAGTATTGGTAAAATATTTGGTAATTGGACCAAACAAAAATATTGGTAAAATATTGGTAAAAATATTTGTCTTCCTTTGAAATATTTATATATTGTGGAAATGATGTTGAAAATACAGAGGTTTCAGTGCTTTGGACTCTTGAAGTTTATATGCAAATATTCAGCAATTATTTCCCATGTCCAATTCTTGCTAAGGTAGCTAGAACTGGAGAGGCTCCCAGCTTCACCCACCTGCTTTTTGGACATCAGCCATCACTGAAGAAACTCTGACACCCATCTACCTTTATCATAAAGTACCTTTTGTTGGCCTCCCTGAGCTTTCTTATGAGTGATTCTTCATGCCATCATTGAACTACAATACATTTCTATTAATAATTATCTTAACAAAAACAAGATTCAAAAGCTAGTCCATTTTCCTCAAAAGAAGCTTCTTAACGCTCAGGCAAATTCACACATACCTTCCAGATTAACTGGCTCTCAGCTTTAAAAATAATGTGAATTATGTCTCTTTATCAAAATATTAATCTAATAGAATTGACCTCCTCCTGACTTTAGAAGAAAAAATATTAAAAGAACTTTTGCCCCCACAATAGTGAAAACTTTTTCAAGGTTATTTGCTTTCATATAGAACTGGCTGGGATAATTCAAATTATTTTTATATGACTTTATTGGGCACCAAGTTACAAACACTCCTTGCTACAATGTTATACTTTTCCAAAAGTAACTAGATATTATGGGCCCATAATTGTTTCCATACTTCTAATGGTGGTCTTTGTTGTGTGAATAAAGAAATGGTCAATAAATTTATTTCCATATATTTCTTAAAAATTCACATCTAAAAGCTGTAATTTTACATTGTAGTCATAGACATTGACTATGCATTTATTTAAAAAGGGAACATTGGCATGATCTGCCTGAGGGCTCCAGGACCTGCTCACAGATTTCGCTGGTCCTCATGTGCCCTACCTGGGGACCTGGGGACTGTTCCATCCAGACCACTGCCAATAACACCAGTTCCCACATGTCCCACTCAGGACCAAGAGAGTGGTCCAACTGCCCTGCCACTGACAATGCTGGAGCTCATTTGTGCTGAAAGAATTAATTATCAATGGGCTGACTCTACAAAAAATGCTTATGGAAGCCAGGCATGATGGCGGGTACCTATAGTCCCAGCTAGTCAGAAGGCTGAAGTGGGAAGATTGCTTAAGTGCAGAAGTTTGAGGCTGCAGTAAGCTGTGATCATACCACTCCACTCCAGTCTAGGTGAAAGAGTTAGACCACATCATTAAAAAAATTAAAATAAATGTTTAAGAGAATCCTACATCTGGAAGTAAAATATGTACCACCATAAAAACACACTGTAGTATAAACTCACTGAAACAGCAGATACACAAATGAGAAAGCAAAAGAAATTAAATGAAGACCCAATTATATGCTGCCTACAAAAAATTAATTTCACCTGGAAAAACACATATAAACTAACAGTGAAGGGAAAATAAAAGCTATTCCATGAAAATGGAAACAAAAAGCATGCAAGAGTAGCTATACCTATACCAGACAAAGTTTAAGTCAAGAAACATGAAAATAAACAAGGTCATTGTATAATGATAGATAAGTCAATTCAGCAAAAGTATTAAACAATTGTAAATATACATGCATCCAACATCCAAGTACACATATAAATATTATTAGAAGTAAAGGGACAGATAGATTCCAATACAATAATGGTTGGGGATAGTACCACCCCATTTTCAGCAGTTACACCTGTGATAACATACAGTAAGGACTGCAACTTGGGCAAGAGAATGAGGGAAAGATAGATTACTAGTAGAATCAAGTAAACTTGATGACTGACTGAATGAGATGAAGAGTAATCAAATATATTCAAGGTTTATAAAGGAAAATGTACATTATATACAAAAGTCTATTACATCCAATAATATTGCTTGTGAAATATAGAGGGACAAGTTCATGTTATTTCCTATATTTTCAATAACATGCAGATAAAATGTAACACTGTACCAGGTGTCTTTCCATTATGTACAATATTGTTATAAACACATTATAGTTCTTCTTAATTATAATATTAAGCTTCTTTGTTTTTTTAGTTGAGAAATTCACCTTGTCAATTCATTTGTATTGACTTATGTATGTAATTGTATGTTAATTATTTCTGAGAGGTTATTTTCTATGGTACTTTTTCCTAATTCTTTAAAGAAAAATATTTGGTTAAAATCACCCACAAAGACTTTACATGAGAATCAGTATTCCTCTGTAAGATGAAACACTTATATATGTGTAAGTGATTATGTAACACAGAAAACTTAAAATTAAAAATTAGAGAAAAAAGCTTTTGCGTTCAGACATTACTCATTTTGTTATGCTTCACATAACTGTGCTTTATAGCTAAGTGCTTTTTATAAAGTGGATTTGTGGGAACTCTGCAGTGAGCAAGCCTATCTGTCATTTTTTCCAATAGCATATGCTCATGTCTCTGTGTCATATTTTAATAATACTAATAATATTTCAAATCGTATTATTATTATTATTATCGAGAGAGGAGGTAGTTAGTGGATGGCTAGGCAAATAGAGTCTTGGGAGAGGAAAAACACCCATGGGACCACACCCTCACTGCCCTGCAGCTAGTGGAAATAAATATGGTTAAGAAATTCCTCTAATGTCATTATGTTTTCTCAGAAGGGACTGTCCCAGCCTAGGCACAGTTACAAGAAGTCAACTTAAAAGTCCTTGACTTAACCTAGATCATGGTAATATCATTAACATGATATTAGCATTATAGTTTTAGCCCCCCTCCACCCCACTGACATGGGTTTCACTTACACACTCAAGGGTAATAACCAAGAAGGAGTAGCTATAGCCAACACCAGGCATGTGCAGATGCAACACCCACAGTGGGGAACATTATCCCTCTCCTTAGTGTGGAACTCACAGAAGACTTTCTTGTCTTTGCCACACAAAAGACTCAGAACTCAGCCCCATATCTGGCAACCGTCTTCAGGTCTCCTCTCACTGCTGAGAGCTCTTCTTTTGCTTAATAAACCCTACTCTCCATTTCTCACTCTCTAGTGTACCTTTGCCTTATTCTTCATGGTCAAGGGAAAAGAACTCGAGCCTAGCTGAACTAAGGAGTAAGGAGACTGCAACATTATCTGTTATGGTGATCTGTGGTTAGTGATCTTTCATGTTACTATTGCAGTTGTTTTGGGGTACTATGAATTATGCCCATATATGAAAGCAAAGTATACTAATAAATGTTGTGTGTGTGTTGACTGTTCCATGGACCAGTGATATTCCTGTCCCTCTCCCTCTCCTCAGGCTTTCTTATTCCCTGAGACACAACAATATTAAAATTAGGCCAACTAATAACCATACAATGGCCACTAATTATTCAAGTGAAGAGTCACATGTCTCTCAGTTCAAATCAAAAGATAGATATGACAAAACTTAGTAAGAAAGACATGTTAACAGCCAAAATAGATTGAATGGTAAGCCTCTTGCACCACTTAGCCAAGTTGTGTATGCAAAGGAGAAGTTGTTAAAGGAAATTAAAAGTGCTGCTCCAGTGAACACACAAATGATAACAAAGTGAAGCAGTCTTATTGCTGACGCGGAGAAAGTTAAAATCACAACATTCCCTTCAGTCAAAACCTAATCCAAAGTAAGATCCTAACTCTCTAATTCTATGAAGGCTGAGAGGTAAGGA
Organism: Nomascus leucogenys; assembly: GCF_006542625.1. NCBI lineage: Eukaryota > Metazoa > Chordata > Mammalia > Primates > Hylobatidae > Nomascus > Nomascus leucogenys. The sequence continues at coordinate 94,421,822 of NC_044402.1, read as the reverse complement.
ATCTACAGAAGAAAAGTTTGAAGTTAGCAGAGCTTGGCTCATAACATTTAAGGAGAAAAGCCATATCCATAATATAGAAGTGCAATGTGAAGCTGCAAGTACTGATGTAGAATCTGTAGCAAGTTATCCAGAAGATTTATCTAAAGTCACTGATGAAAGAGGCTAAACAAAATAACAAATTTTCATTGAAGATGAAACAGCCTGATATTGGGAGCTGAGATAGATGACTAGATGCAGCCAGGAAGTCCATCATCTACCAAGAGACCAGACCATCAAGAAGACTGGCACACTCTGACAGATCTTTGAAAGAAAGGTATTGAGAGTGGACAGAGGCAGGATGTAGATTCTGGGCTGAAGATGGGGTAAGCTGGGAAGGAGTGAGATAAATAGGCCAGGAGTGGCCAATCCTTGCCACTGACCTCTGAAATCTTGGCTGGAGGTGGCCCCACAACACTCATAGACAATTAAACTGACAGGGAATGATTTTTGGAGAGGTCACAGAGAAAGGTCTGCAGCCTGTTTACAGCCCAGAGGATTTGGCACAGGAATGGCTGTCATGGGATCATGGCCAGGAACACCCATCCCCCAGGGGTCATCATGCTCCTCTAGATGGCATTAGACTTTCTTTACTATTGCATATGAACAGAGCATGGCTATCTTGCCCATGGTACACAGGCAGTCTGATATAAATGCCCCCTTGTTTGCCAGACTCTCCTTGGGTCCTTGCCTGGCCAGGCCTACTTCCAGTGTAGCTTTGGATGCCCAAACAGGATGCTTTCTGGCAGCTGCTGCCATAGCTCCTTTGCTGGCAGATCATGTCATACCATCAGAGAACTCCAGCAGATGATTCTCCCATCAAGTGCACATACTCACCCACAGCCTCCCTAATTGCAGCCTCCCCCCCACCACTTTGCTGGTGTGCACTTGCCTGCAGCCTTCCATTGCTGTATCAGCACATGTGCATCCTGCTAACCCCCCAACCCCATCAGCAACCTGCCCCGGCAGGAACACAAATACTCCACCCACACTGACACATGCATACACCTCACAGTGCTGCTGCTTTTGCCAGCATGCATGCATGGACACCCCATTCTGCCTCCACTGACACCCTGGCCCACTGCCCCATATGCACTCTGCTGTGCCGCTGCTACTACTTGCACCTTGTGTAAGCACAGACCCCACTGCCACCACATCAGTGCTTTGGCCAGGACCTCCTGTAAGAGTGTTGTAGCCAGCAGATTTGGAATACTTAGGCCCCTCCAGCAGAGCAGCTGCTTAACCTAGAGGGGCCATAGAAAAAAGCAGTGGGCCAGGTATCAGCTTCCCAGGATTAGAGCAGGCAGGCCAGAAGTTCTGAACTGAGCCTTTGACCCCTGAAATATTTCAGAAATGAAGTGAGTCAGCTGAACCCACATTATACCACACTCAAACCCTTAAGGTCATCAAATAATATATTTTTTTTAAAAAAAAACCATCAAAGTGACAGAAACTGCACAGATTAAAGGAACATCAGCCCACATAAGTGAAAGAATCAATGTAAGAACTCTGGCAACTCAAAAAGCTGGGATGTCCTCTTACCTCCAAACAATTGCACTAGTGCCCCAGCAATGATTCATAAACAGTCTGAAAAGGCCGAAATGACAGACATATAAATTAGAATCTGGATAGGAATGAAGATCATTAAGATGCAGGAGAAAGTTGAAATACAATCCAGGAAATGCAAGGAATTCAATAAAACAATACAAGACCTGAGAGACAAAATAGCCATTTGAAGAAAGAACCAACTGAACTAAGGAAGATGAAAAACTCACTACATGAATTTTAAAGTACAATCAGAAGTATTAACAGTGGAATAGACTAAGCTGAGGAAAGAATGTCAGAGCTCAAAGACCAGTTATTCAAATTAACTCAGTCCAATAAATATAAAGAAAAAAGAATTACAAATGAAGAAGACCTCTGAGAAATATGGGATTATGTAAAGAGACTATATCTACAATTTACTGACATCCCTGAAAGAGAGGGAAAGAAAGAAAGCAGCTTGGAAAACATAGTTGAGGATATTATTCAAAAAATTTTTCCCAACCTCACTAGAGATCTTCATTCAAATATCAGAAATACAGAGAACCCCTCTATGATACTATATGAGATGACCATCCCCAAGACATATAGTCATCAGATTCTCCAATGTCAACATGAAAGAGAAATGATTAAAGGCAGCAAAAGAGAAGGGGCAGGTCACCTACAAAGGAAACCCCATTAAGCTAAGAGTAGACCTTTCAGCAGAATGCTACAAACTGGAAGAGATTGGGGAGCTATTTTCAGCAATCTTAAACAAAATAAATTCCAAACAAGAATTTCATTTTTGGCAAAACTAAGCTTCAAAAGGGAAGGAGAAATAAATTTCAAAAAAAGCAAATGCTAAGGGAATTTATTACCACCAGATCTGCCTTACAAGAGGCCCTTAAGGGAGTGTTGAGCATGGTAACAAAAGACCATTACTGGTCACCACAAAAATAAATTTAATTACATAGAACATTGACACTGTAAGACAATTATAAAATCAAGTCTTCATAACAAACAGCTAACAACAAACTTTTTCTCTAAGGTATTACATTATTTAGACCCAATGTTATTACACACTTAGAATAAATTATAGTATAAACATAATTTTATATGCACTGAGAAACCAAAAAAATTAGTGTGACTCACTTTATTTCAATATTTGTTTCATTCCTGTGGTCTGGAAGTGAAAAAGGAATGTCTCTGAAGTATGCCTATATAAAAAATTTTACTTTTGACAAAAATTTTTACACGACCAACTGTAGATTCCAAGAGTAATATTTTATTTTGCTCTCAAGTTTTGTTGAAAAATTAACTCACAGAACCCATATTTATTGCACAAAAGGCCTATTTATTGGAGAAAAGCCATAAAAATTATTAACGTATAAAGGGGAGGAATCACAGAGTGACTTACTGCTCCCCCACATGGTGTGTGGAAGCTTGTATGCTATCTTGAAGTTACAGAAAGAATAGGAGCTCAGAGCATGACCAAAATCAGGTTATAATGGCAAGACAGGTTATGCGGGAGAGAGAAGAAAAGGCTTGGCTAGTAAAAGTGGTTTTGTTATGAATGTGAAGCCTCACAGGTAGTACTTTTAGAGAGAAAAATGATAAATATTTTTATTAGACTTTTAGAGGTATCAGAATCTTAATGAATCTTTTTCCAAATCTGAACAAGACCTGGCTGTATCAATGTAGATTTTCTATATTTGTAAATCTCCCCAACAAAAACCAGCTTTATAGGGCTATCTCTGTTTGCTGGCTCTTGAACAGTCATCTCAAAATATGTCAATGAAGTATATTTTAAGGAAAAATATTTTTATTTCCTTCACAATCATAGTTAAAATAAGAAAATAAGGTAAAATATCTAGAGCCAAAATATTTTTTAAAATAACACAACATAGCATTTTACTTATCTCTAATCATAGTCTTACAAAGAAGAAAGTTAAAATGGAATATTATGGCATATTTTAAGGTACATAGCTATTTTATTATAAAATACTATATATTTGACATATATGAGTGCATTAAAATATCAAATTTTTAAAAATTATAGATAAGATGAAGGTAACTGTATCAAATATTGTAGGTAAATATCTGGTTTTGTAATTTAGCTGGAAATTTGATAGAGCTAAGCATTTGGGGAAAAAAGTAGCTTACACCTACACTTCATATAAAATAAATATTTTAGCTTTTGAGTAAGTTCTATTAACTAAATTGTGCCATATGATTCCATATTATAACCTTAGAAATCCCACGATACCCTTTGCTACTTTTGACTCTTCTGTTCACCATTTTCTCTTTTTGTCCCAATTCAAACAGCACTATCTCATTTATGTTTATTATCTTACACTAAAGAACCCAGATAATTATTGCCTTTTTTAAGCATTTATTGAAATGACATTAATAAAGCTAAGGCATTATTTTAAAAGGTTATGCTTTGGCATTAAACTGAACTGTGATCTCTGCACACCATAGGAAAACCGCAGTACTGACTGAGTCTTTATGAGTTTATTGTCTTCATGAATCTATATTTTTTCCCAAACTTAACTTTTATTTTTTTTCTAATGCTACATCAAAAATTTTATCTATTAAAGAAATTCAGTATGAAACTGACTCTGCTTCACATTTGCCTTTGTGAACATAATCCGGGAAAGATAAGAACTACTCATCTTTTATCACTTAAGATGCTTGATCTTTGCCTCCTCATAAATTATCATGTTCACTCCAAAGAGTTTATTGCCCTATTTTAATATGCCAAAAACAAGATAGCTGTAAATTTTCTTTTAAAAAGACATTTTTTCATTCACAATAAATATATTTGTCATAAAGTGATAAAATTCATGCTAGTATAAACCTCTGGGATAACAACTTTTCTCCTGATAATAAATGCTGGCTGAGCTTTGTTATGTGACTACTTACGAAAAGGATATTGGCAAAAGTTCTGAACAGTCACCTCACCAAAGAAGATATACGGATGGCAAATAAGCATGTTAAAAGATGCTGCACATCTTGTCATTAAGGAATTGCATGTTGAAATAAAAAATAAAATATCATTACACATCTATTAGAATAGCAAAAATCTGAAATATTGATACCATCAAATTCTGACAAAGATAAAAAGCAACAAGAACTCTCAGTCATTGCTTATGGGAATGCAAAATAATACAGCCTCTTTATAAGTGAAAATTTCCACTTTAGAAGTTGGAATTTTTCTGAAAACTAAACATACTCATATCATCTGATCCAGCAACATTATATCTTGATATTCATCCAAATGAGTTGAAAATGTGTATAGACAGAAAACCTGCACACAGATATTTACAGCAGCTTTATTCATAATTGTCAAAACTTGGAAGGAATCAAGACAAGATGTCCTTTAGTAGGTGAAAGAATAAATAAACTGGTATACCTAGGCAATTAAACATTTTTTTCAGTGCTAAAATGAAATGAACTTTCAGGAACAGAAAAGCCATAGAGGAAACTTAAATGCACATTATTAATTCTAGGTGAAAAAAAGCCAATCTAAAAGGGCTACATATGGTTTAATTTCAACTATAAAACATTTCGGAAAAATTAAAACTATGGAGAGAGTAAAAAGATCAGTGGTTGTCAGCATTAGTGTGGAGGGAGGGATGAGAACACAGATGATTTTTTAGGACAGTGAAACAATTCTGCATGCCACTGTAATAGTAGATACATGCCATTATACATTTGTCAAAACAAAAAGAATGTACAATAGCAAGACAGATTCCCTAATGTAAACTATAGACTTGGGTGATAATGACATACATGTAGGCTCAACGATTAGAACAAATGTACCACTCTTGTATGGGATGTTGTTAGTGGAGGAGGCTGTGTGGTGATGGGGACAGACAGTAGATAGAAACTCTCCTGTCACATTGGCTGTGAACATAAAACTGCTCCAAATAATATCTATTTTTGAAAAGTACATTAAGTGGGATAATAGAAAATATCATCTAAAGAAACATTATCAAACCAAAGAAAAAGTCTGTATTTATCCATATCTTATGAAATACAAAAAAAAACCATGTTTGCTTGACTTACACGTTAAAAATAAATATGGATATTTTATAGCCATCCTTTTAGTGCTATAGTCTTAGGAGCAATTATTCACTTCTTTCAGAGATTACTGAAGATGAAATGAGCGCACATCCATCGACTTTTGGCCAAACCTTGGTCGGAGACCTTTGGCATTGGAGTTGCAGGGTGATACAGAGAGAAAGAAAGTTTAATGTATCTAACAGTTCTCTATTAGTGATTGAAAAGTTTTTTAATTTGGAGAAACTGATGCCTTGGAAAAGCAATCATTAGGTTTTCTAGGTATACAAAAACAAAGCAAACAGAAACGGAAATGTTTCAGAACAATGCACAGTTATATAAATTACTGCTTTAGTGATGAAGAAAACAAACAAAACCAAAATTATCACCAATACCACACAAAAGCACATGCATGCATGTATTCAGGCACATGAACACATGAACACACACAAGTATTAGGCACACAGTATGAAGACATGGCAAGTCTTATTTCAATAAATTGGAGTACACTTGAGATAGATGGATCAAAACTGAAGAGCAAGGAGGTTAATAGAGTAGACACTTCAGCATTGGTTCTTCATCCAATTTTTTTTACTTCTGAAGAATCAAGGTCTGAAAAAGCCCAGTGACATCTTGTGAGAAGCTAGTATAAGAAGGTGCCTGGGTGATAATATGCACCCATAGTAAGGGAAGTGACTAGCTTGCCTGACTCTTTATATACTCTAGTTCTTTAATGACACCCAGAAGGCTGTATGAACATTTGGATTATAATTTTTGAATGGACTTTACTTTCTCATGATGTTGACTTTTGAAAGTCTGTAGTGGTTACAAGTTTCTTGAAGGAGACTCATGAACAGGGGATATTAACATGTGACAGCCAGAAACAGAGAAAAAAAAAACATTCTGGACTGGTTATTAAAAATGACTAAAATGATTGGTTTCTGGGGATTATACACACACACACACACACACACACAACTTGTAAGGAAACAGATTAGGGGCTGTGGTTAGGAGGAGGTAAGCAAACTATTTGCAATTTGGGCATTCCTGTTATTCATGTTCTTTAAAAAAGTAATTAAACTAAAGAGCTTCTGCACAGCAAAAGAAACTACCATCAGAGTGAACAGGCAACCTACAAAATGGGAGAAAATTTTTGCAACCTACTCATCTGACAAAGGGCTAATATCCAGAATCTACAATGAACTCAAACAAATTTACAAGAAAAAAACAAACAACCCCATCAAAAAGTGGGCAAAGGACATGAACAGACACTTCTCAAAAGAAGACAATTATGCAGCCAAAAAACACATAAAAAAATGCTCATCATCACTGGCCATCAGAGAAATGCAAATCAAAATCACAATGAGATACCATCTCACACCAGTTAGAATGGCCATCATTAAAAAGTCAGGAAACAACAGGTGCTGGAGAGGATGTGGAGAAATAGGAACACTTTTACACTGTGGGTGGGACTGTAAACTAGTTCAACCATTGTGGAAGTCAGTGTGGCGATTCCTCAGGGATCTAGAACTAGAAATACCATTTGACCCAGCCATCCCATTACTGGGTATATACCCAAAGGACTATAAATCATGCTGCTATAAAGACACATGCACACGTGTGTTTATTGCGGCACTATTCACAATAGCAAAGAGTTGGAACCAACCCAAATGTCCAACAACGATAGACTGGATTAAGAAAATGTGGCACATATACACCTTGGAATACTATGCAGCCATAAAAAAGGATGAGTTCATGTCCTTTGTAGGGACATGGATGAAACTGGAAAACATCATTCTCAGTAAACTATCACAAGGACAAAAAACCAAACACTGCATGTTCTCACTCATAGGTGGGAATTGAACAATGAGAACTCATGGACACAGGAAGGGGAACATCACACTCTGGGGACTGTTGTGGGTTGGGGGGAGTGGGGAGGGACAGCATTAGGAGATATACCTAATGCTAAATGACGAGTTAATGGGTGCAGCAAACCAACATGGCACATGGATACATATGTAACAAACCTGCACGTTGTGCACATGTACCCTAAAACCTAAATTAAAAAAAAAAAAAAAAAAAAAAAAAAAAAAAAAAAAAAAAAAAAAAAAAAAAAAAAAAAAAAGATGTTTTTTAAAGTCCAAGCTGAAAAATTTTCAAAAAAAAAAAAAAAAAAAAAAAAAAAAAAAACATAAGTTGAATTTATATTCACTTGCTTAAAAAAGAAAAATTACCAGTGCTAAATTTCTATGACTAAGTAGAGGTATTTTGTGGCTTTTTTGTGTTAGCGTTTGTGTATTTCTAGTCATGTATAAACTTGAGGATTGGACTTAAAATTAAATTTACAAGGACTGTATGATGGAAAAATAACTTTATTAAGATATTTTTATTTAATATTATTCCATTTCAATATTTTGTAAAGGGCTATAAAATAGTAAATTTAGGGTTTTACCTTAGGGAGTGTTGGGAAAGTAGAATTCATCATTACTCACTTAAAGAAGACTACATACTTTAGTTACTGGATTTCAATGGATACACTTATAGAACATCTTTTTTTAATTAATAAAAACTGTTTCACGTTGTTCTGGCATATTTTATGTAGTCAACATAAAAAAGTAGAAAATTGAAACAAACACTCAGGTAGGTAAAGCATGCCTCTTGACTCTCTTCTGTAATGACAACAAAATTTCCAATAATATTGAAATGTTTCATTTTTCTAGTGTCAATTGGAGTGATTTGCATCCAGTTTATTCACATAGAAACTTCCGTTATCTTTACATTTTAGACATATATAATTACTTTATTTTTTGTTAAGTTTATAATTTTTAACTTTGTAATTTAAGTTGGATTATGACAATTAATGTAGCTAAATGCCCTCCCTAGAAATACCTTACAAACATATGTATTTACCCAATATAGGTTTCTTTTAAAATTTCTATATAAATTTATCTACATTTCTCTCCAAATTTAAAGTGCCACAGGACATGGAAACAGGAAACAACAAAAAATCTGAGGCAAAAATATCCAGCCAGTAGTCAAATGGTGTTACATTTCAAAAATCTGCCAATTGCTTTTGGGTATTGCATCTTTCATCTAATGATGAATGTGGTTATTCGTAAGCCAATAAGATAGATAATATACTTTCAAAACTGTCTCTCTATCTGTTTGGGCCTCTATATTTTGCTCACTCTCTCCCTCTACTATTAAGAGACAAGCAGAGGGGTTTAAAAATATTTTAATACTATAGCTAAACTGTGAAATGTTATTCCAATTTTAATCCACAAATAGCATATAAAAGAGAAAATAAAATAACATGTAAGTTATTACTTTTAAGTTCTTTCTTTGCCAATATTGAAAACATTATCTTAGCCTCTTTTATTCTTAATGTTAGGAGACTCTAGAGAGGAGTAAATGAACAAAGTCAGATTACCAGAGAAGAAAGGAATAAAGAGCAAAAGAAATATAAAGAAACTAAAATGTTAAAAAAAAGATTATATATTTTAAATATCAAACAGTGGAAAATGAGGCTAAATGGGGGTATTAGGTGTGCAAAATTTATCTCCACTAAAACATCAATGTTTGGAAGACTGTGATTAGGATCAATTTTTTTTATAACTTATTTGGTCTTCTTTCTGCACCCTCATCCATCCACTAGTTAACAAGGAGAAAAACAATGTTGGGTCATGCCGTTCTTTAATAATTTAATAACGGTTCTTTTCTCAAACAGTCTCTCACTGGGATAAAAGTCCTTAATTATTTGGATACTTTTCCCTTCACCTGCTAAGTTAGTCTCCCCTTGGTACTTTGCTTCTGACCCTTTCTGATTCTCTTTATCAGAGCTGCAATCTCTAACCTACAAAAGAATCATAGGCAGCTCAGAGAGTTAAACTTCACAGCCTTCCTTTGCCTTATCATGCTGTGCTATAAAATTGTTGTTACCAAACTGCAGACTTCTCTTGGTTGTAAAGGGAGGGATCTCTTTTCAGGTCCTAAATGGACAGCAGGGCCAATGACTCTTCTTTTTGCCCCCCAAAGTTATTTTATTTATCTAACACATCATCCTCTTTTCCAAAAAGTGAGAAATCAGGACTCACATAGAATACTTGTCTGTCTTCCTTTCCCCCAATACCCTCAAGCCGGCAAACCAAATGACTTTGCTTCCGCTGCTTTATTATTTTTGTTTAGCTGATATAGGTCAATACTGATACCTCTACTGCCACAGGAAACCTGAATTACTGGAGTCCTCTAAAGTACGTTGATTGATACGGTAAAGGAGAACAAAGAATTTGGAAAACCCATTCTTAATAGCTAGACATTCAAAGCTATTGTTTCGTGCACAATCCAATTTGAATGTCAAAAAAAAAATATTGCTTCTTTTTGCATTCCATCTGTAACACATTTTAGTATTCCTTTAAGTAGAGAAAGTAGGGTAAGCCAGGTCAATGACCAGTACTCATGAAAGCAAAACGACAAGACAATATAATTTTAAAATCAATCACTTCTGTTAAAAGCTTATTTAAAAGCTCACCATATCTACCATGGAAAATTTATTCTTTTTACTTAATTTACTTTACTATTACACTTCATGTATTTCTTAGTCTTTAAAATTAAAAATATTAGATATTTTAAAAGAGTAACACAAGCTTCATAATGAAATGCATTACTTCTCTCTTTTAACCTAACCAAATCCAGAAACACTTTTCTAAGAAGTAAATACTATTTTCTGTTTTTAAGTAATTAAGGTAAATGCGTGAATTATAAGTTCACTTGGGTGTGTTTTGACTCAGGAACACACCTCTTAAGCCCACTCCTCAGAGAACATTTTCACCAACCTCAGAAAATTTCGTTATGTTCCTTTAGGGTCAATTTTCCACACTCCAGAGGCAAACGGTGCTCTGATTTCTATCATGCCATGTTACTTCTGCCTCTTTTCTTAAAATTTATGAATTATTAACTAAACTGTGTATCAGGCCTCTGAGCCCAAGCTAAGCCATCACATCGCCTGTGACCTGCACATACACATCCAGATGGCCGGTTCCTGCCTTAACTGATGACATTCCACCACAAAAGAAATGAAAATGGCCTGTTCCTGCCTTAACTGACGACATTATCTTGTGAAATTCCTTCTCCTGGCTCATCCTGGCTCAAAAGCTCTCCTACTGAGCACCTTGTGATCCCCCACTCTGCCCACCAAAGAACAACCCCTCTTTGACTGTAATTTTCCTTTACCTACCCAAATCCTATAAAACGGCTCCACCCCTATCTCACTTCACTGACTCTTTTCGGACTCAGCCCTCCTGCACCCAGGTGAAATAAACAGCTTTATTGCTCACACAAATACTGTTTGGTGGTCTCTTCACACGGACACACATAAAATTTGGTGTCATGACTCAGATTGGGGGACCTCCCTTGGGAGATCAATCCCCTGTCCTCCTGCTCTTTGCTCCATGAGAAAGATCCACCTACGACCTCGGGTCCTCAGACCCACCAGCACAAGGAACATCTCACCAATTTTAAATCGGGTAAGCAGCCTCTTCTTACTCTCTTCTCCAACCTCTCTCACTATCCCTCAATGACTTTCTCCTTCAATCTTGGTGCCACCCTTCAATCTCTCCCTTCTCTTAATTTCGATTCCTTTCATTTTCTGGTAGAGACAAAGGAGACACATTTTATCCATGGACCCAAAACTCCGGCGCCAGTCACGGACTCGGGAAGGCAGCCTTCCCTTGGTGTTTAATCATTGCAGGGATGCCTTTCTGATTATTCACCCACATTTCAGAGGTGTCTGACCACACAGGGATGCCTGCCTTGGTCCTTCACCCTTAGCGCCAAGTCCTGATTTTCTGGGGCAGGGGCAAGAACTCCAACCCCTTCACTTCGTGTCTCTACCCCTTCTTTGCTTTTCTGGGGATGAAAGAACACCCTGATCCCTTATTTCTGTGCCCTGACCCCGATCTCTGCACCTCGATCCCTTATTTCCATGCCCTGACCTCTTATCTCTGCACCCCAACCCCTTATTTCCACACCCTGACTCCTTTCCCGCTTTTCTAGAGGGTAAGAACCCCCGAACCCCTTCCCTTCATGTCTCTACTCTCCCTTTCCTTTAAACTTGCCTCCTTCACTATGGGCAACCTTCCACCCTTCATTCCTCCTTCTTCTCCCTTAGCCTGTGTTCCTAAGAACTTAAAACCTCTTCAATCTTGCCTGACCTGAAATGTAAGCATCTTATTTTCTTCTGCAACACCACTTAGCCCCAATACAAATTTGACAATGGCTCTAAATAGCCAGAAAATGGCACTTTCATTTTTTTCATCCTACAAGATCTAAATATTTCTTGTCATAAAATGGGCAAATGGTCTGAGATGCCTGATGTCCAGGCATTCTTTTACACATCAGTTCCTGCCTAGTCTCGTTGCCAATGCAACTCATCCCAAATCTTCCATCTTTCCTTCCCACCTGTCCCCTCAGTCCCAACCCCAAGTGTCGCTGAGTCCTTCTAATCTTCCTTTTCTACAGAACCATCTGACCTCTCTCCTAGCCAGGCCGAGATAGGTCCCAATCTTCCTCAGCCTCCGCTCCTCCACCCTATAATCCTTTTATCACCTCCCCTCCTCACACCTGGTCTGGCTTACAGTTTCTTTCCGTGACTAGCCCTCCCCCACCTGCCCAGCAATTTCCTCTTAAAAAGGTGGCTGGAGCTAAAGGCATAGTCAAGGTTAATGCTCCTTTTTCTTAATCCGACCTCTCCCAAATCATTTAGTGTTTAGGCTCTTTTTCCACAAATATAAAAAACCCAGCCCAGTTCATGGCCCCTTTAGCAGCAACCCTGAGACGCTTTACAGTCCTAGACCCTAAAAGGTCAAAAGACCATCTTATTCACAATATACATTTTATTACCCAATTTGCTCCCAACATTAAATAAAGCTCCAAAAATTAAATTCTGGCCCTCGAACCCCACAATAGGACTTAATTAACCTCGCTTTCAAGGTGTACAATAATAGAGTAGAGGCAGCCAAGTAGCAACATGTTTCTGAGTTGCAATTCTTTGCCTCCACTGTGAGACAAACCCCAGCCATATCTCCAGCACACAAGAACTTCCAAACGCTAAACTGCAGTGGCCAGGCATTCCTCTAGGCCCACCTCCCCCAGGAGCTTGCTACAAGTGCTAGAAATCTGGCCACCAGGCCAAGGAATGCCCGCAACCCAGGATTCCTCCTAAGCCATGTCCCATCTGTGCAGGACCCCACTGAAAATCGGACTGTTCAACTCACCTGGCAACCACTCCCAGAGCCCCTGGAACTCTGGCTGAAGGCTGACTGACTCCTTCCCAGGTCTTCTTGGCTTAGCAGCTGAAGACTGACACTGCGCAATCGCCTTGGAAGCCTACAGGACCATCACAGATACTCTAATTAACTCTCACAGTGGAGGGTAAGTCTGTCCCCTTCCTAGTCAATATGGAGGCTACTCACTCCACATTACCTTCTTTTCAAAGGCCTGTTTCTCTTGCCTCCATAACTGTTGTGGGTGTTGATGGCCAGGCTTCTAAACCCCTTAAAACTCCCCAATCCTGGTGCCAACTTAGACAATACTCTTTTAAGCACTCTTTTTTCGTTACCCTCACCTGCCCAGTTCTCTTATTAGGCCAAGACACTTTAACTAAATTATCTGCTTCCCTGACTATTCCTGGACTACAGCTGCATCTCAATGCCACCCTTCTTCCCAATCCAAAGCCTCCTTTGCGTCCTCCTCTTGTATCCCCCCTACCTTAACCCACAAGTATAAGATATCTCTACTCCCTCCTTGGTGACCAATCATGCACCACTTACCATCTCATTAAAACCTAATCATCCTTACCGTGCTCAATGCCAATATCCCACCCCACAGCATGCTTTGAAAGGATTAAAGCCTGTTATCACTCACCTGCTACAGCATGGCCTTTTAAAGCCTATAAATTCTCCTTACAATTCCCCCATTTTAACTGTCCTAGAACCAGACAAGCCTTACAGGTTTGTTCAAGATCTGCACCTTATCAACCAAATTGTTTTGCCTATCCACCCCATGGTGCCAAACCCATATACTCTCCTATGCTCAATACCTCCCTCCACAACCCATTATTCTGTTCTAGATCTCAAACATGCTTTCTTTACTATTCCTTTGCACCCTTCATCCCAGCCTCTCTTGGCTTTCACTTGGGCTGACCCTGACACCCATCAGGCTCAGCAAATTACCTAGGCTGTACTGCCACAAAGCTTCACAGACAGCCCTCATTACTTCAGTCAAGCCCAAATTTCTTCCTCATCTGTTACCTATCTTGGCATAATTCTCATAAAAAAACACGTGCTCTCCCTGCCAATCATGTCCAGCTGATCTCTCAAACCCCAACACCTTCTACAAAACAACAACTCCTTTCCTTCCTAGGCATGGTTAGATACTTTTGACTTTAGATACCTGGTTTTGCCATCCTAACAAAACCATTATATAAACTCACAAAAAGAAACCTAGCTGACCCCATAGATCCTAAATCCTTTCCCCACTCCTCTTCCCATTCCTTGAAGACAGCTTTAGAGACTGCCCCCACCTTAGCTCTCCCTGACACATCTCAACCCTTTTCATTACACAGAGCTGAAGTGCAGGGCTATGCAGTCAGAATTCTTACACAAGGACCAGGATCGCGTCTTGTATCCTTTTTGTCCAAACAACTTGACCTTACCGTTTTAGGCTGGCCATCATGTCTCCATGCAGTGGCTGCTGCCACCCTAATACTTTAGAGGCCTTTAAAATCACAAACTATGCTCAACTCACTCTTTACAGTTCTCATAACTTCCAAAATCTGTTTTCTTCCTCACACCTGACACATATACTTTCTGCTTCCTGGCTCCTTCAGCTGTACTCACTCTTTGTTAAGTCTCCCACAATTACCATTGTTCCTGGCCCAGACTTCAATCTGGCCTCCCACATTATTCCTGATACCACACCTGACCCCTATGACTGTATCTCTCTGATCCACCGACATTCACCCCATTTCCCCATATTTCCTTCTTTCCTGTTCCTCACCCTGATCACACTTAGTTTATTGATGGCATTTCCACCAGGCCTAATCGCCACACACCAGCAAAGGCAGGCCATGCTATAGTACAAACCACTAGCCCGCCTCTTAAAACCTCTCATTTCCTTTCCATCGTGGAAATCTATCCACAAGGAAATAACTTTTCAGTGTTCCATCTGCTATTCTTCTACTTCTCAGGGATTATTCAGGCCCCCTCCCTTCCCTACACATCAAGCTCAAAGATTTGCCCCCACCCAGGACTGGCAAATTAGCTTTACTCAATATGCCCCGAGTCAGATAACTAAAATACCTCTTAGTCTAGGTAGACACTTTCACTGGAAAGGTAGAGGACTTTCCTACAAGGTCTGAGAAGGCCACGACAGTCATTTCTTCCCTTCTGTCAGACGTAATTCCTCAGTTTAGCCTTCCCACCTCTATACAGTCTGGTAACAGACCAGCCTTTGTTAGTCAAATCAGCCAAGCAGTTTTTCAGGCTCTTAGTATTCAATGAAACCTTTATATCCCTTACAGTCCTCAGTCTTCAGGAAAAGTAGAATGGACTAAAGGTCTTTTAAAAACACACCTCAGCAAGCTCAGCCACCAACTTAAAAATGACTAGACAATACTTTTACCACTTTCCCTTCTCAGAATTCAGGCCTGTCCTCAGAATGCTACAGGGTACAGACCATTTGAGCTCCTGTATGGACGCTCCTTTTTATTAGGCCCCAGTCTCATTCCAGACACCAGACCAACTTGGACTGTGCCCCAAAAAACTTGTCATCCCTACTAACTTCTGTCTAGTCATATTCCTATTCACCATTCTCAACTATTCAAACAAGCCCTGCTCTTGTTTACACTGCCAGTTTACACTGTTTCTCCAAGCCATCACAGCTGCTATCTCCTGGTGCTGTCCCCAAACTGCCACTGTTAACTCTTAAGGTAAATAAATAATCTTTGCTGGCAGGACTATGCTGAATGTCCTTAGGCACTCCCTAATTAAATGTCCTAGGTCCTCCCAATTCTCAGACCTTTAATACCTGTTTTTCTCCTTCTCTTATTCCGTTTTTCAATTCATACAAAATCATATCCAGGCCATCACCAATAATTCTAAATGACAAATGTTTCTTCTAACAGTCCGACAATATCACCCCTTACCACAAAATCTTCCTTCAGCTTAATCTCTCCCACTCTAGGCTCCCACACTGCCCCTAATCCTGCTCAAAGCAGCCCTGAGAAACATCGCCCATTATCTCTCCAAACCATCCCCCAAAATTTTCGTCGTCCCAACACTTTACCACTATTTCATTTTATTTTTCTTATTAATATAAGAAGACAGGAATGTCAGGCCTCTGAGCATGCGGCGATCTGGATTAAACTCAAAAGCATTATGTAAGTGAAAGGAATCAGACATAAATGGTACATAGTTTTATGCGCGTCCGTGTGAAGAGACCACCAAACAGTATTTGTGTGAGCAATAAAGCTGTTTATTTCACCTGGGTGCAGGTGGGCTGAGTCCGAAAAGAGTCAGCCAAGGGAGATAGGGGGTGGGGCCGTTTTATAGGATTTGGGTAGGTAAAGGAAAATTACAGTCATAGGGGGGTTTTTCTTTGGCGGGCAGGAGTGGGGGTCACAAGGTGCTCAGTAGGGGAGCTTTTTTTTCTTCTTCAGCACTTTGAATGTGTTTTCTCTGCTTCCTCATGGCTTGTATAGTTTCCATGGAGAAGACTGTTGCCAAATGAATTGAGTCTCCTTTATATGTTATTTACTTCCTTTCTCTTGCTGCTTTTAGAATCTTTTGTTCGTCCTTAACCATTGAGAGTTTGGTTATTTTATGCCTTGAAATAGTCTTACTTTAAATGAATTTCTTTGATGATCTTTAAGCTTCTGTACCTGGATATTTAGATCTTTTTCTGTATTTGGAATGTTTTCTGTTATTTGTTTGAATAACTTTTTTACTCCTTGATTTTTTTCAACTCTCTCTTGAAAGTCAATAGCATATATTTGTTTTTCTGAGGCTATACTCTAGATCTTGTAAGCATTCTTTGTTCGTTTTCATTCTTTTTCTTTTTTCTTCAACACAACTGTATATTTTTAAACAGCCTTCAAACTCACAGATTCTTTTCTTCTGCTGTTGAGAGCCATCCCTCCAATGCACGTTTCAGTTTGGCTATTGCATTTCTCAACTCCAGGATGTATGTTTGATTAATTTTATTTTTTAATCTCTTTGTTAAATTTCTCTGAGAAATTTCTAAATTGATTTATTGTGTTATCTTGAAATTTGCTGAGTTTTCTCAAAATGCTATTTTGAATTATTGTTCTGAGAGTTCTCACATTACCATTTCGTCGGGGTCACTCACTGGCTTTTGTTTTGTCCATTTGGGGAGGTCATACTTCCCGGTTTTTTCTTTTTGTTGCTAGATGACATCCTTAGTGCAGATTTGCCATAGCCCTAAATTAAGTTTGGAACGTTGTTGTCCCAGATGGGATGGTGGAATTCCAAAGGGAATATTCCAGCTGTGTGGAAAGGTTGGCCAGGGCTTTGTGCCCGGAGGACCCATTAAGCACAGCTCCTACAGTGTGCTGCAGAAGAGCCACTCTGATTTGGTATTTCCTTTACTTGAGATGAAAAGCAGCTCACCAAGTTTTACACACTGGCTGATTCCAGCCTCACTTCCACTATTCGTCTCCAGCTGCCCTCAGAAGTTTTCACCTACATACACTTGCAATGCTTCCCATGTGGTAAGTCAAAGATGGTTTTCCTGTGAAGTAACCCAAGATGATAGGAAACCTGACTTTCCACCTTGATCTTACTTTTCCAGTGTAGAAATCAAGAGTCTTGGGGAACTTTCCTCCACTGGACCTGGCAGACTTGGGGAGAGTTGTTCTGATTAGAGAGGTCCATTTCTCTTACCTTTTGCTAGTGGTTTCTCACTTCTTTGTGGCCCCTCAGATTTTCCCAGTGTCAAATTATAATTCTGTGATATTTCTGGTTATAATCTTGATACTGTTTTGGTTTTGTTAGGGAGACTGATGCCAGATTGCTTCTATTCCATCATTTTTGTGACATCCTAAGCACACTTTTAATATCATTTTATGTTGCACGATCCCATCTAGAATACCATATTGTATTTAGTTGTCATGTCTCCTTCAGCTCCTTTTTGCTGCAACAGTTTGTCAGACTTCTCTTGTTTATAATGATGTTGACAGTTTTGAAATATACTGGACAGGCATTTTGTAAAATCACCCTTATTGGAATGTGCCAATATTTTTCTCCTGGTTTGGCCAGAGTATGAGTTTTGAGAAGGAACACCATACCACGTAGGTTAGGTACCATTTTCATCCTGTAATTTCAAGAGTACATACCACCAACATAATTAGCAGTGTGGATGTTGGGATATTGACCATGATTGTCTGACTAAGGTAGTTTAATCATATTTCTCAACTGAAAAGTTAGCTATTTGCTCTGCTTTACACATTTCACACTTTAGAAAGAAGGCATTATGTGCAGCTCATACCGAAGATGTGAGGGTTATGCTCTACCTCCCTGGGGACTAGGGGCCTCATGAATTGCTCAGATTTATTCTGTAAGAAAGATCTATCTCTTCCTCTATTGACTGATTTCTTTAAACATATTGAAGCAACCTTGTGTTAGTGGGATAAACAATATTTAATGATATTGTCAAGACTCTGAAAAGAATGCTCCAAATTGTAGTGCTTTGGCATGCTGAGTGATTTTAACTAAGGAAGAACCAAACCCCCTCCCTTGCTCCCAACACACAACTGTCTCTTCCCTTTGCAAATAAGGGACATTCATCCAGAAGGAATAAAACTGTCCTAGGCCACCTCCCTATAATTTCATCAAACAGAGAAGATTAATTTACAGGATAGAATACTAGAGTTAACACCACACCTAGACCCCAGAGGAACTTAACCCCAGGCTATTCTCTGTTCTTTTCTCATTCATCTCCCTTAAAAATAATTTGCTCTTCTGCTAAAATTGCCTACATCCCTCGTTTCCCTCTCCCCTATGAATAGGGTATTTAAGCTTCAACCATCTGGCCCTTCTTTGAGTTTTATACGTTGCATGACTCCTGTGCACTTGAACATTAATACATTTTGTATGTCCTCTCTCCTGTTAATTTGTCTCTTGCCAGTTTATTTCTGCATACTCAATTATCAATCCTTCGAAGAGAAAGCTAAAATTTGTATAATATATTATTGATTTAATTTTGTTATGATTCTCTTAAGAAATTTTGAAATAGTGTTAATAAAAAATGTTCTTTTTCTTTCCTTGTAATGTTGTGTACGGTTGTGATATTATGGTTATGCTGGCCTCTAACTGAAAAGAATTTGCACAAGGTTTATATTATTTCATCTTTGAATGTTTGATAAAATTCACCAATGAAGTCATCTAAGACTAGAATATTCTTTGGGAAAAAATTGGAATTGCAATTTTTTTTCTTTTCTTTTCTTCTTTTCTTGTTTTTAGAGATAGGGTCTCACTCTTACCCTGTCTGGAGTGCAGTAGTGCAGTCACAGCTCATTGCAGCCTCAAACTCCTGAACTCAATCTTCCTGCCTTCGCCTTCTGAGTAGCTAGGACTCCTGGGCTCAAGGGATCCTCCTGACTAGCTAGAACCCAGCTAATTTTTGTAAATGTTTTATAGAGATAGGGTCTCACTGTGTTGACCTGGTCTCAAACTTCTGGCCTCAAGTGACCCTCCTGCCTCAATCTCACAAAGTCCTGAGATTATAGGCATAAACCATTGCACCTGTCCCACAAATTTAATTTTTTAACATATATAAAGTATTTGGAAGTTTTCAAGGATTTTGTGCTTATTTCTAAGTTGTTAAATTTATTGGTCTGAAATATATAAAAACTTTCCAACTGAACAGATCTTCTCTGGTACCATACAAAGATCTATTCTTCCTAATGTTTTTGCTATTGTAAAATCCCCTCTTTTTGATTGTGGGATCTATGTAGTAACTTTCTTCTAAAAAGTGATACATACCTATGTGTCCTTTATTTTATGTTCAATAAATGCGTCATAATACCGTAACTTCAAACTCTAAATTTTATTAAATTTCAAAGTACTTTTTGAATAAAACTATCGTGAACTAGAACATTAAATTGCAAAGAATTGAGATAATCAAAATGTTAGGTTAAAAATAAAAGTGTATATATTTATATATAAGATTTCATTCAGTTTTATGAACTGACATTTTTAAATATAATTTTTTTCTTGGTTTTGGTAGTAAATTCATTTGCAAAGAACAGATGTGTGACTTCTGCCATGTTCTCAAGTTAGCGTTAATGAAAACCACTGTCAAATAACAAAATACTTTCCTTATGTGATTAAATGAATGTTCATGCTTTCTTTGATTAGTTTAACATATTTACTTATATTTATACATTCTACGTTCTACTCTGCTTTCTAAAGTATTAAGCCAAGTAAGCAATCTCGACTGTTGTCTATAGAGCTAAATGATTATTATTGAGCAAAACTTATTATATATTATTTATATACAAATGTCAGTTAATTTTAAAATTTATTATTTAAAATATGTAATTCATATAAAATTATAGATTTAAGATACATAAGTTATAAAGTTCATAATAAACAAGTATCTAAAAACTAGCTTAATAGAATACCACCTATGTCTTTCAATTTTGCAGTTAAATGCTACTTTGCCACTACTGTAATAATTTGTTCTCAAAATGCTTATGGCTTTATTATTTCACAATTTTTGAAATTTTCAAATGTGTATAAATTACATTATATTGTTTGCATTTTTCTGTGCCTTTTGTGGTACAAAATATATATTGTGGAATTCATTTATGTCATTCCATATAGTTGTAGTTTTTAAATTTCACATATGCAGAGTATTTTATTATATGATTATCCTATAATAATTATATTCAATTATTATAATTATATTTTATTCATATATATTATATATGACATATATATTCATATATTATAATAATTTTATTCAGTTAGGGAATTTCTATGGTTTTTACTTATAGTCAATGCTGCTATGAATGTAGGTAAAATTATTAATTGAGTTCATAGAGTTTTCTAAGGTAAATATCTAGGAATGAGATTCAACCTTCTATAACAAATCTTGTTATTTTACATCCTCATCAAAACTCAAAATTACGACATTCAAAATTTTGACCAATTGGTTAAGATTAAATAATATTTTCTCATGCTTTCATTTTTTACTTCAATGATATTAATATGGTTGACTTTTTGTTGCTGTTGTTTATATTTATTGTCCAACCTTTCTTCTTTCTCGGAAATTCTTGGACATGCATTTGATCATTATAATTATGGACTTCAATATTTTAAAATTAATTTTAGGAGTTCTTTAAAAATTCAGGATATTAACCAATAATCGACTTTATTTTTATTCTATACTTTTGTGTCCAGGTTATGGATTGTCCGCTCATTTTCTTTTGGAAATTTTTGATAAACTGGCATTTTGAATTTGGTTTGTGTCAAACTTATTTATTTTTAAATTATTGATTTATGTGTTTTGTATCTTGTTTAAAACACTCTTTGTCATTCTGAAGTTTTGCTGTTAATATTCAAGCCTTCATTTCAACAAGAAAATATTTTTGTACAGTGTGTGAAATAGTGACTAAATGCTATTTTTAAATATTATGAAAATAAAAATATTTATAAATTTATTAACACTCCTAATATGGTTAGGCTCTGTGTCTCCACCAAAAATCTCATCTTGAATTATAATCCCCATGTGTCAAAGGAGGGACCTGTAATCCCCACGTCTTTAGAGAGGGGGGTGGTTAGACATGGGGGTGGTTTTCCCCATACTGTTCTCATGACAGTAAGTGACTTCTCATGAGATCTGATGATTTTATAAGTGTCTGGCATTCCCCTGTTTGCACTTCTCTCTCCTGCTGCCTTGTGAAGACGCCTGCTTCCCCTTCTGCCATGATTGTAAGTTGTCTGAGGCTTCCCCAGCCATGCATAACTGTGAGTCAGTTAAACCTTTTTCCTTTATAAATTAGCCAGTCTCGGGTATTTCTTTATAGCAGTGTAAAAACTCATTTATCCAGAGTTCTATCTCCATTTTTTATATGTCAAATTTGCATATATATCTATTTGTCTGCATTTTGTTCTCTATTCTGTTTCATTTTTCTATTCATGAACAATTACACATCTTTTATATAGGAATTAAGTGAAAGAGAAAGTACCTTCTTGTATTTTTAATGAGCATAGTCCTTATTCTTGCTGCTTGTTTTTCCTTTTATAACTATTTTATCAGGTTCCATAAAAATCAATGTTGTAAGTTTATTACAATTATGTAGATGATTGATAGATCAACCTATGAAAATTTTATTCTTTATGGTTGAATTTTTAATTTATAGGCATAATACAATTGTTTATTTATTAGGTTTCCCTATTTTTGTTTAAATTTTCTTCATATAGGTACAGTTTCTATAGTAGATATAAAGTTCTTTATGTTGTCTCTTTTTGGGTTAGTCTTGATAGTTTGTAGTTTTTCAAGGATCTTGCTCGTTTTATTGAAGGACTTATCTAAAGTTTTACATAATGTTGCCTCTTTATAATTTTAAGGTGTACATTACATCAAGTAATGCTCTCTTTTTATTATTGTAGTAAACATTTTTGACAGAACAGTGAAGTCGCATAATTACCACCCAAATCAAGATGTATAACAGCTGTATCCCTTTTAGAATGTTCCTGCATTACATGCTGTAGTCAACTACTTTTACTCCAGGATCTGGCAATTATCTATTTTTTTTCCGTTCGTATGTTATTACCTATCTCAAAATCATACACGTGTGTATCCAGCCATTTGAATTTACAACCACTTAATAATTGCTCTAAGATTAATGTACATTGTTGTGTGTATCTGGATTTCATTGTATCTATTGCTGAATAGTATATCATTGTAAGAATGTCATAATTTATTCATAAGATAAACATTATTGTGCTATTTTGATATAATAAGAAATATATATTTCAGTCTTTAATCCATCTTGAATTAATTTTTGTATAAAGTGTAAGGAAGGGATCCAGTTTCAGCTTTCTACATATGGCTAGCCATTTTTCCCAGCACCATTTATTAAATAGGGAATCCTTTCCCCATTGCTTGTTTTTGTCAGGTTTGTCAAAGATCAGATAGTTGTAGATATGCGGCATTATTTCTGAGGGCTCTGTTCTGTTCCATTGATCTGTGTCTCTGTTGTGGTACCGTACCATGCTGTTTTGGTTACTGTAGCCTTGTAGTATAGTTTGAAGTCAGGTAGCGTGATGCCTCCAGCTTTGTTCTTTTGGCTTAGGATTGACTTGGCGATGCGGGCTCTTTTCTGGTTCCATATGAACTTTAAAGTGGATTTTTCCAATTCTGTGAAGAAAGTCATTGGTAGCTTGATGGGGATGGCATTGAATCTATAAATTACCTTGGGCACTATGGCCATTTTCATGATATTGATTCTTCCAACCCATGAGCATGGAATGTTCTTCCATTTGTTTGTATCCTCTTTTATTCCACTGAGCAGTGGTTTGTAGTTCTCCTTGAAGAGGTCCTTCACATCCCTTGTAAGTTGGATTCCTGGGTATTTTATTCTCTTTGAAGCAATTGTGAATGGGAGTTCACTCATGATTTGGCTCTCTGTTTGTCTGTGATTGGTGTACAAGAATGCTTGGATTTTTGTACATTGATTTTGTATCCTGAGACTTTGCTGAAGTTGCTAATCAGCTTAAGGAGATTTTGGGATTAAAGACTTAAATGTTAGACCTAAAACCATTAAAATCCTACAAGAAAACCTAGGCAATACCATTCAGGACATAGGCGTGGGCAAGGACTTCATGTCTAAAACACCAAAAGCAATGGAAACAAAAGCCAAAATTGACAAATGGG
Organism: Nomascus leucogenys; assembly: GCF_006542625.1. Lineage (NCBI taxonomy): Eukaryota > Metazoa > Chordata > Mammalia > Primates > Hylobatidae > Nomascus > Nomascus leucogenys. The sequence goes on along the minus strand of NC_044402.1, from coordinate 94,398,242 downwards.
ATCTAATTAAACTAAAGAGCTTCTGCACAGCAAAAGAAACGACCATCAGAGTGAACAGACAATCTACAGAATGGGAGAAAATTTTTGCAACCTACTCATCTGACAAAGGGCTAATATCCAGAATCTACAATGAACTCAAACAAATATACAAGAAAAAAACAAACAACCCCATCAAAAAGTGGGCGAAGGACGTGAACAGACAATTCTCAAAAGAAGACATTTATGCAGCCAAAAAACATATGAAAAGATGCTCATCATCACTGGCCATCAGAGAAATGCAAATCAAAACCACAGTGAGATACCATCTCACACCAGTTAGAATGGCCATCATTAAAAAGTCATGAAACAACAGGTGCTGGAGAGGATGTGGAGAAATAGGAACACTTTTACACTGTGGGTGGGACTGTAAACTAGTTCAACCATTGTGGAAGTCAGTGTGGCGATTCCTCAGGGATCTGGAACTAGAAATACCATTTGACCCAGCCATCCCATTACTGGGTATATACCCAAAGGACTATAAATCATGATGCTATAAAGACACATGCACACGTATGTTTCTTGTGGCACTATTCACAATAGCAAAGACTTGGAACTAACCCAAATGTCCAACAACGATAGACTGGATTAAGAAAATGTGGCACATATACACCATGGAATACTATGCAGCCATAAAAAGTGATGAGTTCATGTCCTTTGTAGGGACATGGATGAAACTGGAAACCATCATTCTCAGTAAACTATCGCAAGGACAAAAAACCAAACACTGCATGTTCTCACTCATAGGTGGGAATTGAACAATGAGAACTCATGGACACAGGAAGGGGAACATCACACTCTGGGGACTGTTGTGGGGTGGGGGGAGGGGGGAGGGACAGCATTATGAGATATACCTAATGCTAAATGACGAGTTAATGGGTGCAGCAAAACAACATGGCACATGGATACATATGTAACAAACCTGCACATTGTGCACATGTACCCTAAAACCTAAAGTATAATAATAATAATAAAAAAAGAAATATATATTTCATCTTTGTTCTGGTTTCCTGGCACAAAGCTCCCAAAACCTTTGTAGTTTTCTTACAAATGAAAGTGAGAGAATCATCTTTTGTTACTCATAAGCTCTTTTCAATCATATCTCAGTTTATGCTAATAAAATGACTCTTGGTGGTACCTTGATAGCTTCAGAATGGAGGCTATTTGCCAGGAGAACAGATCATGGGATTACAGGATTGAAACTTTCAGCCTCACCCCTGGACTTGTGGCCAGAGAAGAGAACTGAATATTGAGTTATTCACTAATGACCTGTTATTGAATCAATTATTCTTATGTAATGAGAGCTTCATTTAAAAAAAAAAAAACCCTAAATGAAGGGATTTGGAAAGCATCTGAGTTAGTGAACATATTTAGGAGCTGAAGTGTCCAAAGAGAGCATGGAAGCTCTGTGCACCCCTTTCCCTTATACCCTACTCTATGCATCTCTTTCATTTGGCTGTTCTTGAGTTGTATTCTTTATTTAATTAAAAAAAAAACAGTAAACATAAGTAAAGTTGTTTTTTTTTCTGAGTTCAGTGAGCCATACTAGAAAATTATTGAACCAGAGGAGGGGCTAATGGAAACTTTAGATTTGTAGCTAGTCAGAAGTAATGGAAACCTAGGTACTGTGATTAACATCTGAAGTGGGGACAGTGTAGTGGAACTGAGTCCATAACTTGTGGAATATGAGAAAAACTCCAAGTAGTGTCCAAATTAAAGTTAATTATAAAACACCCAGCTAATATTAGATAACTGTTTGGTATGGAAAACACACACACACATACACGTTTAGTGCCAGAAGTGGTCTTATAAAAACAGGTCAGTTTTTTATACCCCCAGGTTTGGAGATAATAAAGAAATTTAACATAAATGAACACAGAATTTGTGTATACATAACATTTAAATTTCTTTTAAGTAAGTATATAGAAATGACATTGCTGGATTTTATGGAAAGTGTATGTTTAATTTTACAAAACATTTCCAAAATGTCTTATGTTTTTCTGCTTCTTTGTGTATCTAATAATTTTTTATTGAAAGCTGGACATTGGAATTTTTGTAGTTTCAGTCTCTGAATTTTGTTGTGTTTCTTTAAAGAGTTTTTTTCTTTTCTGGCATACATATAAGTTATTTTAAATTCCTCAGCAGTTTAATTTCATCCTCATAAGCCACAATTATACTTTTAAAGGTAAGTCAGAACATGCTGCTCCTTTACTCAAAATTTCCAATGGTACCTCAATGTCTTTAAAATAGCCAAAAAGGACAAATTTGGTCTGACCCCCAAATTAGTCTTAGTGCATAAAGTCCTACTACACATAGGAAGAGGTCAAAATAGCAACATCACCAGAGTTTGAAAGAGGTCGATTCTAGCCTTTATGGATGACTTTGAGAGAGTTCAAGACTTTAGTGGAAGAAGGGACTGCAGATGGGGTAGAAATAGCAAGAGAACTGCAATTAGAAGTGAAGCCTGAAGATGTAACTGAATTTCTGCAATCTCAGGAGAAAACCTGAATGAATAAGGAATTGCTTCTTTGGATGAGCAAATAAAGTGGTTTCTTCAAGTGAAATCTACTCTGAGTGAAGATGCTGTGAACATTCTTGAAATAATAACAAAACATTTAGAATATTTCATAAACTTAGCTAATAAAGTAATAGCAGAGTTTGACAAGATTGACTCCAATTTTGAAAGGAACGCTACTGTGGGTATAATGCTACCAAAAAGCATCACATCCTATAGAGAAAGCTTTAATGAAAGAAAAAATCAATTGGTGTGGCAAACTTCATTATTGTCTTATTTTAAGAAATTCCCACAGCCATCTCTGGCTTCTGCAACCACCACCCTGATTAGTCAGCAGCCATCAACGCAGAGGCAAAATCCTCCACCAACAAAAAGATTACAATCCGATGAAGGCTCAGATGATCATTAGCATTTTTTTTAGCAATAACAGATTTTTTAATTAAGATGTATACTTATTGTAGACATAATGCAATCGTGTGCTTAATAAGCTACAGTACAGTATGTGTGCCTATAAGTTATATGTATATACACATTTTATATGTACTAGTAAACTAAAACGTGTGTGACTTGCTTTATTGTGGTGCTTGTTTTATTGTGGTGGTCTGGAACTGAACTGCCTGTAAATGCTAGATCTGATGTATTGTGGTGTGAACATTTGCAAAACTTAAGTATTTTTCAAAAACTGTTTTCATGCATCCCAAATGTACTAAAGAGTTAATCAATATAATGGCAAAATGCTCAAAAAATAAATTGATATAACAAATAAACAATAAAATGCTAATAAACAATAAAAAAATAAAATTAGTAGTTATACAAACTACTAATTAGTTGACAACTACTGTGACCTATTATAAGAAATAACTCTAAAATTTTTATTAGATAAAATTCTGTGATTTGATTCCACTAAGTTAAACAAGTTCTCAATTACTGTAACCTGCTTTTGAACAATATTCACTGCCATACACATGACAACAAAGCTGTTTTTAAAGGTCTTGTAGAAGAGCTGATGTGCTTTTAAAACCTTATTTATGCATAATATTTGCTGTGCACAGCTCATTTCTTTAATCTTGTTGAAAAAAATGCACAGCTCCTTAAGTTGTTGACTACTTTGGTATTTTGAAATAATTATGTGTTATTTTCAGTTCAGTGATAGATGGAGTATTTTAAACACACTTGAAGTTGATTTTTTAATGAGTAAATGTAATGATATAGTTTGCATGTTATAAAGCTCTCCAAATCTTACAATATGCATGAAGCAACATTTTAAAGACACTAAGCTACATTTTTAAAGATTAGATGAGAAACTTAAATTTAAATGAAATGCAAAACATTCAAGACTCTAAGTTCAAAAAATTTGAAGAACAATTTGGCAAGACATTTAGCCTATTTCAATAAAATGAAAGACATTGAAGAATTCTGACTTGTATTTATATGAATGGTAGCCTACTCATTCACTTTTACATTTATTTATTAAAGAACTGACAAAAAATATAAGTACAGTGTAATGGAAAATATGAAATGAAGTGATAAAATTAACAATAACCTAAATAGGAATTATTTTGACTTTTGGAAGTAAATTATAATAAAGTAACTTTTATATCATACCAAAAGCAAACATTTGCTAAAGGCAAGAGATATATTTTCATAAAAAATTGTATCATATGCGAGCATTGGGGAGTATTTGTTTCTTAGTGATTTGATCCAAGATACTAACCTCCAGGAGCATAATATAAAATCATAGTAGTTCATCCTGTAATGAAAATTCAAGAACAAACTTAAAGATTAAAGACAGTTGCCAATGCCAAAAGCATTTAAGTTACTATGCCAAAAGTTTTGAAATGCACAGTATTGTTCCTACATGTATGAAAAATAACAATAAAGGTTTTCGAAAATTTTACCACAATCTTAACAAGTTGCTTAAGATTTACAATAATGGCCGGGCACGGTGGCTCACGCTTGTAATCCCAGCACTTTGGGAGGCTGAGGCGGGCGGATCATGAGGTCGGGAGATCGAGACCACGGTGAAACCACGCCTCTATTAAAAATACAAAAAAAATATTAGCCGGGCGTGGTGGCGGGTGCCTGTAGTCCCAGCTACTCGGAGAGGCTGAGGCAGGAGAATGGCGTGAACCCGGGAGGCGGAGCTTGCAGTGAGCCGAGATTGCGCCACTGCACTCCAGCCTGGGCGACAGAGCGAGACTTCGTCTCAAAAAAAAAAAAAAAAAAAAGATTTACAATAATGAGTTTTAAAGTTAAAAAAAAACTTTTCTAAAGTATGAATAATAATTATTTACAAACAAATTTCAATTGCACTAGAAGAAATATGTATTACTTTCTAGCCTCTGTTTTAAAAATAATATTATAAAATTGTTGGCATATGCAGATACATTCAAAGTATATGTAGCCAGAAGTGTAGAAATAAAGAGGCAAAAAGCATGTTGTTGTTGATGATGTTAAATTGCATCGTCTGTGATTATAAAAGCAAAGTTGACCTATTTCAGTTCTGAATCCAACACTATGGTTTCTTTTAGTACTCCTTAGCATGTTTTTAAAAACAAAGTATTCCCTAATTAAAACAAAATGTATAGAGCTGGTAAAATATCTATGTTTTTGTCTTAAACCTTATATATTTTAGAATAAGAGGAAAATAGGTTAAAAAAAGCTTAGAAAGGCACTAGAGAAGTAAAAGGGTTTAATGAATAAAAAACACTTTGCTTTGCCTATAAAACAGTATGTCTGTGATTGAACACTTGAAACAAAAGGAAATCTAAAATCATAACATAAAAATGAAACGTAAATAATTAATTCCTTTCTAAAACAAATTATTAAAAGTAAATATAATTTCTAATATAATACTTTTATTTTTGTGAACTTTTACGATGTGTGTCCCCCATACGCAAATTCGTATGTTGAAACCCAAACCCCCAACATGACTATCTTTGAAGATAAGATCTTTAAAGAGTTATGTAATTATGTTAAAATGAATACACAATGGCGGGCCCTAATTTAATGTTACTTTTATCCTTATAAGAAGAGAAAGAGCCATGAGGGATGTGTCCACAGACAAAAGGCCAAGTGAGGACACAGAGAGAAGCTGGCTATGTGTTAGCCAAGGAGAGAGGCCTCAGGAGAAACCAGCCAATACCTTGACAGTGAATCTTCTCCAGAACTTTGAAAAGATAAATATCTGTTGTTTAAGCTACCCAGTTCGTGGTATTTTATATGACAGCCCTTATAAACTAATATAATACAATAATGATAAATTTAAAAATTAAACTATTTTCTGTTTTATGCAATATCTACAATTGTAAGTGAAAATGTGTACTCTTAAATGAATTACTTGAATTTTGAGAATTAGAATTTAGCTTTTACTTGTCTTTATGAAAAATAGTCTACTAATTGCAAAGTGCCATAACTATTCCAAAAGTGGCCTGATCACTTATAAAAAATATGTTCAGGGTTCTATGGTGATTTTTAGAAGGAATGTATAGTCTATAGGTTTATATGTAAATGAAATAATAAAATCATGTCATACTTATACCTTCAAAAAAAGCATTTGCATTACATCTAAAAAGACAGATTTATTTGTAGCTCTTTAAAGCCTCAATTTTTAATTATTTCAGCAAGTCATATTTTGGTTACAGATAGTGACTGATTTTTATAAAATGTTAAATAAAACTTTATTTTTAATTGCTTTTTAATTAACTTGCAGAAACAACTCTGTATGCTGAACTTACCTGAGGCACTGATTAAAGTTTTAGTCCGGTAATACTGTAGGCTTGAGGGGAAAATGAGATTAGATGCAGAAAGTATATATTGATGCCTTAAGAATTAACCATGTTGATAATAAGCAATAAATGTCTTTATAACATTTAACATGTATTATTCACTATTCACTACTATACTCACTGCCATACAAGTATAATTCACTATTGTGCACTATGTTGATTCATGTTGGTTGGATTTGGCTTAAAAACAGACAAGAAATCTCATATTTTTTATTATTAAACAGAAAAATTAAGAAGCTAGTACAGATAATTCTTATATATGCCCCTGTAATCAGTTTCCTCTATTATTAACATATTATATTAATATGGAGCATTTGTCATGTGATAAAGCAATATTGATATATTATTATTAACTAAAGTTTATATAGTCTATTCATATTACCTTAGTTTTGTCCTTTTGATGTTCCACAATCCCACCTAGATTAGCACATTATATTTAGTTGTTATGTGATTTTATGTTTATCTTGGCTGAGTCCATTTCCCAGACTCTCCCTTGTTTATGGTGTATTTGACAGTTTTAAGAAATATTGGTCAGGTTGGAATTTGCCTGATTTTTTTTAATGAATAAACTGGAATTACAGGTTTAGGGGAGGAAATGACAGCATTAAAATGCCATTTTTATTACATAATTTCAAGGATACATATTTTCAACAGGATTCAACATTAACATGATTGTTAATGTTAGTCTTGAATATCTGAGTTAAATAGTGTTTCTCAGATTTTTCCAGTTTAAAGTTACTCTTGTTTCTTTCTCCTTTCCCTACTATACTCTTTAGGAGAACATCACTAGGTATATCTCACACTTAACAAGTTCAGAGTTGTGCTGGCCTTCTTCAGCGTGAAGAAAATTCCATAATTTATTTGGAATTCTTCTGCATAAGAGATTTGCCTCCTCTATCCCATTTATTAATTTTATTGATCATTTATTTATGTATATATGCATTCATTAACATTTATTTTATACTTTGAGTTATAGCCCGATAGTACTATTATTTATGGTATTGCTTAAATTGTCACAGATTTGGCACTGGAAAAACTCATTTAATTGGTTACTATGCCCCCTTCGACATATCTATCCCAGAATGGAATTTTTTTGTTGATGTTTTTGCACATTTGGTTTATCTTATTATTGTTGTTGTTTTTAAGTATGTCTGTATTTCATAGTGGTATGTTTCAGGTTCATCTAATATATTTCCTGCCACAGTTCTAGAAACATTCATTTTTCCAAAAAGCCCTGATTTGTTTTATTGGAGGTTGGTATTAGAAAGGAAGACAAGCATTTTAGGTGCTCTTCTTGCCACTGGGGTGTCATTTTTTAGGGCTCTTCATCTGACAGAAATAAAACAAGTATTATATATATATATATACACACATATACATACATATATATATGACTATTAGTGTATGTATCCATATGTATCTATATTAAGTTAAACATGAGTTCTTAACATCTGTTCTGACTCTATTGCCACGTAAGTCATTCTAGCCTCCTCACCTTTACGATCTTTGAATTTCCACACCAACAGTGAAATACCAGGGTCTGAAATTCACTATGCATTTAATTAATTATTCAATTCCAGCATACATGTATATAGCAGTGTCAGATTTATCACTGAACCCTGTGGGAAAACCTAAGTACACACTACTTACGTATGGTTCCTTTTGATTTTAGTCTTAACAGACTCTATTCATTTCTAAAGTTACTTAAGTCAGCACACTTCCCCCTCCCTAAATTCCTTGAGATTATCGTATACATTTTTGATACAGTTAGAATCTCTTATCACGGTCTTCCTTCTTTCCTGTGATCCTCAGATACATTCTTTTTTTTAAGTTGCATATTTTAAAGTTCACTCTTTATGTTGTAAAGTTCTATATGTTTTGATAACTACTTAGTGTTCCCCAAAGAAAAAAACAGTTCTGGAAATAGAGGAAACACTTCCTAATTCATTTTATAGGGACAGCATTACCCTAATACTAAAATCAGATTAAATCATTGTAAGAAAGAAAAAAACAGACCAATATCTCTCATTAACATAGATGGAAATATCCTTGACAAAATATTAGTAAATAGAGTCCAGTAATATATAATGAGAATTACAGAGTAGACCAAATGAGATTTGTTCTGGTTATGCAAGTCTGGTTTAATGTTCAAAAACCAATCATCATAAACATGCTAAAGAAGAAAACATGATAATATCAATTGATGGAGAAAAATCGTGATCAAATCCAACACTGATTCATGATAAAACGTTCAGTAAACTAAAAACAGAGGGGAACTTCCTCAATCAATAATAAGAAAGAAACTTCCAAATACTTATAGTAAACATAATTAATGATAAATGAAAAAAATTGCTTTCCACCTAAGATAAGAATCGAGGCAGATTTGTCCTTTGTCACCATACCTCTTCAACATTGTACTCAAAGTTTTAGCCACCATAAATTAAAAAATAAAAGCATACGGAGTGTTTAGACTTGACATAAAATCACAGTCCATAATTTTTAAAATGATAAAGTTCAGTAAGTTTAAAAAAGAGTCTATGAAAAGATAAATAATTATATCTGAACATATTGTGATTTTATATCTTAGAATGACAAACAATTCAATAAAATTGGGCAAAAACTATTGAAAAGACAATCTACAAGAATGATGTGTGAGCATACAACAATTAAAACAAACTCAACATTATTAGTCATCTGTGAAACCCAAATTAAAGCCACAATAAGATACTATTATGTACCAACTAGAAAGGCTAAAATTTAAAAGATTGATAACACCAAGTATGGGGTAAGATGGGGAGTAATTGACATTCTCACAAATTGCTGGCAGCAAGTTAAGTGGTAAGACCTCTTTGGAAAATAGTTTGTCAGTTTTTATAAAGTTAAACATACCTTTGAGCAGAATTGATTCATGAATCCACTCCTAGGCATTGATGCAAAATAAATGAAAACATACAGGTATCTACACTAAGGCTCATACAGGAAACTTCACAACAGCTTTATTTATAATTGGCTATTTTTCCATTTAACAGGTGAATGAATAAACACATTTTAGTGTATCTGTACAATAAAACTACTCAACATTAAATGGAAGAGCTGCTGATACCTACCACAACATAGATTTCAAAAGATGATAGGTACAAAACAGTACATACTTTATGACTCCATTTGTATGAAGTTTTAAATGAAGGAAACTAATATATAGTGAAAAAGAAGATCAATGTTTGCCTGGGATCCGAGGAGAGTGGAGCTGTATGTGCAGGTGGTTAAGGAAACATTTTAGAGTGATAAAAATATTTCATACGTTATGTGTGGTAGCAGTTACACCATTGTATATCTTGTCAAAACTGATAGATATAAAACAAGCTTTTATATCCTATATAAATTATTACTCAATCAAGGTAGTTTTTAAAGAAATTATTATGAGGTTTAGCCATTATGGCTTAAAAAAAGACAGTAAGTTAAAAGCATAAGATATTACCTCAATTTTGGATATGTTGTCTTTTTATCTTCTGGGAGTTTCTGATAGAAGTGTCCTGATGGGAGTAAGAACTTCTGATCTGTACTTCATGGAAGCTGATAATCTGTCATTCATAGATTTGGATAGATTCAAAACGGTGTGTTATCAAATTCATACGAATAGATAAAATTACCTGTGAAGAATGATTTAGTGTGAGGAAATCCTGCTACAACCTGCTAACGCCAGTGCAGACATGACTGAGCAACCTAATTCCGAGACAGGGACATCATATACTCAGCAGAAGCACCTCAATGCCATAATTTCAAAACACACACCTAATGTGCACAGCTGACTACCTCCAATCAGCACAATGTTTAATCAACAGGCAAACCCAGGAATCAATAGCTAACCAACAACATTCCAGGTAGTCCCTGGTCTTTCAGCTTTAAAGGATTTATCTGATGTGTCCTCCCCTGAAATGTATGTCAGAGACTAACTCTGAACTTCATCATTCTGTATGCAAGCTTTGGCATCTGGGAGTGTGTATATATATATATATATATATTTATACATATATTGTATATATGTATATTTATATACATATATACATATCTACATATATGTATATATACATATATGTGTATATATACACATATATATGTATATTTATACATTATATATTGTATATATGTATATTTATACATTATATATTGTATATATGTATATTTATACATTATATATTGTATATATGTATATTTATACATTATATATTGTATATATGTATATTTATATTTTTTTTATATGTATATTTATACATTATATATTGTATATATGTTTATACATTATATATTGTATATATGTTTATACATTATATATTGTATATATGTATATTTATACATTATATATTGTATATATGTGTATTTATACATTATATATTGTATATATATATTTATACATTATATATTGTATATATGTATATTTATACATTATATATTGTATATATTTATACTAAATATATACATATATACATATATATATTTAAACAATGAAATGAAGATAGAACCCTGATACTCATTTAAGACAAAAAATCGAGTATAAATGGCCAATGGAATCAGAGATACAAAGAAAATGAGAAGCATGGTAAAAATACTTTTCAAGGATGGAAGTAGTTCATTATCAAATGTGAAATTCTGGAAAATCTCAGTGGCTACAACACTAAGGTGCTAATTAGCGAAACTAACCTACATTATACTATATAATGTATAAATATACATATATACAATATATAATGTATAAATATATATATACAATATATAATGTATAAATACACATATATACAATATATAATGTATAAACATACATATATACAATATATAATGTATAAACATATATACAATATATAATGTATAAACAAGAATTAACCTTGCATCAGATTAAATAGTGAACACCAAGTTGCCAAATTGTGACAATTAGTGTAGGTAATTATTTAAGAATGATAGAGGCCTGCGGGGTGGCTCACGCCTGTAATCCCAGCACTTTGGGAGGCCGAGGTGGGCGGATCATGAGGTCAGGAGATTGAGACCATCTTGGCTAACACGGTGAAACCCCATCTCTACTAAAAATACAAAACAAACAAACAAACAAACAAAAAACATTAGCCGGGCGTGGTGGTGCGCGCCTGTAACCCTGGCTGCTCCTGATGCTAAGGCAGGAGAATCGCTTGGACCCGGGAGGCGGAGGTTGCAGTGAATCCGAGATTGTGCCACTGCACTACAGCCTGGGCAGCAGAGTGAGACTCCGTCTCAAAAAAAAAAAAAAAAAACAAAACAATAGAAAGAAAAGGTTGATAACTAGAGAGGCTTGAGAAGGCTGTGTGAAAACAAGTGAAAATATAGCCAGAGAAAAAGGTAAGGACATAATATCAGATACATGATAATACCAATAAAAATGAGAGTCAAAAGCAAAATACTAACTGCTGAATGTATAACTGGCTGCTGGCTATCTAACCAAATTCTGACTGTGATAGGTGTGCCTGACATTTTTGACAGGTAAATATTTTTTAGAGGACCTCCAGTTTTCAATTGAAAAATAGTATCTTACATGAAGTGCATAATTAAAGAGAATATATTAGACTAATATATTTTTAATTTTTTTTAGAGGCAGGGTCTCACTCTTTCACCCAGGCTGGAAGTGGTATGGTCATAGCTCAAAGCATTGGGATTATGGGCACAAACCACTGTTCCCAGCTATAGGTTAATATTATTGGTGCTAGTAGCTAGATAATTCTAAAAGTGAATCTCCTCACCTTTAGTTTTAATGTCTTTAAATATGGATAGAAACAAAAAGTAGGAGGAAATGAAAGGGAAGCAGATAAACCTTTTTTTGTCCTAGCATGTAGACTCCTTTGCATTTCTTATTTTTCAATGAGAAAATAACAGTTTTTACCTTTTAATCTTAGCTTTGCCCTTTTAGATTTGTATTTTGTTATTTGACTGTTATCTCATAATTTATCTTTTACTATTAAATACTTATAATTAATGTACCCCAAATAGTTGTCTAAAACAAAACAAAACAAGTTTGCTTCTAACCAAGGTTGTAGTTTTGTAAATCTCAGCTCTAGGAATAAAACTTTTAAAGCGCATATGCCAATTATGTGTATTGTGTAAAGTTTTAACAGTATATAAAGTTGTTTTGTCCTAAAGTCAATGGCACTAATAAGAGATAATTTATTCAATAACTGCGTGAGAAAATCTCAAAATATTTCCAAGCAAGTCAGACTCGGCAAATCAAATATGAGTTTCCTATAGGCTGAAAATCCTACCAGATACAACCTATACTTTTAAAAATGAAGCCTGTTATTTGGTTTCTTTTTGTTGAACTTCAGGGAGCTACATAGGTTTGTTGTTACATGATGAGAAAGGATTTATTGTGAAACACTTTGAGTGCTGTAAGATAAAATGCTCTATTAGGCTACATGTACACAATCCTGCCACTTCCCCTTTTATTAAAGACCATTTCGACAGCCCAGTCAGGACTTTCTGAGGTTTAGAGAAGTGAAAAATGCTCTTCAGTGTGCCTTCACTCACAGAGGGCACAGACAATCAGGCACCACATTTGACCAAATACACTCTCAGGATTGCCAGCTTTCTATAGCAAAAACTGGTAACTACTTTCTTCAGCTTGCAGAGAGAACTTTTTAGAATGAAAGTACCAGGTGTAGGCTTTTTCTGCACAAACATATTAAAATTTATATCAATGCATGTCCAGAGATATTTCCTAAATAATCTCTTTCAATTATCATTTATGAAACATGTAATGACCATTTACTGTATGCAGGTAATTGTGCTAACCACTTTATGTACATTATTTTATGTAACTCTTACATCATCCATATAAAAAATCAACTCCAAATAAATATGAAAATATGCCAGATTAAGCAATCTGTCTTGTGGAGTCATTACTTAGAATTCAGGCCAGGCATACTTCAAAGCAACAAAGCTGTACCAGCCTCAAGCAAGTGCGATCATAAGAAATTTAGAAATATTTAGTTTTTAATACATTGAGTTAAGAAAATTGATTTTAAAAAGCTCATTATCAGTCTTCAGCTTTTGTTTGGTGTTAGTAAAGCAATATAGAGCAATAGTTGATCCAAAACAGTTCCCCACTTAAAGTGAGTTAGGTCTATATTTAAAAACATCTGTCAAATGTGGGTCCCCGGTTCTGATGTAGCAAACCTGCCCTGCCCTCCGTGGTAAGTGGAATGAAAGCCATTTCTGAGGCGGGGAGGGTGGAAAGGCTATAAATACATGATGCCACAATCACATCCTTCTTGTTCAAATGATGCTATGAGACCCCATTCAAGTCTTTGCATTCTTCTTCAAACAAGCTACTGGATTTAAAGGCCCAAGAAAAGCCTGACCATAAATTCAAAACTGTCCCTCCCATCACAGCTTCAGCCAGCCATCTGCACCTTCAGAGAGGATGCCAAAACTGTCAGTGCCATCTTGAGATCAATATGGTCCTTGTTCCTGGGATGCTACAGGTGGTTAGTGCTACTACCCTCTGCTTGATTTGCTGCACCCCTGGTAATAAGTCACTGCTTTGGAGCTTGAATATTTGGGTTGTTTATTTTGTTTTTTGTTTTTTTTTGAGACGGAGTCTCGCTATCTCCCAGGCTGGAGTGCAGTGGTGCGATCTCTGCTCACTGCAGGCTCTGCCCCCTGGGTTCACGCCATTCTCCTTCCTCAGCCTCCTGAGCAGCTGGGACTACAGGTGCCCACCACCACGCCCGGCTAATTTTTTGTATTTTTAGTAGAGACGGGGTTTCACCGTGTTAGCTAGGATGGTCTCGATCTCCTGACCTCGTGATCTGCCTGCCTCTGCCTCCCAAAGTCGGGTTGTTTAATTTCTATTTTCTTAGATGAGTGGTTGATGGGGGGGATAAGAGTTGGGCAAGAACATGCTGCAATGATTAGGCATGACCCTTTCCATGATCCCATTGGTTCCAGCAGGGAATCTATGGGCCAGTGGCCTATCTCACAGAAACCAAGACCAGAGACTTGAAACCACTGTGCAATTGGTTAAAATCCTGGTTTCCATTTCTGTGCTTACGACCAAGCCCCAAGTGGGGTGAGGTCTTAGAATCTAAGACAACCTCTACTTGCTAAAGGTCCCATGTTACTTGTCTATAAAGTTGGGAATTGTTGTAAGATAAAAACAATATTGATTGGCTCTTTATCTCACAAGCTTAACAACACTCTCTTTTTTCTCTAGCCAGCTTAGCACCACCCAGTAAAAATAGGAAGCACTGGATAAATCCTGTTGGATAACTGCAAATTGCTGAACAAATGAGTCGATAACTGTATTTATCATGTCTCCTCAGATTCATTTTTTAATTTTTTCAAAATCCAAATTGATCTTTCACAGAAAATATGTACTCATGAACCATTTCAAAGCATGCAGTATTTCATAAATTCTCTACAAGTTTACTGCTATTATTTTCACCTTGCATTGCCATTTTCTCACTTTATAAATTATTGCATTGTCCAATACAGTTTCAGAGAGACAAAAAAGAATTATGTATATGGCTATAATTTATATACAAATTTGACTTAAAATCTCATCACCTTTGTTATTTGCTTTAATATTTGAGTAACTGAAATACTCAATATAATCCTCAGACTAGGAAAGAACAGATTTTTCTAAGGGAAAATACTTTGTCAAAATCCATATAAAAAAACACACTCCCAAGAAGTAAGAACCGATGCTAATAATTTTCAGATGCACAGGTAATTTACATAGTGCTGAGATCTGAGCAAAATTTGCTGAACAGGGGCCGTATTCCTGAATATACTATCAGTCTATGTAATACATAAGATACAATAGTGTCACATGATGGCTACTTCATGAGAGAGCCATGTGAAAGCTTTGCCAAAAGGAGAAATGATTTTGTTATGTAAGTGCATGACCCTGGTAGAAGGAACATGATTTTTAAGCCAGCCATATAGAAACCTTAGAGCGATTAATAAATCCTCTCTAGCCTCATTCTTCCCCTCTCTTTGTTCCAAGTTTTACCTCTTAAACTTGTATTTATTCATTTCTGTCATGGCTACCATATGTAGGAATATTGTTGTCAGGTAATATTACATCAGGCTAGAGCTATTAGAATTGTGTATGCAGTTAGAATTCTCTTTCAGAACCAGGAATGTATGCAAACTTTTAAAACATCAAGGTCCTTATTGGGATCTGTTTCCCTGTGGCTATTCAGAACATGTTAATTTTTTTTTTTTTGAGACGGAGTCTTGCCCTGTTGCCCAGGCTGGATGCAGTGGCGCAATCTCGGCTCACTGCAAGCTCTGCCTCCCAGGTTCACACCATTCTCCTGCCTCAGCCTCTCGAGTAGCTGGGACTGCAGGCACCCACCACCACACCTGGCTAATTTTCTTGTATTTTTAGTAGAGATGGGGTTCCGCCGTGTTAGCCAGGATGGTCTTGATCTCCTGACCTCGTGATCCACCCACCTCGGCCTCCCAAAGTGAGAACATGTTAATCTTAATGTTATGCTGTGAAGTAATTAGATAGGAATTATAGAAAGATAAGAACAAGTTGTGAAATAGCCTCCATGAAAAATGACTAAATATTTGGAAATTTTGTGTTTTGTGAGAAAGTATATGTTTGAGAATATTTGGGGTTTGTTTTGTAAAAAATATTTTTATATAAAATAAAAGGCTTTGTATAAAAATATTGTTTAAAATAAAAATATCAGAAATCAACTATTTTCAGAAAAAAATAGTCATAATAGATACAGATTTCCAAAATGTAGTGTGTAGATAATAATGAAATCTTTAAAAGTGAGTGAAAACAGACATTCAGGGATTTCAGTAAAATCTGTAAGCACTGGGGAAATATAACGAGACGCAGAGATGAAATTATCTTCTGATTTCTCTCAGAAATATATTTAGATGCATAAGAGAGGGAATTTAAAAATAAATGTTAGAATTAATCATCATTTGATGGCTTATTTTTGGATAAAACACTAAGATGAGAGGGAGAACATTACACAAATAACATTTTTGAACACTGCTCTCAAGAATTGCACATTCTTGTTGATTTGGGGATAATAATAAATAAAACTATGCATAACATATGTTTTAGTTTCAATGATTATTTTTATACAGTTTATAAGACCAAAATAATATTTTCCCTGTTTTTGTCTTGTCACTATATTTTTTCCTGATTTTAAAAGTAGCTTTTTATGAGTTTTGAGGTTGCTCTTTCAGGGTGATTTTCTTTTATTTTCCTTTTTGTCTATGTACATATATATATGTGTGTGCTTCTAGTTGTAATAGAAACAGAAAATTAGGTCAATCTCTTTTCAGTAAAACTACAAAACTATATAATTATCAGTCAACAAACCACATTACACCTATTTATTTTTTCATGGCTTTATGCCTATTGTTGTCAAATTGACAACAACAATAATAAAACAACAAAGCATAGATAAATAACAGAGAACAGGAACTGAAACAGAGAACCCATGTTTTCCTAGGACTCTCACAGGCCATTCACTAACAATAAGAATGATGAATATGATGACATGCACATCAATGAATTTTCAAGAACACTTTGTGTTTTGTTCATGCTCATATTTATCCAGTTGATTAAGACAATTTGCATAATTTAGAGGTAATTTCTTTTGGAAAGTCATGATAAAATGCTCTGATTGCAGTATGCCAGGCTCTTTACACATGGAAGTTTTTCCAAGTGAACAGAAAAAAAATAGGTGAAGATATTTGTACACCCCAAAAGTAGTTTTCAAAATCTACATATAGTATTCATCTTCTTAAGTGTTTAAAGCATAAAAGCCCACATAACAAAGGTATGATTTAAATAACAGCCTAGTATTTCATATTGCGTTGCCTCTAAGTATGGTAGGCTGACTGTGAGACAGTCCTCGATTATTTACACCTTGTGTTTATGCCTTTTGTGTTATCCCTTCCTCAGGAGTGTGGGTTGGATTTGGGTTTAGTAACTAATTTTTAATGAATAAACAATGTCAGAAGTTGTGAGATGTTAATTATCTAATTAGGTTATAAAAAGACTGTGGCTTCTGCCTTGGAGGCTTTCTTCCTCTGTTTCTTGAATTCCTCTCTCTTGGAGAAACAAGCTGCATGTTATGTACAGTCCTTTAAAGAGCGCCACTGGGCAAAAACCAAATGTCTACAGACAACAGACAATGAGGACTTAAGGCCTGCCAAATGCCTTGTGAATGAGTGTGGAAATGAATTTTATCCAGCTGAGCTTTCAGATAAGACAATAGCCCCAGCTGACAGCTTGACCATAGTTTCATAAGAGTTCTTAAACCAGAAGCACCCAGCTAATCCATGCCATGTGAGAGTTCCTGACCTACAGAAACTGTAATATTATAAATATTTTCTTCAATTGCTAAATTTGAAGCTAATTTGTTGCAGAGCAATAGATAACTAATATTTATTTTATTTTTATTGCCATTTACAATGCTGTGAAGTGGTAAGGCCAGTAGATTACCTGTGAAATCTTCCATGGGTGACTTTGGAGAAGGTTCTTCATACAACCTTAAGAAGTGTACAAATGTCCAGGAACTATGGACTTAGCATAGGCAGATTTCTTACCTTAAAGATACCCAGAAAGACAAATTCCAGAGCAGATTCTGTTTAGATGGAATATGTGCAGGGCCTTGGATTGAACGGTTCTGCTAAAGTTCTCTATTTTTGGAATCCACTAAATGACTTCTATCCATGAATTTTCCTACCACTTTGCACTGGGTTAGGTTTTTTTGGAAGTATTTTTTTTAATTGATATTCAAACATTTGTGAGTGGTAAATTTCATTCTAAATTCAAATTGTTAAGTACATAAATGTATCTTGGTATTGATCTATTTGCTTTTAAACTTTTTCATTTACTTTAGAACACTTTAAACTGTAGGAGAAAAAAAACAGTAATTTCTTCTCCCATCATAAGGTTCATGGCTGACATTCCACAACAAAGACAGATTAACGAGAGCATAAAAATGTGTTTAATATAAATTTTATGTGATATGCATGGGAGACTCCAGAAACGAAGATCCAAAGAACCAGGATAAACTGTATTTTTATGGACAGTCATGCAGAAATATGATTGAAAAACAGATGGGTACGATCCAGTTTAGGATAATAAAATGGAGAAAATGTTGTGAAACCCATTCATTTAGATTCTTCTGGGTGTTCCCTGTGACATTCTTTCCATTAGGGTGTAGGGCAAGATACCTATCATATGAAGGTCTTCAGGAGAAAAGGGAGGGGGAATTCAGACAGAGGCCTTCTTTGTGATTTCTAAACTTCCTTCAGCTTAAAGTACTCAGTCTGCCAAGGTGTCATATTTTGTTGTAAATGCCAACAAACTCCTATTACACATGTTTTAGGTTTTAAAAGACCTCCCGTTAGACTTCCATTACTCTAGTGTTTCATTCTTTTTACTCTATTTGCCTCTTCTCAGGAGAAAGAACATAATAGTCTAGTATGTAATATATTTACAGAGGTATCTTTAAAGTTTCATGAATTAAGGGTTAATAACCAATACCACCGTAATGCATCACTTGTTACATAATATTTGCCTCATTTATTCACTTAACATTTAATGACTAACCACTGGATATGTATGCTCGTTATGTATCCAAGTATATAGTATGGATTTCTGGAGTCACAGAGCAGTTTGGAAAAATAATTTGTGGGAAATGGTGACCTTTTCTGACATTACTCAAAGCTTATCAACAAAGCCATAGCCAGCCACTAGGACTGACAGAAAAACACTCTCATAGGCTTTACCATAAGCTGACAGTAGGTAGACTCAACCAAAATACTGTCTGATATTGAGCTTTCTTATTTTTCCAAAATAGCCTGCTCTATAGGGAACATGAAATATCAGTGTAATTTGGCCAGGCATGGTGGCTCACACCTGTAATCCCAGCACTTTGGAAGGCCGAGGTGAGCAGATAACCTGAGGTCAGGAGTTCAAGACCAGCCTGGTCAAAGTGGTGAAACCCCATCTCTACTAAAACTACAAAAATTAGCCAGGTGTGGTGGCAGGCGCATGTAATCCCAGCTACTCAGGAAGTTGAGACAGGAGAATGGCTTGAGCCTGGGAGGCGGAGGTTGTGGTGAGCCAAGATCTCACCACTGCACTCCAGCCTGGGTGACTGAGCAAGACTCTATGTCGAAAAAAAAAAAATTAATTGTAAATTATTGTAATAATTTTGAGTAAAGTTTTGTAATTTTGAGTAAAGTTTCTATAAATATAATTGGTATAAAGAGTAAAATAACATAGAAAAGGATATCTAAATGTAGAGAAAGTATCAGTCTAATCCAGTTTTTTTGTTTGTTTTTTAAGAGCACGTTAATTCTTAGTAACGTAAATTTTGGTCTACAGGTGAGCTCCTTATTATTATGCTCCTTAGAGAGATATGTGTTTATATATTTTTTTATTTAGTTGTGATTATCCAAGAAAAACTTGTTCAGAGAAGGGAAAAATTTCAGTTGGGGATCAGGTTATCAATCTAAATGAACTCTGGCCCAGAGTTTTTAACTCAACTTGCCTAAAATCTCACTTCTAAACTATGAATTAGTGAATCATGGGGAACTTGGACTTCCCAAAGTTGACATCAGTGCTCTTGACTAGATCATTGTGCCTACAATTACTGTAGCTGCAAAAAAATAAAGCAAAACAAAACAAAAAAAAAACAAGGAAGATGCTCATATGTAACAAAAAAAAATAAAGAAAACAAGCTTATTTGAAAAATTGCTGTTTTGTCTCAGTTCTCTTGATAATGCTGCTTACTTTTTCAAAATCTAACATTTCCCTTCCAAGATTCAGGTGGCCTTAAAACAGACCCTTTCTACAACATGTCTTTAGCACCTAGACTTGCACTGCTCTGCTAAAAGTGAGACTGAACTTGAAATTCTTCTGTGTCTTTTTATTTGCCAGGGACAAATTCTTCTGTGTCTCTATTTATTTCCCAGGATTTAACTCAGCAAACAAAAAACTTTGTTGCTGTATGTCTAAAAGCTATATAAGAAACTAAATTTTAATAAATTCATTTTGATTACAAGGGTAAATATAGATATTAAAATTTGCATTAACAAAGCTATTAACAAGACAATAGCTCATGACTATTTCTTTGTATCTGAACTATATTTTGAATCACTTTAAAGGACATCAGTCATTTAACCATCAATGGCTATTACTTTAGGCACTGTCCTAGACAAAGGATATATAGAAAGTAAGAAAAATACATATTATCCCTGACCTCACTGAGACAGTATGCATTGTGATTAAGAATTCAAACTGCTTTCGTTTGAATCTTGACTCTGTCATTCACCAAGCTACAAGAATATGAGAAAATTGCAAAATGTGTCTGAATTTCTTCACTGTAAAATGGGACTATGTATATACAAAACCCATCTGACCATTAGAAATAAAACACAGAGAAGAAATGATTCTTACTATATATCTTACAGTCTGGTAATATTAAACCAATAATTAAAAAGGTAATGCATCTATAAAGGAGATGTTGAAGTCATTGTTAAAGCATAAAACAAAAATACCTAATTACATCTACAGTAAAATTCTTTCAAGGCCTGCAGAACATTTTCTGGACATTAAATCTTTTCCTTCTTATGAGTAGTAATAAAATTCTTAAAGATGGTGTAAGATCTACCCAAATAATACTATATATTAACTCTCAAATATATATCATATATTAGTTCTATTAAAATATAAATTTTAGATGAATTAAATTTAACAGAGTTTAATTGAGCAATGAATAATTTGTGAATTAGGCAGGTCCTACAACCTGAATAGATTCAGAATGACTCCAGGACTGCCACATGGTTGGATAACATTTATAGATAGAATAGGAAAGTGACTTACAAAAAATGGCAGTGAAGTATACAAACAGCTGGCTTGGTTATTGCTGGGCATTTGCCTTATTTGAACCTGTTTTGAACGGTTGGCTGCCTGTGGCTGACTAAAGTTCTAATGCTGTGATTGAGACTCAGCTACTTGTTATGATACAAGAGTAGGTGTATTAGTCTGTTTTCATGCTGCTGATAAAGACATACCTGACACTGGGCAATTCACAAAAGAAAAAGGTTTAATGGACTCACAGTTCCACATAGCTGGGGAAGCCTCGCAATCATGGTGGAAGGCAAGGAGGAGCAAGTCACATCTTACGTGGTTGGCAGCCGGCAAAGAGAGAGCTTGTGCAAGGAAACTCCCGTTATTAAAGCCATCAGATCTCGTGAGACTTATTCACTATCACGAAAACACTGCAGGAAAGACTTGCCTCCCTGATTCAATTACCTCCTACCAGGTCCCTCCCACAACACTTGAGAATTCAAGATTAGATTTGGGTCGAGTCACAGCCAAACCACATCAGTAATTTACAGTCTATTTACACATCAAGTTGGGTCACAGTTCATTATTTATAGAGAAATCTTTAGACTAAACTTAAAATATGAAAGAAGGCAGCTTTAGGGCAAACTTAATTTAACAATAGTATCCTTTTGGTCTCAGTTTTGAGGTTGACCAAAACTTTACACATTGACATCACTCTGCCATCATTGTAAATGGACTCACTTGGTCTCAAATCCCACTAGAACATAGCAGAACAGTGCATTTTGAAAGGTGGGAACAAGAAAATAGAACAATTAAAAAAAAAACCTGATTGCTGATTGGCTAACACCAGGTTACTTCAGATTTGTTTTTTGTTTGTTTGTTTGTTTTTTTATTAAGGCGTAAAGTAAAGGAGACTTCCTTATTATGTTAGAATCTTCTGTTTTCAGGAGGAACAAAATAATCTGATCTGTTTGCGATCTATCTGCATCCTTAAAGTTTCAGTTTGATTATGAAACTTAGCATGAATGATTCCATTTTGGTTTGGTCTCATCTGTTGGGGGCCAAGCACAGTACCTAACTCTAAAACAATGGCCTGCCATTATTTTGTTTAACAGTTCCTCTCTTGGTTAGAGTCTCACTAAAGTGATGATGTAATCAAAACTTAGGGCCTTTGTGCTACTCAATCTTCATCATTTTGTGTTTCCAGTCCCAACACGTCATTCATAGGTTACAGTGTCCTCATAATTACTCATTTAAGTTTTTGTTTTATCAGTCAAACAGAGACCATTCAACATTCTAAAGATGGCTTCATGCAAACATTTAAGCATTCTCTCTGTTTCTGAGAGAAAACAGAGTACTATTATATGAGGAGGATAATACCAAGTATTTGAAGTATGCTCCTTAGCCAAGGTCGCCATGAACCAAACCAACTAAAACACATAAAAGAATGAGCCAGATTAAAAGTCTATACATTTTAACCAAACAACCTATCCATTAACTCTCTGGAACTAATTCTCTATCACACTTATAATACCCAGTGTAACATCTGTGTGCAACCAGAAGTATCAGCAACTGCACAGATTCTTTCTTTTACAGGTAGTTAGTAACCTAGAGCAATTGTATTATCTAACTTGAGCAAGATAATTTAAAGAAATTTGTTGTGTACATAGCCTTTGCAGTAGAACCTACTATAGAGCCTATTATTAGGTACACATTTCTAATCATCGTCTCCTTTACATTTACTCCAAACCATTGAAAAAAGAGACCTAGCAAATAATGCCAGTCCAAAAGGGTGAAGGCCTCTTGGAAATGTTCTTCTTAATCTATTATGTAGGTTAAAAGGAGGGCACTAATTTTCTGTTTTTGATTGATAATAGAACAACAAAGTCACCATTAAAATTCCTAGCCCACATTGGCCCTTCATCTTCTACCCATTAACACATAAGTTTTCCCATGTATAACGTAGAATACAAAATCCTCCATAAATGTGGATCATGAGGTTGGGAGTTCAAGACCAGCCTGGACAATATTGTGAAACCCCATCTCTACTAAAAATACAAAAATTAGCTGGGTGTGGTGGCGCATGCCTGTAGTCCCAGCTACTCAGGAGGCTGAGGCAGAAGAATTGCTTGAACCCAGGAGGTAGAGGTTGCAATGAGCCAAGATGGTGCCACTACACTCCAGCCTGGTGAAAGAGCAAGACTGTGTCTCAAAACAACAACAACAAAATGTATACCCCATGGATACACACAGGCCTCTTTTCCAGTTCTACTGTTTATACATTATTCAGGATGTTAAAATTAGCAGTTTCTAGCCAAGTATCTAATGTGGAGTTATTATAGATTTAAAGAACACTAGAGTAACCTGGCATATAAAACAATTAGCAAGAACCTCCATATGGGCTTTTAGTGAAAACCTTTTTTATTATATTCTTTTTGGCCCTGCTTTTTGTGTTCCATTACAGGGTTAAATTCAAACAGGAGTGAGAACAAGTGGGTTTATAAATCTTACCACAAATACAATTTGAACAATGATTACTTTAGAGATATTGCTAAAGTTAACCACTGGGTGAACTAAAAGATCCCATAGATACAGGTTTGGCATGACAGATGGACCATTACATTAAGCTAATCACAGTAGCTACTGATTGTGAAATTATAATTATGGGATTATCCTGCCTAGCATAAGTAATGAAAAATTAAGAGGAGTAAGTGTTAATAGCAGAGAAGTCTTGATCTATCATCTTGATAGAACTGTCCATATCTAGGATGTCATCTGCTTGTGGGGACGAATTTCCCTGGTTAGATTTAGCTTAAGGTCTCCAATAGGTGTACAGTTCCCAACACTTGGAGAGGCCCTTTTGAGTTTGAGATATGGATCCAAGGTTTGAAGTATGAAAGTTTTGCTGAAGTGTGAGTGGCGGGGGATGTTTTTTTCTGATGACATTTCCAGAAGACTCAAACTTTGGGTTCTAGATAATGAAGGGTTTGATTGTCCTCAGTTAGTGAATCATTAAAAATCTTTCTTCATCAGGTGAAAACACAATTTGGCATGATGCATTAAAGCCTTATAGCACTTAGTCATATCAGTTTAGGAGAGCAGGAGATACCTGAAGTTCCATTATTACCAGCATATGCATTGCAGTGATTATTTCAAAAGGGGTAAACTTATGTTTTTCACTGGAAATGGAATTGACTGTCATAAATCTGTAACACCTTCAACCAATGGAATCCAGTTGATGCAGATAGCTTTGTCTAATGTTATTATAGCTATAATAACTTAACTGTTTTACAAGTTGTTCAGTGAAACAAATACCTCTACAACTTGAGATTTCTCCAGGAATTCACCATGAGGCAGGCACAATTTCTACTGTAAACTTTCAGCTATTTTAGCCTCAGCCTTCTTGTGTGGGGGTTCAGTCAGAATGGTTGGGAAAATGATAAGATGCAAACCTTCTTGGAAGGCCTGGGGAGTTTGCATAAGCTACGGTGATAAACTTGGCTGAAGGCAGCCTTGTCCCCTTAGTTAAATGAATTAGAGTAGAAACAAAGGAATGTGGGGAGTTTATCTAACTAGCTTGTTTACTCATATGGTCCTAAGACTAACCTTTGATTTACTGCAGATGCTTAATTGCTTTCTACTCAGGAAGTCCACAGTGTCAATTACCCTCTAGTGGTATTGACTCAAGCCTTTGTCAATTAATATTTACTGAATAAATGGGAGTCTCACTAGCTGGTCGAGGCCACAGTCACAAGGCTTTACAGCACTCTGCTTGGGAGTCTGTAAGTGGCCTGGACACTCAGCCAAACTGCCAAAGCAGAATATCTGTACGTCAGTGTACTTTATTCATCCACCGTTGGGTCAGGGTCTGCGGGACAGATCCCTGCATTCTTGCATAAGAAAGCTTCTATGTAACCTGAAAATATGCATTGGCAATGGCAATTGAATGAAATTCCTCTGTAAATGTTTAAATGGCCCATCAGATAGCATAAATCTACCAGAAGTTTTTATTTTCTTTTCAGGATTATGGGTTTGGCAAACCAAATATTGGTTATAAATGATTTTAGCAATTTTAGAACAGTCTCCACACCACTTTTTAAAAAAATAATTGGGATTATTTATTCATTTGCATGATGAGTCATGGAATGCAGAGATTTTAATAATAGAAGCTTTAAGGACTGTTTTAAGAATTCAGGAAGGAACCGGTGGCCATTTGGGGTCCCAAAAATCCACAAATAATATTGGATTCATATCCTCTTAAATATTATTTTTTCATGCAATTCAGCTTCATAGCACTGTTTATTAAATGGGCTGTCATATGTAATTTGACTTGGATTATGGAAATTATTAAAATTGCATATCTGAATAATTTTAGTACTGGCTGATTTAGCATGAAAATCTCATAAAGTATTTCCTTGGCATTTAATTAATTATTGAAATGCTTGGATTAGTAGTTTTATAAACCAGTCATTCTCTTTAATAGATTTCTAGGAATTCTTATTCAGTCCGGTGGTATGATATCAAGGTTTTTAGAAACCTGTACTTGTCAGAGACATTTCCATCCTTTCCCTGAAACTTCTTGAAGACACAGCACATTAGGATTATAATTGCTTATAAAGATATTTCAGAAAAAGCATCAGAATTAAGCAATTAATTATAGACAACAACACTTACAATGGCCATGGTTAATAATGCAATTGACAGGAAAATTTGGTTATTTCTGTGGCCTATAATAATTCAGCATAACTATAATTATGACAGATAATATATAGCAAGACATATCAAACTTTTTAGGAACTTCATACAATTTTGAAACAGAAATTAATAGCATATCCATAGAAATATAACTCAAAAAAGGATAATTTTTTATTTTATAATGTTTCTAATATAATTTAATTTAACATATTAGATAAGTTTATTATCTCTCTTTTATATGTTTTAGGAGCCCCCTGGAACATCCCAAAATTTACTTTGAAGTCAAAAAGACTTAATTTCCATTTTGAAATTTGATTTTGGGAAGCCTATCAAATACATCAAAGGTTTAAAATATTTGATGAAAACAGGATCTCAGATCACTGTAAAATATAGTCATTCGTTTAGTCAAAGTGATTAAAAGACTTTAAAAAGCAAAAACCTTTACTCTTTGAGAGAGAGTAGATTTAGTTTTCCAAATAATCAGAAGACCTAATAAAGACAGCAGGAGGCACCCAACATCTGTTTCTTTCTCCCCTCTCTCACTTTTTACTTTTTATTTATTTTTTTTTGCAATTTACTCAGAAGTTGAAATAAATCTTTTACTATCTCTTATTAACACTACATACAAATCTTATTTAAAATAGAAAACCAAATTTTGGTTTTGTACTAGTATACTTTTGATACTGACGATCAATTTTAAAAGCCCTTATAATAAATTCATTTAATCTTAGTTTAACCATACAAGATATTTATTTATTTACTTATTTATTTATTGAGACAGACTCTCACTATGTTGCCCAGGCTGGTCTTGAACTCCTGGCCTCAAGCAATCTTCTTACCTTGGTCTCTAAAAGTGCTGGGATTATAGGCATTAGCCACTGTGCCTGGCTTGTATTACCCTTTTTTTAAATTTATTTTTATATCCACTTAACTTTATCTACATTCCTTTTTCTTTATTTCTTCATTTTGAAACATTTAAATAACCTTTAAACTAAATTTTTTTCTTTTACGAAAAATCGCATTTTTATGTCTTCTTACAAACTTTCTCACCAAAAACATATCTTGCTCTTTCTGTAAAACTTATATACAAAATTTTCCTTTATTTTTAGTAGTTTTGAGAGGTGACAATGTGTTAGCAGCCCTCACTCACTCTCAGTGCCTCCTTGGCCTCGGCGTCTGCTCTGGCCAGCTTGAGGAGCCTTTCAGCCTGCCGCTGCACTATGGGAGCCCCTCTCTGGGCTGGTTGAAGCCAGAGCTGGCTCCCTCGGCTTGCGGGGAGGTGTGAAGGGAGATGCGTGGGCAGGAACCTGGGTGGTGCACGGTGCTCGCAGGCCAGCACGAGTTCCGGGTGGGCGCGGGCTCCGCAGAACCTGCACTCTGAGGGCAGGCCGGCACCACCGGCCCCAGGCAGTGAGGAGCTTAGCACCCAGGCCAGCAGCTGCAGAGGGTGCACTGGGTCCCCCAGCACTGCCAGCCCACCCGCGCCACGCTCGAATTCGTGCCGGGCCTCAGCTACCTCCCCGTGGGGCAGGGCGCAGGACCTGAGCCCACCATCCCCGAGCCCCCCCACGGTGGGCTCCCGCATGGCCCAAGCCTCCCCAAGAGGTGCCGCCCCCTGCTCTGTGGTGGCACCTGGTCCCATCAACTGCCCAAGGGCTGAGGAGTACAGGTGCACGGCGCAGGACTGGTGGGCAGCTCAGTTCTGTGGGATTTTGGAGAACTTTTATGTCTAGCTGGAGGATTGTATATGCACCAATCAGCACTCTGTCTAGCTCAGGGTTTGTGGCTGCACCAATCAGCACTCTCTATATAGCTAATCTGGTGGGGACTTGGAGAACTTTTATGCCTAGCTAGAGGATTGTAAATGCACCAATCAGCACTTTGTGTCTAGCTCAGTGATTGTAAATGCACCAATCAGCACCTTGTCAAAACAGACCAATCAGCTCTCTGTAAAATGGACCAATCAGCTCTCTGTAAAATGCACCAATCAGCAGGATGTGGGTGGGGTCAGATAAGGGAATAAAAGCAGGCTGCCCAAGGCAGCAGTGGCCACCCGCTGGGGTACCCTTCCATGTTGTGGAAGCTTTATTCTTTCACTCTTTGCAATAAATACTGCTGCTCACTCTTTGTGTCCACACCAACTTTATGAGCTGTAACACTCACCGCAAAGGTCTGCAGCTTCACTCCTGAAGCCAGCGAGACCATGAACCCACCAGGAGGGACAAACAACTCCAGAGAGAAAGAACGAACATCTCTAGACGCACCGCCTTTAAGAGCTGTAACACTCACCATAAAGGTCTGCAGTTTCACTCCTGAAGCCTGCAAGACCACGAACCCACCAGAAGGAATAAACTGCGGACGGATGTGAACATCAAAAGGAGCAAACGGCGGACACACCATCTTTAAGAACTGTAACACTCACCGTGAGGGTCCGCAGGTTCATTCTTGAAGTCAGCAAGACCAAGAACCCACCAATTCCAGACACAGTTTTAGTTATACACATTAATGACAATTTTAACTTTAATTTCAATATTCGGTATTAAAAAAAACCAGGAAGTAAACAATTTTAAACTATGGTATAGCAGTATTTACAGATAAAATCATTTTATAATTTCAGAAGAATGTTTCCTTAATTTTTTATGTTTCTGAGAACATGCAAATATATTTGTCTTATTTATATCATGTAAAAACAATTTGTTATTGTATTTAGGCTTATGATTACTAGTTAATGTTTTCATACTTAATTTAGAAATTACTGAGACATTTAATAAGTATTTACTATTTAACATAACTTTAAGATTTTAAATTGCTGAAGAAAATGAGACGACGACAAATTCATTTATAAACTTTTCTGCCAGTTACCTTTTCCTAATTTAAACATTCTTACCAATTACGCTTGGATTGCTTACTTAACAAAGCTAGTCATTGAGTAAGATTAAGAAATAGCATGCTAAAATGTAGCTTTGCTAAATACACGGTAAAATATAGTCACTTTGGTATATTATTGCTACCAACCGGTAAGCAGAGCCAGGCTCTTTGAATTCACTTTATCTGTCTAAAGACAGATTTTCCAAAGGAGCTCAATTGTCATCAATTCTGTCTTCAAGGAGTTCCAGCAACCTTTTCTTTTATCACAAGAAAAGACACTTCATCACACCCAGACAAATCTTGTCATAAACCACCACCCTGTCTTCTAAGGGCCCATTTATCTTTCCCCAAACTCATTTACTACTTCAGGGCTAAATTGCATCATTTGCCCAAACCAAGGAAAGAGAGTGTAGGTAAAGGCCCAATTAAGATGGCCAAGAAAATCACCTTTGACAAAGGTAATGCTTTGTAATTTTAAACTAATATTTTTTCCATTATATAAGTTTCTAGTGACCCCGTGCTTCCTCTCTTCCAGGTGCACAAAGGCAGACATCCTTACAGAAGGAGATTACCTTCATAGATGTAAACTTCATTTACAAAAGGTTTCAAGATAGCCAGCTAAGTGCCAGAAAGGTATGTTTCGGTGACCAGTTAGGTTTAATATAAGGCATTTTTTTTTTTTTTTTTTGAGACGGAGTCTCGCTCTGTCGCCCAGGCTGGAGTGCAGTGGCGTGATCTCGGCTCACTGCAAGCTCCGCCTCCCGGGTTCACGTAATATAAGGCATTTTTTAATTTAGCTTCTGTTGTTTAACAAAAACTACTGAGTTCTAGGCAGGGCCTTTTAAGGAATAGGGCAAAGAAAGCATTTCCTCTGCCTGGACTTAGTATTAGCCACTGTGAAAAATAACCAAGCTTACTTGAGCGAAGAGCCTACTTTTTTATAAATATTTTATCCAGTTTTATTTTCCCCTTAGGTGGGAGCAGGAGGGTTTAATAACTAAGGCAAAAAGTTAGCAGATACAATTTTTCTTATTGATTAATCACTTAACCTTTTCTTTGCCTTTTGGAAGAGTCTTTTAAAAGAAGCAATATGAATATTAAAATCTTTTTAGAAGCTTCTGCACATCAGTAGACGTCCCTGGGTGAGCCTAATTCAGAAGCCCTTATTTTTAAATACACTTCTTAAAGTGAAGTGTTGTTTATTTCAAACATTCCATTATAATTTCAAATTCTCTTTAATTCGATTTTGTCATTTTGTAAACATTTGCTGCTTTAGGGGCCTAATACTTATCCATGTAAAGGTAGGTGGAGCTGGAAGGTGGAGTACCCAGTTCTTCAGAAATTAAGATCTCATTTTTATGTTTAATCTTGGCTTTGGCTCTGAGATCCACTTGATCAAATCAGTCAATTTTTCCCCCTACCCAAGTGAGCAAGAAAAAGAAACAAAGGGAGTGGAAAACAATATTCCTACAAATTTCCAAAATCTGGAGTTCAAACCCCATGCAGTAATTGCCGTTTAAGTTTCTGTCTGACTCAGTCAGATATGTGAGGCCTCTAGCTGGAGTGAATCCAGTTAATTATCAGATTTAATTCAATCCTGGTTCCCGTCCAGCTCCTGTTGTGATTTTCAAACCCAGTCCGTATCAAAAATGTGCTCAAACAAACTCAGCTCAAAACTCAAATCCATGGAGCTTTTAAATCCAAGAAAGAACTTACCCCTAATTCCCAGTTGCTGCGAGAGTAATGGACACATGGGCCTGGCAAGCACCTTACTTCATCACTTGGAGGTTGCTGCAAGCCCTACTTCAGATCCCACTTCTGATGCCAACTGTTAAAAGAAAAACTGTAGACAAATTAAGTTTAACAGAGTTTAATTGAGCAAAGAATGATTTGCAAATCAGACAGCCCCCAGAACCAGAATAGGTTCAGAGCTACTCCAGGGCTACCACATGGTCAGTTAACATTTATGAATAGAAAAAGAAAGTGATGTGCAGGTAATGGAAGTGAGGTACACAAACAGCTGGATTGGTTACAGCTGGGAATTTGCCTTATTTGAACCTGGTTTGAACAATTGGCTGCTTGTGATTGACAGAAGTTTGGCTGCTTTGATTGGCTGAAGTTGGGCTACTTGTTATAAGAGTAGGTTACAGTCTGTTTACACATGAAGTTGGGTTACAGTTTATTATGTACAGAGAAACCACTAGGTCAAATTTAAAATATATAAGGATGCAGTTTTAAGCTAAACTTAATTTAACAGTTCTCTAATATTTCCATCACTGATGAGCAAAAAAGGAAATTGCTTCATGCACATATAAAAAATACTGCTACATAAAGTAAAATTGAATTTCTCGTGCTGTCTTTTTGGAAAAAAAAAAAAGAAATTCAAATTTTACTTTGTGTTGTACATCAAAGACAATGACAGATTTAAGCCCCAATCATTTTAAAAGGTTTATTTGCTAAGGTTAAGGACATGCCCAGGAAAAGAACACAGAACCACAAGAAAAATTGGTGGGTGTGTTTTTTCTGAAGAGGATCTGGGGACGTCTATAGTTAAAGAGAAAAGAGCAGGTACTGGGAAGAAGGAGAAGAAAGAAAGAATAAGGTAGGTATCTTGTGCCTGCATTATTGCTTATTAGTAGGAGCCAAATGATAAGAACTTAATGAACACAAGGAAGGAAACGACAGCCCTGGGGTCTACTTGAGGTGGGAGGGTGGGAGGAGGGAGGGGGCAGAAAATATAACTGTTGGGTACTGGGCTTACTACTTGGGTGATAAAATAATTTGTGCAAAAAACCTCCGTGACACATGTTTACCTATGTAACAGACCTTCACATGTACCTAAAATAAAACTAAACAACAACAACAACAACAAAAAAAAAACAAAAAGAGGGTAGGTAGATAAGAGGCAAGGGGTTGCATTCTTTTGAGTCTTTGGTCAGTGTTCAGTGAATACACATTTTACATATGAGGGTGGGTACAGAAACAGTAACATGCATTTGTCTCATGCTCAGTGAAGCTGCATTATTACAAGTAAAAATAAACATAGGTTAGAGGAAGCAGTTAGATATTCATTTGTCTCAGGGGAGCATTGGAATGACTTTTTAGTTTTGTCCTTTGTCCCTTACATGTGAAGATAAACTATCAGTTTAGATGGTCAGGGTAAAGTTCAACAGAACTATTTTAGGGTAAAGATCTGGGGCCCACAAGGAATTTCTTTGAGAGCAAGTTGTGAGGGAGTTCTGTAGCTTTTTTGTCTTTGAACCTATCTTATTAAGAACAAAGTGAGAGGTGGGTGTGTATAACCAAGTTCCCAGCTTGATTTTTCTCTTTGGCTTAGTAAGATTGGGATCCTGATATTTATTTTCCTTTCACATTTTCTTTAAGTTATTGTTTAAATCACTTCAGCTCTTCTACTTCAAAGTGGCAACTATATTTTCTTAATAAGTACTAAAAGTTTATTTTGAATTTTACTTTTTCAAAAGTTTAATTGAAAATTGCTTCAAACTCTGCTGCTGAAGAAATCACTCTAATCAAGAATGGTGTTTGCATACAAATAATATTTTTGCATACAAATGAGTATTTGAGGTTGCATTATTTCATTCGTGGTATCTATATTAAAACAAACAGAGGCAGAACATTAACTGCTCCCTATTACTTCAAAATACCTTTTAATACTTGCTTTTCAAAAGTATGTTTTGATTAGTAACAATAAATTGTAGTGTTTGGTATAAGATTAATTTGTATTTGCTATTTAAATTTAAAAATAACTTTGTGCTCATAATTCAACACCATTATCAAGAAATAACAACTATATTTGAGATACTCAAAAAAGATTCAATAATCCATTTTGATTGGAATGTACTTCTCTTACTTTGTGCTATTACAGATTTTATTGGTTAAATTTAACTTAATAGAGTCTAATGATGCCCATATAGAAATAAAAGCATTATATATATTAAAACAGAATGGGGGGGGCATTTTGCTGCTTCAAAATATATCTAAGATTTATACGGAAGTTAACTTAGTTGGGATAGAGAAAATAAGAGCAGTCCAAGAGCAAAAGGACAGATTCCAGAAAGAAAAAATAACCAGATGCAGAAAAAAGATATATTTGAGCTCCAATTTAAGAAAATATTGTCTTCCAAACATGTTTCTGTTTCAAATATTTAATACACTATTAAACATATAAATTAATATTTTTGAATCACCTGTAATTACTGTATACCTTGGTAAAATATACCCTATATTTTTAATATCTTTAACAACTTTTTCTTTGTGCCCTTAACTTGTTTCTTTGATCATATTTTTCTCATTTTGATTACTGCTAATATATAGTAGAAAATACGAGTTGCAACTACTGCTTTATGATCATTGTAGGGAAAATATTACATTTTAGTAAGTAGTAAATTTAATATAGGTTTTAAAATACCCCATTGTCTGCTATTGGAAATGTAATCCAAATATAAACCCTGTCGTAGTGATAGAAGCAAAAGACAGACAAATGCCTAGGCAAGTAGTGAAGGGCCCTCAGAGAATCTCAGAGTATTTACACCTGATGTTTTTGTGCAGATGAGGCAACATGCACAGGGTCTTACTGGGCATGCCAGCAATGGACTGGAGGCCCACTTGCACTGGGAGAATGAGGTGGAGCCACCAGGAATTCGCTCATTATGCAGGGGAGGAGCTGGGCCTCTTCGACTCATGTGTGGTGGCCTGGTATTCAATTTGTGAGGAGGAAATCTGTGTGCAGGACCCCTCTTTTTTTGTTGAGAGCTTTCCTTTCATGTAATCAATTCTGCCCTCCGTAACTTTCAATGTGTCCATGTGCCTAATTTTTTTTGGTCATGAGACAAGAACTCAGATTTAGCTGAACTAAGGAGTAAAAAATCCTACATCGATAGTTTATCCCAAATCATTCCATATTACCTATTAAAAAATAAAATAATAAAATACTCAACAGTGTAAAAACAGACAAGTGATATATTGTTATTATCTGAAAGGAATTACTGCTAAGTTGGAGGGTGATAAAACTGGAGGAAAAAGGTAAGTATTTTATTCTCCATAGAATAATTTTGATCTGATAAGGTGAAAGGCACCACAGGCTTTTCTCATTATCTGTAAAACCATAAAACAACCATTCTTCTTCACTTGGAACATTTTTCTTTTTTTTGGGGTTGTTGTTAAGTCAATTCCTGTGTTATATAACTCAGGTTTGTGTTTCCTAGATTTAGACTTTAGTCAAAGGGAGAACTAGAAGGAATTAGGAATTGGAAGACAGGCAAGAACATATACTTTTGGGGAGGGCATATCTTCTGAAATTTAATTGCTAGGTATTGAAACAAAAGTAAGAATATTGCTAGATGAATTTATGGAGATACTCATTTCCCCTGTAATTTGTTAGAACTCTTCCACCAGAAGCCATGGTAACAATAGAAATTTGGTTATAAAAGGTAAATAACCGCCAACTATTCAGACACAGAAGATTTCACCAGTGTCTAATTGGGCTCAACGTAGGCACAAATTAAAGGCAGAAACATAGTGTATTAACAATGATCAAATATGATTATGTCTTATTTTGAACTAACATTACATCTTGGTGAAAATGAAGAGATAAGCATTACAGAATAAAGAAACATAAATATGATCTTGAAAGATAAGTAACATAGCATCTGTGAAATATGTATTTGCTACAGAAACCAGAAACATAAAAAAATAAAAATTTAGTTTGAGATATTGAAAAAAATTAAGGTTAAGAAGAAGTGCTCATGCAGGAGATACAATAGCATGACAGATGTAAAAGGTAATAACGTGAAGCCAGGAGAGCAAGCTGAGCAAAGAAGGAAAATGAGTTAAAAAAAAAAAAACTTCAAGCAAACTCAAATGGCAACAGAATGTTCAGCAAGAAAAGCCAGACATGATATTGTACTGACTGTATTATTCCATTTATACGAAAGTTCAGAAGAGGCATAGTGACAGAAAGCATGTCAGTGATCACTTTGGCCTAGGGTAGAGGAATTGACTGAATATTGGCATGGGGGAACTTTATGGTGGTGAATTTTATATATTGATTGTGTAATATTTACATGTGTAAATGTTTAAACATTTGGTATAACTCAATATTGAGTACTTTTAATTGCACATTTTTTATTCTAGTAAAATGGTTAAAATTAAAAATACCTAACCATTTGGGAGAAAAAAATTAATATTAACACCTCCTTACTTCAAAATAAATAACATTTTTTTCTCATAGTTAATGCTTGAAGACTAAGGAGAAATATCCTTGTTTTGTGGAAATGAAACTGTTACTTTTCTAATATTATTGCCACAAAAAAAACCATTTGTTAGCTGATAAGAAATCAGAATTTTTTTTTTTTTTTTTTTTTTGAGTCGGAGTCTCACTCTGTCGCCCAGGCTGGAGTGTAATGGTGCAATCTCGGCTCACTGCAAGCTCCGCCTCCCGGGTTCACGCCATTCTCCTGCCTCAGCCTCTCCGAGTAGCTGGAACTACAGGCGCCCACCACCACGCCCGGCTAATTTTTTGTATTTTTAGTAGAGACGGGGTTTCACCGTGGTCTCGATCTCCTGACCTCGTGATCCGCCCGCCTCGGCCTCCCAAAGTGCTGGGATTACAAGCGTGAGCCACCGCGCCTGGCAAGAAATCAGAAAATTAGTCTTACTGCTTTTGGTGGAAGTATTTGAAAACATTATCCAAGTACATAAACATTGGATTATAATTTATGAATCAAACAATATTGAATATAAAATTTGGTTAATATAAAAATCAGTTAGATATTTCTATGTTGTAATTCCAAAAAAAAAGAATGCAAATATCAAAACAAATCTTTAGAATGGAAAATGTATAATAGTATCGGCATTAGTATAATCTGGTTTTAAATTTCAGATTGTAACAAACTATATTTATTAGAGTATCACTTTTTCCTTATTTAACATTAAAAATTACTTCAGCAGACCAAATATATGTTATTTTTGAGATTAAAAAATCTTTAAAAATGGCATAGATACGTTAAAGCTGAAAAGTCAGAAAAATTAGTAGGTGAGAGATACATGTTCATAGCTGCTTATTCCTGTTACCTATCTTCATGAATAATCAAAAGAACAAATGGTTAAAAATAATGGTAGAATTTCAGTCTACCTTGACCACTAGATCAGAGGCTAACATATACACATATACTTGAGGTTGGAAGTAATGATATAATCACTAGCCATTAGGAGAAGCAACTTCTGTATTCTCTTGTGAGTAACCTGCAGGAAGAATCACCAATTTCATGGCTGCATTTGCATTCAATGAAATAAGGTGGACTGAATCCCCCAGAACATGGAGACATCTTGTTCCCACCAACTACAGCAGGTGATCCCATATTTGAAAGAATAATAGCTGGAATATAAACTGAATCTAACTATATATCTATTTATCATTTATCTAGCTATTTGTCTATCTGTTATCTTTTTCTCTACGCTTCTGATTTTAAACTGTGGTTATCTCTGGCAGGCAGTTAACATTCTGAGAGATTTTAATTTTATTTGTTATATTTTTAATGTCTTATATGCTTTAATATGAGCAACTATCTTTTATATAATTAAAAGTAATAATACTAAGCAAATGATATTTTATTATTTTAACTTCTTTTAATAAAATTCATATGAATAAACAATTTTTAAAAATTAAAATTATAGATTTTTATTTTCACTGAGGAAACTGTTAATTCTAAATTGAATAATTATACCTCAACCACTAAAAGACGGTAAATTGGCAGTAGAAAATCCTAATGACAATGGTGTACATAGTAGATATTTAATTTGTTAAAAAAATTGACAAGGCAAGGGGAGGTATCAAGTAGAGAAGTATTAAAGGAAATGGTATATCAGGTAGTTAATTATATTAGTTTTGTAAGACTATTATAACAAATTACTGCAACCTGGGTGAGTTAAAACAACAGAAGTTTATTCTGTCACAGTCTGGGAGGCCAGAAGTCTGAAATTAAGTCAGCAAAGTTTGCTTCTGAAAGCTCTGAGGGAGAATGTGCTTCCTGTCCCACTTATAGCTCTACGTGGCTGTGAGTATCCTTAGCGCTCCCTGCCTTACATATTTGCCTCAATCCAATGTCTACTCCTGTATTCACATAGCTTTTTAATCAATATATCTGTGTTTCTGTGTCTAAATTTTCCTCTCATTTCTCTTATAAAAACATTAATCATTAATTTATGACCCATCTTATTTCCAGGATGATTTTATTTCAAGATCTTTAACAACACCCACAGAGACTCTTATTTCCAAATAATGCCACATTATCAGGTTCTGAGTGGACAAGGTTTGAGGAGCATTGTTCAGTGCACTACAGTAATACATTGTTAAGATCTTAAAAATTAACCGCCTGAGAACAAACAACATTTTATTTAATTTTATTATTTTAAAATATTTTATTCAAGAACACAACATAAATAAAAGTCTATCTACACTTCTGATTTTTGAATGATCATTTAGGTGGTGATTTGCAAAAATAAGTAGAAAGTTTAAAGTTTAAATACTTGAGTGTAAATATTGTGAGAATAAATCCATAGTATTTTTATTTATTTTTGAAATATAGCTTTTTTCTCTTAAATTTTGAATATTTTGCTTTTACTGATCAACATGTATAGTTTCTAAACTTTAGCAATACTTCATTTATTTATTTATTTATTTATTTATTTATTTATTTATTTATTGAGACAGGGTCTCTCTTCATCACCCAGAAGGGAGTGTAGTGGCACAATCACAGCTCACTGCAGTGTTGGCCTCCTGGGCTCAGGTGATCCTCCAACCTCAGCCTGCCAAGTAGCTGGGACTCCAGGCACATGCCACCATGCACGACTAAGTTTTATTTTTTATAGAGGCAGGGTTTCACCATGTTTCCCAGGCTATAAACTTTAGCAATACTTTTAATACAAATGATACAAAAAGGCTACTTTCATCACAATAATTGTTTCATGAGGGTTAGTATTAATTATTTAATCATGTATATTCATAGTAAGTTAACAGGCAAACAAAGTGAACCAAACTGACGTTCAAAGACTTTCAAAACATGGCTTAACTGTTCAGCAAATTAATACATAATACATTGTAACTTAAAATTTTAAATAATTCAAATTGCTTTGGTTTTCAAACTTAAATAAATGTTTAAATAATTTAGATCTTGTCTTTAAGAAATAAGAGTATCCAGGATGGACACATTGGCTCAGGCTGTAATCTCAGCACTTTGGGAGGCCTAGGTGGGCAGATCACAAGGTCAGGAGTTCGATACCAGCCTGGTCAACATGGTGAAATCCCGACTATACTAAAAAAAAAAATACAGGAAAAAGAAAGAAAAGAAATAAGGGTATCCAGTGTATGTTTAGACTGAAGGAATTGTAAGAAAAAATTATAAACAACCAAATGTAAAAAGTTTTACAAAGATGACGTCATTGTTTCTTCATTTCTATCTGACAAAAGTAAAATTTGGACAGACAAAATAAATACATTTATTTTTAAAGTTATAAATATCAGATATGGTTTATTATAAATGTAGGAATATACATTTTCTTTGATTATATTTTCCAATATACTATCTTAGCATATGAAGATAGGTATAAAAGCAAAAAGAGAATTGTCTGTGTAATGTGCTTTTACTCCTAATCTTAAAAACATCTTTAGAATACTCTGTAAAT
Organism: Nomascus leucogenys; assembly: GCF_006542625.1. Taxonomy (NCBI): domain Eukaryota; kingdom Metazoa; phylum Chordata; class Mammalia; order Primates; family Hylobatidae; genus Nomascus; species Nomascus leucogenys. The sequence continues at coordinate 94,359,772 of NC_044402.1, read as the reverse complement.
TGTTTATAATTGGCTTGATAGCATAAACATTTGTGTATTAGCTATTTAAGATAGCATCACTTAAGAATAGCTGCTTTGAGAGAGACAAACCCTGAATGAAGCCTCATTCCCATTAAATTAATTGAAAAAAAGAATGAGATTTTTCTATGCTCAGGAGCCTCACCTTCTTTAATCAGGGCATTTTCTTGACCAAGCATGTTTATCCGTCTGATACATGGTCAATGTTGACAGTCTCCCTAACAGTTACTAAAACTTCATGGGACAAGGATCCTCTTCTAAAGCCTATTCCATGACACACATAGCATGTATGACTGAGCATTCCATCCATAATATCATGAGAACTAGAGGAACATCTGTGCTCTGCTACTTCCCTGCACATATTTTCCCCAATGATGGCATTTTTACACTGACACCATGTGTTGTTAGTGATGCAGGTTCTGGGTCTAAGCCCACTTAGCACGATACCATTATTATTATGACTAACCTATATTAAGCTAAACAGAAATTATTTGGAAGCATAAATAATTATGATATTAACATTTGTACTATTTCTATCTGTCTTTGGACATAGAAATAATGTAGTCTCAAACTGTTTTTAAGATTGTGCATAATGCGCATTTCTGAAAGCAAGATATCTACCTATGCTGCTGGAACTACAACTGATGGAAGAACAAGTTTCAGAGTACCAAAAATATTCTATGAAACTTGGAAAAGATGTGCAAATTTGGCCATTTTAAATGTCACAGGGCATTCAACATGAGGAATATAAAAAGTAAAGACATTATTTTTACTCAAGATAATTAAAGAAAACACGATTGCTGCTTTTACTGTTTTCCTCTTTATCAGTTATACTATGTTATGATGGTATTGATGTCTTATAAATCTAAAGAAAATATACTGCTTTTATTTTATTCATTTAGCTATTTTGGCACAACTTTTGTTTGGAGAATTGCTATATCTCATGAGACACAAAGAATAAAATCATTTGCTGCACATGTTTTCTGGAGAGAAATCAAAAAGTAATATTAGGAAAATCATATATTTTTAACTTTTACATACTTATTACTTTCTATTTTAATGCAATACTTTTTTTGATTCTGTAAAGCAAAATAAGTATATTATTTTTCTGTCTTTCCAAAGAACAAATTCTTCAAAATATAATAATTTGTTAAATAGGATTCAAAGTAAGAGTGGGGAAATTGTGTAGTATTGACATGAGATTATTGCTAACATTCGCCTGCAGGTTAGCTATTATTCTTAATTTATATTCTTTAATTTATATGGCAAGGATGTGGACTGAAAAAAAATCCTCACCTTCAAATAGTTTTGCTATTTTTTAGAACATATCTCTCATTCCCACCCTGGAGCAATCTTTTCAGTGCCCTCTTTGACAGCAGTTTAACCGTATTTGGGCAGGAATAATTTTTGAGGGAGGTGTCCTTTTATTAATTAATTTATTATTCATAAATAGCTTTCTCAGTCATTTATGAAATACTTTCTATTTACACAAAGAGATTTGGCAATTGTAATTCACTCTATTATAAACATCTATGCAGGACATCACACAAACTACCAAAGTTTATGCATGTTTGAGTATACTGACTAGTGATCCCCAAATGTTTTATTACATCCATGCCAGTAAAATAAAATATTAGCATATATTTACACTATGCATATATGTATTTATTTATAAATCATACATGTTTATCCACTATCATAAAGACACTATGAGACATAACATTCTAAAAAGAAAATATAAGCTCTACCAAACAAATATATATAAAAGAAATTTTTACTTTCTTACCTTATCATTTAAAGCATAGCATTAAATATATCTATAACTTCTTGCTGGTTAGTAGGGTGATGTTTTCTTATAATTACTTCTGAGATTGCATTTGTTTATTGCACATAGATGTTAGTTTTCACAAGTCATGATGTAACAACAGATTACTTAAAAAAATAGTACAGGAAAGAAATTCACCTTGGTTGAAGACCCATTAGGTGTCAGTGATATCATTGTTGCTCTTTCATGTCCTTTAATCCTTACAAAATCCTATCAAGATACTGTATTTATTCACAATTTACAGTTTAGAAAAATGTAACTTAGATGTTTCCCCAATACCCTTACACTGGGGTATTGGAAGTGTTATGTTGGGGAATGAATGGGAAGTTAACTTCTAATTAATAATAAAGCCTATTACCTTAATCTTCTCTGTGTTTGGACCTCCATGTGAATGATGCCTTAGCCCCAGTTATGTGAAAAAATACTCGCATATAGGCTGCTGAGGATAAATATTTTCCAAATGACTTTCTACAAATGTCTGCATCTGGATGTGTCTCCATGGGGCTACCTTTGGATACTTCCCTTTTTGAATATGAGTGGGAGGCATATGACTCACTCATGTTAAGTTGTTAGGATAGCTCTGTGTTCATTTATGTGTACTTGGATGACTTTAGCTGTCATTCCTTTCTGGGTGATAAAATGCTGGCCCCTTTATTGTATTTTGCAGTCACCCCTAAGCAAAAGAAAGCTGTCTCTGAAGGAGGTGATTAGAATTGATAGGTTCGATGTTATCATTTGTCCGCCTTCTATTTTAGGGGCATAAATAGAGTGATTTAACAGGAACAGATAATAGCTTAAACCAAGTAATAATCACTTAGTGAGAATTAAATTGTACAAACATTTAAAGTAGTCCTGGGTTGGGTTGGCAAACAAAGAAAACAGCAGTCAATTGATAATGTTAATTTTGAATAAAATAATGGATTGTGTGTATTTCTGCATGGAAGAACATAGAAGTTTTTTAGTTAATGCAAGATAAAGGTTAATCTAGAATATCAGTCTTGTACAATTTCCCATCATTGGTATAGTTTTTATTTCATATTTAAACTTTTTCTCAAAACAACATGAAGCAAAATCACATTATAATACAAATTAATATTAATGGTTTCAAATATTCCTTATACCTCAAATAAATTATATTTTTGAAAAAGCAAAGATGTAAAACCATGGAATGAGATACCCAGGACACAGTAGACATATTTAGGGTACAGACCTTTTGTTTTTCTCCTTAATTCCACTTTACTCCAGTACTTCTATTAGTATACACATTATTCTTGCCCTCTCTATATTATCTGACAACCAATAATCATTTCCTTTATAGTTGCTTCAGCTTTTTCCTAAATTAATTAATTTATTTTACCTTGTAAAATCCAATTTTTTAATTGATGCATAATAGTTATACATATTTATCGGGTACATGTGTTTTTTTGATACATGCATAGAATATGTAATAGTTGAATATGGGTATTGTTACATCAATCATCTCAAATATTTATTTTTTCTTTGTGTTAGAAATCTTCCATATCTTCTCTTCTAGTTAGGAACCGGGTTTTCCTTTAACTTGCTAGGGCTATTTCTTACATATTCATTGAAAATTATTTCTCTTATTTGCCTAACTTATATGCAAGAGGAGAAGGGGAAGCTGCTCTTCTTTTTAGTAACTCTCAGACTTTTTTGATTCATCATAGTTTATCAACATCTTATCTTTTGAAAGCAAATTTTAGTTTATAACTTAAATTTAGGTTATTGAGTTCATACTTCCTTATAATTCTAAATTACTTTTTGGGCCTAGATGACAGTTCCTATATATGTTAAATACTAATTTTAACATTCTAAAAGAACATGAGAAGAAATAATTGACATATTAAGAAATACAGAATATAAGATTAAAAAGAGCTAATGAAATGAAAGAGAAGTTTCAAAATATTCTCAGCAATAAAAAGATTAATATACAAGCAGGTAAAAAAATCCAATATAAGTACAATCGGAATAGCTGAAGAAAAACAATATAAAGGCAGCAAAACTGTCATCCTAATATTAAAAACATTCTACTTCAAGAATATATACCTAAAATAAAAGAATATATGTGCCAATATATAAAAAGGATATATTGTGTAAGTGGGGAAGTCCACCCAGCACATTGCTGACATATAACCTAGCAATACTATCAACTGTTAAAAAGTTAAAATATCATTCATATCTTATAGTAAAAAAATATATAATTCTCTTGATAGATTCTAAAAAGTGTGCCAATTTAATTTAAAATATATTAATGTTAAGGATACAGAATGACTCCCATAACATGATAAAGCATATAAACAGACCAATATCTATGATCACAAACCAAAATGAAGCAAAAAATCTTAAAAAATTCCTGCTAATAGTTGAAATGTTCACTATCACCATGAAAATCAGGAATGAAAAAAAAATTTATCCCATATCATCTCTATCATCCAAGATTCCACTAGAAATCTCAGAAAGTAAAAAGACAGAAAAAAATGCATGTTGTTATAAAAATAGAAATAAATTTTTTTTTCCACAGATGGCTTAACTGCAAATTGCATACTTGAAATCGAAATAAGCCTCATACCATTCGAATAGGGAATATATCAATGTCACTGGATAAAAATCAATATTCAAAAATTAATTATATTTCTACATAGTAGCCACTTAAAATTAATTTTTTAAAGTTACAAAATTTAATTGTTTCAATGTAACAAATGTCTAAATATAAATAAAATGCAACATTTCCAAGAAGACCTCTACATGAAGGCCCTAAATTATAAAACTTCATTGAAAGTAATTGAAGAACTTGGCTGGGCGTGGTGGCTCACGCTTCTTATCCTAGCACTTTGGGAGGCTGAGACGTGCGGATCACGATGTCAGGAGTTTGGGACCAGCCTGGCCAACATGATGAAACCTCATCACTACTAAAAATACAAAAATTACCTGAGCATGGCAGTCGCCTGTAGTCCCAGCTGCTCAGGAGGCTGAGGCAGGAGAATCCCTTGAACACAGGAGGCGGAGGTTGCAGTGAGCCAAGACTGGGCCACTACACTCCAGCATGGGCACAGAGTGAGACTCCATCTCAAAGGAAAAAGAAAGAAAAGAAGAAAGTAATTGAATAACTCAATAAATGGAGAGTTATATCATGTTTATTGTTTTTAAAGCTCATAATTTTAACATAGTAACTCACCTCACCAAATTTAATCTGGAGATTCAACACAATCACAAAGTGTAGCAGGGATTCTTGGTAAATGACAGCTACTTTTAAAACTTAAAGGAAAAATTAAAGAGCCAAGAATAGCCAAGGCAATTAGAGAAGAACAAAGCTTGAGCTCTTTTAAAGCTATCATTTATCAGACTCCGTGAAGTTTTTCAAAGTATATTTAAACTAGAAAATGGAAAATAATAGAGGTTGCAGAAAGAGATTCATATTAAGGTCTCTGCAAAGAGGGGACATGGGAGTTTTCTCCTGTAATCGAAGTTGGAAAAGTTCCCTGTGCAGCTGGGTCTGGGGCCAGTGTACTACATACTGATTAGTTTGTGAGTATGCAAAAATGGTTAAAGAGAAGACACCACCCAAAGTTGTGCATAACAGTGTAGAAAACCAATTAGGAAAAGGTAGTTATATGTAAAATAGGTGAAGGGTGGGGCTCAATCAGAGAAAAGCACACCAAACAGGAAGACAAGCTCTTGGCCGGGCGTGGTGGCTCACGCTTGTAATCCCAGCACTTTGGGAGGCCGAGGTGGGCGGATCACAAGGTCAGGAGATCGAGACCACAGTGAAACCCTGTCTCTACTAAAAATACAAAAAAATTAGCCAGGCATGGTGGCGGGCGCCTGTAGTCCCAGCTACTCAGAGAGGCTGAGGCAGGAAAATGGTGTGAACCCGGGAGGCGGAGCTTGCAGTGAGCCAAGACTGCACCACTGCACTCCAGCCTGGGCGACAGAGCAAGACTCCGTCTCAAAAAAAAAAAAAAAAGAAAGATAAGCTCTCAATACTTTCTGAGGATTTAACTTGCACCTTGGCTTTCAGGCTTTAAACTATCTTCAGCTTGGAGGTGGGGTTTCACCAGGGGACCCTTCCCTATTTGTCTAGACATTTGGCTGCCTTCTGACACTCCCAATAACTCTTATCCAGAATACATAAAGAAATTACGAAATCAATAAGAAGAATTATATAGCACTTTAGAAATATTGGAAAAAGAATTTGAACAGACATTTTGCAAAGAAAATAGCTAAATGCACTGTAAACATATGAAAAAGGTTCTCAACCTAAGAAATCATAAGGACAATAAAAATTAAAGCTGCAGTGTGATATCCACATTAATTGCTAAAATGAAAAAGGCTAGGTACAAATTCTGGCTGACATATATCTGTTTCAATTCTTTCATTACAATTGCCTTTTATATCTTTGGTTAGAGAATCCCCAAAAAACTTTAAAGAATGATATGCATAGGAGAATGGACAGACTGCCACCTCAAGTGGGTCCCTGACCCCTGAGTAGCCTAACTGGGAGGCACCCCCAAGTAGGGGCAGACTGACACCTCACATGGTTGGGTACCCCTCTGAGACGAAGTTTCCAGAGGAACAATCAGGCAGCAACATTCGCTGTTCAGCAATATTCACTGTTCTGCAGCCTCTGCTGCTGATACCCAGGCAAACAGGATCTGGAGTGGACCTCCAGCAAACTCCAACAGACGTGCAGCTGAGGGTCCCGACAGTTAGAAGAAAAACTAACAAACAGAAAGGACATCCACATCAAAACCCCATCTGTACATCACCATCATCAAAGAACAAAGGTAGATAAAACCACAAAGATGGGGAAAAAACAGAGCAGAAAAGCTGAAAACTCTAAAAATCAGAGCACCTCTCCCCCTCCAAAGGAACGCAAATCCTTGCCGGCAATGGAACAAAGCTGGACAGAGAACGACTTTGATAAGTTGAGAGAAAAAGGCTTCAGACGATCAAACTTCTCCAAGCTAAAGGAGGAAGTTCAAACCCATTGCAAAGAAGCTAAAAACCTTGAAAAAAGATTAGATGAATGGCTAACTAGAATAATCAGTGTAGAGAAGTCCTTAAATAACCTGATGGAGCTGAAAACCATGGCACGAAAACTATGTGATGAATGCACAAGCTTCAGTAGCCGATTCGATCAAGTGGAAGAAAGGGTATCAGTGATTGAAGATCAAATGAATGAAATGAAGCAAGAAAAGAAGTTTAGAGAAAAAAGAGTAAAAAGAAATGAACAAAGCCTCCAAGAAATATGGGACTATGTGAAAAAACCAAATCTACATCTGATTGGTATACCTGAAAGTGACAGGGAGAATGGAACCAAGTTGGAAAACACTCTGCAGGATGTTATCCAAGAGAACTTCCCCAACCTAGCAAGGTAGGCCAACATTCAAATTCAGGAAATACAGAGAATACCACAAAGATACTCCTTGAGAAGAACAACTCCAAGACACATAATTGTCAGATTCACCAAAGTTGAAATGGAGGAAAAAATGTTAACAGCAGCGAGAGAGAAAGGTCGGGTTACCCACAAAGGGAAGCCTATCAGACTAACAGCAGATCTCTCAGCAAAAACTCTACAAGCCAGAAGAGAGTGGGGGCCAATATTCAACATTCTTAAAGAAAAGAATTTTCAACCCAGAATTTCATATCCAGCCAAACTAAGTTTCATAAGAGAAGGAGAAACAAAATACTTTACAGACAAGCAAATGCTGAGAGATTTTGTCACCACCAGGCCTGCCCTAAAAGAGCTCCTGAAGGAAGCACTAAACATGGAAAGGAACAACCGGTACCAGCCACTAAAAATATGCCAAATTGTAAAGACTATCGATGCTGGGAAGAAACTGCATCAAATAACAAGCAAAATAACCAGCTAACATCATAATGACAGGATCAAATTCACACATAACAATATTAGCCTTAAATATAAATGGGCTAAATGCTCCAATTAAAAGACACGGACTGGCAAATAGGATAAAGAGTCAAGACCCAACAGTGTGCTGTATTCAGGAGACCCACCTCACATGCAGAGACACACATAGGCTCAAAATAAGGGGATGGAGAAAGATCTACCAAGCAAATGGAAAACAAAAAAAGGGAGGGGTTGCAATCCTAGTCTCTGATAAAACATACTTTAAACCAACAAAGATCAAAAGAGACAAAGAAGGCCATTACATAATGGTAAAGGGATCAATTCAACAAGAAGAGCTAACTATCCTAAATATACATGCACCCAATACAGGAGCACCCAGATTCATAAAGCAAGTCCTTAGAGACTTACAAAGAGACTTAGACTCCTACACAACAATAATGGGAGACTTTAACACCCCACTGTCAACATTAGACAGATCAATGAGACAACATTAACAAGGATATCCAGGAATTGAACTCAGCTCTGCACCAAGCAGACCTAACAGACATTTACAGAACTCTCCACCCCAAATCAACAGAATATACATTCTTCTCAGCACCACATTGCACTTATTCCAAAATTGACCACAGAGTTGGAAATAAAGCACTCCTCAGCAAATGTAAAAGAACAGAAATTATAACAAACTGTCTCTCAGACCACAGTGCAATCAAACTAGAACTCAGGATTAAGAAACTCAATCAAAACTGATCAACTACATGGAAACTGAACAACCTGCTCCTGAATGACTACTGGATACATAACAAAATGAAGGCAGAAAAAAAGATGTTCTTTGAAACCAATGAGAACAAAGACACAACATACCAGAATTTCTGGGACACATTCAAAGCAGTATGTAGAGGGAAATTTATAGCACTAAATGCCCACAAGAGAAAGCAGGAATGATCTAAAATTGACACCCTAACATCACAATTAAAAGAAGTAGAGAAGCAACAGCAAACACATTCGAAAGCTAGCAGAAGGCAAGAAATAACTAAGATCAGAGCAGAACTGAAGGAGACAGAGACATAAGACACCCTTGAAAAAATCAATGAATCCAGGAGTTGGTGTTTTTGAAAGGATCAACAAAATTGATAGACAGGTAGCAAGACTAATAAAGAAGAAAAGAGAGAAGAATCAAATAGATGGAATAAAAAAATGATAAGGGGAAATCACCACCGATCCCACAGAAATACAAACTACCATCAGAGAATACTATAAACACCTCTACACAAACAAACTAGAAAATCCAGAATAAATGGATAAATTCCTCGACAAATAAATCCTCCCAAGACTAAACCAGGAAGAAGTTGAATCCCTGAATAGACCAATAACAGGCTCTGAAATTGAGGCAATAATTAAGAGACTACCAACCAGAAAAAAGTCCGGGACCAGACAGATTCACAGCTGAATTCTACCAGAGGTACAAGGAGGAGCTAGTACCATTCCTTCTGAAACTATTCCAATCAATAGAAAAAGAGGGAATCCTCCCTAACTCATTTTATGAGACCAGCATCATCCTGATACCAAAGCCTGGCGTAGACACAACAAAAAAAGAGAATTTTAGACCGATATCCCTGATGAACATCGATGCAAAAATCCTCAATATAATACTGGCAAACCAAATCCAGCAGCACATCCAAAAGCTTATCCACCATGATTAAGTGGGCTTCATCCCTGGGATGCAAGGCTGGTTCAACATATGCAAATCAATAAATGTAATCCAGCATATAAACAGAACCAAAGACAAAAACCACATGGTTATCTCAATAGATGAAGAAAAGCCCTTTGACTAACTTCAACAGCGCTTCATGTTAAAAACTCTCAATAAATTAGGTATTGACGGGATGTATCTCAAAATAACAAGAGCTATTTATGACAAATCCACAGCCAATATCATACTGAATGGACAAAAGCTGGAAGCATTCCCTTTGAAAGCTGGCACAAGACAGGGATGCCCTCTCTCACCAATCCTATTCAACATAGTGTTAGAAGTTGTGGCCAGGGCAATCAGGCAGGAGAAGGAAATAAAGGGTATTCAATTAGGAAAAGAGGAAGTCAAATTGTCCCTGTTTGCAGATGACATGATTGTATATTTTGAAAACCCCATCATCTCAGCCCAAAATCTCCTTAAGCTGATAAGCAACTTCAGCGAAGTCTCAGGATACAAAATCAATGTGCAAAAATCACAAGCATTCTTATATAACAATAACAGACAAACAGAGAGCCAAATCATGAGTGAACTCCCATTCACAATTGCTTCAAAGAGAATAAAATACCTAGGAATCCAACTTACAAGGGATGTGAAGGACCTCTTCAAGGAGAACTGCAAACCACTGCTCAATGAAATAAAAGAGGACACAAACAAATGGAAGAACTGTCCATGCTCATAGATAGGAAGAATCAATATCGTGAAAATCGCCATACTTCCCAAGATAATTTATAGATTCAATGTCATCCTTATCAAGCTACCAATGACTTTCTTCACAGAATTGGAAAAAACTACTTTAAAGTTCATATGGAACCAAAAAAGAGCCCACATCGCCAAGTCAATCCTAAGCCAAAAGAACAAAGCTGGAGGCATCACCCTACCTGACTTGAAACTATACTACAAGGCTACAGTAACCAAAACAGCATGGTACTGGTACCAAAACAGAGATCTAGACCAATGGAACAGAACAGAGCCCTCAGAAATAATACCACACATCTACAACCATCTGATCTTTGACAAATCTGACAAAAACAAGCAATGGGGAAAGGATTCCCTATTTAATAAATGGTGCTGGGAAAACTGGCTAGCCATATGTAGAAAGCTGAAACTGGATCCCTTCCTTACACCTTATACAAAAATTAATTCAAGATGGATCAAAGACTTAAATGTTAGGCCTAAAACCTAAACACCCTAGAAGAAAACCTAGGCAATACCATTCAGGACACAGGCATGGGCAAGGACTTCATGACTAAAACACCAAAAGCAATGGCAACAAAAGCTAAAGTTGACAAATGGGATCTCATTAAACTAAAGCGAGTCTGCAGAGCAAAAGAAACTACCATCATAGTGAAGAGGCAACCTACAGAATGGGAGAAACTTTTTGCAATCTACTCATCTGACAAAGGGCTAATATCCAGAATCTACAAAGAACTCAAACAAATTTACAAGAAAAAAACAAACAACCCCATCAAAAAGTGGGCAAAGGATGTGAACAGACACTTCTCAAAAGAAGACATTTATGCAGCCATCAGGCGCATGAAAAAATGCTCACCATCACTGGCCATCAGGGAAATGCAAATCAAAACCACAATGAGATACCATCTCACACCAGTTAGAATGGCATTCATTAAAAAGTCAGGAAACAATAGGTGCTGGAGAGGATGTGGAGAAATAGCAAAACTTACACTGTTGGTGGGACTGTAAACTAGTTCAACCATTGTAGAAGACAGTGTGGCGATTCCTCAAAGATGTAGAACTAGAAATACCATTTGACCCAGCCATCTGAATACTGAGTATATACCCAAAGGATTATAAATCATGCTACTACAAACACACATGCACACGTATGTTTACTGCCGCACTATTCACAATAGCAAAGACTTGGAACCAACCCAAATGTCCATCAATGATAGACTGGATTAAGAAAATGTGGCACATATACACAATGGAATACTATGCAGCCATAGAAAAGGATGAGTTCATGTCCTTTGTAGGGACATGGATGAAGCTAGAAACCATCGTTCTCAGCAAACTATTGCAAGGGCAAAAAAACAAACACCACATGTTCTCACTCATAGGTGGGAATTGAACAATGAGAACACTTGGACACAGGGTGGGGAACATCACACACCAGGGCCTGTTGTGTGGTGGGGGACAGGGGGAGGGACAGCATTAGGAGATATACCTAATATAAATGACGAGTCACTGGGTGCAGCACACCAACATGGCACATGTATACATATGTAACAAACCTGCACATTGTGCACATGTACCCTAGAACTTATATTATAATAATAAAAATAAATAAATAAAAAATAAAAAAAGAATGATATGCATAAACCTACTGCATTTTGTGAGTTTTTTTTAGATAATGAGTTCTTTCATAAACATGTGTAACATGTTAATAGCAGACACAACTATAATTGATTTATGCATGTATAGTCAATAGAAAAATCATTTGTGAAAAAATGCTAAAAAAGAAGATATTTCCACATTGCCAAAATATTACCCCAGATATTTGTTCATTGTAAAAGAAAATCACATTGCTATGGCAGGATTTTCTCATTACCATCTCAAACAAGTGATCATCACTATCAATAGTACAAACTGACAATATGGAATTGCTGATGTGATGGAATATAAAATATAAAACATACCTTATAGAATTTTAATCCCAAAAACTATTAACCTTAATCTAATTATGTCTTCAGACATAATTTTTTGATTATATAGTGAACAACCAGATGAGAAATACAATTCAAATTAAATTACAAAGATTGTATAAAATAAATTGTTCAGACAGTTAGAATCATAAAGAAGTGGGATTGTCCTAGATTAAAAGAGACCTAATCGTCACAAGAAATAAATGCAGTGCATCAACTATGTTAGGATTCTGTTTAAAAAGCACAGCTAAAACATAATACCTTGGGGTTATTAAAAAGAAAGTTCTTATTTTTAGGAGATGCCTGCTGAGTTAGGAGTGAATTGCCCTGATGTCTACCACGTACTGTTAATTGGTTTTATATATAGATAACCAGGATATTGATACATATATAGATATTAATATATATAGCCATAAATACAGATGTAAATATGGTTAGGAAAATAAAACATAAAAAATGTTAATAATCTTGAATTTAGGTAGCATGTGTATAATTTAATAGTATCAGTTGCTCAATCTATATTTGAAAATTTGTATATTAAAATTATTTAAAAATAAAATAAGCAGCCATTTGAATTTGGAGAGAAATGCTGCTGTATTTAGTCTTCTTTAAATATTTTCATCAGGAAACCTCAATTACATTGTTGCCTGTTCTATTGCAAAAATTTCTAACTTAAGATGATTTTAAACTTTCCATAATAACTAATTTTGAACTATTTATCTTTCCTTATATATGGCACATATGGTTTTATTCTCATGATTTTTTATACAATTTTATTAAACAAACAAATAAAATCTTTGTAATATCCTCAGTTAATATATACTCTTTCTTTGTTGGTCTTTTAAGTCTTTTTATTTTTACTTCATTGTTGTATGTCCTGTATTGAATATGGTTCTTAAAAATAGTTTGCTTATTTATATTTTTGTTTGTTATGTAATGTGAAGTTCTTACAGATCAGAATTGTATTTTTTCTCACTCTATCTTATGTGTATAAGATACTATATGCATATTTTAGATAAATCAATACCAAACTCTGGTAATATTAAGGTGAAATAAATTACTTGCTTGCACCGCTAGCAGGCTCTAAAGCTGCTCAGAATAGTACTAGTATTGTAATATCTTGGACATGAAGTTCACAATTCTGAACATTTCCTTACAGATATTCCCAAATAAGAAAAAGCTATATGCAGAAAACGTTTTATTGTAATTTTCTTTCTAATCATAAAAATTTTAAATTTTTCAAATAATTAACCTTAAGGGAATGTTAAGAAAAGTGTAATTCATTGAATAATATTTTCTATCTAACAAGTCTAAATACTAGTAAAAACCATAATATCATGAAGATATTTATGGATACAGTGTTAACATAGCAGTACATAAAATTGAGTCTATGCTATTGTAGCAAGAGGTACAAGCTTGAGTTTAACTAGTCAACTTCAAGCAATAATTATTTTATCACGTTTACAGGAGTATGCAGTTGATGATTAGTCATTCTTAGTAACCATTTGTATGAGATTTGTATGAGATAATCCATATGGTTTTGGAAGGAATATATATATGTATATATAATTGTATATATAAATAACTATAGCTACTCACCAAAGGCACTTATTTTCACAAAAAATGTTATTTTTAATAAAAAAGTAATTAATAAAATATCCATCCCTAATAATGTCTGGGTTCAAATCATTGCTTCTTCAAATAGCCTTATGATCTTGGACAAGTATGTTTCTGAATAACCATAGACTCAACTTTGCCTTATAATATAGAGATAATAATAAGTTTTGACTTTGTAGGTTCCTATTACAAAATAAGCAATAAATAATTTAATAATTACTATTATTACTGGTTAATATTCATTCGGACTCCTAGATCTGTGGCTGTTAAAAACAAATTTGACATTGCAGGCACATGAGGAAACATTGAAATACATGTAAAGCAATATGTCATAAATTACAGAAGAGATGCACTACATAATTTGTAGCAAAACACAAAGTTTCTGAATGAAATGCACCAATGTATCAGTAGCATTATATATCATTTATATTTTAAGCACAAACTAAGTGTGATTAATGTAATCTCATTTTTACTCATCTGGATATTGTGGCCTAAGAATCATAGATTACATTTGATAACAATTATAAAAAAACATTCAATTTGTGATTCAACAAAGATAAAACTTACCCAGCCCTCATGGTGTAGAAAATGCCATCTATTCTGGGCATATGAATCATGAATAGAATTACAGGTAGAGGACAATGAGCTTCAGATACTGTTCTAGTTGTAATAGTTTTAGGAGTAGAAAATGTGGAATCAAAATATTATCCAACGTGTGAAAATTTTTATCTGCAAATAACACAAAATGGAGTCTAAACTCAAAATGTGAAGACCAGAATCTGAAAAACACACAAAATCATGGAAATATTGAAAAGACAAGGTAAAATTCTATTTTCATCAGATACGGTGTATTAGTCATCTTGGGCTGCAATAATAAAATAGCAGTCTGCGGTACCAGATGGAAGTAGTATTTCTACTACATAGACAACAGCCATGTATTTCTCATAGATCTGGAGGCTGTGAAATTCAAGGCCAAGGTGCCAGCAAGTGAGTTTTATTCCGAAGCCTCTTCTCTTGGCTTATGGGTGGTTGCCATTTTGTTTTGTACTCATACAACCTCTTCTTTATGTGCAAGCAGAGAGACAAAAATAGCTCTCTAGTGTCTCTTCTTATAAGAACACTTGATCTATTGAATCATGCCCCAGCCTTATGGCCTTGATATGGTTTGGATCTGTGTCCCCACCCAAATCTCAGGTTGAATTGTAATCCCCAGGGTTGAAGGTGGGTCTGGTAGGAAGTGATTAGATCATGGGGGTGAATTTTGCCTTTTGGTGCTGTTCTCAGTACAGAGTTCTCAGGAGATCTGGTTGTTTAAAAATGTGTAGCACTTTCCCATCTCTGTCTTCCTCCTGCTCCAGCCATGTAAGACATGCCTGCTTCCCCTTTGCCTTCTGCCTCGATTGTAAGTTCCCTGCGGCCTCCCCAGCTATGCTTCCTGTACAGCCTCTGAAATTGTGAGCCAATTAAACCTCTTTTCTTTATAAATTACTAAGTCCCAGGCATTTCTTTATAGCAGTGTGAAAATGGACTAATATAGGCCTCATTTAACCCTTATTACTTTCTTACTTCAAACAGTCACACTTGAATGTTAGCGTTTAAACATAATAAATTTTGTGTGGATATAAACATTTAGTCTATAACATGTAACAATACAGCTGACCCTAGAACAACATGGGTTTGAAGTGCCTGGGTCCACTTATAGTAGATTTTCTTCCGCCTCTGCCACCCACAAGACACCAAGACCGACTTCTCTTCTTCCTCCTCCTCCTTAGCCTACTCATCATGAAGACAATGAGAATGAACGCCTTTATGATGATCTACTTCCACTTATTAAATATATCTTCTCTTCTCTATAATTTTCTTAATGATTTTTTCTAGCTTACTTTATTGTAATAATGTAGTATATGATACATACAACATTCACAATATGTATTCATTGACTATGTTATTTGTAAGACTCTGGTTAACAGCAGTCTATTAGCAGTTAAGTTTCGGGAGACTAAAATGTTATACATGGATTTTTGACTCTGTAAGGGTCAATGCCCCTAATTCCTGCATGTTTGAGAGTCAGCTGTACTTTATAACATCATTCCACAAGAAAATGTCTTTAATCTACTTTATTATGATATTTAACTCCAATAAAATATTTTAGTCTGGTGAGACACCTCTGCAATTTTACAATGAATGTCAACAGAAATATCATATTAAAATCATGGAGATTTGATTTGCAACCAAATATAATTGGCTAATTAAAGTAAGCTCAACCTTTAGGTTAGTGTTTTAACATTTATTATTTCAGCTAATAGTAAATGTAGTCAACATATTTTTTGAAAAAAATTGCTTTCTACTTATTTTGTCTATTCTCTTTTCAGAAACTCAATTTTATAAACTTTGCCCTGCAATAATAACCACTTACCTAATTGAGCATACAGCAACAGAAATGGTGAAATCCATACATTTAAAAATAGCAATATAATATATAGAATTGTAACAGCTTAATTTGTTAGTGTAGTGCAGAATGAAATACCATAGAAAGCAAATAAAATACTAGAGTTGGCTTTCAGATGCTGAATCAGAGATAAATGTGTCCTTATGTTTCTCCGTTAGATATTGTACAATAGTTTTATCAGCAAAGAAGTTGAATTTCATGACGGTCGTTGAATAAACTGTGGAATCTTTCAGGAAAGATCTTTAGGGATTGATATATTTCCCATTCTTTACTTGTTTCAAAGCAAAATGACAAATCTCAGCAGTATGGTTGATACTCACTGAGAAGGAAATAGCTGTTGGGATCTGTTTATTTTCAGAATGAGTATATGAAGGATTTGCACTTAAGCTATAGTATGTCATTCATAATGTTTTAAAAATACATGTTAAATTGCTAGAAATATGATATTTGACATTGAAAATATTTACTTCTAAGTTACGTGGTTTATTGTATATGTGTAAATATTTCTTCTAAGAAAATAGAGAAGAAAGGCAGTAGGATCATTGGCAGTGAAATAAAACACACTTGGTTAGGATTATTGTAGGACATATTCACTCAATCTCTAAAAAATATATGTATATATTCTAGTTATAAATATATGGGTGTAATGAGATAGATATATTTTATATATAGACAGATATATTTTAGGATTATATATTCTATTAATATATTCTGATTCTATATTTCATTTACTGTATATAGTCTAATATAAGGGAGATAAAGAAAAAGATTGCACAGTTGTTCTAATAAAAAATTAAAAGACTTAATATCTATACTTTGCTTATTTGTAATTCTGATAGGTAGTAAATGATCAGCATATGGTAGGTACTACTGGAATTTTTTCTCATAAATGATTTGTTTTTATAACAAAGTATGCATTTAGAATGTTTTAAATCTAAACAATCATTACTGCTTATTTTCTTAGAGACTTGGAGAAAAAAAGGAGAAGTAAAGGGAAGGTGTTAAATGATTGGGCTCATTCTGCACTTAACAGTCAGCATGTAAGAGTAGGAAGCTCTGTTCTGCTTTAAGGCTGATGGAGTTCCATGCTGCATCTACAGTTACAAGTGCGACTCTGTAGAGATTCCTTAGCCAGAATCGCTACTTGTGTCAACTCTATTTTTACCCACCAATCAACTATTTTCAAAGTGAGAAGTGAATTAAATATAACCTCATTACTAAGCAGTCTTCACATCATGGTATAATTTACTTCAGGCAGCACACTGCTTTTGTATCTATGTCATACCTAGAAGTGTCTACCCACACCTTTCATCTTCTCCTCTCTTCTTTAAAATAGAAAAAAAGAACATTGATTTCAAAGACTTACACTCTGCATATTCACTATTTCTTTCTATGGCCCTGTTCAGAGACAGTTATAATGTAAGTCTGATAAACAACTCTTCAGTCTATCTTACATGCACACAGGTACATTTGTAAAAGTACAAATGTGTTAAAGAAAGTTTGGGAAACTCCATGGAAAGCCATATACAATTTTGCAACTGTGTCAAATGTAACAAAAATGCAATTGTTTACTATTAAAATCTGTTTTGCTCTTTTTCTTTCCTTTCTTTTTTAGAACTTAAAAGTAGATCTTAAAACAAATATTAATATATTTCTACAGAAAGGAGAAATAATATCTTGTTTATTAACATGTACCTAATAAAGTTATAAAATTATGTATAAGGTACCATATGCCTAATTTTTAAAACAGCATCAATCCATAATTTTCATTATACAAAACTTAAAACATTGAGATATTAATAGAACATTAATAGAATACCTGGTGTTTTAGGATAGATAAAATTGTCAACTTATCTTTGGTTTATGAATAATTGTTTGGTTGATTCTTTTAAATTTCTGATCCACTATGATGTAAGGCTTTTATAAAATGTAGTACAAATTATTAGTAAAATTGAACTGAAAATGATAAAAGGGAAATTCAATTTTATTTACCATATACAACATATATAAAAGCACATACATATAAGAATAGCCTGGGCACGTTGGCTCATGCCTGTAATCCTAGCACTTTGGGAGGCCAAGGCAGGTGGATTGCTTGAGACCAGGAGTTTGAGACCAGCCTGAGCAACACAGCAAAGCACTCTCTAATAAAAATACAAAAATTAGCTGGACATGGTGGCACATGTCTGTAATCCCAGCTCCTTGGAAGGCTGAGGCATGAGAACTGTGGGAACCCGAAAGGCAGAGGTTGCAGTGAGATGAGATTGCTCCACTGCACTTCACTCAGGGCAATATTACATGACTCTGTCTCAAAAAAGAAACAAACAAAAGCAAAATGAAACAAAGAGCATATACATATATGATAATAGAGATTATATGACTATAGAGCTAACACAGGAAAGAATAAAACAAATACAAACTCTCCACATTATTCATAGCATACATATTAAAGTATTATTAATACACTCATGAATCATCATGCTGCAATTTTACCTAAACAAAAAGTTATGATGGACTAGCAATTCATTCTTCCTTTTAAGTCCCTACATGCACACTTGAAACAACATTGAGAATATCTGAACTTAAAGTTTTCATTGTAAGAAATGAGCTTGCTGCTTCTTTGTTAACTATCCAAGTTGGATTGATGACATTAATCGTAGAAAATAATTTGTGTCTCTGTTGTTTATATGTATTCAAATAATATTAATGGTTGAGATTTATAAGCAATGTTAGCAAGCTCTTATTATCCATTTTTATCTTGTTTTCTAAAATGAAGCATGACATACTGAATTTTTAAAATGCATTTTCAATCTTATATTGGTAAATTGTCCTAATAAAATATTCTGTAAAGTTATAGTTAAACTTAGCTTTAAAAGACAGAAATAATTGTAAGATCCATTAAGCTCCTATGTATTGATTTTATTTTAAGGGAAAATGAAACTTAATAAATTTTAAGGGGTTCAGTGATAAACTTTTCTAGATATGCAAGATCAAGAACATCTACTGAGAGAGAGGCAGTTAGGGGCTGGCTAGGCAAATAGAGAGGGAAGATCTTGGGAGAAGGATAGAGAAGGCCAA
Organism: Nomascus leucogenys; assembly: GCF_006542625.1. Classification (NCBI taxonomy): domain Eukaryota; kingdom Metazoa; phylum Chordata; class Mammalia; order Primates; family Hylobatidae; genus Nomascus; species Nomascus leucogenys. Next base: position 94,340,488 of record NC_044402.1, on the reverse strand, counting down.
TGTTCACAGGAACAACCACGGGACAGCACCCTCACCACCTCTGCAGCTAACGGGAAGAAATGTGGTTAAGAACTTCCCCTTGTGCCAGGATGTTGCTCAGAAGAAAATGTCCCAACTTAGTTGCAGGTGCAATAAATCAACCTAAAGTCCTTAGCTTGACCCAGGTCATTATAATGTTGTTAACGTGAAATTAGCACTGTGGTTTGAGCCCCCACACCTGTGGGTTTTGCTTAGGCACTCATGGATAATAATCAAGACGGAGTCACTCTGGCCAACCCCTGGCATGCACAGATGCAACACACCTAGGAGGGAACTTTACCCCTCCCTTTTGGACAAATCCCACAGAAGACTTCCTGGCTTCTGCCACTTAAAAGACAGAGAACTCAGCTTCTGGCAAACTGCTTTCAGGCTCCTTCTCTTTGCTGAGAACTTTCCTTTTGCTTAATAAATCCTACTATACTCACTCTCTGGTGTCCATGTGCTTTATTCTTCTTGATCATGGGACAAGCACTCAGACCCAGCTGAACTAGGGACTAAGAGACTGCAACTACTACTCCATTAATAATTTTTGTTAAATTATAAAAAATAATTACGTTCTGTAGAAACTCTGTCCTTATAAAATATTTTAATACCCAAATGTATAAAAAAGTATAAGCAAATGTATATGTTGTTATAAAAGTAGAACAAACTATATGCCTCTTCTTTCCTAAAACAGAAAATATTGAAGGTGCCCAAAGAAAAACTCATTGAATTATTTAAATTTTGAGGAATATGTAAATGTCTTTAAGAAAGGTATTGTGAAATCTATGGATACCAGAGATAGGATAAATAGGTCCAGTAATTGTTAACATGTAAGGATTCTGTGTATATATAGTGATAAAATATGTATGTTCAGTTTTTCTAAAAGGGAAGCTCTTTCCCTTTGGATTTGTATTTTATTTGTGTCTAAATGACAGTGTATTATGAACAGTCTGTTAGACTCTTAACTACAGTACAGCAACATGAACAAGTGTTGTGGTAATTAATAGCACAAATTGGCATAAGTAGTTAATTTTATTAAACTGTTGAGTATTTGTTTATCTTAAATATTTACACTTTTCAGAAACTTGTGTATTTAGTTACTTTAGCAAATAATGCCAATATAGTTAAAATGAATCCCTAATAAATGCATTAATGTGTACCGTTTTGTTTAATTTCACCGATTATGCCTTTGGTAAAGTAAACCACTAGACATTTAGCTAAAAGACACATTATGCCATAATACGTATAATGTGATCAGGTGACACAATATATGGCTATTTTTGTTGGGTTAAAAAACTTGAAAGCTTTTTACTACTAAATAGTGAAGAAAATATAAAAAAGTAGTTAATGTGTTTTTATACAAAGGTATGCAACTAAATGGTAAGGTATTTAGGGTTACACAATGTTTATTGTTCTCTCATACACTTCAATAATGTTATTTATACATAAAAATATCCTCATAGAACACTAAATGAGTAAATACAAGGAAAATGCTAAGAAGTAAGGATAAAGAGTTGCTACTGTGATTAACATTTATAAATACCAACTTAAGTCCAACAACCAAAAATTCTAGTCTTTGTAAAAAATATTATAATTAACTAACATATAGATCTGTCTAATATTTTTGACCATTATGTAAAGATCAATTATTTTTAAATAAATAGGAAAATATAATAAATGAGTTATGACAATTCCTCACACATTTTCATGATAGTCTAATAATGCAAGATGTGACATGTTTATTTACATTTTTAAAAATTAAGTAAGAACAACTGAATTGTCAGTTGGTCGCACTCTGAGTTACTGTGTTTCTGGATTTTTATATCACTCAACAAGTAGAAGTACATAATATTAGAGAGTATTATAAGACATAAAATGTCTTGGTCAAAGAATAATCCCATCTAACTTGTATACCATAAGCTCAACTCTTCTATTCGTTGAGAAATGTATATTTATAAAATCAAGATAATTTAGAGTAGAGGGCTAACAATAACAGAAATTATTAAATATCTTTATTGTATATTTATTCTAGATCTGTAAATTTTTAGAATTGAGCTTTGTAAAATTTAATAATTGGTACATTCATATTCAATGTTAAGAAATGAGACAGTTGTTCCTTGTGCAATTGGCCATGTTTCCCCCAAAAGAAATATTTTGCCAAACTAATATAATAGTTAATCAGGATAATGACATTGATACTATCCACTGTTCTCTTTCTGATCCCTCCAGTTTTCCTTGTACTCATTTGTGTGTGTGTGTGTGTGTGTGTGTGTGTGTGTGTGTGTTTATCTACCATAAGTTCTTAGCAATTTTATCACCTGTGTAGGTTTGAGTATCCACCAACACAGTGGAGATAGTGGATAGTTTCAGTACTACAAGGATTCCTCTGGATTTACTCTGGTGCCCTTTTACAGACACACCTACCTCACTCTTGCCTCACTCTACCAATGCTACCACCACAAGAACCTACAAATCCATCCCTAATAGTCCATGGCAACCATAAATCTGTTCTCCATTTACGGTTTGAAATGGTCACATTCTAAAATGTGACCATTTCAAAAATATTATATAAAAAGAATCATATGATATATAACCTCCTGGATTTGACTTTCTTTACTAAGCATAGTTTCCTGGAGATTCATCTAAGTTGTTAAGTGTACTAATACTTGGTTTCTTTTTATTATTGTCATGTTATATCTAGTGGAATGTATTAACACGCTTTGTGTAACTATTCACCTGCTTAAGGACATCTGAGCTGTTTCCAGGTTTCAGCTATGACAAATAAAGATAGTGTGAATATTCTTGTATGGATGTTTTGTTTGTTTGTTGTGAATGCAAGTTTTATTTCTCTGCGATAAATGTCCAAGGGTTTCTGGGTCAATGCTAATTAAATGTTTTATTTTATAAAAAATTGCCAAACAATTTTCCACCACTAATGCATGAGTGATTCAATTTTTACATATTTGCTATTTTTGGTGCTGTAATTGTTGTTTTGTTTTAATTTACAAATTCTGTTATGTCTATAGTGATCTCTTATGATTGTTTTTAAATTGCACTTAATGACTACTGAAGTTAAACATCTTTTTATGTTTGTATTATCATTTATACTTTCTCTTCAGCAAAATTTTTGTTCATGTTTGTTGCCTATTTTATAATTGGGTTTTATGTTGTTTTAAGTTTAAGTTTTGAGAGTTCTTTTCATAGTCTTGATTTTAATTCTTTGTCAGATATGTGGTTTGAAAATATTTTCTCAGAGTATGTAACTTATCTTTTCATCTTCACATGAGCTTCTGCTAAGCAAATGTTTTTTTTTTTTTGAGACGGAGTCTCGCTCTGTCGCCCAGGCTGGAGTGCAGTGGCACAATCTCGGCTCACTGCAAGCTCCGCCTCCCGGGTTCACGCCATTCTCCTGCCTCAGCCTCTCCGAGTAGCTGGGACTACAGGCGCCCGCCACCACGCCCGGCTAATTTTTTTGTATTTTTAGTAGAGACGGGGTTTCACCATGATCTCGATCTCCTGACCTCGTGATCCGCCCGCCTCAGCCTCCCAAAGTGCTGGGATTACAAGCGTGAGCCACCGCGCCCGGCTCCCTCATTATCTTTTTTAATGGCTTCTGGATTTGTGGTAATATGTCCCATTTGACTCCTGATTTTGGTGATTTCTCTTTTTACTAGTGTTGGTTTTTCCAGAAATTTATCAGTTTTATTGATATTTTCAAAGAATTATCTTTTGTTTTATTGATTTTTATTTAATTTCTTAATTTCATTATACTTGTTTTCTGCTAATATCTTTATCACTTCCTTCCTTCTGATTGTGTTGGGTTTATTTTGGTCTTTGATTTTTCTAGCTTGTTGAGACAGGTTACTTTACCATTTTGAAATAAACTTTTACTTGATATTCTGTTTAGATTTTGTTATTAATTCAGTACAATTAAGAAAATAACAAGTTATAATGAAAAAATAAAATGGTCAATTGAATGAAACTCATTACAGCTAAGTGCTAAACTAACAGTGGTCCAGAGTTGTGAATGTAAAAACTATTATGTGTAAGTATTTAGATGGTTTACTAATGCAATTATTAAACCATTTTGTCCATAAAATGTGTCATTTATATTACATAGAGATTTGACTCAATTATTGACAAATTCAATGTGAGATATGAATATAAACTATTTTTATAAAACAAAAGGTGCATTTAAAGTAGCTAAAATTATTTTATTTTAAAACATTAGGGTAAGTATTATCATCCTAGGCTCAGAGATGAAATGGTACCAGAACTCATTACTGACGATATAGATGGCTTTGGTCAGAGCCATTGATAAAGACTTAAGAATAGGTAAAATAAAGTAAATTTAGGGGCTTTTTTTTAAGAGTAGCCATGGAAGGAAGCTCAACTTTAACTGAGAATAGATAATGATCTAATATTACAGGCAGAAATGAAATTCAAGAGTTGGGTATGAGTTCTGCAGGAGATATATATACATGGAATCTGAAAGCACAAACTTGCTTCCACCCTCTACTCAAATTACAGGCAATTAATGAATTAATTCTAAGAGTAAGATTCTTTAAAGTCTTTCACAAGACATCATGAGAAATTTTGAAACCAGAGCTTAGAGTCAATCAAGGAATTGTAATGAATTCAAGGCAGTCTAGATTGGAGCTCAAATATGAATGACATCATTGTTTGACAGATAGATTGGTAAACTTTTAAAATGAGGAAATGAATGGATAACCCTGGGAAAAATAGAATCAAGTTATCTATGAAAACATAGTAATGTGCTTAAATCAGCATTAACCTGCTGACATTTAAATCCATATATTTATATATACATTTAATAAAATGTATATAGAATAGGCATAGACACTAAATCCAAATTTATTTGACTATTTTACATTTTCATTTTGAACAAAAGTAGACCTTTAAAACTCAACCTGTCCCAAACAAAACTGAACTTATGGTTAGTCTGAAAAAAAAAATCTGCCCCACATACAACTTTTCCAATTTCAATTGTTTCAAGTTTTAGTCTTCCAGCTTCTCAGGCCAAAAATCTTTGCAGTTCATACTTATTTCCTATAACAAATGCTTTCTGGTGTCTTTTGTCTCATGTCTCATTTCCTCTACCCACCTGTGAATTCAGTTACAGCAGCTAGGGAGAGTTCTACTCAATTTCTAACTCATCTTACGATGGTAGGTCCAACCTAAAGTTTCCATAAGCCAGCTTTTTATTTCTGCTTATAAAATTGGAATCATATTTTCAGTTTTGTGAACTTCTTTACTCATTTAATATAAATAACTTTATCATGTGCATTAACATTTTATTTCACTTTCACATTATCCCAGAAATAGAAATATACATTAAATTTATAATTAACTTTTTTTTTTTTTGAGAAGAAGTCTTGCTCTGTCACCCAGGTTGGAGTGCAGTGGCACAATCTCGGATCACTGGAACCTCTGCCTCCCGGGTTCAAGGGATTCTCCTGCCTCAGCCTCCTGAGTAGCTGGGACTACAGGCACATGCCACCATGCCCGGCTAATTTTTGTATTTTTAGTAGAGACGGGGTTTCACCATATTGGCCAGGCTGTTCTCGAACTCCTGACCTCAAGTGATCCACCTGCCTCAGACTCCCAAAGGGCTGGGATTACAGGCATGAGCCACTGCGCCTGGCCTAGAATTAACTCTTTACTTCACTTCTATTTGTAATTCTGGTATCTGCCAAGATCTAAAATATTTTTATATTAGTCAGATACATTCCAAATGACTGATATGCAGACTATGGAGAAATATAATGGTGAAAACTGATATAAAGGGAAGTAAAATTTTAAAACTTTAAGTCGGATCAATACAGATTTTCAAGCCAAATACAATTGGGTTTAAAAATTTTCTGGACTGCTTTCCTAAATTACTTTCATCCAAATGAGGGGCTGAGAATCATGCAGATTTTTAGGGTTTCTTATTTTCTGCTCTCTTTTCTTTATACCATATTTTTAATCTGCATTATCTTCTGTTTCTTCCTCTTCTATCTAGTTTTGTACTTCTCTCTTGCTTTTTCTCTTTTTATTCTCTTCTGATTTCCCATCATTGTATGTATTTTTCTGCCTGATCCCTCTGTCATTAAGATCAAAATGTGGAGCTGCAGCTAACAACAACAACAAAAGGTGGAAAAGTTTTTTAAATGCTGTATGTAATATAAATCATTAAAAAACAGCCAACTTCAGGTTCTCTGTGTGTGTCTGTGTGTGTGTGCACACACACGTCTGTTATATGTTGTTATGTGACATGATGTCAGGTATCAAAAGCATTGTGCAGAACTTGGAGACATAGACTGAAAGCATTTGAGGACCGTTACAGAGAATTTACGTGCTACTCATAGTAGGATGAATTTCATATTTTACTATTATTTTATTTTGTTGTGTGATTTGTAAAATTAATTTTCATTCTACTAAAAATTCACAAGCTTTCATATAAACATTTTCATAAAATCGTGTAATTTTTATACGTATCAGTCTTTTTTGAGTCTGGACAAAAGTCACAAGACAGACAAATAACCTTTATTTTTATTGTACTATTTTTTAAAGACCCTGCCCTAAGCCAGTATTAAAAATTCAGACCTACAGCAAAAAGACTGATTCTACAAATCCAGAAAGACAATTAAGCTTAATGTTTTTTCTTGTTGTCAGTGACAAAACTCCAAGGAAACATTAATTTGGAAGTCTGAACATTCTCTAGTGACTTCACATTCCAGTAAACTTAAACATTCCCGGGTGACATGTGAACAGATTATCAATTCAGTCAATATGACAGCTGCCTTCTTAATTGGAAGATGTGCTATGGAAACATTGGGCAGAATTTGCTGCCTTAGCAATAAAACACAAAATTCTTTTGTTGCATATATCCTTAATCATTAATTACCTCAAAAGCAAGATTTTAGCAAGTATACTTGTTGCTTTTTATAAATCAACATGTACCTATTTATGTAGGGAGAAAATATATTTTTTAAATATTGTACCAAAAGAAAAATGCAGCCAATAAAGCAGAAATTATTGTTAATATTTATAAATTTTTTCAAATTTCAGTCATGTCATTATGTATTTGTACCCAGAAAAGAGTATATTAATCATTTATAAAGTAAACATATACTGTGGACTCCTCTACTGTTTCACTGTTTGTTTTTTCCTTTTATTTTTTCTATTTTTTTTCTTGTTTAGTTAACATGCCACCTCAGGGAATAACGACTTTAAAAAGTAACTTTTCCTACAAAATAGAATTCTGTGTGTGTTTTTTTCCAAAAATCTCAATGATGAGTATAAATAAACCATTGTCTTCAAATTTGCTCAATTTTATAACTGGAAAGTTGGCATCCTGGATAAATAGGAAAATATTATTTGTGTTATTATTTCTATAGGCATAGGTAAATCAATTTATTAATCTAAAAAAACTTAATCGACTATCATAAAAGAATGAACTAAACAGAAATAATTCTAGACATAACACTCCTAAGTAATCAGGATTGAATTTTTAAGAATAATAACAAGTAAAACTATAATCGGTTAATTTGTATCTTTGTATATGGACTTAAATCAAAACAATTGCTGACAATAATATTGAGAAGAAGCAATTGTCATCTTTTTCCCATTAACATGATGCACTCAATATGTATAAGGTTATTTTATTAGGTTTTAGTCAATTTGTATAGTTACAAATTAGCTTTCTCTATCATTCTTACATCCAGTAGTATAAAATAATTCCCATTGAGTAACATTTCTGGGTTTCCTTGCTTATGCAGTGTCTAAACTCCTCCAGTGTGCTTTACATTCCTTTATTTCTGGAAGACTGTCTACACTCCAGCAGCTGTCAAATATGTAAAGACAGTTGGGATTTTGAGAGGGAGAGTTTGCATGACTTATTAATATCCATAACTAGAGATTTTGAAAGACTTACCCTTCTGTTAAAAGACCAACAAGAGTCAGATACAAAGATAACAATAATTCTAGCATCTAAATTATATTTTATGGAATTCTATTTTAAGAAAATTACATGCTCAGAATTCATTAAGACTGAAATATAGTCATAAATGGGTCACTTCCGCAAAATTTTGAGGAGGGATCTTACATTTCTAATTGAACATCTTGTTTGTGATGGTAGTCAATGTATCCTCAGTAGTTTTCAAGGAAATTTAGATCAGAAAAATCATAATTTACTATTTAATCTATATCTATGATATTAAGGTCATTAGTGTCATGGACTTCTCTCTATTTGAGCTTTTGCCCTGTTTTAAGTTCCAAAGTGAATAGTTCAGTTTTATGTTGAAGCAAACACACTGTGGGTCTTCCAATTAGAAATCTTTACTCTTTTAAGATTTCTAATTGACTGTTTATCTTTTTAAAAAATTACTTTCTATTATTATTAATTTCAACTTTTAGATACAGGGGGTGCAGATTTGTTACATGGAAATACTGTGTGATGCTGGGATTTGGAGTACAGATCATGTAACCCTGGTAGTGAGCAGAGTACCCAATAGATAGGTTTTTTTTTTAACCCACACCCCTTCCTCCACCCTTCAGTAGTCAACAGTGTCTATTGTTTCCATATTTACATCCATGTGTGCTCAATGCTTAGTTCTTGTTACAAATGCAAACGTGGTATTTGGTTTTCTCTTTTGGCATTAATTTTCTTTTTTATTATTATACTTTAAGTTTTAGGGTACATGTGCAAAACGTGCAGATTTGTTACATAGGTGTACATGTGCCATATTTGTTTGCTGCACCCATTAACTCGTCATTTATATTAGGTATTTCTCCTAATGTTATCCTTCCCCTTGCCCCCCACCTCATGACAGGCCCTAGTGTGTGATGTTCCCCACCCTGTGTCCAAGTGTTCTCATGGTTCAATTCCCACCTCGGTAGGAGTGAGAACGTGTGGTGTTTGGTTTTCTGTCCTTGTGATAATTTGCTCAGATTGATGGTTTCCAGCTTCACCCATGACCCTGCAAAGGACATGAACTCATCCTTTTTTATGGCTGCATAGTATTCCATGGTGTATATGTGCCACATTTTCCTAATCCAGTCTATCATTGATGGACATTTGGGTTGGTTCCAAGTCTTTGCTATTGTGAATAGTGCTGCAATAAACACACGTGTGCATGTGTCTTTATAGCAGCATGATTTATAATCCTTTGGGTATATACTCAGAAATGAGATCGCTGGGTCAAATGATATTTCTAGCTCCAGATCCTTGAGGAATCGCCACACTGTCTTCCACAATGCTTGAACTAGTTTACGCTCCCACCAGCAGTGTAAAAACGTTCCTATTTCTCCACATCCCCTCCAGCATCTGTTGTTTCCTGACTTTTTAATGATCGTCATTCTAACTGGTGTGAGATGGTATCTCATTGTGGTTTTGATTTGCATTTCTCTGATGACCAGTGATGAGGAGCATTAATTTTCTTAATATTATGGCCTCCAGCTCCTTCCATGTTGCTGCAAAGGACATGATTTCAGTCTTTTTAGTGGCTGTATAGTAAACCATAGTATATATGTACCAAATTTTCTTTACCCAATCTACCATTGCTGGGCACCTGGGTTGACTCCATGTCTTCGCTATTGTGAATAGCGCAGTGATTAACATACAAGTGCATGTGTCTTTTTGGTAGAATGATTAGTTTTCTTTTGGGTATTTTTTTCTTTTGATTAATGATGCTGCACATTTTGTGTATGTTTGTTGGCTACTTGTATGTCTTATTTTTAGAGGTGTCTGTTTATGTCATTTGCTGACTTTTAATAGGGTTTTTTTTTTGCTTATTGATTTCATTTATCTCTAGTTTCTGGATATTAAGCCTTTGTCAGATGTATAGTTTGTGAATATCTTCTCCCATTCTATTGGTCGTTAGTTTGCTCTGTTGATAGTTTATTTTGCTGTGCAAAAGTACTTTAGTTTAACCCAGTCTCACTTGTCAATTCTTTTTCGCTGCAACTGCTTTTGGGGACATAGCCAAAAATTCTTTGCCAAGGCCACTGTTGAGAAAAGTATTTCCTAGGTTGTCTTCCAGGATTTTTATAGTTTGTGGTCTTACATTTGAATCTTTAATCCATTTTGAGTTAGTTTTTGTGCATGGTGAAAGGTAGGAATCCAGCTTTAATCTTCTGCAAATGGCTAGCCAGCTATTCCAGAACCATTTATTGAAAAGGGATTCCTTTCCCCATTGCTTTTTTGTCAGCTAGTCAAATATCAGATGCTTGTAGGTATGCATCTTTATTTCTGGGTGTTCTATTCTGTTCCATTGGTCCATGTGTCTGTTTTTGTACCAGTACCAAGCTGTTTTGGTTACTATAGTTTTTTACTATAATATGAAGTAGGGTAGTATGATGCCCCCAGTTTTGTTCTTTTTACTTAGGATTGCTTTGACCATTCAGGCTCTTTTTTGGTTCCACATAAAATTTAGAATTTTTTTTTTTGAATTCTGTAAAAAATGACATTGGACGTTTGTTAGGAACAGCATTAAATCTGTAAATTGCTTTGGGCAGTATGGTCATTTTTGTCTTATTGATTATTTTAATCTGTGAGCATATTGTCAGCAGGCAGTGGGCCAGCGACTGTGTCAAATACTGTCTCAGTACTCGGGATGGTACATATCCCTCAGTGTAGCACTTGCCCTCCAGGTAATCATTGAGTTCCTGGAAGTTGGTGGGGCTTTTCAGGTCTCCAAAACCCATGGCATCAGCTGTATCCAACAGCCAGGGAGCAAAAAAAGAAAAGAGCACACGTTGTTGATGCCTAATGTTAGGAGAGGACAAAGGCTATAAAAAAATCTTTATAAACATATAATATAATGAACATCCATACACCAATAGCTGTTTTTAAGTAAAATAACTAAACTCAAACATCATTTATTTTAGAAAAAAAATATTTCATGATCAGTGCACCCCAATATGTCCTCTTCTAATGGCATTTGTTTCCCCACAAGGTGACCATTTTTTTCTGAAGTATATATATATACCACTCCAAAACATGTTGCTACACAGTTTTTTTTACTACATACAGTTTACATATATGTGTATATGTAAACTATACATACATACAAACTATACATATATGTATACATGTAAACTATATATACATGTATATATGTAAATATATATACACATATACACATACACACACAATATCTCTAAAAGCTCTAGACTTTTTATTATCTAGGTTAATTTCCAGATTAATGCGTTTATTCATAGATTTATAGATTTCTACACAAAAGTTCTCATATTCCTGACATTAGTGTTAGTATCTGTGAATAGCAGTCATGTCTGTCTCATTTTCATTCTCTTTTATTCTGTAGAAAATGCTATGTAATTTTCTACAAAATGTTTTTGCATTTTTTTATAGATTTATTTCTAGATAATTTATGACACTGCTATTGTAATGGCATGTTTCCCCATAAAATTCTCTAAATGCATAATTATGGTATCATATATTGGATCACCAAACACATACTAGTTGCCTACATTTTGAATGTAAATTTTCAAGCACGGAATCAGCCAAGCACTCTGTTTTCCTCAAACTTTCATTACCCCAAAAGAGCTGGGCTTATGCCAACTATGAGGAAGCACATAGAGAATACCCCCCGCCTCTGTGGAAGAGGAGTCCACCTAATAGTTCTACAAACAAAAGGGAAGAAATGGAAACTCCATCAAGGACATGGCCTTTTAGGAAGAAGGAGCTTAGCTCCTTAGGAAGAAGGTAACTAAAACTGATGAAATAGTTTCTTGGTAAACTACTAAATGGGGGAGGAAAGGGGCACCTGTGATATGTAGAGGTGTCTTTTTTCAAGAATAAATTTGATAACTATTTTTTTTATCTTGCATCGAGAAACCTTACAATACTCTTAGTAAAAAAACTATATTGTCTTTACGTTTTTCTGGTGATTTATATAAACAATCATATCATCTGTATATATGGATAGTTTATCTTTCTCCTCTACTATAGCTATCTCATATGTCTTGTTGTATTTATAACGATGTTTTTAAATTGGACCTTTAAATGTACTATGTTCCTTGGTCCTTGGTACCAGCAGAAACATCATCTTCAAAAGTAAAAAGTAAAAAATATTAAATGTGCTTTGCACTGTAGCTTTTTGCTGAAGATACATGTCACTTAAAAAAATCCCCTTTAATGTTTAGATTGCTAAAATTTGTTTTAAATTCCCTTTAATATTTAGATTGCTAAAAATTTGTTTTAAATCCATAAACATACAAGTTTATCAAATAATTTTATGTGCTCACCAATATTATCTGTACTGTCATATAGATAGTAAAATATTCTGCATTCTGATATAAACCACACTATTTACTTAAAAAAACTACTTGATTTGCTAATGTGTTATTTAAAATGGTTAAATCTATGTTTTTATGTGAGATTAGTCTGCAATTTAAGTATCTTGAACTTCCTCTCCAAGCTATTTTGGTGTCAAAATTTGCTCATCTTCAAAAGTTATAAGATAAAAATTTCCTCATTGTTTAGAAATTTTATTTCAGTTCTAATGGTCATTGACACATTTTGATTTTGTCTTCCTATTTTAGTCAATACTTTTAAATCTATATGTTCTAGAATTTAAAAATATCTTACTTTTAAAAAATTATTTGCCTTTTTAAAATGTAAAATATTTCAAAATTCTCAAAAATATAAATTTAAAAATATGATTAAAAATCATAAGATTTATTCAAAATGCTATTTTACAATCACCCTTGTTTTTCTTAGGATTGTTTAATCATTCTTTAAACAATTTTTATTTCATAAAATACATTAGGGGTTTGAAAGTATACACAAGAATAATGGCCAGTGACAAAACAAAATCTAAAAGCTACCTTAGGGTAGATGAAATGTGCAATTACTTAACTGTTTGAAGGAGGACACTCAAGATTTAGCAACAATATCTGCTTCAGAGAAACAAACACATCTAGATAAAATCCTTGTAAAGGCCCCCAGTAGCCTAATCTTGGTAAGGATTTATTCATTTTCTTGAGGTTTTTCTGATCCTCATCATCCCGCCAATTACTTCTCAAGTTTCTGGGTATATCCTTACTTATCACCAGGTGCAGACAAAAAACTCAGCATACTTCTGAGTGTGTAAGAAGAAATGAAAAGGGGAGATCAACAGTAAATATTCTATGATTACACCCTTGCAGTAGGCTCAAGCTATAATTTTTAGAATTTGTCATTTTGATTGACATTCTTAACGATTATGCATAATTGATCTTTTGTCTTGTTTTTTGCATATTTATTAATTTTTACACTTTTATTCTAATATTTACTTGTAAATTATTTTTGATAATCCGTTGCTTTCTGTGTTGCTTCTAAAGTTGAAATATAAGCTCAATTATTTTCAATGTTTTCTATTTTAAAACCTACATGTAATTTGCAAATAGAGATTATTTCAGTTCTCCTTTTCAGCTTCTGTGCCCATAATTATTTTCTTTTGTCTAACTGAATTGGTTAATAGCACCAATGCAATGTTTAGTATAAATGGAGATAATGTCTGTCCTAACCTTCTTTCTGAGTCCACATATTTTAAAAGGGTATAAGAGCTGAGTTGAGAGGACTTCATTGCCCACATTTGGGATAATTGAGTACCAAAATAATAATGTCAGAAGTGAATTATAGTGAGTAATATAAAATAATTTTGGAGCATATAATGATGTATTAGTTTTTACACTGCTGATAAAGACATACCCGAGATTCGGAAGAAAAGGAGGTCTAATTTGACTTACAGTTCCACATGGCTGGGAAGGTCTCATAATCACGGTGGAGGGTGAAAGACACACTTCTTTTATGGCAGCAGCAAGAGAGAATGAGGAAGAAGTAAAAGTGGAAACCCCTGATAAACTTATCAGATGTCGTGAGACTTATTCACTAACACGAGAATAGTATGGGAAAGACCGGCCCCCATGATTCAATTACCTCCCCCTGGGTCTTTCCCACAACACGAGGGAATTCTGGGAGATACAATTCAAGTGGAGATTTGAGTTGGAACACAGCCAAACCATATCATTCCACCACTGACCCTCCAAATCTCATGTCCCTATATTTCAAAACCAATCATGCCTACCCAACAGTCCCAGAAAGTCTTAACTCATATCAGCATTAATCCCGAAAGTCCACAGCCCAAAGTCTCATCTGAAACAAGTCAAGCCCCTTTTGCCTATGAGCCTATAAAATCAAAAGCTAGCTAGTTACTTCCTAGATACAATGTGGGTACATGGACTGGGTAAATACAGCCATTTCAAATGGGAGAAATTGGTCAGGGGTTACAGGGCTCATGCAAGTCTGAAATCCACTAAGTCAGTCAAATTTTAAAGCTCCAAAATGATGCCTTTGACTCCAGATCTCACAACCAGGTCACATTGATGCAAGAGGTGGGTTCCCATAATCTTAGGTAGCTCTGCCCCTGTGGCTTTGCAGGGTACAGCCTGCCTCCTGGCTGCTTTCACAGGCTGGCATTGAGTGTCTGTGGCTTTTCTAGGCACATGGTGCAAGCTGTCAGTGGATCTACAGTTTTGGGGTCTGGAGGATGATGGCCCTCTTCTCATAGCTCCACTCGTCAGTCCCCCAGTAGGGTCTCTGTGTGGGGGCTCTGATACCACATTTCCCTTTCACACTGCCCTAGCAGAGGTTCTCCATTAGGCCCTGCCCCTGCAGCAAACTTTTGTCTGGGCATCCAGGCATTTCCATACATATTCTGAAATTGAGGTTCCCAAACCTAAATTCTTGACTTCTGTGCACCTGCAGGATCAACACCACATGGAAGCTGCCAAGGCTTAGGGCTTCCACCTTCCAAAGCCACAGTCTGAGCTGCACGTTGGCCCCTTTCAGCCATGGGTGGAGTGATTGGGACACAGGGCACCAAGTCACTTGGCTGCACACAGTACAGGGAGCTTGGGCCTGGCCCTTGAAACCACTTTTTCCTCCTGGGCCTCCAGGCTTATGATGGGAGGGGCTGCCATGAAGGTCTCTGACATGGCCTGGAGGGATTTTCCCCATGGTCTTGGGCAATAAGATTTAGCTCCTTGTTACTTATGTAAATTTCTGCAGCTGGCCTGAATTTCTTCTTAAAAAAAAAAAAAAAAAGGCTTATTTTCTACTGCATCATCAGGCTGCAAATTCTCTGAACTTTTTTGCTCTGTTTCACTTTTAAAACGGAATGCTTTTAACAGTACCCAAGTCACCTCTTGAATGCTTTGCTGTTTAGAAATTTTTTCCACCAGATACACTAAATTAGCTCTCTCAAGTTCAAAGTTCCACAAATTTCTAGGGCAAGGGCAAAATGCCGCCAGTCTCTTTGCTAAATATAACAAGAGTCACCTTTGCTCCCATTCCTAACAAGTTCCTTATATCCATCTGAGACCACCTCAGCCTGGACATTATTGTTCATATCACTATCAGCATTTTTGTCAAATCTCTAAAAATTTCCAAACTTTCCCACATTTTCCTGTCTTCTTCTGAGCCCTCCAAACTGTTACAACCTTTGTGTGTTACCCAGTTCCAAAGTCGCTTCCACATTTTTGGGTGTCTTTTTAGCAACACTTCACTCTACTGGTACCAACTTACTCTATTTTTCTGTTTTCACGCTGCTGATAAAGACATACCTGAGATTGGGAAGAAAAAGAGATTTAATTGGACTTACAGTTCCACATGGCTGGGGAGGCCTCAGAATCATGGCAGGAGGTGAAAGGTACTTCTTACATGGTGACAGCAAGAAAGAATGAGGAAGAAGCAAAAGCAGAAACCCCTGATAAACCCATCAGATCTCGTGAGACTTATTCACTATCATGAGAATAGTACATGATTCAATTACCTTCCCCTGGGTCCCTCCCACAACATGTGAAAATTCCAGGAGATACAATTCAAGTTGAGATTTGGGTGGGGACACAGCCAAACCATATCAAATGACATCTGAATAAAAGTAGGTAGAGAGAAGACAGAAAGCATTACTAAATGTTTTCATTTGTCTTTTATGTTGACATTGTATTGACTTAGGACATGTAATGATTACATTATTCTGATGCTCCAATTATTACAGAACAATGTCTCAATCTCATTTCTTAATACACAGGGTCATTTCCTTTTGAAGTTCATTTTGTATTCTAATGAATCTGCCCCTTGATACCATATTGAATTTTCTGTCTTTTTCAAACAAACTAAAGAATTTTATGCTTCTATGATGGCCTATCTTGTTTTTCCTACCTAAAGTTCCACCAAGAGGAAGGGAATTATTCTCCCTACAGAGTTTTGGCTGCCCCTGTCAATGGTCTCTGCCTAGGGACAATGAGGAATTACCCTGTTGCTGGTTTGTGAGACGATAGTGAAAATAAGAGAAGAAATAAAAACTGAGGAAGGAGCATATTTCCATACTCTCTTTCAGAATTTTAGGAGTTTCTCTTTTTGCTCCTCAAGCAAAAACTAAAAACTCTATTTTTGAGCTCTTCCCATCAGCACCACAGGACTTCTTTCAGAATTTCCCGAAATAAACTTTTTCCCATACTTTCTGTCTTGGCTTTATAAATTGTTTTCCAAGGAAGAAATAATGTGAACAAAGCTTATTGTCTCTTAACAAGAACTGGAATGGTATTCTGAACATTGTGACTACTGTGTTTTAATTTACCTCTGGGACTTGGTTAATTCCTATGGGAAATTTTCATAATTTTATTTTGGCAGGCTATTCACTAGGTTAGATTCACAATGCCAGTTCTGTCTGACTGCTGTGGCATGGATTCCAATGTCTATTGAATTTCGAAAGGCTTCTCAGGTACTAATTATTTAGGTCTGCCGCTCTATACCAGACTCAAGATATGGTTTTGAACTCAGCAGTGTTCCTATTTTAATTCAGTTCTCAAAGTCTTTCTTATAATTCCCTCAATTACTTCCATGCATGTGCAATGTGGAGCTGAGCCCAACAAACTGAGGGATCTCCTCCACCTCCCTCTTCTTGGTAGTTTCCTCCACATTCTCTTCATGTGAGGAATATCTTTCATCAATTGCTATGGCCAGAAAGACTGATTTCTCTTAGAGTTTTATTTTAGAATCCAGCACTGTCAGAGTAAATCCAGCTTTCTTCAGAGTAAAATAGTGAAAAAAACAGAGAGATAAAATAATTCAATCAGTCAATCAATGGGGATTTTCCCAAACACTCTCTGCACAACCAGGGCTCTTTCTGTGATTTCTCTACCAGAGGGACAGATTTTTCTCAAATGGTGCCTGTGCTTCTGTGATGACAATGGTAGTACAGATCTGGGACTGGAGCTGAATTCAGGGCAGGTATAAAAGAGAAAAAAGAGATATATAATAAAAATAATGGGAATTACTCTACATTCTTACTCTCAGAGCCCTTGATACCTGATATACCTGATCCCCCGTCCAAAAATCTGGCCTTCTTTGACATTTTTCCTGATTCCTCCTGTCGTATAGGTTCAGTACACCTTTGGCCATAGCTGGTACATAAAAAAGAAGCAAAATGAAAAATGAAAGGAAAAAAAATCAGATCTCCACCATTGTACTAATATTTCTTTGAATTTTGACTTTTTTCCCACAATTCCTCTGCTCTTAGTTACTTTTCAGAGTATTCAGGCAGTGTGTGTTTCATTTTGGCCCAAAGTTTTGTTATAATCAGTGGGAGAGAAAGGCTGCAGAGGGATTAATTCATCTGAAGAACTGCAGAATTGGAATCTGCAACTTAAGGTTTCTATTAAACTTCATCTTAACTGCTTATGTTAATTTCACAATAAAATAAAAGTTGTAATTGCATTAGATTTTGTTTTAATTATTTTATGAATTACCCTTCTTCTAGACTATGGGTTAATAAATCCTTTTTATATATTTGTCAAAAAAAATCCTTACAGAACAATACATTCTTCATAAAAGATATATTTAAAATATAAGGATAAAAATATTGAAAGTAAAAAGAAAAGGTATATTTACACTTAACAAAAGAAAGATGCTATGAACTTTAAGGAAGAAATATCACTATATATTGAGATCATTTGTGAATATAAAATAATAAATTCAACAGGAAAATAGGTAAAAATTATACACTAGTAATAGCTTCAATATATATTTAAAAGTAGACATAAAACACCACACACTGTTGATTTTCCAACTTGTCTCTTAGTAATTGATGCAATAAGATCAAGATAAGGAGCAATTTTTTCAAATTTATAGAGCATTTACCATGATAGACAATATAGTGGTCCATAGAACAAGTTTTGACAAGTATCCAAGGATTAAAATATTAGAAAGCGTGGTTTCTGACCACAGTGACATATAAAAAAAAAAAGTGTGTTTTCTGACCACTGTGTGAGGTAGGTACAAAAAAAAAACAGAGAAAATCACAAAATGTCCAAATGTTTGAAAATTTATGAAAAATCACAACAGAAATTATAAAATACTTTGAATTGAATATTCATGAAGGAATGTCCTCGCAAATCTTATAGGTTCATCTAAAGCTATTCTTGAAAGTAAATATGTAGCATTAAGTAAATGTAACAGAAAAAAACAAGGGCTGAAAAATCTATATTTATTTGTTTCTGTCTATCCTAAGAAGTTAGAAAACAGAGTAAATTAAAATTACCTAAAATGAAATAAAGGAATAATAAAGATCAAAAGTAAATGACAAAAAACTTTTAGAAGATGAACATAATTTATCATTAAAAACAGTGGGAGAGAAGGTACAAATCACAATATCAGGAATAAAAAGCAAAGATTACTACTACATTTATAGATATTAAAGAGATAATAGTGCATTTGAACACCTTTATGTCAATAACTTCAAAATTTTACATGAAATGGAATAATTGTTAATAAAAAACTAACAAAATAAAGACATAAAAATAAATTTAAAGTCTGAATATTCATTCATCTCTTAAAAAATAGACAAGTAATTTTTAAATCTTACAACAAATAAATCTCCAGAACAGCGCAACTTTGTTGATGACATCTATTAGAAATTCAGCTTACACAAACTATTACAGAAGGTAGGAATATAAAAATGACCTGGCAACTTGCTTTCTGGTGCCAGTAGCGTTGAAAAAAGGACATTTTAAGAAATCAAAATTTTCGACTACTCTCAAACATAAAAATAAACATCTTAAATGAAATACTAACTAATCAAATCTAGTTATATGTAAAATGAATTATATATCATGACCAAGTTTTAATTATCCCCAAAATACAAGGTTAGTTTCACTGTACACTAGTATCTGTGTACTTAATATTTATTTAAAATTTAAAGATAATATTTATTTTAAAAGTATATATTTAGTAAGTCATGGTGAAAATTTGCAGTCTATGTTTGTTTGATAGAGAAGGTGACTTTTTCCCAGGAAATTCACCTAGAGGGTTTACTTCTACTCATAAACACAAAACACTGAGTATCAGAAACTGGACAGTTACTTCACTATTCTCTGATTTTCATAGACTTAAAAAGGAACAAAATTCAACTACTTTTTATAATTCTACGTAGTTTTCGTAAGTGTACATGGCATTAATTATATTGATTTTTCTGCACTTTAATCAATTTTAATATTCTATATGTAATGTGTTAATTTACATTCATTGCATAAAAGATTATAGAAGTACATATTGTATATTGTGAAGTTTCTTTGTAACTCTTTCTACCCCAATTACTTTTCCTTAAATGCAAGCATATGTGTTTAATCACCAAAAGGAGTTAGATTTCTATTGTTTTTGTTGTTGTTGTTGTTTTTGTTGGTGGTGGTGGTGTTGTATTTTCTTTTTCTTTTTTCTCCTAAAAGAAGCTCTGAATTTTTTTGTGGTCATTATTTTTTTAGAGCAGTTTTAGGTTCACAGAAAAATTGAGAGGAAGGTACAGAGATGTCACATATACCACCTGCCCCCACACATGCGTAGCCTCCCCCATAATCAACACCTCCCACTAGAGTAGTACATTCCTTACAATTGTGAACCTACGATGACACATAATTTTCACCCAACGTCCACGTTAGGATTCATTCTTGGCATTGTACATTCTTTGCATTTGGACAAATTTATAAGGACATATATTAATCATTATCGTATCATATAGGGTAGTTTCACTGCCTTAAAAATCCCTTCTGCTCTACCTGTTCATCCCTACGTCTCCAATCCTGGCAAACACTGATCTTTTTATTAACATGATCTTCATATTTTTGCCTTTTCCAGAGTGTCATATAGTTGGAGTAGTGTAGCATGTAGCTTTGTACAATTGGCTTCTTTCAATAGTAATATGCATTTAGCTTTTCTCCATGTCTTTATGTGGCTTGATTGCTCATTTCTTCTCTAGTGATAAATATTCCAAGGCCTAGATGGATAGTTTATTTATCTGTTCACCTACTGAAGGACATCTTGGTTGATTCCATATTTTGGCAATATGAGTAAAGCTGCTATAAATAGCAATATGCCAGCTTTTGTGAGGACATAAATTTTCAACTCATTTGGGTAAATATCTAGAAGTATGATTGCTGGATCATATGGTAAGAGTAAGTTTAGTTTTTATAAGAAACTGCCAAACTGTCTTCCAACTGTCTTGTCATTTTGCATTCCTCCCAGCAATAAATGACAATTCCTGTTGCTCCACATCCTTGTCAGTATTTGGTGCTGTCAGTATTCTGAATTTTGGCAATTCGAATCAGGGTGGAGTCGTATCTTATTGTTGTTTTAATTTGCATTTCCCCAATTACATATAATTTAAAGCATCTTTACATATGCTTACTGCTGTCAGTATGTCTTCTTTGGTGAGGTGTTTGTTAGCATCATTGGTGCATTTTTACACAGAGTTGTTTGTTTGCTTAATATGGAATCTTAAGAGTTCTTTGTATATTTTGTATAATTATCCTTTATCTGAAAAGTATTCTGCAAATATCTTCTCCCAGATCATGGCTTGTCTTTTTATTCTCCTGATGATGTGTTTCATAGAGGAAGACTTTTAAATTTTAATAAAGTTTAGCTTATTTCTTTCACATACTATGCCTTTGATGTTATAGCTAAAAAGTCAATCCTAAACCTCAGGCCATCTATATGTTCTCCTGTTATCTTCCAGGAGTTCTATTATTTTGCTTTTTACATTTGGGTCTGTGATCCATTATGAGTTCATTTTTGTGAAAATTATAAGGTCTGTATCTAGATTCTTTTTGTTTTTTGCATGTAGATATAAAGTTGTACTGCCTTTAGTCCTTTGTCAAAGATTAGTTGACTCTTTTTATGTGGACTATTACTGGACTCTCTATTCTGTTCCATTGATCTATTTGTCTATTTCTTTGTCAAAGCCACACTGTCTTGATTACTACAGCTCTACACTAAGCCTTTAAATAGGATAGTATCAGTCATCTTTGTTCTTCTCCTTTAATATTGTGTTTGCTATTCTGGATTTTTTGCCTCTAAATGTAAACTTTAGAATCAATTTGTCAATGTCTACAAGATAACTTGCTTGGATTTTGATTGGGATTTGCATACTTTTAAACCCAAAGAAAGTTCTAAATTTATTTTAAATTGTTTTGATCACATCACCATTTCCTTTGGAAACCTTTTCATATCAATTCATATAGACCTATCCCTAGATTAATTGCTGCATGTTTAGTTTTGTATAGTATGATATTTAAAATCAGTCATCTTTTAAAGCACACATAGTATATTTCAATTTATTTTATCAATATTATCCTATGACTCAATAATCACATATATATGTAATTTTTGTGCACACACACAGGCATGCACACACATTTATGCATATGCTTATTTTAGTTTGTAGTCTTGAATTTGTCTATTTCAATTTGACATACGCTGCCAAATTCTTCCAAAAATGTTTTAATACATTGCATTCTTACTAATTGTTTATAAATGTGTCCATCTCACCATATGCTTGCTTACATAAATGTTAGTAAACTTTTGGGTGAAAAAGCATATTTTTGCATTTTCATATTCCTTATTACTCCTGCAATTGAATATATTTTCCTAAATGTACTAGCTATTATAATCGCTTGTCATTTGACCAACCACATTACAACTGCTTGAACCTCAAAGTATAATTATGGCTGTATCCTCTACTTCCTTCAAATGTTTCATGGAAGAAAAAAAGGATAATTTTCTTATTTGGTTGTAAATATTTTTTGATCTGTGTGTTTTTTTTTTTTTTTTTTTTTTGAGACAGGGTCTCATGACATTGCCCAGGTTGGAGTGCAGGGGTGTGATCATGGCTCACTGCAGCCTCCACCTCCTGGCTCAAGCGATTGATTCTCCTGCCTCAGCCTTCCAAGTAGCTAGGACAAAACGCATGAGCCACCATGCCCAGCCTGGCGCTTTTTTTATGAGCCATCAAAATCTATTGTTAAAGCCAGGGAGTACAATCTGATATTTGTGTGATCAGACAAGGAGGAAGATGGAATATAGTCAGTATTCATGTGAATGAAGTGAAGAGTAGATTATTGAGAAGTGAACACCGCTTGTGTTAAAAGTTATATGGTGGCAGTGTTTCCACAGCACTAGGTGTGAGGATATCCTTCTCTTGATTTCAGGGCCTCTTGATTATACACTGCATGCAAGATGAAAATCCATGTCTGACCTTTTCACTGTCTCCCAGAAGGCCTGTAGATAATTTTTATTTTTTTCTATCCAGATATTTCCTGTAGATTTTATGGTAGCATATGACGCTCATTAATCACCACCACAGATGTATGCATTTACTTGCTTGGTGGCTTAAAGAGGCCTAAGAACAACTTTCATGCATTGTTTACATTATAGTGGAGCTGAGTGTTTGCTGCTGCACATGCTCACCATCTTCTGGCTTTCCTAGTTGCTGCTTGGAGAGTCCAGCTGATTCAGCCTGGAAATGTGGGGAGTGGACATCTATAGGGCAGATTGGGACTCATTAGAGGCAGCCAAAGGTAGTATCTTTGGGCTGTTGTAATAAAACACCATAAACTGGGAAGCATACAGACAACTGAAATTTATTGTCTTGAAGTTCTTGAGGCTGGGAAATTCAAGATTAAGGCACCATTGGATTTGGTATCCACTTTCTCTTTCATAGATGATACCTTCTTGCTTTGTCCTCATTTGTTGGAAAGGAGGAACAAGCTCTCTGGTATTTCTTTTTTATATTAATCCTATTCATGAGGATTCCTCCCTCACAACCTTGTCAACTCCCAAAGACCCCACCTCCTAACACCATCACTTTGAGGGGTTGAGATTTCACCATATGAATTTTAGGAGGAAACGAATATTCCAGACCGTAGCAGTGGGGGTCCCAAACATGCTTGGGTATTTTATTTGCTACTTATAAACCACATTATGATTTTTCACAAATCTCATAGAAAGTTATTTCTTTCTTGTGTCTTCTATAAAACCATTGCCTCTGTAACTGCCAAGGATGCAACTAAAAAGTTATAAACTGCTTTCCACTAATGAGCTTGAAGCAGCAGGGGACGTGGTTCCTAAATTGTTGCTCCTTCTGCCAGGAAATTTAGTAGCATTTTAATATTGTTTAGAGAAGGCCAATGTCTACCAATTGCTAAATCTTAAGGAGAGATTAGAATCTAAGAACAATGTATTTGAACTGGGAAATCCTAAATTAGAATCTCATTTTTTACCTTGAGTAACTGTGTGTCCATAGGAGTGATACTTAACTTTCCTATGCCTCATTTCCCTCATTTGTAAAATGGAGATTATAGTAGTTGTGAGGTGGCTATGAGGATGAAATGACATAAAAACATTTAGAACACCGTCTGGTTCAAAGTGATTACTATATAAGTTTTAGCTAACATCATTTGTTATAATTATCATTATTGTCTCTTTTAATTGAAAAGTTAACAAAGTATCTAGTTAGATTTCCCCTACCCTAAAATACAAACAGGGTAGTAAATGAGTCTCTAGGCAATATATTCAAAGCTAGGAGGATTAAAAATAAAAGGTTAAGTACTCAGCTGCAACTAAGGGAGTCCTACTACATACAGTTTAATCAATACCAATGGTACTCCTTGACTCTAGGAGACTGGAAGACTTCTGAAAAACCCCACTCTGAATATTTACATCAAGTAGCCTTTTCCCAGTTTCCAACCCATGAATAAAGGTAATATTTTGTTAATGCTGTTTCAGGAAACTGATTGCAAGTTCTGTTATTTACAATGTGAACCTCTTCAACAAAGTTATTTTTTTTCTCTGCCAAATTCCATGGCTTTTTTATTTTATAATTTACCATTTGTTATAGTTAGTGTTGTATAATATATTTATTTATATATTTTTAAATTTTATTTCAATAGTTTTTGGTAACAGCTGGTGTTTGGTTTTGGTTACATAGATAAGTTCTTTAGTGGTGATTTCTGAGATTTTGGTTCGCCAGTCACCCAAGCCACATCTAGGATATCCAATGTGTAGTCTTTTATCCATCACTCCACTTCGACCAAGTCTCCAAAGTCCATTGTATCATTCTTATGCCTTTGTGTCCTCATAGCTTAATTCCCACTTTGAAGTGGGAATATACTGTATTTGCTTTTCTATTTCTTAGTTACTTCACTTATAATAATGATCTCCAACCCCATTCAGGTTGCCATAAATGCCATTATTCCATTCCTTTTTATGGCTGAGTAGTATTCCATAGTATGTATGTATGTGTGTGTGTGTGTGTGTTTGTACATATATATATAATCACATTTTCTTTACCCACTAATTGGTTGGTGGGCATTTAGGCTAGTTCTATATTTTTGCAATTGCAAATTGTCCTGCTATAAACATGTGTGTGCAATTTTTTTTTCACATAATGACTTCTTTGCCTCTGAGTAGATGCCCAGTTGTGGAATTGCTGGATCAAATGGTAGTTCTACTTTTAGTTATTTAAGGAATCTTTGTACTTCTTGCATTGCTATCAGCAGTGTAAAATTGTTCCCTTTTCATGATATCCATGCAAAAATTATTATGTTTTGATTTTTTAATTATGGTCATTTTTCACAGGAGAAAGGTGGTATCTCATTGTGATTTTGATTTACATTTCCCTGATAATTAGCAATGTTGAGCATTTTTTCATGTTTTGGGCCATTTGTATACCTTCTTTTGAGAATTCTCTATTCATGTTCTTTGCTCACTTTTTGATGACATTTTTCTTGCTGATTTGTTTGAGTTTCTTGTAGATTCTGGATATTAGCTCTTAGTTGGCTGCATAGTTTGTGAATATTTTCTCCTATTCTGTGTGATGTCTGTTTACTCTGCTGATTTTTATTTCTGTGCAGAAGCTTTTTTGATTAATAGATTAATTAGGTCCCATCTATTTACTTTTGTTTTTCTTGCATTTGCTTTAGGGTTCCTTCTTATTAACTCTTTGCCTAAGTCAATCCAGAAGTGTTTTCTATATGTTATCTTCTAGAATTTTTATGGTTTTAGGTCTTAGACTTAAGTCCTTGATCCATCTTGAGTGAATTTTTATATAAGGTGAGAGATTAGAATCCAGCTTCATTATTCTACCTGTGGCTTGCCAATAATTCCGACACCATTTGTTGAATAGGGTGTCCTTTGTCCATCTCATGTTTTGTTTGCTTTGTTGAAGATCAATTGACTGTAAGTATTTGGCTTTATGTCTGGGTTCTCTATTCTGTTCCATTGGTCTGTGTGTCTATTTTTATACCACTGCATGTTGTTTTGGCAACTACAGACTCATAGAATAATTTGAAGTCAGACCATGTGATACCTCTAGATTTGTTCTTTTTGCTCAGTCTTGCTTTAGCTATGCAGGCTCTTTTTTGACTCCATATAAATTTTAGGATAGTATTTTCTAGTTCTGTGAAGAATAATGAAGATATTTTGATGGAAATTGAATTTAATCTGTAGATTGCTATTGGCAATATGGTCATTTTTACAATATTTATTCCATCCATCCATGAAGATAGGATGTGTTTCCATTTATTTGTGTAATCAAATGATTTCTTTTGGTAGTGTTTTATAGTTTTCCTTATAGAGATCCTCCACCTCCTTACTTAGGTATATTTCTAAGTATTTTACTTTTTATTTTGGCAGATGTTGTAAAAGGGATTGAGTTTTTTATCTGTTTCTCAGTTTGCTTGTTGCTGGTCTATAGTAGTTCTATTGCTTTGTGTACATTGATTTAGTATCCTGAAACTTTGCTGAATTCATTCATCAAATCTAGGAGCTTTTTGGATGAGTCTAAGTTTTTTCTAGGTATACGATTATATCATCAGCAAACAGCAACAGTCTGACTTCCTCTTTACCAATTTTGATGCCCTTTATTTTGTTCTCTTGTCTGATTGATCTGGCTAGTACTTCCAGTACTGTGTTGAACATAAATCATAAAAGTGGGCATCCTTGTCTTGTTTCAGGTTTCATGGGGAATGCTCTCAACTTTTCCCCATTCAGTATTATGGTGGCTGTGGGTCTGACATAGATGGCTCTTATCACCTTGAGGTATATATCTTCTATGCTAATTTTGCTGAGGGTTTTAATCATAAAGGGATGCTGGATTTTGTCAAATGCCTTTTCTTCATCTATTGAGATGATTATATATTTGTTTTTAATTCTGTTTATGTGGTGTATCACATTTACTGACTTGCATATGTTAAACCATCCCTGTATCTCTGCTATGAAACCTACTTGTTCATGGTATGTTATCTTTTATTTTGAAACATTAGGTGACTGAATCTAATGGCATGTCTTTTTAATATGTGGTTCGATTTGGACTGAATCCAACAGCATATCTTTTTAATATGATGTTTGATTTGGTTAGGTTTTAATAGTATTTTGTAGAGGATTTTTGCACCTATGTTCATCAGGGATATTAGTCTGTAGTTTTTTTCATTGTTTTTATGTCCTTGTCTGGTTTTGGTTTCATGGTGATGCTGGCTTCATAGGACAATTTAGGGAGGAGTCCATCTTTCTTTCTCTTTTGCAATAATTTCAGTAAGATTGGCACCAATTCTTCTTTGAATGTCTGAGAGAATTCAACCATGAATCCACCTGGTCCTGGACTTTATTTTGTTGGCAATTTTTTTTTGTTACCGTTTTAATTTTGCTACTTCTTATTGGTCTGTTCAGAGTTTCTATTTCCTCCTGATTTATTCTAGGAGCGTTATATGTTCCCAGGAATGTGTCCATATCCTTAGATTTTCTAGTTTGTGTGCATAAAGGTGTTCATAGTAGCCTTGAATGATCTCTTGCATTTCTGTGGTATTGGTTGAAACATCTTGCATTTTGTTTCAAATTGAACTTATTTGGATTTTCTATCTTTTCTTTGTTAATCATGCTAATGTTCCATCAATTTTGTTTATCTTTTCAAAAACAAGATTTTCATTTCATTTATCCATGGTTACCATTTTATTTATGCTCTAATTTTTGTTATTTCATTTCTTCTGCTGGGTTTGGATTTGGTTTGTTCTTGTTTCACTAATTCCTTGGGGTGTGACCTTAGATTGCCTATTAGTGCTCTTTTAGACTTTATAGTGTAGATATTTAATGCTATAAACTTTCCTCGTAGCACCCCTTTTACTGTATCTTAGAGATTTGATAGGTTGTGTCACCATCATTGTTCAGTTAAAAGAATTTTTAAATTTCCTTCTTGATTTCATCCTTGACCCAAAGATCATTCAAGAGCAGATTACTTAATTATAATGTATAATTTTGAGGATTCCTTTTGGAGTTAATTTCCAGTTCTATTTAGCTGTGGTCTGAAAGGATACTTGATACAATTTCAATTTTCTTAAATTTATTGAGACTTGTTTTGTTGCCTATCGTATGGTTTATCTTGGAAAATGTTACATGTACTTATGAAAAGGAGGTATATTTTGCAGTTGTTGGGTGGAATGTTCTGTAAATATCTGTTATGTTCATTTGTTCTAGAGTATAGATTAAGTCCATTTTTTTGTTGTTGACTTTCTGTCTTCATGACCTCTCTAGTGCTTTCAGTGGAATATTGAAGTCCCCTACTATTATTATGTTGCCATCCATTTCATTTATTGGGTCTAGTAGTAATTATTTTATAAATTTGGGAACTCTAGTGTTAGGTGCATATATATTTAAGATTATGATATTTTCCTGCTGGACGAATCCTTTTATCATTACATAATGTCCCTCTTTGCCTTTTTAAACTCCTGTTGCCTTAAAGTTTGTTTTGCCTAATATAAGAATAGCTACTCCTGCTCACTTTTAGTTTCTATTTGTGTGGAATATCTTTTTCCACCCTTTTACCTTAAGTTTATGTGAGTCCTCATGTGTCAGGTGAATCTCTTGAAGACAGAAGATACTTGGTTGGTGAATTTTTAGCCAATCTGCCATTCCATATCTTTTAATGGAGCATTTAGGCCATTTGCATTCAATGTTAGTATTGAGATGTGAAGTATTACTATGTTGTTGTTTTATAGGCCCTGTGAGATTTATGCTTTAAGAAGGTTCTATTTTGGTGTATTTTGAGGTTTCATTTTAAAATTAGAAACTCCTTTTAGCAACTCTTGTAGTGCTGGCTAGGTAATGGCAAATTCTCTCAGCATTTGTTTGTCTGAAAAAAAGAAAAAAAACTTTATCTCCTCTTCATTCATGAAGCTTAGTTTGCTAGGTACAAAATTCTTGGCTGACAATTATTTTCTTTCAGGAGGCTAAAGATAAAACCCTAATCCCTTCTCACTTCTGCTGAGAAATCTGCTGTTAGTCTGATAGATTTTCTTTCATAGATTACCTGATGATATTTGTCTCACAGGTTTTAAGATTCTTTCCTTCATCTTGACTTTAGATAACCTGGTGATTGTGTGCCTAGTTGATAAGATTTTTTGCAATGATTTTCCCAGGTGTTTCTTGACCTTCATGTATTTGAATATCTAGTTCTCTAGCAAGGCCAGGGAAGTCTTCCTCAATTATTTTCTCAAATAAGTTTTCCAAACTTTTAGATTTCTCTTCTTCCTCAGGAACATCAATTATTGTTAGGTTTGGCCATTTAACATAATCCCAAATTCCTTGGAAGTTTTGTTCATTTTTTTTTTCTTTTTTTTTTTCTTTGTCTGATTTAGTTAATTCAAAATCCTTGTCTTTGGTCTCTGAAGTTCTTTTTTCATTTTGTTCTAGTCTATTGTTGAAACTTTGCATTGCATTTTTTATTTCTCTAAGTGTATCTTTCATTTTCAAAAGTTGTCATTGTTTTTTCTTTGATATCTATTCCTTTGGATAATTTTTATCCATAACCCATATAGTGTTTATTAATTTCTTTAAGTTGGTTTTCACCTTTATCTGGTAGCTCCTTGAGTAGCTTAATAATAAACCCTCTGAATTTTTTATCTGGCAATTCTTCAATTTCTTCTCGGTTTAGATCCATTGCTGGGGAGCTAGTGTCATCTTTTGGGGGTGTTATAGAACCCTGTTTTTTCATATTATCAGAATTACTTGTCTAATTCCTTCTCATTTGGGTAGACTATCTCACTGGAAGGGTCTGGAAGTCAAGGCCTGTTGTTCACATTCTTTTGTTCCATGGGGTGGTCTCTTGATGTGTTGTGCTCCCCCTTCCCCCAAGGGATGGGGTTTGTTGAGAGCTGGACTGCAGTGATTGGTGATTGGTATTGCTTTTCTGGGCCTAGCCACCTAGTGGACTACCAGGCTCTGGGCTTGTGCTGGGGAATGTCTGCAAAGCATCCTGTGATGTGATCCATCACCAGGTCTCCCAGCTGTGGATACCAGCACCTGCTCTGGTGGAAGTGGAAAGGGAATGAAGTAGACTGTGAGAGTCCTGGTTGTAGATATGTTTAGTGTGCTAGTTTTCTCAAATGCTGGTTATGTTAGCAGGGAAGTTATCACATAAACAGACTCAGGACCTCTGGTTAGCCAGGATGTTGAAGGCAGTGGTATTAGCTATTGTTTTCCTTTTCCTGGGAGCAGGGTTATTCTGTCATGAGTTGCTGTAATGGCCTGAGTTGGTTAACCTCCAGCCAGGAGGTGGTACTTTCAAGACAGCATCAGCTGCGGTAGTAATAGGGGGATCTAAACTTGCCCTAAGTTGGCCAGGGTGCATATTCTGTTTCCTTAGGCAATGAGGAGTCCCATAAAGCTCAGAAAAATTTATGTCTTTTGTGTTCAGCTACCAGGGAAGATAGGGGAATACCATCAGAAGGGGGCAGGGTTATGCAGGTCTGGTCTCAGACTCTTCACTATGGAGGTTAGCAAGTGATTCTCAGTTCAATGAGGTTATGATCCAGAGAGAATTATGGCTGCCTCTGCTGTGTCACATAGTTTGCTATGGAAGTAGGGGATAGCTGGTAGTGAAAAGCCCCACCCAGTTCCCATACTGTTGTTGAGGTCAGTCTCGTTCCTGCAGTGCCCCACTCAGACCTTGCCCTAGGCTGTAAGCTTCCCTGCTGAGAAAGAAAGCAGGGGTTTTAGGCCTCACCCCTCCCCATCTGCCTACACCATCTGTGGCATATCCTGCCCTTGTATTTGCAGCAGTTCCCATTTGCCCCAGACTCTGATTGAGAAAAATTTGTGCCCTGTTGCAATTAGTACAAATTTCGGTTGGAAGCTTCTTTCACCCTGTGACAGTTCTCTGATTCTGCTGGCTGCTTTATCCAAAGGGTCTTATGAGATTAGGCCAGGAATGGCTTCCCTGGGCTCAAGCTGGAGACTGGGAGCACCTACAAGGCTCTTCCCACTGCTGCTTCTACTTTTATATTTCACATGGCTCCCTAAATCCATTTCAGCTCTAGGTAAGGTTAAATCTTTCCCTTGAGATCTGGATTTTCAGATTCCCCAGTAAGAATATGTGTTTGGTGGTAGGTTATTCCCCTCTCACACTTTGGGAACTCACAGTTTTTCACCTGTATTATAGAATTTGCAGCAACATGCCATTCTTTCAAAGCATCTGTGAATTCTTTCAGTTTTCCTGATACAAGTTCTTGGAGCAAAAGTTCAGTGTGAGTGTCCACATGCTGTTCTGTTTATCCATGTGGGAGCTGCATGTTAGCCCTGTCTCCTATTTGCTGTCTTTCCAAAAAAAAAAAAAGTTACTAAACTCATTCTCATGAATCTCCTCACTAGTTTTTGTTTTGTTTTGTTTTTCTTGATTATATTGGTGACTGTCTCACATGTAACATCAAGAAACTTTTGAGAAGTAGTTTTCAGCCAAAAGAAGTTCAAAAAGTATTCCTTGGTCAAATTTTCAGAAATTCCTGTTCCCAAACAGGGATATCACCTGTTCACTTTTCTTTGTTCTTGTTATCTTTAGATGGAGGAGAATCATCTTTGTGGTGCTTACACCACTAAATGACTTTTTTTTAAGATTGCTGAATTAACACTTGGTAAAGGAGATGAGTCAACATCTCCATCAACCATTCCCAAATCTTCTAACATGTTCTTGATAGTCACAAATTGTTTGGCAATTTCCACATCAACTTCAACACCATGAAGGCATGGTGTTTGGTCTCATGAGTTGATGAGAGCTGGGCAGTGTCAGCACAATAAGACAAAGGCAGAAAACAAGGCCACTCAATTATTATTAACTAATATACTATAGGACAGATATTATTTCTACCATTGATGAAAATTTGAATTGTTTCCAGTTTTTTACTGCAAATAATAGTACTTTGAACATTACAAAATGAGATATCAAAATTTTGCCA